>NC_079319.1:71625716-72250716 GCF_029931775.1 Euleptes europaea | reverse complement strand
CAAAAAACCAATCATCTCTTATGTCCGTGCCATTATTGTTATTTTAAAAAAATCTCATCTGGCAATGAACCAAAAGGGGGGGGAGTCTGGCCAGCGAGTATCCTTACTTCGTACCCCCTTCCCACGCATGGAATTTCTGCGACACCTGCCAATTCTCTCTTTCCTTAAAGCCTGTCTTTTCTACAGGGCCTTTGTCTGTAGATGCCGAATAAAGCGAGCCGACACAAACTTGATACCATCCCACGTAGGGTAAGCATATGTATGTATGCTGTGTGTATGACAGCACACTTTTTGGAAGCAATATTTGTAAGTATATAATCTTGTATTTTTGTTATTGTGAATAGCTTTAATCTTAAATAGTATAATTGAATGTACATTTTAACTAATAGGAAGGACTGAAGAAGGATTCCATATTATTGTGAATCTGAAACGGCCGTATCCTATGGAAGATTGGCTTATGAAATTTTGTACACAGAAACTCCTATGGAAAATTGTGGCTTCTTATGAAATTTTGTGCACAGAAACTGGATTGCTACTGTTACTCTGTTGAGACTCCTGAAAATTATTGCAGCTCCTTGCTGTATATATTGTACATATTGATTGTTAGTTTGTTGTGTGGTTACCTTGTTGAGTACAATATTGTACATGTTTTCACTTCAGTAGCTTATATAAATTGCACCTTTTGTACATGACTGTTGCCCCTGTACTGTTTTCCTAACCTATTTGGTATTAGTATAGAGGTGCCTTTTTCTTCTCAACCTCCAGGTAGTAGCTGGAGATCGCCTGCTATTACAACTGATCTCCAGCCGATAGCAATCAGTTCCCCTGGAGAAAATGGCCACTGTGGCAATTGGACTCTATGGCATTGAAGGCCCTCCCTTCCCCAAACCCCTCTCTCCTCAGGCTCTGCCCCCCCAAAACTCCCACCAATGGCAAAGATGGACCTGGCAACCCTAGGGATAATTAGGGTTGCCAGGTCCCTCTTCGCAACCGGCGGGAGATTTTGGGGGCGGAACCTGAAGAGGGCAGGGTTTGGGGAGGGGAGGGACTTCAATGCCATAGAGTTCAATTGCCAAAGCGGCCATTTTTCTCCAGGTGATCTGATCTCTATCGGCTGGAGATCAGTTGAATTAGCAGGAGATCTGCTACTACCTGGCAGTTGGCAACCCTAGGGATAATCAAAGCGCCAACTTTATTTTTATTGCTCAAGAGGGATCTGCCCCAGAGTTTATTGCAGTGTGGGCAATTGTTGGGATGTCAAAGAGTCAGGCTTCCTCTTTTTTGTGCATCCCAGTTCTTAAGGTGAGACCACCCTGGCTTGGAGCTCTGAGCCATCACATGGTTACAGCTCATGCTCCTCCTTGCCAAGCCTTCTTTAGTGCATGAAGGAGGTGTGCCCCGTCCAATCCCCCAAGCTGCAAGGTCTATAGGTCAAGGATAGCGGCACCCCTCAGGAAGTTCCTATCCCAGGTCACTGCAAGGCACCAAGGCCCCAGGCTTCTGGTCTGAGGGTCACCCCCTTCATCTTCCAAACTGATGCCTCAGTTCATTTCAGAAGCTCCTCAGAATAAACTGTCCCATATGTGCTTTTGCTTAAGAAACTCTGTAAAGTGCTATGCATGCTGATGATGGTGTGTATATCATAAATCATAATAAAATCATAATAGACTGGGCCTACCCTAGTAAAAATGCTTACAGTTAGTATATTCATTCCTCTTTAAAAAAAATACTGCTTAGTAGCTGAACTGCCTGATCTCTGCTTGTATTCCTTTCATGGGGGCAGCTTTCAATTTGGGCCGACAGGATTTGTTCAGGGTGGGGGGGAAATCCCACTAGAATCTATTGCATTATTGAGTACAGACTTTAAGATCAGGTCCTGTTTTCAAAGCATCTCAACACATCTTCATGTTCTGGGTTGTCACAGGGCCACACCTTAGAATAATGAAATCAAAGAGAGATGTCTTTGAAGGAAACACTGCCTCCAATTCCATCAAAGATTTGCGGTTTTGTAATCAGTTTGGAAGTCTGCATGTGTTATGCATAACCAGTGTCAGGATTAGATTAGCCATTCAGTATTGCTATCCAGGACGTTGATTCATAGGGTCGCCAGGAGTCGGAAGCGACTTGACAGCACTTAACACACACACACACACACATTGCTATCCAGAGTTCAAACTTCTTTCCCTTCTGTTTCTGGGAGATTGTAGCCATAACCATTCCACAAAGACAGAAGTGCTCATACCATGCATATCAAAACGGGTACCTGAAGCTATAAGAGTGATAATGGCTAATATTCAAGGTCATCACGACTCAAAAGCATCATTCACATACTGCAATACTTGCTTTATGACATCCAAATCAATGATACCCACAATTTACAACAAGCCTTTCATACTTCCAAAGGACAGAATGAGATTTAAAAATGGTCAGATCCTTCCCCTGTACCCAGCTGGATGGCATGAATTATTTATATTTCCAGGTATGCTTCTTAAAAAATACTTCCTTCCCAACCTGACATTTATACATAATACTGTCTTTTTAAAAAGCCTTCCCCACACCCCCAGATCATGATCTAAATGTTTGTCCTTCAAACAGCTAGTGTTCGTTTACAAATGAAAACAGCAAGGATACTTTGTGAGGATAGCCAACCTCCAGGTGGTGGCTGGGGTTCTATGAAAAACACACACATGAAAAAAGCCCACATGAAAATTGCCCACAGAAAAAAGCCCACTGTCATAAATGCGCACAAGAAAAAAGCCCACAGGGGAAAAAGCCCACAGGGAAAAAAAGCCCACATGGAAAAATACAAAGTAGAAAAATTTCTGTATTCACAATATGTTTGGAAGCAAACATCTTATTTGTTTAAAATGATGAGTACCTTCATAGGCTTTCTTGGCGGTAGACTTGGCCTCCGGATGCCCATAGAAGCCAATGGGTAGACCTGGCCTCCGGAGGGGGACAGTTTTCCCACCAAGAAAGCCTCTTGGTAGACCTGGCTTCCCAATGGGACTCAGCCGGAGGCCAGGTCTACCAAGAGGCTTTTATGAGGACTCTGGAGGGGGAGCAGGGGGATGGCAGGGAGGTGTGCCAGAGGCCTACTTCAGCATTTGCCTCAAGTCTGAGTTGCACAGGCATACTACTGACTTGCACAATTATTACACAACTATTTTATTGCTCTTTCTTTTAAATGAACATTATGAGTTTTATTTTTTATAGTAAAACAGTGGAGTTTTCAAGAAGCCAGAAGAACAATAAAGTTATGATTCACTTGGGGTTTGAGTATCTCGCTTTTTGCACTGTCAATGGAGTAGTGACTTGGAGATGCAGACAGAATCGCTCTATAAAGTATCATTCAATTATAAAAACAAAAGATGGCAACATGTTATGGTTGTAATTTTTTAAAAAACAAAACAAATAAATAATATTAAGTATTCAAATGTATTTTTCTGTATGGGCTTTTCCCCATGTGGGCTTCTTTCTTTGTGGGCTTTCTTCCGTGTGGGCTATTTTCTGAGTGGGCTTTTTTCCATGTGGCCTTTTTTCTTGTGCGCATTTATGACCGTGGGCTTTTTTTGTGTGGGCAATTTTCATGTGGGCATTTTTCATGTGCGTTTTTTTCTGGTTACCGGTGGCTGGAGATCTCCTGGGAGTATAACTGATCTCCAGGTGACAGAGATCAGTTTCCCTGGAGGAAAATGGCTGCTTTGGAAGGTGGACTCTATGGCATTATGCCCCATTAAAGTCCCTCCCATCCCAATGCACTCCCTCCTCAGCCTCTATCCCTAGAATTTCCAGATATTTCACAACCCAGAGCTGACAACCCTATCTCCAGACTACAGAGATCAATTTCCTTGGAAGATGGATTTTAGGCAATCATACCCTGTTGAGGCCCCTCTCCCCCCTAAACACTGCCCAAGCTCCACCCCCCAAAATCTCTAGGAATCTCCCAACCCAGAGTTGGCAACCCTAGTGTTTGCCCAACCATCTTCTACCCTTTAACTCTAACTTCAATGTTTACAAACTGGCAATTTCTATAAAACATCGTGTGCAATCCTATAGAGAATATGGTTATTATTGACAAAACACCTCTCTGTTGCAGAAGACTGCTAGTGGTGAGCATTTTATGTAGCCCAGCTCTCCTCTCAGCCCATACAGTAGTGGTACTCACTATGTGACTTGAGGAGAGTCACTTTCACAATTACCATCAACCAAAAGAAGAAGAGTTGGTTTTCATATGCCAACTTTCTCTACCACTTAAGGAAGAATCAAGCTGGCTTAAAATCACCTTCCCTTTCCCTCCCCACAACAAAGTTGCTCTTTCCTGGAGTGGCTGTCATGATTCTGCGTGCCCGGTTCATTTTCATCCCAGCAACTGCTCAGGTGCTGGGATGAGTGCACAGAAGCTACAAAGAAGGTTGATGGAGAAGAAAGGCTGTTTCCTTCCATCCCTGGCATGGGGCTTGCAACTCAGCCATCCTTCAGATCCTCTAACGGCAGTTTTTAAGGTGGAGCCACCTGCCACTCACAAGTGCCACCAGGCAATGGCCTTGTCCACTCTCCTGGAATATGGAGCAGGTGCTGCATTAAGAAACAGTGCTCAGAAGAGCCACAGGTGGCACCTGAGCCACTGAATATCACTGCTGTACATCTTTCATCCTATGAATTACACTTTCCTTGGCCTTCCTAGATCTTTACTTACGCCAGATTCACTAACGTTTATCTTACACAAAAACATCATTCAGTAGGTTGGATCCATCCAGCTGTTTTGCTAAATGTTGCCCAGTTCCTTCCTTTAACTAGTAGAACTTCCTGCTCGAGGATGTGGTGATGGCTGCCAACTTGGAAGGCTTTAAGAGGGGAGTAGACATGTTCATGGAGGAGAGGGGTATTTATGGCTACTAGTCAGAATGGATGCTAGTCATGATGCATACCTATTCTCTCCTGGATCAGATGAGTATGCCTATTATATAAGGTGCTTTGGAACACAGGCAGGACAATGCTGCTGCAGTTGTCTTGTCTGTGGGCTTCCTAGAGACACCTGCTGGGCCACTGTGTGAACAGACTGATGGACTTGATGGACCTTGGTCTGATCCAGCATGACTTTTCTAATGTTCTTATGTATTACAGCCCCTATCACACATGTTCATGCAGCATAGCCATTTTGGTGGCCAAAAGGAACTGTTTCTTCCCTTTTTCACTGGCAGAAAAGCTGTCTCAGTATTTGAAGTCTCATAAGTGCACGTGTAATCTGGCTAGGATGGAAGAGTATTATATCTGAGTTGAGGAGAGGTGGTATAAAAGTTCACCCTGGGATTCCCCCCCCCCCTGCAGTGGCTGTTTCATGCGTCACCTAATGTTGCAATCATCAAGCATGAACTCACCCTTACGGACTGCACATCAGTGAAAAGGATAATTGGTCAAATAGGCTTTTTGTGTGTTTTTTAGAAACTGGTATCAGTTGAGTAAACTGAGCACAGAGTCAGCTGGTCAAAGTTGCACCAACTGAGGAATCAAGAGTTAATTGTGCTTCACCTTTTCATGCTCTCATGAAAACTAGAGACTCACTGTTTTCCTTGCAATGAGATGCAAGAGGTGATTGAACATCTGGAGTTCAAGCACTTCACCGCAGGAAAAATGTGCAAGTTCTGCTTTTTGCCACTCACACATTCTTCCTTCTGCTGGTGGATCTTTGAACATTCAAACCTTCTCTGAAGGAGAATAATCTGTTCCGTCAAGATGCTTCTTAGAGAGCTTTTTAGCTTCGGATGAGCAAGAACATAAAACAGTGCTTCTAAAACCCATTACACGGGACCTGCCAATGGAATTTAGATTCAGTTCAGTTTGTCAGTGTCAATGTCCATCAGTTGAGCAGTGATTCGGCTCTCAGTGAAGTGGGGATCTGTCTCTAGGATGTACCAGTTCAGATTACAGATGAGACTTCACATAACTCTGAATGTTCCTCTACCCATAAAATTCCCTCCACGCAGAAAACTACATGGCAGCGAGAAAGAATCCAACACAACCTTCTCGCCAACACTTTCAGTTGACTCATTAATTATAACCAGGGCAACATTTCTAGGTGTTCTCATTATCAAAACAGAAAGTTGTTTGTAGCATCCACACATCATCTGACCCTGTCTGAGTCCTGCTGCCATCGCTGCTCCCTAATTATGTTTTATAATCCTCCTTTGCACACAAGAGCTCAATTCAGTTCCTTCTCAATGCATTAGAATCCTCTTCAAATCCATTAGCTGTATCGGAAGCTCCACACTATCACCCTCTCTTCAAAATAGTTTATTATGAAGTTACTGTATTACAAAAATGTGGACTATGAATATTTAAACGCACCATACGTGCTAAGCCAATGAAATGCATTCCACTCTTTCATCACGCTGGCAAGGTTCAGAAAACTCCTGCCTGCTGTGTTAAATATATTTCACTTCCCGGCAAAGAGCAGGGACCTTTTAATAACAAAACGTATCATGTAGTAATACTATTTCTATTAGCTTCTCTCAAGATCAGGATTAATCCCCCCCTCCCAAATTGGCTCAACGTAACAAAACAGAAAGAGCATGGACCAGATCGAGCAATTATTTGCAGCGTCTGCAGCTTCAATGGATGCACAGAATTCAATGAATGCACCAAGAACTCCCCTGTCAGTATCAATATAAAGGCTTTAGTCTGCCCATGGCTGATTCCATGGCTACTCCCCTAACACTAGCGGACCAGGGAAAGTTCTCCACCTATACGTTTTGTCTTCTTGGTTATCAGCATTTGGGATGCATTAAGAGCAATCACAGATGCAAGAATTTCTCGTTTCTGTAAAATCTAGAATTTTTCTAAGAACCTATCAAGATGCTAAAAAAAAACAAATAGAACCAAATATGTGATGTTCAGTAAATACGCCTTTGACCCCCTTTGCTTCTTAACATCAGTTCAATGCCTTAACAAGATAGACAATGATGAGGTTTCATGTTAAAAACAAAGTACAAATGAACAAGGCCAAGTTTTCTTAAAAAGCAATAGCAACATGAATGTTAATGCAAAACTCAGTCTATTGGGTTTATCCGGGTAAAGTTTACTTTGCTTTTTGAAAAATATATAGCATAGATTATGCTGTTAGGCTTGTGAGTTTGGCAGATGTGTTCTTTGTAATTTGCTTGATAAGGGGAACGGTGGTTAAAGGCAATTCTGCTGCCCCCCACCCCGTTTATCTAACACACAGTGAGAAGAAAATATGTGTAAGGAGGCGCGCACTGAATTGCATAAGATAAGAACAACTCAAGCCTTTGATAGGAACATAGCAACTTCCAGAGAAGAAATCTGGATGTGAGTGAAGTATAAGAAATGTTGTAAAAGTTATCACAGACCAACCTCAAAAGTGATTGATGTTTCTGTATCACAAAAGTTAAGAATGTTCAGCTTTCTGGAACTGGTTGCTATGTGATATGACAGTCAATGTTAATACATTTGCAAAAGGTACATTGATATTTTTCTTCACCATCATTATGGTTTTGATATGAGTTTATATAGGGTTACCAACTAGGATTGCCAACAACCGGGGGGTAGGGTTGCCAGTCTGAGCTTGGTAAACAGCAGAGGGCTGGAGGTGGGGACAAGGGGGTAGGTAGGGTTGTCGGCTCTGGGCTGAGAAATACCCGGAGATTTTGGAAGTGGTGCCTGGGGAGGGTGGGGTTTGGGGAGGGGAGGAACCTCAGCATGGTACAATGCCATACAGTCCACCCTCCAAAGCTGCCATTTTTTCCAAGGAAATTGTTCTTGGTTGTTTGGAGATCCACTGAAATAGCGGGAGATCTCCAGGTGCCACCTTCAGGTTGGCAACCTTAGGGGTGGGCAAGATGTTGGTGACATCACCAATGTCGCTACTTCACTTCCAGGTACAAGGATGGCTCCAGGAATCACCGGAAACTCTATGGTTTTATCATGGAATTGCAGGAGATTCCTAGAACTACCCTTTGTCACTGCTAGGGTACCCAGAAGTGATGCAGCAACATCAGTGACATTGCTGGGTTTTTTCTCCAACTAGCACTCTGAGCTACAGTGGACAATGGAGCTTGCCAGAAGGAAGCCTCCTACTATTGTGCAGGGGGTTGGACTAGATGACTCAGGTGGTCCCTTCCAACTCGATGATTCTACTATTGGGGGTGGGGGGCTGGCAAGCCAACAGGTGGGGCCTGAATAGCTCTGGGAAGTAACTGATTTCCAGATAACAGAGATCAGTACCCCCTGCAGAAAATGGCAACTCCAGAGGGTGAACGCTATGGCATCATCCCTGCTGAGCTCCCTCCCGTTCCCAAACTCCACCCTCAAAATATCCAGGAATTGCCCAACATAGAGTTGGCAGCCCTGAGCCCTCTTACCAAACTCAAGAGAGAGCCTGGAGTTCTCCTGGAATTACAACTGACCTCCAGACTACAGAGATCAGTTCCCCTGGAGCAAGTGGTAGCTTCAGAGGACAGACTCTATGGCATCACATCCCTGCTGAGCTCCTTCTATTCTCTAAAGTCTGCACTCTCCAGGCAATGCCCCCAGATCTCCAGGAATCTCCCAAGCCAGAGTTGGCAAATTTTATATAGCATATAGATCATGATGGGTAGCCGAGTTAGTCTGTCACTAGCAGTTGAAAAGAGTAGAAGTCCAGTAGCACCTTCTGAAGAAGTGAACTGTGGCTCCCGAAAGTTCCCACCTTGCCAGAAATTTTTGTTAGTCTTTAAGGTACTACTGGACTCTTTTCTACTTATATAGCATATATTTGTTATACAAAATGATACGTGTAATCTGAAATCATGGTTAATTACTGATACATTATAAACAGTGCTTTTAAAAACATAGTTATGATTTAACAAGCTGAGCATCTCCATCAATAGTAGCCCAAAATATTGTCGAAGGCTTTCACGGTCAGAGTTCATTGGTTCTTGTAGGTTATCCAGGCTGTGTAACTGTGGTCTTGGTATTTTCTTTCCTGACGTTTTGCCAGCAGCTGTGGCAGGCATCTTCAGAGGAGTAACACTGAAGGACAGTGTCTCTCAGTGTCAAGTGTGTTGGAAGAGTAATATATATAGTCAGAAAGGGGTTGGGTTTGAGCTGAGTCATTGCCCTGCAAAGTATTAAAGGTAATGTACAAATCATTGTCCTGTAAGAATCAAGATAATGTGCTAATGAGGGTGTGGTATGTTAATGTGGAACCATTGTATCCTGAAGTGATCTGTTAACATGTTGAATCCAAGGCTAATCCACATGGCTATTGTAGACTGTAGTCTTTGTTAGTCTGGAGGTTTTCAGGTCAGGAAGCCAAGCCTTATTCATTCTTAAACTCTCTTCTGTTAAAGTTGTGCTGATGTTTATGAATTTCAATGGCTTCTCTGTGTAATCTGACAAAATAGTTGGTAGAATTGTTCAGCCACTGCTGATTTCTCAGGTTGGCCAAGTCTGCAGTATCTTTCATGTTCTTTTATCCTTGTTTGCATGCTGCGTTGTGTGGTCCCGATGTAAACTTGTCCACAAATAGTAGCCCAGTTTCCACTATATTCGTGCAAATTATGCTGTACTGATTTACGCAAGCAGATATGCAAACTCTGTGCAGCCTCCAGGCTTGAGCTGTGATTCAGAATTAGCTTTCAGTGTGGATCTGGTTTATCACTTGGGCTCCTTATCAATGGATACCTAAATATAGATCCATCAGGAGAGGTGTAAATGTGAAGTGTTGGTGAGGAATTCTAGGCTTCTCTTCGGCAGATGCTGTAGAATTCCACACTGAACTGATCAGACATTATAAAATCCATCAAACTGCAACAACGCTTGACACTGGACTGGCAATGGAGAGCGGGGTGTACATAATTTGATCCTTAAAACATATCCAATAGAAATAACATGCCAAAAGAGAACCTGACAAATTAAGCATCTATGAGCGGTCCAGGGTCATCCAGTGATCATCATGTCAAAGTTCTAGTCTAACCCTCTAGCCACCACACATCTCCCCCATCCCTACACACACACACACACACATACACAAGTTTTTCAGTTCTATTTTCAACAGTAGCTTTCTTCAGAGGGCACCAAAGAAGTCTGAAGGTTTGTGAATGCCGGTGGTGAAGAGGGACCTGGCAATCCTACACAGAAGCCAAGTGTGTCATTGGAGGCCCCCACTCTTTCTTTTCATCCCTAAGTGTGTGTTCATTTTCTATCTCTTTTTAAAAAATCAACCATGAGGTTGATATACCAATATAAGCATCTACAAAAAAAATAAAAAAGGGGCTGCTGTGACAACACGGATAGGGTTGCCAGCTCCGAATTGGGAAATGCCTGGAGATTTTGGGGGTGGAGCTTGAGGAGGGCGGGGTTTAGGGAGGGGAAGGACTTCCATGGGGTATACTGCCATAGAGTCCACCTTCCAATGCAGCCATTTTCTCCAGGTGAACTGATCTCTGTCACCTGGAGATCAGTTGTAATAGCGGGAGATCTCCAGCCACCACCTGGAGGTTGGCAACCCTAACCACTGATGATGCCACTGATGACCTTCTCGTGACCAATCCGATTATTGAAGGCACACGTGGAAGAAAATGGACTGACTCCACAACTGTGAAAATGCAGACTAGGGTTGCCAAGTCCTGGTTGGGAAATACCTGGAGATTTTTGGGGTGGAGCCAATGGAGGGAAGGGTTTGGGAATGGAAGGGGCCTCAGCACAGTCAATGCCATAGAGTTAGTGTTGCCAGCCTCCAGGTACTAGCTGACGATCTCCTGCTATTACAACTGATCTCCAGCTGATAGAGATCAGTTCACCTGGAGAAAATGACTGCTTGGGCAATTGGACTCTATGGCATTGAAGTCCCCCCCTCCCCAAACCCCCCCTCCTCAGGCTCCACTCCAAAAACGTCCCGCCGGTGGTGAAGAGGGACCTGGCAACCCTACATAGAGTCCTTGCTCCAGAACAACCATTTTCTCCAGGGGTACAGATCTCTGTAGTCTGGAGAACAATTTTAATTCTGGGAAATCTCTAAGTCCCTGCTGGAAGTTGGCAACCCTAATGCAAAGGGAGGGCAGACATGAAGAAGAACCGAGCCCAAAGTGCTTCCAATGCTTGTGGGTCGTCTGCCAAGAGTAAGCATGTGGACAAGCCCAACAACTGGTTTCTCACCACCATAAAACAACTCCCCTTCCTTGTTAATGTAAAACAATAACACCTCTTTTTGTCTGCCAGCCTTTGGAGGATAAGCAATATATTCAGCTAAAGACCGAGAGCAAACTACGTTGGTCTTCATCCTAGAAAATAAAATATTAAATATTCTTATGTATGCAAGACACTTTGGCAAATCTAGCTGTGGCTGACGGACACACAAAGGAAAATATAACATACTCAACTTATTAATTTATACGATGAAACAGAAATGCAGATCAGAAACTAACTAAGAAGTTATATTAAAGAAAGAAGAAAACATTACTTTGTCCCTTCCTCCCTTCACTAATTTAAAATCCTTGGAAGCTGCCATTCCTTTTGCCCACAGTACAATGTGATGTACCTAAGGCCTTTCATTCTAACTTCTGATTTAAAGGCCTTCAACTTGTGCTTTGGACCTCAGCCTCAAAGCCAAGTGCAAATTAGCTTTAAATCACTGCAGCTCATTAAAGCTTCATTGTGGCTGAGCTTTTAATAGGAAGTAAAAATGAGAGGAAAGACCCACTTGAACAGAGCAAGAGTTGCCTCTTGTAACTTGGAACACATGAAATGGTTTTCAGTCTCCCTTTGCTCAGACAAAGCTATGGAAGGTTTAATACTATTTACCTGACAACAGACCAAAGCCAAATTTCCAGTCTGATGGAAAGAAAGCCAAGAAAGATTAAAAGGTACTACTGTATTCTGTACAAAGAGTAAACGGCAACTTAAAAAATCTGGAGTGAAAGGTGGACATCACAAGAGCCCAAATACCTTTGCTAATACTTGTTCTGAGCTTAAAAGATGCCAACAACAAATCTAAGAACACAGCTTGGGAAAAAGGACTAAGCACAAGTTGAAAAATGGAGGGAGAACTTGAAGAATGAAACCAATAGTTTCACAGACAGCTATCTCTAAAATGCTGGTTTCTGACAGTATCTTATTTGGCTGCTCTCAAAAATCAGTTAACTGATGAGGACATTTTCAGCTACACCAATTCACTTTGCAGGAATTAAGATTCTCTCCCCTCTATCCCCCACAAATTTGCTACTTGATATGCAGAATATTAGGCAAATAATTACCTTTTAACCTACATGATATATTCCCAGTGAAGAGTTTTAAAATAAGAATCCCTATTGAGCAAACAAATATTTGTGCTCCCTATTTCCCATCAATTACAATGGTGGAATAAAACATAAAAGGTCTAGAAGCACCGTGGCGCAGAGTGGTAAACTGCAGTCCTGCAGTCCAAGCTCTGCTCATGACCTGAGTTCGATCCCGACGGAAGTCGGTTTCAGGTAGCCGGCTCAAGGTTGACTCAGCCTTCCATCCTTCCAAGGTCGGTAAAATGAGTACCCAGCTTGCTGGGGGTAAAGGGAAGATGACTGGGGAAGGCACTGGCAAACCACTCCGTAAACAAAGTCTGCCTAGGAAACGTCGGGATGTGACATCACCCCATGGGTCAGGAATGACTCGGTGCTTGCACAGGGGACCTTTACCTTTACAAGAGGTCTTCCATTGGTCTCAAAGAAATGTAACACTTTGTAACAATTGTAATAATGATAATGCCATTAAAGGTTTATGATGATGATGATGATGATGAAATGTAACACCTGGGATCCCACAAACTGCCAGCATTAAGCACCGATAGTCCCAGAACTTCCCCTCCTTCCCTCCCCACTGGAGCACCTTCCAGCCCCTGGAAATTTTGCTGCCTGTTGTTGAGGGGTTTGTGTGTACCAGTAGTTGCACTGATTGGGTGGCTGCAGTGGGAGGGGAAAAGGATCCCCTTTCAGCCCTTGTATGAGTTGAGCTCTGAAAGAAAGGAACGAGTTCTCCCTCTTCCTCTTTCCCACTGCAACTGTCTGACCTTAGGGTTACCAACCTCCAGGTACTAGCTGGAGATCTCCTGCTATTACAACTGATCTCCAGGCAATAGAGATCAGTTCACCTGGAGGAAATGGCCACTTTGGCAACTGGACTCTATGGCACTGAAGTCCCTCCCCTCCCCAAACCCCCGCCTTCCTCAGGCTCCATCTTAAAAACCTCCCCCGCCACTGGCGAAGAGGAACCTGGCAACCCTATCTGACCTGCATGGTTATTAGTGCACACAAGACCCTTAACCCCTACAATAAATGTTTCCTGGATCAGAAAGGGCTCCTGAGGGGTGGGAAACGTCCGCGATCCTTGCACTTGCAAAATGGAGGATCCAACCAAACATTTCTTCATTTAAACTGGATGAAGTGCAAGGTGAATTATTCAGGGAAGGGGTCCTAAATAAAAAACATGCCAGTAAATAAGTATTTTATATTGCCACTTTACTAATTTCTGGTTCTGTATTCAGCTGAACTACACGTTGAGATACATTTGCTAAAGCACGAACAGCAATACACCACAAAACATTTTCTATAGCTTGCCTTTCAAAAAACATGGGTTTTGTTTATTCATTTAAAATGCTCTTCTCAAGACAGCATCAGTTATGAAGAGGATATATGGTAACTCTACTGCAGGAACAGTCAAATCCAATGACGACTTAAAGATGTATTCATGCAAAATTATACTGAAGTGAAATGGTAGAACATTATGGAATAAAAATGAATCTTTCTAAAATTATATGTCTCAGAATTTAAATCAGAGTTATGTTATCATATTTCATGTCAGCTCTCTGAAAACCCTAGTATGTTTACACTAAAAATATGTTTACATTAAAAACCTTTATGTCAGCCTACGGAGGTCTGTGTTTCTCATATCTCTGAAAAACCTGTCTCTACTGTATGCATGCCCTGACCTGGATGGCCCAGGCTAGCCTGATCTCGTCAAATCTCAGAAGCTAAGCAGGGTCAGACCTGGTTAGTATTTGGATGGGAGACCACCAAGGAATACCAGGGTTGCTGTGCAGAGGAAGGCACTGGCAAACCACCTCTGTTAGTCTCTTGCCATGAAAACCCCAAAAGGGGTCGCCATAAGTCGGCTGTGACTTGACGGCACTTTACACACACATACACACCGTACCCATATCTCAGTACACAGGCAGATATGGCAAGGATGTTGCTGATGCCATTATACACATGCCATGTGTAAACTTTTGGTTCTTTGAAGTTTCTTTAATGTTCAACATGTTATGTTTCTCCCTAGAGGATTTTTTAATTTGGGGTAATCTGCTATCATTTGTTTAACTGTTGGTTTACATTTATTTAAAATCAATTGACATGCATTTCTTTATGTGAAGTGGGTTTTTAAAAAAAAAAAATACTCTGCTCTAGGCATCAGTAAAGATGACTGCAAGCTGAGTCTCCCTTTCCACCTGGAATGAATGCTCAATGCCATTCTTCTCTTTTTATTATTTCTTTAAGAAATCAACCCATTTTAGGCGCCAAATGTATTTAATTGATTCACTATACCTGTTTAAATATATTTTAATAATCAGCACTGTTGCTCTTTCACACACATACCTTCACCCTCCCTTCAGTTGAGCAGAATTGCCTCTTCGACATTACCATGGATACTTAACGGAACTATTGGAGGCTCTCTCTGAACAATGAGAAAAAAATGAAAAAAATTAGCAAACCATTCTAAGCCACAAAACTCACAATGGCATGAGATCCAGCATGGTTTAGTGGTTAAGAGCGGTGGTTTGGAGTGGTGGACTCTGATCTGGAGAACTGGGTTTGATTCCCCACACTCCTCCATATGAGCGGCGGACACTAATCTGGTGAACTGGATTTGTTTCCCCTCTCCTCCACATGAAGCCAGCTGGGTGACCTTGGGCTAGTCACACTCTCTCAGCCCCACCTACCTCACAGGGTGACTGTTGTTAGGGGGGGAGGTGATTGTAAGCCGGGTTGAGTCTCCCATAAGTGGTAGAGAAAGTCGGCATATAAAAACCAACTCTTCTTCTTCTTCTTCTTAATCTCAGCAATATTATTACAGTTTACAATGGGACATTGGTATGAGGCCCTGAAGGAATATACCCACCAGTGGATCATAACTGTTAACCACAAAAGAAACCAAGAATCAGTCCATGGTGGTTGATCATTCACATATGTTCCAATGCTTGAAGACATGAGACAACAATAAACTGTTCCAGACACATTTCAAGGGCATTCTGGAGACAAGTGGCAAACAGAGACAATGGATTGCCAGGCACTGATTTAAATCAAATTAGCAGGGAAAACAAGAAGAATCCCCTCATCTACAAGAAACATGAATCACCTGCTATTAAAACAAGAAAATAAATAAAATATTGCAAAATATTTTGTTCCCCAATGATCATGCTGTTATTTTTCCAGCATTCGTTTGTAAACAAACACATGCCTTCACTGAGAAAGAATACAGAAGCATGCATTTTGACATGCTCCAGAGAATCATTGGAGTAACACAGTCTCCAACATACATATGATGAGAAACAGCTGAGAGATTTTAATTTATACAAAAGATCAGAAACATGAATCACCTGCTATTAAAACAAGAAAATAAATAAAATATTGCAAAATATTTTGTTCCCCAATGATCATGCTGTTATTTTTCCAGCATTCGTTTGTAAACAAACACATGCCTTCACTGAGAAAGAATACAGAAGCATGCATTTTGACATGCTCCAGAGAATCATTGGAGTAACACAGTCTCCAACATACATATGATGAGAAACAGCTGAGAGATTTTAATTTATACAAAAGATCAGAACAAAGTGCATTCGGTGTATGCTGGTGAAGCCCACAGGCATGGCAGAGATGAAGAATGAGATGACAAAAGCAAAGATAATAATCACTCACCGTGCAAACGAGGCCCTACTAGCAAGAGAACGACTATAGAACTGCTGCTAATGTTGAATTATAGCCGGAGCTCTTTCTTCAGCAATTTGCCACTATTTGTAGGTGGTCCATATGTTTGGGTTTTTATCATTTCATTTTCCCTTTTACGACCATAAATCACTGGGAGGAAAGAGGCATATGCATTGCTCTGTTTTGAATGCTTAACTAAACCAAAGCTTTCGCAGCAATTTTAGTGACACTAAAAGACATTTTCAGATGCTGATGAGTTGCCTGCTCCTACAAACCTGTCTGCCAGTTGCTTTGCAAGGGGAAGGAAAGCCCTGAAGATATATCAGATGAGGCACTAAGTGGGGGAAAGTGGTTTTGTTGTGACCTACCATTACCCATTTCCATCATTTCTTTTATATTCCTTGCTTTTAAGTGTTTTAGGTCCTTTTTTTGCCTTTCAATGTAGTGACAGGGAATGGGCAATGTACAAATGTGGCGACGTAACAACAACCCTCATACAGTGCTATTTAACACCAGATATAGAACATTAAGAAAAAGCTAAAAAGTCCCTATTACCAGCCATGCTAGACTTCACAGTAGGTATGCGAGCAGCTCCAACATAACATGTGTTCAATGTCATTGCTGATTATTTTCTGTCCCAGAAGCATGTCCAAGGAAGCCTACTGTGGCAATCTACTGACTAAGACCTGAATTTAGGGTTGTGCATGTCAATAAACCTGAACCAAAAATAAAACCAAAATTAGCCATTTCAGTAATTTTCAAGTTTTGGGTTTACTGAACAGCAAAACCTGGGGATCTCCCTGAAGCCAAATACGTAGGCAATTCCCCAAAAAGCTGAATAATTATTTACCGGTATGTGTGTTTGGCTTATTCTGGGTTTACTGAAAAAATTGGGCCCAATAAACCATGAAATGTACTGAACTTTTTTTTTTGTACAACCCTACCTGGATTCACTTTTTATCCAATCAATCCTGTACCAGCTTCAAAATTAGCATAAATTCCAGATGAGCTGAAATTCCACAGTGTCCCTACTGACAATACTTAATAAAAAATCCCGATGATTGGAAGAGTTTTTGAGAGGACAGCGTTCTGTTGCTATGGAACAAATACAAGGAAACCCTTCTCCCGTTCTCATACAGTTTAAATGCAGCACAGAAGGTATTGTTAAGAAAGCATTATCAGTCATTCTTAAGAGTTCGTGATGGTTAAAGGCTATTTCTTTGGTGCATTATACCATTCATCTCGTCATAGTGGAGCATTTGGAAAACTAGGGATCAAAACAAAGTACGCCTCAATTGCATGTAATCTCTGAAAGATACTCCCACACCAGTTGTTTCAAAGTCCAGCATTCAAAACCTTGTTCTGACAATGGATGGGGGAAACCTTTACAATGCCATCCTCAGCAGAGTTATACCATTGAAGTCAATGGGCTTAGATGGGTATAACTGTTTAGGATGGCACTTCCAGTGCAGAAGAAAGAACCTTGTGTGGGGATGGGAGCAGTGAGTGAAAAAGAGTATTAAGAATAGTCTAGCCTGGAGTTTGCCACTTTTTTGTTGCTTTTCAACAAAATTTAGTGGTACAGTAAGAGACCATCCAGCCTCTACAAGATAAGCTTAGTTCATTTAAAACTTGTGGATTTGGAGAGGAAGCTGCACCTCCCATCACTAACAAACCCAGGACTGCCACCTAACAGGTCAGCCACATTCTACATTGTGGGGGGGGGGGGCGATCATATTTCCATGTGATCAGACATTAGGCTCCCTGCTTTTGATGGGGTTAAACTGACCCTTGCTGACTCTGTTAAGATCCTTGGGTAATCAAACTTTATTGTTGAGGAAGCAAGTTCATGCAGTTGCAAAAAAAGGCTTTCTTCCAATTCAACCTAGCTTGAAAAATGGCTGCTTACCTTTCGGACTGATCTGACTCAGTGGTAGAGCATCTGCTTGGCTTCAGAAGGTCCCAGGTTCAATCCCCAGCATCTCCAATTAAAGGGACTAAGCAAGTAGGTAATGTGAAAGACCTTTCTCTGCCTGAGACCCTGGAGAGCCACTGCCGGTCTGAGTAGACAATACTGACTTTGATGGACAGAGGGTCTGATTCAGTATAAGGAAGTTCCATTTGTTCATGGGTGACCGCCTGGATCCATGCCATGGTGACATAAAGACTAAACTACTGTAATGCACTGTGCATTGGTCTCCCTTCAAAATCAACTTGGAAACTCCAGTTGGTGCAGAATGCCACAGCTCAGCTAATATTCTACAGTCACTCCACTGGCTGCCCATCAGTTACTGGGGTCAATTCAGTATTGGCTATCAAATACTAAGCCCTTCGTGGCCTTAGACCCTCATATCTGTTAGACCGTCTTTCCCCCTATGCCCTGCCAGGACAGCTTCACTTAGCTGAGCAGGGCCTTCTGCAGGTGCCAATGTGCAGGTGCCAATGGGCAAAATCAACAACTGCCCCATACACATGCCTTCTCCATTGTGGCCCCCACCTGGTGGAATGGTTTGCCTGAGGAAATCAGGTAGGCCCCCATTCTCCTGGCTTTCCGCAAACTACGCAAAGCTGAATTATTCAAGTGAGCTTTTCTACGCAGGAAATAGGGTTCCCCTGTACAAAATGGTTCACAAAGTTGCTTGGATAAATTATTAGGGGCAGTGATCTATACTACGGTATATAGGATGCTTTAAGTTGGATCCTATTATGTAATGTTGCATCATTTAATGTGTCATGCTAACACTTAGGATTTGCTTCTGTAGTGATTTTTAAATTCAGGTTAGTTTTACAACCCAAACCCTATTTCACTGTTTACTGAATGTCCCATCTTGTTGATTGTATTGACTCACTCTGTGCAATCCACCCTGAGTCCCAGTGAGAAAGGCAGGCTGTAAATAATGTACATAAAACAAATAACCAAAATAGTATCCTCTTGGTGTTCCTCCTTGTGCTTCTGTCCTATGTCTTCTCATGACGTTTTATTCATAGCATGTCAAAATAAATGAAAGGTGCAAGCCTAAGTCCCATGTTATTCAATGGTGCTTACTCCCAGGAAAGTGTCCTTAGGACTGCAGCTAGGATTACCAACCTCCAGGTGGTTGCTGCAGATCTCCCACTATTACAATTGATCTCCAGGCGACCGAGGTCAGTTCACTTGGAGAAATTGGCCACTTTGGAAGGTGGACTCAATGGCATTATACACCACTGAAGTCCCTCCCCTCCCCAAACCCCACCCTCCTCAGCCTCCCCCCCCCAAAAAAAAATATCCCCATGTATTTCCCAACCCAGAGCTGGCAACCCTAACTGCAGCCTAAATCACAGGTCAGACTACCTGGCACTAGTTTCCTTTTAACCTTGGGAAGTGTTGCACTACCCATACTACCGGTATTCCTTTCCGAGTGGCACACCCGACCACCTGCATGAGAGAGCCAGTTTACGGGCTGGTTGTACCACAGTCCCACCAGCAATGGGATCTTTCTGCAACAGAGACCAAAAGAAGAGAGCTCCAGAAGAGGGGATGCTACAAAGAAACCACTGCAGCCTTGTCAATGGCAAGGAAGCAGGCAGTTCTGATCCACCAGTAGGGTTCCCAACCTCCAGGTAGTGACTGGAGATCCCCTGCTATTACAATTGATCTCCAGCTGATAGAGATCAGTTCACCTGGAGAAAATGACCGCTTTGGCCACTGGACTCTTTGGCATTGAAGACCCTCCCCAAACCCCGCCCTCCTCAGGCTCTGCCCCAAAAACCTCCCAACGGTGGCGAAGAGGGACCTTGCAACCCTATCCATCAGAGTTTCTTTCCCATCTACGGCGAATCTGGCAAAGGACTGGAGGACTCAGACCTCAGTGCCAGCTCCATGCGCTGCTCTTTCATCCCTTAGCACATTTTGGAAACTTTCACCTGCAAAATACTATAATGAATGAAGCTGAATAATTTGCAGTTGAGGCCACACTGCCAGACATTTGCTAGTTGAAATTTCCTGTCCATGGTGCATTTCTACTCTACCTCACATAAAAGATTTATTATGGCACATTTCACCATTATGGTGTTCACTAAAAGGTTTTTTTTTTTAATTAATTAAGATTCTCACATAAAAACGAGGGTGGTAGCAAGTGGAGCAGAAAATGGTGGGCGGAAAGGGGTGGGGGAAGTGTTGTAAGGTTTTTGTGAAAATGCTCCTGATTCTGGATTTCCTCTTTACACTCCAGTATTAATTCCAGAGGCAGACAAATGCAAAGATCTTACTGAACGTTTGGTCACTAACTTCAACGACATTCAGGAGACTCATTAAAAATAAAGATGCAATCTTTTCTTTTTTTAAAAAGTAATTAATACTTTTCTTATAACAGCAGATATTTGGGGGGGGAAACGCGTTTCTTATGTTGAAGTTCCTTCAAAATTAGCTTACTCTGCGATATAAATTAGTTTTCTTTGTGATCTAAAATTGACTTGCCGTTCACTACTTAGTCAGAAAATAGCTGGTGAAAAGACCGGGCCTCAGAGCTTTTGGACTGTGGATTCCTTTCATCCTGTAAACAAATGCTTCAGATTTAAAGCTTTCCCATAATTGTTATGCTAACCTTGGAGTGAAACCTCTCCATTTGCATTTGAAGGAGCTAAATATTAGGCAGGAAAGAGAGTGCTCTTTTTAAAAGCATGAGAAAATGTTCCTTCTTTTGGGTCCTCAACCATCTGGGCAGGCTCTGTTTTTCTCTCTCTGGCAAAGGCAGGACAAGAGGGAAAGGGACAGGGATGGCAGTAATCTTGCTGAAAAAAAGAATTAAGAAATTCCTTCTAAACATGAATGGAAGAAAGAATGAGACTTCCTAATGGGGGACTAGAAAAACAGTGTTCCACGAGGATGTAAGAGAAAGTTGGCGGGAAAAGTGGGGGTGGATAGAGCATGAACTAAACCCCTAGGTAAGTTCAGCAATGTGAGATACCGCAATGTGCTTGAGGGAATTTGTCCGTGTGGATTTTGGATTTACCGCTCAGATTGTCTGATAGGCTCACGCGTGTCACGTACACCGAGGACACATATTTCATTCTTCATTGTTGTGAGAGTTTAAAAGATCTGTTTGTCAAACTCAGAAATAAATAAATAAGTCGCACATGAACATCAGGTAACTGACTGGACACGATCCAGCTAAAACCGAACACTTTTTTTGTTCCACTTATTCTCATGAGAAATGTAACCATGTGCTGATGTTCCCTTTCAAAGCAACTGGATATATGTGCTTGGCCCGGGCAGGGTTGTGTCCACAAAGTTCACTTCACAAAGCAAGGCCATATGAGCCCAGGATCAACCCCAAATCCTTTTGTGAATGTAAAGTGATTTTTAAAAAGTCTGATGACCTGCATTTCACTCAATAGTTAGAAATAATAGAGACGCTTTTATAGAGGGCAAAGTTGAAAGAAGGAAGTGTGTTAAGCCCTCTTCTTGCGGTTGTGGAAAGTGCAGTCCGTCAGAGCCAATTTATAGCGACCCTGTAGGGTTTTCAAGGAAAGAGATTTTCAGAGGTGGTTTGCCATTGCCTGCTTCTGTATCATGATTACCTTGGACTTCATTGGTGGTTCCCCATCCAAATACTAACCAGGGCTGACCCTGGTTAGCTTCTGAGACCTGGCAAGATCGGGCTAGCCTCGGCCACCCAGGTCAAGGTAAACCCTCTCCTTAGAGTACAATAATGAGATATATGTGTATTTATCTGGAAGATAATGAGTAAGGTGGAGGCTCTCCTGGCTTTTGAAAAGAAATTCCTGGAGGTGTATTTTTAAGAAAATAGCTTTCTACAAAATATTTTAAATCTGCAATAGTTATCTACATCATACTTGGCATGCAAAAGCCTCTAACACTTCTTTTAAGCCCTAGCTTTTGTTTTGACATTTGTCCATCACATGATGTGAAACCCCGAGGTCACGAACCATCAGACAATGTCAAGCCATTCTTTCTTTCCCTTAAGCCTTCACTTATAATTAATTTATAAAGGATTAATAAGCAATTCCTACTGCCACCAGAAGCCTATAATAGAATATTGTAGATGTTGTACACAGGCATATGCACTCCTGAGTACATGCCATCCCAGGGCAAATGATCTTACTCTCTAATTATATACAAGATATGACTTGCAAAATTCCTCTGCCTAAATAGAATATAATTTGGTTTTAGGTTACAGACTTTTCAACCATCCCTTCACAGGTCATCCCTGCAGACTTTGTGACCCATTAAACCAAATGCAGTTCCATAAAAAGGCAGGGGAGGGAAAACTTAAAAATAAGAAAGGAATTATGAGCAAAGGGAAATCAAACAATGATAAGAACGCAATTAGAGAGGGAAAAAGAATTTATATGTGTGGAATATATGTGGTAACAACAATATACGGTACAGGTGATAAAATCCAAAAAAAACTACATTTCCCAAACTGGGATGTGGGGACTCATGTAAGGATAGCCGACAAACCTTTCTCATGCAACCTGGCTAACATGAAAATTGAGCCCTCTCAGTTTTTTGTAAACAAGGGCAGGGGCACTTTACCTTAGAGGACCGAAATTACTTCCTCCTCTTGTGAAGGGTGACAACACAGAGACCTGCAAGATCCAGACCATCATAGAATACTGGCCAAAAAACACACTGATTGGTTGCTGGGAACTTGGAAGTCCTAATGCAGTCACCATAGTTACTTCAAGTATAAAACTGACCTGGTTTTCACTCTCTTTTCCAATGCAAAGCACTTTCCCATCAAGATGCAGAGCTGCCGCTCTGCATCCATAGACAATACTGTAATAGTCAGTGGTGATTTTCAGTTGAGTATCAGACATTCAAGTTTTGCCTGCAACACTGGGCTTTTTCTATTTTAAGTGATCAGCTCTGAAAGTTTTTCCTGAACTCCCATTCAGCTGGCCTCTACCTAGAAGTTAAGGAAATTCTTTTCTACCTAATATTGTCTCTGGCACACAGTCCTTTCTAATCAAGATATGTGATTGATCTATTAAAAACTTGAGTTGTGGCCTTAGAGTTGCCAACTCTGGGCTGGGAAATTCCTGGAGATTTGTGGGTAGAACCTGGGTAGGGCGGGGTTTAGGGAAGGGAGGGTCCTCATTAGGTTATAATGCCAGAGTCCACCTTCCAAAGCAGCCATTTGCTCCAGGGGAACTGCTTTCTGTCATCTGGAGATCTCTGGGCCCCACCTGGAGGCTGGCAACCCTAACAGTCCGATACCCTTGTAGGCCATGTCCAAACAATAAAACATTTTACTTAAAGCTGCTTTTAAAGCTCTCTGGATTGTTCCGAGGATATGAGAAACTAGAACCTTGTAGGAGCATACACAGTTTACCTCACAGACTTTGAAAAGGGGCTGTGTGGTGTGTGCCAGTGAAAGACAAAGAGAGGATGTGTGTGTGTGTGTGTGTGTGTGTGTTAGGTGCCGTCACGTCGCTTCTGACTCATGGCGACCCTATGAATCAAAGTCCTCCAAAATGTCCCATCTTTGACAGCCTTGCTCAGGTCTTGCAAATTGAGGGCCGTGGCTTCCTTTATTGAGTCAATCCATGGGGCCTGCAAATAATTTTTAATCAAAATGTGGATGATGCTGAAGTTTGAAACCACTGGTTTCTGGAAAGTTAACAGATTTAGCACCCTGTCATAGCTAGTCCTTTTTAAAAATAGCATCTATAATACTTAGGGTTGCCAACCGCCAGGTGGTAGCAGGAGATCTCCTGCTAATTCAACTGATCTCCAGCCGATAGAGATCAGATCACCTGGAGAAAAATGGCCGCTTTGGCAATTGAACTCTATGGCATTGAAGTCCCTCCACTCCCCAAAACCCGCCCTTTTCAGGCTCTGCCCCAAAAATCTCCCACCAGTAGAGAAGAGGGACCTGGCAATCCTAATAATATTGGCTACCTTACCATGTTATGGCAATGGATTCCATACACTGATTATGCATCACACACGGTGATGCTGCTGCTGTTTGTGAGGAGTGCTGGCACATGGTTCAGCTTGTAAAAAGCCAGTCAAGCTACACAGGGAGGAAAACACCTGCTGCTATTTGGTATGTGTGTATGTAAAGTACAGTCAAGTTGTAGCCACTTATAGCGACCCCAGGTGGGGTTTTCAAGGCAAGTGATGAAGCAGAGGTGGTTTGCCATTGCCTTCCTCTGCACAGCTTTCCTTGGAGGTCTCCCTTCCAAGTACTGACCCAACTTAGTTTCTGAGATCTGATTAGATCAAGCTACACTATACCATTCCACATCCTGATATTTGGTATGCTGGAGAGTAAGTACACACTCTCACTCTCTTCCCACCACCCTTCCAGCATCTTAGAAAGAACATGTACTAGCACTGAAGTGTGGGACTTTCCTCTAATCAAGGGCAACTCTCTGCCCATCTCTTGTGACCAGTGTCCTCTACACAACATGGCTTTGCCTTGTAATATTGCTTAGAAAGGCAGGTATTGCCCATGATGGCATTCACTGGCCAGCATTTTAGGGCTAGCTTTCAGATGCATATTCACCACCATCTTCCCTCCCCATTCTGTGACTGATTACTTGATAATGTGCACTTATGAACTGCTTTTACTGAAATGCATTATACCTTCAGCTGACATGCAGTGATAGGAACAAAGGTCCTGCAGTCTGTGATGATTCCTTCACATATGTCCATCATGTAATGTTGCAGTCTACATATATTCTGAATTGACAACGCCTGGCGAAGTCTGTGCCATGTTCACCCCCAAAGGACAGGGAAATGGTGCAAAGAGAAATAAAGGAAGGTTTATCAAGCCCATTACTCTAACTCAGTGGGAGGCCACGAGACACTTGGGGAATGGTGCAGAGTTTTGGCAAGGGGGTGCCGCAGGGACTGCCAAAGACACTTTCCTCTCAACCGCAGAAACTTAACACTATCAAAACAGCTACACTAACCGTGGAAGCTGAAGAAAGCTAGAGAACACTCAAAGCTTCTTGCCAGAGCCACTGATCTCCCTCCTGCCTCTTCCCCTTTTAGAAGGGAGTGTGAGGTGCTGTATCCTAATCTTCTTCTAAAGCCAGTGCTGAAATCCAAGTCCAAATCCACAAATCCTTATTTGCCAGCAGTGGGTTACAGGTTGAGTATGCAGTTATGGGTAAGGTTTCTGCTTTTGCCAGTGGGTTGGGATGGGGGGGCTCAGAAGGCTGAATCAGTTTAAAAGGGGGGCCAAGTTTCCAAGTTTCAGAAAAGCTGCTCTAATCTTTTAATTCCTAAATTAACTCTGGGAGAAACCAGAGATGCTCAGTTATCCACCAATTCGATTCACATCCTCGGCATGTGTAGCAATTATGGGAACTGAACATTTGTCAGACTGATCATTAGTATTTGTATTTACTTATAATATTTATAATATCATACTTATATATTACCATACCTCCTTAGACTTAAGGCAGCTAAAAAAGCAACAAATCACAAACACATAAAAATAACATAACTGTGCACAAACTACAGTATTTATTCAAATGCAAGACTAGGATTCCCCCCCCTCCAATATTCTACCAAAAAAAGAGGTGGTTGTCTTACAGTTACAGTTATAGCCAGTATTACATTCCTTGTGTGTATACCATTTTTAGGGGTCGTCTTGCATTCAGGGTTATCTTCCTTCTGAGTTAATATGGCAGATAAAAACTACACAGAAGAAGTTGGTTATTATATGCTGATTTTCTTTACTTTTAAGGAGAATCAAATCCTTCCCTTCCCCTCCTCACAATAGACACCTTGTGAGGTAGGTGGGGCTGAGAGAGTTCGAAGAGAACTGTGACTCGCCCAAGGTCACCCAGCTGGCTTCATGTATCGGAGTGGGGAAACCAACCCGGTTCACCAGATTAGAGTCTCCCACTCATGTAGAGGAGTGGGGAATGAAACCTGGTTCTTTAGAGTCCACCGCTCTTTACCTCTACTCTACACCATGCTGAAAATGTATAACAAATACTGCTCTCTCACCACAGCCCCCCGCACTGTGTCTTGCTCTGTCACCTCTGCCTCCAATAAAAAGGTATACTATTAAAAGAAAACTAAAGTTTTAACATTTTGGCCTTTCGTATCAAGCCTGTACTGCACAGGTGCAAAGAGAAGACCATCTGTGAGTGATCTGTACTTCCAAAATAGGTCATTTTAATGACCCAACCATGACCCTGGGTGAAGTTTTAGTTCCCTAACTGCACAAGCACAAATCCAGTGGCAAGCTGCAACAAATGTAAATTCCTTAACAAGGCACCACTGAGCCCTGATGTAGCAGTGGCTTCCCACACTATAACTCAAGATGTGGCAGCCAGGCTATTGAGTGGCATGAGTCACAGAGAACAAATCTTGCAAATGAAATGCAATGATTGCTAGTTTGTTTCTGGCACAGCTGAAAATTCTGGTCCATACCTTTAAAAGCTTTAAATAACCTGGGACTTAGTTACTCAAAAGACCAAAGACCAAAGGCAGATGGACAGCAACCAGAGACCAGGTGGAATGCCTTCTGTCAAACTACTCACCTGGTGCTTAGGTCTTTTAAGTTCTAGGAATCAGGTGAAAATATTTGTATGTTTATTTGCTTGGGGTTTGTTAGGTGTGCTGCAGATGATGCTTTTGCTATAGAAGCTATTTTACAGGTTATTTTCTCTTTCCTACTGTACATTGGGAAGGGGGACCATGGTTCAGGGGTAAAGTAAAATAAAACAAAAGTCCAGTGGTACTTTAACAACTAATAACATTTATGCTATGAATATATTTATAAATGTTGTCACAGCCCATTCCTGACCTCCAAGGATGAAAATCCATAGGAGGCCACAAAGGGCCTGCAGGCTGCACTGGCGTTGGGGCCCCCTGGACCTGCACCCGGGCTACTTAACCACACAGAGTGGCCCCAACGCCAGCAGGGAAGCGGGGATGCCTATCTCCCAGCACTGCCCAGGGACGCCGGCTGGGCTTTCCACCAGCATCCCACTGCAAAGCCCCATGCCGGCATCCCAGGGGGCTTTCCTGGGGTGTGCAGGGGCGGAGCTGGCAGTAGGCAGCTTCCTGTCCCCTTTTGGCCTGGCACGCCAACAGGGAGAACGGCATTGCTGCGACTGCTTTTTTTGCAGGTGCAGCCTCTCTGATCTCAATGGGGCAAAATGCCCTGTTTACCATTTTAAAAGCCGGCAAAAGGTTTTTTAAAGCCTTTCGACAGCCGGGAAACGGATTTGGAGGCACTGTGGCGGCACCTCAGCCACACCGTCCCTGGCCCCCGAAAGGTCAGGAATGGGCTGTTAGACTTTTACTTTGGCCACTGGACTTTTGGCATGTTTATAAATATTAAGGTGCCGATGAACTTTTGGCATATTTAAAAATAGATTTATAACATAAAAGTTGTTAGTCTTTTAGGTGCCGCAGGACTTTTGTTTTTGTACAACAGACTAACATTTGTACAACAGACTAACAGACCTTTGCAATCATCATTGGTAGAGTAGCTACTTTGCACATAGAAAGTTTTAGGATCAATCCCAGGCATCTCCAGTCAGAATGATCAGGTACTAGGTGATGTTAAAGACCTCTGCCTGAAACCCTGGAGAGCCGCTGCCAGCCAAAACAGACAATACTGACCTTGACAGACCAATGGTCTGACTTAGTATGAGACAATATCATGTGTGCTATTTCATGTTTTGTTATACCTGCTGCTTTACTGATATGTTTGTTCATTGCTTTAATGTATTCCAGCATTTTTATTTTAGTACCATGTACTTTTTGGGATGTAATTTATGGAGAAGCGGCTAACAAATTACTAACAAACAAGATAAACTATCCAGGGTAGAAGTACGGCAGACCCAGTGTGACACAGGGAAACTGATTTCATTGAGGCTGCCACTCTTCTGCGCCATCAGATTTGTCTAATGTTGACACGGTGTCCCAAATTGTCTAGGTTCAACGCTATGGGCTGGTATAAGGGGCATAGCAATTGTTCTTTTTAAAGGGGCAATAAATCTTTTTCAGCAACCCAAAGTGTTAGACAAGACAAAGACTACTTGAGTGACAGGCTAGAAGCCAAGTCAAAGTTGAAGGAAGGAAAGAAGCAGCACCAAGGCAGCCTGCATTATGTTTTCGCGTATTTATTATTTAGAATATTTAAGAACATAAGAAAGGCCATGCTGGATCAGACCAAGGCCCATCAAGTCCAGCAGTCTGTTCGCACAGTGGCCAACCAGGTGCCTCCAGGAAACCCACAAACAAGACGACCGCAACAGCACCATCCTGCCTGTGTTCCACAGCACCCAACACAATAGGCCTGCTCCTCTGATCCTGGAGAGAATAGGAGTGCATCATGACTAGTATCCATTTTGACTAGTAGCCATAAATAGCCCTCTCCTCCATGAACATGTCCACTCCCCTCTAAAAGCCTTCCAAGTTGGCAGCCTTTCCTTTGGGGTATACAATTCTAAATTAAAAATCATATGTAGCAAAAAAAAAAATTAGCCCCCTCAGTCGCAGAAATGCCTGTAGCTCAAAGCCCATTCAAAGCCCCAACAAAGGAAACAGCCTGACAGCACCTCCCAAAAACATGCAAGGACAGTGTCCTCCTCATCCCTTCAGGAAGACATTTGGGAAGAGACAGCCCTTCAGATATGGGGGTCCTGGGCTGTAAACTGCTTTAAAGTTTATAACAAGCACCTGGAATTGGATGATCAGCTTATTCCTGAGAGCTGCAGCAGTTGGGGACAGCATGGTTGTGGTGGCAGTGCAGCGCCTCCAGAGAGGTTTGGCTGCTGCAGCGGGGGAGGGGGGAAGGGGTTTTTTAAAAAGAAAAATTAAAAAGGGTACAAAAGCCCCCTTGAATACAGCGATGCTGCAACAATAAAAAGCTGGCTCAGCACAACTGTTGCTAAAGGAGGCATTCCTGGGCTCAAAGGGGTTACGAAACTGCCTGCCAGCAGCTCTGCCCCCACCCCCCACCCCCCCGCCACAGGAATGCCTCCTGGGATTCCGGCGTGAGGATTTGCACCAACAGGATGCCAGCAGGAGGCTGAGCCAGCATCTGAAGGCCGCTCTGCTGCGACAGTCCAGGGAAGTTGGGGCAAGTGGCACTGCACCGGTGTTCGTGCCAGTCTGCACAGCACAAGTGGCCCGGACGCCGGCGTAGGGGTCAAGGCGCCTCCTAAGCCCGTTTGGCCCCCAAGCTCAGGAATGAGCTGTATGAGACAATGTAGCTGTTTTAAGATGAGCAAGATATGTTCCAGTTGGCAAGCCCCGGACAATAATTGGGATGCCGCATATGGAATAAGTTGCAGTTTCTGGGTTGTCTTCAATGGCAGATCCACCTGTTACACTAGTCTACTGGCAAGGTTACAAACACATGGATTAGCATGCCCCAGGTCAGCTGAGACTAAGAAAGGTGATCCAAATGGAGCTGATAAAAGACATTCTTGGACACCACACCAAGAAGCTTTTCAGACAGCCAAGTTGTGTCCATGACCACTCTCAAGCTCTTCACCTGCTCTGGAAATGCCAACCACTCTACCCAAAGCACGCAAGTCGAATCCTTCCAAAGCATCCACATTTCCAACCAGTATCGCCTTCATCACATCTGGATTCCACTTCAGCTCGTTCTGCCTTTTATTGTCTATAGAAAGCTGTTTCACTGGTTTCCACCATTGTCTCCAGCAACTCATTTGCTGGAAGGCCCCAATCCGTTGGCAGATTCTATCCAGTCCTGCTCAACCTACACATAAAAACTTGCTTGAGAAGAAAATTCCCGTTCCATTCCAAGCGACCGATCACAGAATTTTAGCTTAAAACTGGTGAACTTGTGATCATTTCTTCAACAACAAAAAAACACCAGGAACTAGTGTATACCAGTTTGCTATAATTATTAAAAAGGATCTTGCAGAAATATTCAAAGTGGTATACATGCAAATATCCAACTCCTTGTTTTATTCAAAGACAGTAATGAATACATGCACACACCTTCCAATATGCAAGGGAATAAATGCAAATATGCACCTTTCAAAAGAGAAATGTTACCCTGGCAAAATGCCCACCACCTACTGTATCTAAGATGACAGCATAAACACCCAGCAGCAGATCATTTATCAAAGACTCGTTTCTACAATCTAGGAGCAAATCCAAGGATATATCTGAGTTATCGTACATGTTCATTTGAGCTTGTGACATTTGATACCACAGAAATGAAACTCATTTGAACCGTGAATTATTCATCATCAAAAGTCACGAAGGCCAGAGAGAGACCCTCATCTCAATGAGATGGTAGACCTATGACTGAACTGTATCTCTTCCAATCAGACAGATGCACACTTGCTTAAATCTTTCTCCACAAGCACATACAATTTTCCACAATATATAATAAAAATGTTCAAAACACAATGGGGAGAAAACACAGTTATTTTTTTAAAAGCCACGAAGAACAGCAATAGTAAAATTGTGGAACTCCCTGCCCCAGGATGTGGTGATGGCCGCCAACTTGAAAGGCTTTAAGCGGGGAGTGGATATGTTCATGGAGGATAGGGCTATCCATGGCTACTAGTCAAAATAAATACTAGTCATGATGCATACCTATTCTCACCAGGACCAGAGGCGCATGCCTATTATATTAGGTGTTGTGGAACACAGGCAATGTTGCTGCAGTAGTTGTGTTTGTGGGCTTCCTAGAGACACCTGGTTGGCCACTTTACGCAAATAGGGTTGCCAGCTCCAGGTTGGGGAATACCTGGAGATTTTGAGAGTGGAATCTGAGGATGGCAGGGTTTGGGGAGGGGAGGGACTTCAATGTCATAGAGTCCAATTGCCAAAGCGGCCGTTTTCTCCAGGGGAATTGATTATTATAGCCTGGAGATCAGTTGTAATAGCAGGAGATCTCCAGCCACCACCTGGAGGTTGGCAACTCTATATGCAAAACTGGATTATTCAGGAGGGCTTTTTTTATGCAATTAATGTTTTCCAAAAGAAATTTTGCTGAAATATCTATTATATATTAGATGCTGTGGAACACAGGCAGGCTGCTGCTGCTGCCGTCATCTTGTTTGGGGGCTTCCTAGAGGCACCTGGTTGGCCGCTATCCCTGACAACTTAACCTCAGATAGGGCAGATACCAGTGAGGCCTTATCCACTGAACTCTATGCTTGGTCTGGTTAGTATGTGTTGAGACAGTCTTTTCTTTCCCTCAGTAACAGCTAAGCCAAAGTGTTGGTACTGAATTATAAAATTATGCATTCCTCACAAAAGCATTCATACACAAGAACAATTGCTAGTTATTACTAAACACACACACACACACACACACACACACACACACACGCTACCTCAGATGTGAAATATTCTCTAAATTAACCCTTGGGAACTCTTAATGCACACACAGAGCTTGTGTGAGTAGGGTTTCCAGGTCCCTCTTTGCCACCGGCGGGAGGTTTTTGTGGCGGAGCCTGAAGAGGGCAGGGTTTGGGGAGGGGAGGGACTTCAATGCCATAGAGTCCAATTGCCAAAGTGTCAATTTTCTCCAGGGGAACTGATCTCTATCGGCTGGAGATCAGTTGCAATAGTGGGAGATCTCCAGCTAGTACCTGGAGGTTGGCATCCTACATGTGAGCCAGTGTGAGGTGGTGGTTAGAATGTCAGACTAGGATCTGGGAGACCCAAGTTTGAAGCCCCACTCTTCCATGAAGCTTGTTGGGTGACCCTAGGCCAGTCACACACTGTCAGCCTTACCTACCATACAGGATTGCGGCGAGGGTAAAATGGAGGATAGGAGAACCATGTAAGCTGTTTTGGGTCCCCATTGGGAAAAATGTGGTGTATAAACAAAGTAAACAAACAAACTTTCCATGTCTTGAATCCTCCTCCTTTCAGATGAGGAGCACAGACCACACATCAGGTCCCTCCCTTGAAGGGAAAGGGGAAGTCTGAATAACGGGGAGAGGAGACAGATGTGTTCATCTGAGCACACTTGGATCTTTAGGAATTGGGATGAAACATACTTTTTGGGGTACCAAGCCATTCAAGAAGTATGCATGACAGACACACAAATGTATTTATTTATTCATTTATGTATTTATTTTCTACCCCACAGTGAGAGCCCATAACAGGTTGCATCATTCTCCTCTCCTCCATTTTATCCTTACAACCACCCTGTGAGGTAGGTTAGGCTGAGAGTGTATTACTGACCAAAGGTGTGCTTCCATGGCAGAGTGGGGATTTGAACCTTGGTTGTCCAGATCCTGCAGCCACACTCTAATCCCCATTTATCATCTATTTTGCAACATAATCATTCACTCCACCCAGACCAAGACTTTTGTAATGACATGTATCCGTATATAATAGCCTTACATTAACCATATCTGTGTCATGATAAGCAAATTATAGTTAGCCATGAAGACAAACATGCCATATAATCAGATACCTTTCCAATCAGATGAAAAGCGGTTAATGCAATAGGAAGCTGCTTATTAAGTCCTGTAAACATCTGCTGTCAGGAAATGCAAGCAAGCATCAGGTGAAGGGGAAATGGTCAGATGACTACCAAGGTTCTATCAAGAAACATTTCTCTTTAAATTCTGGAAGAGTGCTTTTATCCCCTGAAGTTTAATTCTGCTTATCCTTTGAAGATCCTTTCTATCAAATTAACAACACATCAGTCAATAAAATGGTTATAAAAGGCATGCCATTTCAAAGAGAAAGAAAGAAAGAAAGAAAGAAAGAAAGAAAGAAAGAAAGAAAGAAAGAAAGAAAGAAAGAAAGAAAGAAAGAAAGAAAGAAAGAAAGAAAATATTTCAGATGAAAAAGCAAGAAAGCATTTGCTTAAAATTCTATACTACTTTCATATTGGCAGAACTTTGTCAATAATTTCCAAATGTAAAACCTCTTTTGCTTATGAAGTAACAGCTTTACTTCTTTATGCAGTCTGGAAGGAAACCTAAGACAAAATTGAAAATAAAAAAAAGATCCAGTGGAGAAAAAAACACTACTAATTCGGAGCACACAACAACAACAAAAGAAAAAGTCAGAATGCTCTTGTATTTCTGCCGCAAAGGAACATGGAGGGGATTAGGTTTTCACTGCGAGGATAGTAACTGATAATATACATTGTGAGTCCAGTTCTGACCATTAAAAACATTCATACTAAGTAACCACAATTATTTCCAAGTTTGTGGTGCATCGTATTACTCTGCCAGGTGGTCAGCTGACGTACAGTAACATGATGTGTCCCAGTCAGCTGGCCTGCAGTAGCAACATGTGGTTTGAGGGCAGGGTTGAATAAGGGTTAAAGACAACAGAATTCTTGAAGCAAAACTTTATTTAGACCAACTCCAAGAAGAGTTCCAACTTGGGAGGTTGGGAGAGGGGTGGGAGAGAATGCCCATGAGATAAGAAGAAGATTTGGTTTGTATATGCTGGCTTTCTCTGCTACTTATGGAGGAATCAAACCAACTTACAATCACCTTCCCTTCCCCTCCCCACAACAGACACCCTGTGAGGTAGGTGGGGCTGAGAGAGCTCTAAGACAGCTGTGACTGACCCAAGGTCACCCAGCTGGCTTCATGTGGAGGAGTGGGGAAACCAACCCGGTTCACCAGATTAGCATCTGCCACTCATGTGGTAGAGTGGGGAATCAAACCCGGTTCTCTAGATTAGAGTCCACCACTCCAAACCACCACTCTTAACCACTACACCACACTGGCTCTCTAACCAAACTCCCTCTTTAAGGAGGCAGATCTTTGCGGCAAGCTTCACAGATCTGAAATAGGATGACCAATCTCAAGATGGGGCCTGCAGTGCACCCGCAAGAACAACTCCACAGAGCACGCGCACAGCAGGGCTAGGAAACTGGAAGTGGAGTGCAGTAATCCCTCCACCCAGCCCCACCCATAAGAACTTCCCGCCAAAGATAAGTGGGGACCTGGCAACCCTAAAAGAAACATCTATAAGACGTTCTGGGAACTGAACTGAAATTGTGAACTTAATCAAAGAACTGTACTTCTGTACCAACTAAGCCATCTAAGATGTATGCCTTCTCTGAAGTGAAATTTATAAAATTAGCTCTGGTTCTATGCTTTTCCTACATACAGTTTTCCCTCCAAATCTACCCTTGTACAGTGTTTAATAAATTTCTGTTTCTTGTTTGTTAACTTGAAAAAAAAAAAAAAAAGCTTCCGGTGTCTCATTTCTACTAAGGTAAAATAGGAAAGGGGGACTAAGGAGAAATATTAAAACTCCAAACAAACATTTTGACAAGACATCTCTCTCTCTCGCTCAGCACGCACACGAGGGGTTGTGACAGCAGGCAAGTTCTATGTGCATGCAGCTTACATGGATCATTGCATTTGTCATGTTGTATAGGTGCAGTGGGAGAGCCAATGTGGTGGTTAAGATTGGCAGACTCTAAGCTGGAAAACCGGGTTCGATCCCCCACTCCTCCACATGAAGCCTGCTGGGTGACTTTGGGCCAGACACAGTTCTCTCAAAACTCTCTCAGCCCATGCAGAGGCAGGCAATGGCAAACCGCCTCCAATTGTGTCTTGCCTTGAAAACCCTATGGGGTCGCCATAGGTGTAGTGTGTGTAATAGACCCCTCCTGTTCAAACAGAACAGAACATAAAATTCTTAGCTATATATCATCACACAGAACATGCCTTTTCTTTTCCACTTTTGCTTCAGTGCTGAAATTCTGCCTTCCTTTCTCCCCCACCCCCATTTCCAGCAACCACAGATTTTTTGCACAGATTGGGGTACATGTGCCATTTTTGTACTGCAGCGTGCGGCCAGACAAGACAAAGACAGCTCAGACATCCCTTTAACTTAAATAATTAGTAAATATATGACAACACTGACAAAAAGCCTATTTGCATTCCTTTCGATTACAATTAAAATGTATAATCCGCAGAAGGCTGAAGCAGAAACAGATTGTTTGACATGAATGGGGATTTTTTAAAAAACAACAAACACTTTTTTTTTCAATACTGAATCCTACACACACTTAGCAAGGCGAAAGTCTGATTAAATTTAATGGGTTTTATTTCCAAGGGGCTGAATTTAGGATCACATTGCAAATGCTAACCCAATCTAATTTTGTAAACAGATTTTTTAAATTACCGCTGGGCTGAATAAATCTTAAAATTTTGACAGAAGATATGGCTTCAGCATCCCCCCCTTCACACACATTCCCTCACACTCATGCCCCTGTTCTGCTAGAAGAGTGAAAACTATCAAGAGCGATTAAAACGCCTCACGACCCAGAATGAAGGGAGGCAGCGTTGGGAAGTGGAGGCTTTTCCAAGACAGCGGAGGAAATTGCGAAGCACAAGGAGCTGAGGAATACGCTTTCCTCCCTTCTCCTCCTCCCTACACTTCATTCCTGTCAGCTCTCTCCCCCACCCCACCCCCATCCTATTTTATGGTCTCAAGTGTTGGCGCAAAAGGGTGTGTTCTTTCAGGTTTATAGCCCTGACTAATGGAATTGCTCTAAATAACATTTTGATCTTGTAAGGTCACACAGAGTACTATACCTTTCCTTTAATGATTCAGGTCTGGACTAAGCATTTCCCAGAATTGAGATGGTAATGAAGTCATTAGTTTCTTCCTACTTGAAGCTCCGGTTTTTAAAAAAGAGAATTCTATGGGTAGAGCCTGAGTGGGTGCTTTTCCCCCCCCCCTTCATGCCGCTCATGCCCAGCTGAGCTATAACACCTGTTGCATTTTCCCAGGAGACTGAGCTACAGATTTCTTCCAATCGCTTTGCTCTTCTTATTCTTCTGCAGCACATGAACAAAAGCTGAGCAACTGTGTTTTCTAAGGCAGTGTTAATTGAAAATGTCTGACCAGTGCAAATGTTAGAGCCCCTATTGAGGCCTTCTTGATTATTTCCTCCCTTGCCTTTCATGATACAAGCATGATGCAAAATTCAAACTAATTAAAAACTTGACATTTGCGTTGTTCTAAAATCAGACAGGCAGGCAGAAAGGTGAGAGGAATGAATTTTTAAAAAAATAAAAATAAATCAAACTTGAGGATTATGTTACTACCCAATAGCGTGTTACTCTTGCCAAAGATGGGGGTGGAATTACATTGGCTTTAAAAACAAAAGAACCCCAACTGCATATTGGAAGGAGAAACATACAATTGCTCTGTTATATATATTGGGTGTTGGAATGGTCTAATTCCTCTCTGAGTTTCAGATCGATACAAATAATAAAAACAATAATTCTAAAATTCCTTCTAGAAAACTCACAGTGCAATCCTGTGCTATCCTTACAAGCCCACTTGCTCCAATTTACTTCAAGTGTAGTTCTGCTTAGCACTGCACTGTCAAACTCAGTGTCGGGAAAGCAGCATACAAAGCTTCCAAGTTCCTGTTGCAAGCCAGCTATAAAACAACCCTGCTTTTCCTGTGTGAGACACCAACCAGCAATGGGTAGTGGTCAGATACCAACAAGAGTGGTGCAGCAGTTACAGCATCTGGTTAGGATCTGGGAGAACCAGGTTGAAATCCCCAGTCTGCCATGGAAGCTCAGTGGGGGGACCTTGGCTAGATACACACTCTCAGCCTAGCCCACCTCACAGATTGGTTGTTGTGAAAATAAAAAGGGAAGAGGTGAGCACAGCATTGTCTCTTTGGGCTCCCCAGAGAACAGCAGGATATAAATATCTAAAATAAAATAATCATCCCAGAAACCTTGCATTATCTACCCCTTGGCAAACAAGTTTACACTTTAGTTAGCTCTAGTAGATGTTGGGATGTGACTTCACCCCATGGGTCAGTAATGACCCAGTGCTTGCACAGGGGACTACCTTTACCTTTAGAGAATCATAAGCCAATACCAAAAAATGTATAGTTTTCAACCAGAGGGAATCCAGCTGTTGGAGCATTAAAGTCACAAATCTGCCTCATTCTAAATCTCTGAGTATAGTTAGCTTATATATTTGTCAGCATTTGTGACTCACTACGCCGGCATCAGCCCCTTAGCCATTGATGGTAGCCTACCAAGGCTCTGTATAACTCCTGTTCTTACTATCTGCCTAGGACTATAAAGATGGGGGAAGGGTATAACGCACCTGCAGTGCACAGAGCATGAGTGGTGTGCAGTGTTCAGTTTAGTGGGCCACACACTGCAGGCCAGGTTGAGAATCAGCATACATCAGGGCTCTGTTTTAAGCAGCAGAACTTAGAGTAGTATTCCAAAATAATTTGCTCTCAAAGAACCAATACACAGAATTAGCTCCTTAATAGAGGGACAGCTGACTGAGATAGAAGTAGAACAAATAGCCACGTTGGTTCAAAGAAAATCCAAAAACAAAAACCATGTAATATCATTTATTAGGATCAACTAAGATATCACACAAAAAAATAGTGTGCATGTTGAGGAAGAAGAAAAAAATAATTTTCAGGCCTGAATCTGATGCAGGCTGTGCTGAAGAGCTGGTATCAAATTGTACTACGGCCTTCTGGGGTGAAAAAGAGGGGGAAAAATGGCAGCCGTTACTGGAAAATAGGAAAGCCAATGGTTGAGCAAATGGTTCTCTAGCCCAAATGCACCCACAGGTCCCTTTAAAAAGCCAAGGACAAAGTATGAAGTCCTTATACAAACAAAACTAGAGATTAATCTCAGATAGTGCACTAGTCAAGGAGCCGATGGAAGCCTAGCTGATACCAAGTGGGTGGAAGACAAGAGAACCCCATAAGCACAGTCCTGTCTGAAATAGATAGCTTTCATGCCGTGTGTGTGTAGAGTGCCGTCAAGTTGCTTCTGACTCATGGCAACCCTATAAATCAATGTCCTCCAAAATGTCCTATCTGTAACAGTAACAGCCTTGCTCAGGTCTTGCAAATTAAGGGCCGTGGCTTCCTCTATAGAGTCAATCCATCTCTTGTTGGGTCTTCCTCTTTTCCTGCTGCCTTCAACTTTTCCTAGCATGATTGCCTTTTCCAGTGACTCTTCTCATAATGTGACCAAAGTACTACAGCCTCCGTTTAGTCATTTTAGCTTCTAGGGTCAGTTTGGGCTTGATTTGATCTATAACCCACTGATTATTATTATTTTTTGGCAGTCCACGGTATCCGTAACAATACACTTTCCTCCAACACCACATTACAAAGGAATCTACTTTCTTCCTATCAGCTTTCTTCATTGTCCAGCTTTCACACCCATCCATAGTAACAGGAAATACGATGGCATGAATTAACTTGATCTTGGTTGCCACTGACACATCTTTCATGCTATACCTGTATAAATGTTTGGCCAGTAATCGATCAGCAAATCATGAATTGTTCAACAGTTCTAATAAGAATAATAAATATGCAAGAAGTAATAAATATGCAAGAAATTAATCAAAGTCTACCCCTTTGTGTCCCACAAGGGATGGAGGAAGGGAGAGGGGTATGTCAATCAAAATCAAAAGCTTATCATGTAATTAAAGACTACTAACACCATATGCACAGGAGGACAATATCATGCACATGTCTATGGCTTGGATCCAGCAGAGCACAGCCTGTATCCAGCACAACAGGAGCAGCATTGGTGGGCGGATTTTGAGCTGTGGTGGGGTGAAGTGAGAAAGTCACACTCCATGGGGGAAATTGTTCCATCGACAGAAACGGTGCACTGGATCCAAGTTCATTTAAGTCCATTAAAAATCAGCATGAATGACATAGGCTGAAAAAGTTCATGGGAATTGAACCTTAATCTAACTTTCTCTTACTGATTGGTATAAAGCAGTAGGCAAGGCCCCAAAGAAAACTGCTCCTTGCAAGAAGTAGATTTGTATGCCCTCTGACACAACTTTTGTATTTATTCAGTCAGTTATTTTGCCAGTGTCAAGGAAAAGCAAAATGCTGAGTTATAATGGTCATTTATGCATGGGTACTTTCGCTCACGTTCACCCCCGGTCAGCATTGGTTGTACCTTGGAGTTATGCATGAGTTTTCCGTCCATTAGAGATGACCTTGTGTCCAGCCCTCGCAATGTCCGGGTCTTCCCATTCCTCTGTTAACTCGACTCTTCCATCTTCCCTGGGCAAACTATGGGTGAAACCCCCATGCAGAAGGCAAAGTGCGGGACACACAAGCTTGGTTTCACTCAAAGCCAATTACAAAGCAGCATATTCAGAGGCGGGGATTGAAATACTTTCTGCTTCCTGGGAGCTCTTTGTGAGCAAAAGGAAATCTTTTTAAAACCGAGGCTTAGATTTCTCCCTCACCCCTTTCAGATTGCTCCATTTTTTTATGTTGTTCTTAAAATGCTTTTTATGCAGCAATTGGGGTGGGGTGGGGTTCTCTCACAGAAAGCACAATTAGTAAGCCAATTACAAAGCAACATTTAAAGAGGCAGGACTTGATTTGAGCTTGGAGACTACTGGTGCATAGATTCCCAACAGGAAAGTGTGGGTCCAGCGAGCAGCGAAACTCAGGCAAAACTCCCATGCGTAAATGACCATAAACAGTTTGGGTGGATCCTGTGCTTTTACCAGGAATCTTATAGCTTGAGGCTGCAAAGTAGCTGGGTAGGTACCCAGGGGCTGTGTGTGCCTTGGAGCTTTCTCCAGACAAGGAAGAGAATGAGCAAGCACAATCAGTCCCTGTTATTGGCAAACAGTATGGAGTCTCTGGATTGGTCCAACCTGATAACAGATACTAGGAAATTAGCCTTTGTTTGGCCAACAACACGGTGCCTTCTGTCAGCTGAATCCTGCTCTACAACCTACTCTATCCAGGGCTGCTGAGAAACCCAAAGACTCCTTCTGGGCTCCACTTCACACCACCCAGACTCAACCCAAATACATGAAAATAAATCAAGTCATTTGTCCATCCTCATGGCCCCCAGAAGCTTGTTTCTCTTGTTTCCCCTCTCTTGGCAGACCTGATTATATCCACTAATCTGTGGGGCTGTTAATGGAAGAACACACATTCCATGCCTGGATTTTGGTTCAGGTCATTCTGACCTAGGCACACAGCACGCATAGTCTCCCCCAAACACCTCCACTTGAAAAAAAAAAGGTAAATCCTTTTATCACTAAGGGCTGGCACTCAAGGCAAATTGGAAGGGAAGTATAAGCAGTTGTTAGGTAAAGAATCACAACAGGGGTGAATATAGAAGAGAGCATTTAATTAAGAGGGTAATTATTACATTTATAAACCGCCTTTCTTCCTTCCTAAAGACACTTTACATAGATTCACAAAAGGTGTCCCATCCAGGTGTCCACACCTAGTTTTGCTTAGTTTCAGAAAGACTTGCTACATTACTATGCCCGCATTATCAGTGGATAAGGTCAAAGACAATGCGTGTGGATAGTCATTTTGAAAAAGCATGTTATCCATGGTACAATCTGGGATCTTTTCTAAAGTACACTGCCATGTGCATTTTGAAGATGGCCACTTGAGTCTTAGCAAGATTAGAACCTGGACGCTCTAGAATGGAGAGAATGAAGAACACTTGGAATGAAGAACAAGATTCACATTAGCAAACCCTAAAGGCTTAAAATGGTGAATTAGATAAGCACAAGCAAATCCATCAACAGAAACTTCCAGGAAAATGAAAAATGCATTTGTTGTGCTCAAATGACCAAAAAAATTGATATTTTAATGTGCATGTCTTGACTGGACAGAAATAAAACCTTACCACGAATGTATGAAAACAGCAGCACCAAAAGCAAACTGTGGTTGAGCAGTTCTGGAAATCCAAGCCAAAAAAATATTTTTGAACTAGAACAAGAACTGTAAGAATCAGAACTGCTACATGGGAGGTGGGATTTGAACATAGAGAATTTCAGAAGCATCTCTGATGCCGCCCTAACAAGATCAAATCTGCCATGCTCAAACTATGTAACTGGAGTAAAGCTGCATACTTCAGGGCTCAGATCTGCCTGTAAAGCAAGCAAAAGGACAAATTTCAGAAAAAAAGACGAAGAGTGCAGAGAGAGAAAGAGAACAGGGTGTGTTCATCCCTAAAATTGACGACATCCTCTATTCCTATTCACATATGGAGTTTTAAAAGATTTTTTTTTTGGGGGGGGGGGATTCCCCGACAAACTATAAAGATGTGTTTTATTTTGCTTCAGTGCCCCAGGGAAGGGGCTCTGATACAGAGACATATTGTTTTGAAGGGCCTTCAGTACAGAGGCATTGCTTTTACAAATGCATCCCTTTCCATCACGTAAAAAAAGAAAAAGAAAATCCAAATTCCTCATTTGTTTAGCCTGAAATCCCTCCACACATTCCCACAAACTACTTTTCTCTCCTTTTTTTTTCCATAATCAAACTCCCTCTTCGCCCCCTCTCTCCCTCCCTCTTCCTTTAATGAAGAGAAGTTCAGAGAAGGGTTCCCCCCCCCCTCTATGAATAGATGGCAGGCACCTGGGAGTTATGAATTTTAAAGTGATCATTTTCTTTCAGCCATTGGGGACAATGGGGAATCTCCTTTTGACTCAGTTTCACAGCTTTGAGAGGCTCTCAGATCAGCCACATTCCAATCAGATTGGAGTCAGATCAGAGCTGTGTTGGACCGCATCGAGGTCTCTCACAGAAAGACGAGGAGCAGATGGCCAAGCCACAGCTCTCCTCCCCTTTTCAGACTGCAATGGACGGCAATGTGGGAAAGCGTCCCCCCGGCATTGCCTATTGATTGCTGAATAGGACCACCGCATGCCACCAGCCTGTAGGTATGAACCTCTGTTAACAGATGGCGAGATCATTATAAGCAATTAATTCCTTTAATGTATCAGTGGGAACATGTTGGAAAGGATGAGGCAAGCAGGGAGTGAATAGCGAGCGTCTCGCTCCTAGGGGAAAGCAGCCTCCATGCTGCTGAAGGATGGGAATTTGCTTTCAAGGACTCTGATGCACACACTGAGAACTGCCACCAGCTCCCTGGACTGCAGAACAGAAGCAGGGCTTTTGCTGTCTAATAAGCTTTCCCTTGTTGGTCAGAAGAAATAATAACATATTTTATTTAAAAACAAAGGTCACTATTAGTCACTTGGGCATAAAAAAAATGGGGGAGACCTAAATTTAGCTCTCATTTTTAATATATTAATTAGCAAGGGTGAGTGGAAGTATAAATATGGCCAAAAAGGTGATTTTAAAAGCTCGATTCTGTCATCGTGTATGTTTTCATTGAGGTCTAGAAAATGACTATTTGGAATAGAACGCTATAAAAAGAAGGAAGACCACCATATTCCAAACCAATTCATTTGAACCAGCTTAATAATATTAATGATATTTATCGGAATATTGTCGAAGGCTTTCACGGTCAGAGTTCATTGGTTCTTGTAGGTTATCCGGGCTGTGTAACCGTGGTCTTGGTATTTTCTTTCCTGACGTTTCGCCAGCAGCTGTGGCAGGCATCTTCAGAGGAGTAACACTGAGACACTGTCCTTCAATGTTTCTCCTCTGAAGATGCCTGCCACAGCTGCTGGCGAAACGTCAGGAAAGAAAAGACCAAGACCACGGTCACACAGCCCGGATAACCTACAAGAACCAATTTATCAGAATGTTTGCACATAATTATGTCAGTCATTTTCAAAATAAACCTGTAAAATAGGCCAGTGCATCTCAGCATAGCTAGGGGTTAAGGCTAAATCTAAAGCACTTGGGCTTACATATCTCATGGCAATAGTGTAGTGGGAGCCAGCGTGTTGTAGTGGTAAAGAGCGGTGGTTTGGAGCAGTGGACTCTGATCCGGAGAACCGGGTTTGATTCCCCACTCCTCCACATGAGCAGCAGAGACTAATCTGGTGAACTGGATATGTTTCCTCACTCCTCCACATGAAGCCAGCTGGGTGACCTTGGGCTGGTCACAGCTCTCTCAGCCCCACCTACCCCACAGGGTGTCTGTTGTGGGGAGGGGAAGGGAAGATGATTGTAAGCTGGTTTGATTCTTCCTTAAGTGGTAGAGAAAGTCGGCATATAAAAACCAACTCTTCTTTTCTTCTTCTTCATATGGATAAAGCATCTCTGCAAAGCCAGTAAAATGACAAGCACCACAATCCAGTGGGAAATTCTCCTGTGCAAACCCCACTGAAATGAACACTAGATTGGGCACATACTTGATAACATCGGGCCCATGTAGCAGGTGGTCCCACTCCATCCTATGTACTGAGCTACAGGTATAGGCTGCAACCTCAAGCACATCCCCCTGGAAATAAATGCCATTAAAATAAACAGACTCAACTTCCATTAAAAAAAATGTAAAGAAAATTCATCTGGGATCAGACCAAGCATCCAGTTTCTACCAGCTGATAGTCAAAGGTCCCTAGGAAGTACACAAGGATGTCATGAAGGTAGGGTTGCCAGGTCCCTCTTCGCCACTGGCAGGAGGTTTTTGGGGTGGAGCCTGAGGAGGGCCAAGTTTGGGGAGGGGAGGGACTTCAATGCCATAGAGTCCAATTGCCAAAGCGGCCATTTTCTCCAGGTGAACTGATCTCTATCGGCTGGAGATCACTTGTAATAGCAGGAGATCTCCAGCTAGTACCTGGAGGTTGGCAACCCTACATGAAGGCAATGGCCTCCATGATTTCATCCCCAGCATTCTACTATTCAGAGGTATCACTCCCTCAGAACAGGGAGGCACCAATTAGTTATCATGGCCAATGCCCACTGTCTAACCCCTTTTTAAAGCAATTAATTCCATTGGTTAATTATGTATTCCAAGAACAACCCTTAGCCCTGAATATCTATACATGTGAAAAGAACCTTAAAAGTGCAAAGAGGCTTAAGAAAGAAAATGAGTATGGTCCTCTCTATTAATTATATATGTATTGAATTCCAGGATTCAAAAATAATAATAATAGTAGACTAATCTATAGTATACCAGAACACCGAATTTCATAAATATTCCTCAAGTTGGGCCTAATTATATATCCAAGCTGCCAGCCGTACCATTCAAATTGCTTTTCTGCATTTTTAATGTACCATGAGATACAAGTATTTTCACAGGGAAATACTGAGGGAAACACAGAAGCTGGTTAGTTTCTGAGCTGTAAAGCAATAGGAAATCGTAAGCAGGAAACACAAGCAACAGTTCAGTTATTCATATTTAAATGACACTTTTTTGCCTGCAATTAAGACACTCCAGTAGTGAGTAGCGTGTCTGTTCTTGAAATTTACATAACCATATAATAGGTTATGTAAGTGAACAACAAACCATAGTTAACCTTGAAGGGTATTATCCTAATTGAGTACATCTGCCTTTCATTCAATCAATTAAAAATAGCAGAGGTTGAAATAAAAGCAGTTTTAAATCACTTTTTTTGCAGTTTTGAAGCCTAATTTGCCCAGAATTTTCATCCGATTTTTATCTATATTGGTAAGACAGAGAGAGGGAGAGAGGCAGAAAAAATCATTGTGCAGCTGGGAAGACATGATCCATGTTTGTTGCCTTTTCCTTTTCACTTTGCATTTGTGCCACACTCTGGAAAGCCTTGATAAGAATATCAGAATATTGAATCAAACCGTCTAACTTGCTTGTTTGAAATATCCTTTCCACTCCTTTCTCCTCCCACCATCCTACAGCCCTACTGGATTTCTGACTCTCCGTTCCCCCACGTGATGTAACAGACTCACTGAGGACTCCCAAAGCTCAGCATGGATTTTAGGTGGGAGAATATAGATTTTACATAAGGTTAGACAGAAAAGGCAACTCTCCTTCCATTCCCCCCCCCCAAATTAAAATAGCTTTACGTGGTGTGTTAAACCCTTTTCCAGAACAGAACCGTGTACAAAAGGAAATGCTGGTTTCTCCATACCCTCAAGGCCGATTACATTAAACCTATAACAATCCTGTTCAGGCTATGATACAGTTGATATACAGTGTGCTTTTAAGGAATGTAGGTACCCTTAAAGTATAACATTATTTCTTTCTTTGGTACATTAATTTGCAAATGGGAAAATTAACATTATTAACCAGGCCCAACAACAAACGTGTTAAAGGATAATGCCTGAAGTCTTGTTCAAGTTGTTATTTTTTTTTAAGGCTATGATTACTTGGCAAATGAAAAAGAAGCAGCTACAATTCATGCTTCTCTCACAACATGCCCCATTGTACTTCAGGCGATATAGATTGTACGGACTCAGCTCTAGCATATATCACCGGAGAATAGAATTCACACTGTGAATTACCATTTCCCCCAGCATTTAGACCTAACCCAGGACAGCACAATAAGAAAGTAGAAGCTCTCCTCTTTGTCCATTACAACAATGTTCTTCGTCACAACATGAAAAGCAAACGGACTTTCTATAGATGAAGAGGAGAGACAACAGCCCCTGATGGAGGAAAAAGGAAGAGCAACGGGAGGATACTGGACCACTCATGGCACAAGACACAGATGCTAGCAGCTGTCCATCTATTCCTGCACAGCCCAACAACCTCTTGTCTTGCAAAGCATAGGTATGTACTCTGGTTCATAAGTTCAAGAGAAACCTAGGTTTGGAAGAGACTCCATGGAGGGGCATCCAAATAACCAGCCATACAAGGCAGGCTAAAATCACCTGTGTTTGATGTCTGGATGAAGTAGGTAAAATCAGCAGGATTTATACAGCTGAGAGGGTTGATTTAAGCAAGGACAGGCAATTCAAGCTGGCAGTTGAGAATGTAAATGTAAGGATAGTATTTTTGTATGATAAAAATGGCCAATCAATCACAATTCAGTATTTCTGTTTGTCTGAGCTTGCTCTATCGTGCCCGCTATTATTGTTCAAAGCAAGCTTGAGGATAGATTCTTTCTCCAGAACACTTCATTCCAGATGCCTCCAATCTGGCCCAGGCTCATACAGCTGACACCTCTGAATGTCCAATAAAGATTGCCAGAAACCTGTTCCAGATATGAGAACCCAGCCAAAACCGCACAGATGTGGAGATGCAGAAGGCGGCGAACAGCCCTGGATGCTTTCCAAGGCCCAAGCAAACTTGAACTCTGTTGCTCTACATCTCTTACAATATATCTTAAAGCAAAGAACCTGTGTGTGAACTTCGTACCTTATCTCTGTGCCTGTCTGTCTAATAGTTTCCCATGCATATGTGAGTGTCGTTTTTGCTAGGTTTTTTTTTTAATTAGAAAGCTGCTCTATTTACTAAGAGCTGAAATGTGCAAGCACATTTCTCAATGAGGCTAATTAAGGTAAAAGTGATAGTCTTGTTGTCATTGTCGAAGTCAATGACCCAATGCATTTGTAATTAAAGCACATTTGAAGTTAAGTTGATTGCAAGGCCCTCCAAAAAAACATGCAGCATTCACCTTTTCAAGCCCTTTTGCTCCTTAATGCTAATACCAGTGTTAGGGACCCTTGATGAGGTCACTAAGCGTGGATTAGTTTCCCCTTCGTGCACTTTAATCACTCTTTTCTTCACCCAAGTTGGTTGTTAAAGAGAGTCAGTTCTTATTTTAAATTCTTTTAATTAGCATATATGGTTAAGCTCTGTGATAGATATTTGTATAGCATTTTCACACAAAAAAGAAAATAGCGTGATCTGATGAACAGCTCTACAGAGTTAGTGGGGGGGGGGGGATTCTGAGAATGCCCAATGAGCTTCACAACACTTGAGAAAACGATGAATGTCTTAGTCTGCTAAGTGGCAGTCTCTCCGACCTTGCCAGGAAATAGGGTTGCCAGGTCCCTCTTTGCCAATGGCGGGAGGTTTGGGGGGCGGGGTTTGGGGAGGGACTTCAATGCCATAGAGTCCAATTGCCAAAGTGGCCATTTTCTCCAGGGGAACTGATCTCTATCGGCTGGAGATCAGTTGTAATAGCAGGGGATCTCCTGCTAATACCTGGAGGTTGGCAGGCCTACCTGGAAAGATGTGCACCCACACCCACACACAAAGAGACTTTTCTGTGTATTTCAAACCTTCTGCCTGCTGGAGGTCAAATTTGATAATCCATGCCACTCTTTCCCCCCTTAAATCTCCTCTTTTGGGGGGGGGAACTGTAAGGGGGAGATTAGATTCTCATCAATCCCACAAAATTACATTTCCTGGTATTCTTAGGGGCTGTTCAACTTTTATGAATTGTTCAGTTTGTAAGTATACATATGCTTATTGTGTTATACACATACAGCTGGCTCCAAAGTAAAATGTGAGTGGTTCTCCTTGTGCTGACTGTGTAACATCCATTCATAGGGGGAACATGTCAATTATAATTTTGCACATTACAATTAGGAACCGTAACTAGGGACACTTTACACATATTCTTCCCTTATTATCTCCAAAATATAATATGTCTGAAACCATATAATATAGGGCAGGGGAAATCAAATCGATTTCTTGTGCATCTTGTAATTCATACTCTACAGCAGGGGTCCCCAACATGGTGCCCGCTGACACCTTTCCTGGTGCCCACCAAGTGTTATTAGAAAGTGGGTGGGGCAGATCAGGCACTTTCCCAACAAGGAAGTATTTCTTCATGCAACGCATAGTTAAATTGTGGAACTCCCTGCCCCAGGATGTGGTGATGGCTGCCAACTTGGAAGGCTTTAAGAAGGGAGTGGACATGTTCATGGAGGAAAGGGCTATTCATGGCTACTAGTAAAAATGGATACTAGTCATGATGCATACCTATTCTCTCCAGTATCAGAGGAGCATGCCCATTCTATTAAGGGCTGTGGAGCACAGGCAGGATGGTGCAGTCGTCTTGTTGCAGTCGTCTTGCAGCCGTCAAGATGCTGCAGTCGTCTTGTTCATGGGCTTCCTAGAGGCACCTGGTTGGCCACTGCGTGAACAGACTGCTGGACTTGATGGGCCTTGGTCTGATCCAGCAGGGCTTTTCTTCTGTTTTTATGCTTCTGATTGGCCACTGGAGATCCAGTTGGCTGGTCAGATTAAGATAACTTTTGGAGGGTTTATTGTGAAAATGAATTTCAAATGGGGATGTTCAAAGATTATTCGTTGATCTAATCCTTTTTTATAATTTTCTTTTTATTATTTATAGGTGAATTTGTAATAATGAAATATATGCTTTAATGAAACGTAATTGTAGCCTAAGCAATATTAAATGAAGTGACTATATTTCACAGTATATAGCAATATTGGGATTAGTATTATTATGCAAAAGGGTATGCAAATTTATTATAAGACGGAGGGGGGTGAAGGGGAAGTCATGATTTGTTTATTCAAAGTTATACTGTATTATCAACAAAATTATTTGTTCTTTATAATTGCTAATGAATTCTTTTTAATTGTTGAAATATTTGATCATATTATAGAAAATAATAAAAACTTTTTAAAAAAAGATTAAGATAACCTTGTTTTAGTTGCAGTGAATAAAACTAGTGTTGGGTTTATTCTCTTTTCGTTGCTCTTTTCCAGTTTATTTTTTTAATTACACCCTTTTCCCTTCCACTTTGGGCCTCCTCTGTGTGTGTGGCTTTGCCTCCTGCGGCCCCCCTTTTGTGGTTGGCGCCACCTCCTGTGGTGGCCATTTTGTGGTTACGCCCACTGCCCTGTGTTAAAATTCCAAGGGTGCCCACAGGCCCGCAGTTTCAAAATTCTACCTAAGTGCTAAACTAACCCCTCCCAAAGCAAAGTTGGTCAAGACTAAGGAATCGGAGCATGCAGGCCAATGGTAGAGTGCCAAGCTGTTACAAACCTGCAGTGGCTAAGACCAGTGAGACATCAAAGATAGTCAGCAATCAATGCATCGAGACAGTGGTCAAAAGTGGAGATTGCAGTGGAGTACTTTTTGCTGTTCTCAGTATCTGTCACACTGATAAACCCAGAGCTTGTGTACACCGTTCGGCTTCAGAACTCTTTTTCATATTCCGTCCGGCACTGGAACATTCACATGTGGACCATTCCATACCAAAAAGTGTCCTTGGTATCATGCACCAGACATGCCCTACACGTTCATGTGTACATCTGGAAAAATCATCTTGAAGACACGGAATTACATAGTTGAAAATCAACATTTCGTGTCATTGAGCTGAGTGGGCCAGGGGTTCTCACCATTTCACAAAAGTGACCCTGTGTTTTCATTGTGGGAATTTACAAGGAATTTTGAATACCAGTGGGTTGATTTTGCTCCATGCTTAGGTTAACTGCTGTATTTGAAGAAGAAGAAAATGAGAGGGGATATGATAACCATCTTCAAGAACTTGAAGGGCTATCATATAGAGGATGGTGCCGAGTTGTTTTCTGTTGCCCCAGAAGGCCGGACCGGAACCAATGGGTTAAAATTAAATCATAAGAATTTCCATCTAGACATTAGGAAGAATTTTCTAACAGTTGGAGTGGTTCCTCAGTGGAACAGGCTTCCTCGGGACGTGGTAAGCTCTCCTTCCCTGGAGGTTTTTAAGCAGAGGTTAGTTGGCCATCTGTCAGCAATGCTGATTCTATGAAGTTGGGCAGTTCATGGGAGGGAGGGAATCTTGGCCATCTTCTGGGCCCTGTGTGTGTGTGTGTGGGAGGTAGTTGTGAATTTCCTGCATTGTGCAGGCAGTTGGACTAGATGACCCTGGTGGTCCCTTCCAACTCTATGATTTAGTTTTTATATGCCAGTTTTCTCTACTTCTTTAAAGAAGAATCAAACTGGCTTACAAGCACCTTCCCTTCCCCACAACAGACACCCTGTGAGGTAGGTGGGGCTGAGAGAGCTCTGTGACTAGCCCAAGGTCACCCAGTTGGCTTCATTTGGAATGGGGAAACCAACCTGGTTCACCAGATTACAGTCTGCCACTCATGTGGAGGAGTGGGGAATCAAACCCGGTTCTCCAGATTAGAGTCCACCATTCTTAACCTCTACACTTTGCTGGCTGGCCCCAAAAGGATGCATGTCTTTTCCTATGATGTTGTGGCGTCTTTTCTAAAGACACCACCTGTTTGCTTTTATTTCCTGCACTGTGATCTGGGTGACACTGGTTAATCCACAGAGTGTTGGTACCTACATGCGCCTGCTTGGGGACAATGGACTGAATTTACTAACCTTCTAATCCCCTCAAAACAATGGCTGAAACCAAAACAGCACAAGAGACTTTCACTCATGTAATGGGGCTTCTCTGCCTTCCATTCCATGGCATCCCCTGTTCCCCACCCCAAAAGCAGATCAAGTGGGTTGAGGAACCTTTTGGAATGCCATGGGGGAGGCAGCCCAGAGGAGTTGCAGCTGGAGAAGGGGAATCCATGGACATCTATAGAGACAGCTTCTCCCCCCCACCACCACCACCTTGCAAGCAGAAGTGCTTCAGATCCAAGCCTATGGTTCTGTGAAATACAGATCCACTGAATCAACATATACAATGATCTATGGCTGAGAAACACAGCAAATCTACACTTGGTTGTTTCAGAGGAAAGAATGAGTAACTTTTTTTTTCCAAAGGAGAATTTGCCCCTCCTTTTTTTCTTCCCTCAGCACGCTGTCTTTTTTCTGCCACTGAAAAATAGTAGTCTGGAAAAATCAAGCTGACTCCTAGCAGTTTTTCCAAGATGACGGACACTTCCTCATCACAGCTTCCGGCCAGGGCATCTGATGAGTGTATGAAGTCCCTTCTGATACACTCCGTCTTCGTAGCATTTGGTCAAGAGCAATGAAACACCGGCAAGGGCCAAGAAGCAAAATGAACCACTGCAATGAAGACTTGCAGGACAAGCACCACAGACGTCTCCCTCAGAAATCTAGACATCTCTTCAGATCATGTGTCAAGGTTCAATTGGCAAAGTCTGGGTGACACAGAACAGTGCGAAGTTTTAACTGTGGGCTACCATTTCACCTCTTTGGGGAAGAATGAGGTGTGTTTGGTATGATACAAAACAGCTTTTGACTGAGGGGGTTAAGTTCTGGGGTTTTTTCTTGGGGTCAATTTTTCTCTAGGCTGACTGTGAGAAAAAGCTCTCGCATATTTATTTTAGTACGTTAGATATTGCTATTTACATATTTTGCTTTCCCCTTTTCCTAAAATAAAAATATTCTGCCAAGAAGGCACATGTTTGTGCGTTGTGTATGGAAAAAGTTGTAATTTATTCTGGACTGAAAAGAGCACAAGTCCGTGATATATAAGGAACTTCCCACATTTTTAAATAACTGCCAACAGACTCTTCTTAGCAAAAAGTCAGGACTGTTGAACATTGGACTTTCTTCACAGCTAGATATAAGCCTTTCAGGAAGTAGAATGTGCTTAGATTCCACTTCACTTCTTTTTCTCTTTTCTTTTACCAAAAATGACCTGAACATCTGCCATCGATGAACACTGCTTACATTTCAAAGAACATAATCATACTGAAACAAAACAAAAAAAACTTTAAAAGAATAATTTTGGAATATTAAAAACTGTTGCACGGGTTACAAGCACTTATAAAGAAAGTACTCTCCTGTGGGAATTAAATGGGAGATGAAGACCATGTACAACAGTTGTTGAGTTCGTATAAAGACTGACCACCTAGCATGTGTACCTGGAGAGAGAAGCACACACCTTATTGTACACTGCAGTTGGCATACATTAGAACATAAGGATCCTACTGGATCAGACCAGTAGTCTATCTAGTCCAGCATCCTGTCTTCAATAGTGGCCAACCATGTCCTCTGGAGATCCAACAACAGGGCATAAAGGCCAAGGCCTTCCCCTGATGTATCCTCCTGCCACTAGTATTCAGAGGTTCCCTTTGGTCACCACGGCAAGTAGCCACTGATAGACCTATCCTCCATGAATCTGCCTAATCCCCCTTTAAGGCTGTGTATGCTTGTATTTCCTTTTGTCCATCCTAAATCTACTTCCCATCATCTTAATTGGATGCCCTTGAGTTCCAGTATTTTGGGAGAGGGAGAAAAAGTTATCTTTGTCAATTCTCTCCACCTCGTGCATAATTTTAAAAACCTCTATCATGTCCCCTCTTGGTCATCTCTTTTGTAAACTGAAACATCTCAGACTCTTCCGTCTTTTGTCATAGGGAAGGTGCTCCAACCCCCTAATCATCATTGTTGCCCTCTTCTGTACTTTTTCCAGCTCTGCAATGTCCTTTTTGAGATATGGTAGCCAGAACTGCACACAGTATTCCAAATAAGGCAGCACCATAGATCTATACAGGGACATTAAATTGACCATTTTATTTTCAATCCCTTGGCTAATAATCCCCAACATAGAGTTTGCCTTTTTCACTGCTGCAACACACTGGGTTGACACTTTCACTCAGCTATCTACTACAACATTATGAGAAGGCAAGAGTCACTAGAAAAGACAGTCATGCTAGGAAAAGCTAAGGGCAGCAGGAAAAGAGGAAGACCCAACAAGAGATGGATTGACTCAATAAAGGAAGCCAACTTGCAAGAGCTAAGCAAGGCTGTCAAAGATAGGGCATTTTGGAGGACGTTGATTCTTAGGGTCGCCATGAGTCAGAAGTGACTTGACGGCACTTAACACACACTCACACACACATCTACTACAAGCCCCAAGATCTTTTCCCCTCTCAGTCTCAACAAGTTCAGATCCTATTAGCATACACTCGAAGCAGGGATTTTTGTGTTTCCATGTACATCACCTTACACTTACCAACACTGAACTTCATTTGCCAAATTGCTGCCCTCTCACCCAATTTGTGGAGATCCTCATGGAGCTGTTCACAATCATCCTTGGTTTTCAGTTTCAACTAATTTGCCTAGGACAGACGTTAGGGTAACTGGCCTGTATTTTCCTAGTTCCCCTCTGGCCACTGTTTCAAAAATCGGTGTACCGTTTGCTACTCTGCAGTCTTTTGGTACAGTGGCTGAATTTAGTGATAAGTTACATATGCGGGTTAGTAGGTCAACAATCTCACATTTGACTTCTCTCAGAACTCTCAGGTGTATGCCATCAGGACCTGGAAATTTACTGGCTTTTAATTTCCTCAACAGGTCTAGAACACCCCTCGTCATCTCAATTTGACTTAGTTCCAGACTTCTTTCCTGAAATTAGTGTCTGTTAACCATACAGGCCTTCTTCTAGAATTGACAGTGCCTTTCCTAACCTAGGGAATGCATTCTATCTGGGCTTCTCTTATTAGGTCATTTTTTCACGGAGGTTTGCAGCAGTTTCACTTTTGTTTTGCCACGCTGCTAATTTTTGATTTTTCATGATTGCTTTAAATTTGAGAAAAAAAACCGCTTCATCCCCACGTCAAGTCAAACCTGTTTTGGTCCGTTCTTTGCTTTTGCTATGCAGTTTTTGGCGCAGATCTCCATGAAAAACTCCCTAGAGTCGGATGTATTCTCCCCGCCCATGCAGGCAAATTTCTTCTCCCTCCCCGTGACCTGCCATGCATGCAAACGGTGATTGGACAAGGGGAGTTTTGTGCTCCGACAAGTATCGCAGGCCGCCATTCCACCTCCGCAGAAGTCTTCCGGTCGGAGATGTGTGCGTTTCCTCTTCATAGGAGTGCCGGGCGACGCATAGCTGCTGCAGATCACACTCTTTGTTCTTCGAAGAGCGAGTGCCGTGGCTTTGCTTGCAAGGGGGGTTATGTTTAGGGATGGCACCCGGGGGACAGCCTCCCTCCAAGGCAGGATGGATCAGCATGCTGCAAAGGGAAGGGAGAGTGTTTGTGCATTTATGCATGGGAGGTTTTGCCTTGGGTTTGCCACTCTTTCGATGTACATTTCCCCATTCAAATTCTCAAAACTCTGCTTTGGGGGCTTATTGTTGAGTTTTGAGAATTCGGATGGGGAAAATGTGCATCCTGAGAGTGGCAAACCCAAGGCAAAACTCCTCACCCTTCTGAGGAGGGGCAGCCAGTCTGCTCTGGGTCACCCTTCTCTTCCCCCCCCCCCATACATCCTGTGAATCCCCAACCTGGTAACAGAACAGAACAAAGGAACTATGGAAATCTTGGGAAAGTGTGCGGATGGGCATGCTGCAAAGGGAAGGGAAGGGAGAGTGTGCATCCAGAGAGCGGCAAATCCAAGGCAAAACTCCCCATACATTCGGTTGCATGAAAGTGGAGTCAAGCAGTTTGGTCTCCTGAGAGCTCACCACCAAGGCTTGCCCCCAAGGCTGCCAGCCCTCTTGGATGGAAGTTCCTGGCACTGGATGGCCAGAGCTGCACTGGGGGGTGGGGGGTACAACGATGACCGTCTGTCAAAGTCTGGGAAGGGGGGGAGCGCCGCCAAATATGGGGGTGGGGGAAACAAGGAGCATTGTAAATAGAAACACTATATAAGGAAACCAGAGGGACTGGTGCTTGTTTTCTTGCGCTGGGGCCGTGTCCACAGAGGTGAACCGCACAAGGTAATCCGCTGGGTGGAGTTGGGGTGGAGTTGGGGGCAGGCATAAACAATGAGCTTATCAGAAGGGGAGGGATCCAGCAAAGGGGCAGACCAAACCGTTGTAGAATACTGGCTGCTTTGTTCCCATGAAAAACCAAAACTACTTCGGAATTGACGGGGATGATCCATGGCCATGAATTTTTTTTTAATTGGGTTTGTTTGTTTGTTTGTTTGTTTGTTTGTTTGTTTGCTCCACGGCAAGAGAGAAGCAAAATCTACCATGAAAAGTTGGCCTTGGTGTGGTTTTAAATAGCTTACAAGCATCCTCTAGGGATATGTCTCTCTTGTGTTTCCCCATTCAGCTTTAACTATTCCACTCATTTTTGAGAAGTTCCCTCTTTTGAAATCAAATGTTACAATTTTGGACTTTAACAGTAACTTTCCATTGATGTGAAAGCTGGACTTAATAACATTGTGGCCATTTTTCCCATCTGCATCTCTCACTAGGTCTTCAATCCCATCCAGAACCAAGTCCAAGATTACTGCCCCTCTGGTTGGCTCTGTGACCAACTGTTCCAGTGTGCAGTCATTTATGATATCTAGGAATCTCATTCCTAAAGCATGACTCGAGCACATGTTTGCCCAATCAATGCAAGGGAACTTGAAATCTCCCAGTATCACAGTATTATCTGCTTTAGTCACCTCCCTTATTTCCTTTGCCATCTCAAGACCAGCTATGACGGATTTTCTTTTGTTGTAATTATTTTTCTTTCCTCATCAAACACCACTATGACTCCAGAGACTTATGTCTTGTCACTGTTGTTTTTCTGTCCCTCACTTAAGATGGTTGAGGTTGATGGTCTGCCAAAAACTGTTTCATTATAAAAGTTAGAAATATATGGCACAAGAGAGGCTTATTAAATAAAAACTCAAAATGGTTTTATTTGTCTCATTTGGGGGAAATAGAAAAGTCAGGTTAGCAAGGATGTTTTAGAAAATAAACTTGGCTAGTAACAAAACAAAGGAACGAGGAAACTTGAGATATATGCAAGCAATTGATATTTTGTAATCAGGATTTATCTGATGTATTTCACTGACAGGTATTGATACTTTTGATACGTACTGAGATAGATGTTGCTTGGCAGTCACTGCTTAGATGTTGCTGAGCAGTCACTGCTTAGTTGAACAAACATACGCTTCTTCAAATAATAATTCTTAAGTTGGAGAAGTTAGGAACATACACAATTTCCCCAAGTTTTCTTCCTTAAAACTGGTTAGGGATAACTCTATTTACACAAGGCTATTTCCCTTAGAACTGATTAGGGATCACTCTCATTACTTTGGAGCTATTTCCCTTAGGGAAAGACACTGAAAGCACTCCCTCTTACACACAGGATCCTTCTTGATCCTAAACAAATGTGTTCCTCTCACTCCAGCTGCCACCCTCAAAGGTCAGCTTCCACAGTCAGTTATCAACTGTCAGTTTCTTTAACAGTATCTGGTTCCCTTTTGATTCAAGTGAAGCCTCTCTCTTTTGTACAGGTTTAGATAATCCCAGAAAGTTCCCCAGTACCTAACAAACCTAAACCTTTCCCCCTGGCAACTCTTTCATCCATGCATTGAGACCACTGATCTCTGCTTGTCTAGCTGGCCCTTCGCGTAGAATGTGTAGCAATTCTGAGAATGCTACTTTTGAGGTCCTGGCCTTTCACTTTCTGCCTCATAACCTCAATTTTTCCTCCAGGACCATACAATTACATTTCCCAGTGTCCTTGGTGCCAACATGTACCACAATTGCTGACTCCTCCCCAGTACTATCAACCTATCTAGACAGTGTATGATGTCTGCAACCTTGGCACAAGACAGGCAAACCACCATGTGGCCAAAACACCTTTCACAGACTCCTCTCTCTATATTCTTAATAATCAAATCACCCACTACCAAAGCCCACCTCCCCCCAACCCCAGAGGGATATTCTTGGTATGAGAGGATAGTGGTCCATCACCCAAGTAAGGGACCTCTTCTAAAGGATCACATCCTTCCTCCTCAGGCTGATGCTCTCCAATCTTGAGACGCTCACTCTCCACAACAGCAGAAGAGCTATCAGGAGGGGGACAGTTCTGGTAAGTTCCCAGACTTCTCTTTCTGCCTCAGCTTCTCCAAGTCGGCAAGCCTTAACTCGAGGGAATGAACCTGCTCCCTGACAGCCAAGAACTGCATGCACTGAGCGCACACCCATGATCTCTGCCCAGTGGGTAGATAATCCTACAAGTGGCACTCCCTGAAAAAACAGTGGGTAGCCAAAACTTCTCTGCTGGCTTTCTACCTTCATAACTGGTTTAGTTGTTTAAAGGTGTCTTCAGGTGTAATAGAGTGCTTGCCTAACTTTGTGAGGATTTCTGTAGCAGGAAGGATACAGCGGCACACCACCCTGCTTGACGTGGAGCTCGTCTATCCTTTCCTAGGAAACATGGACTAGCGGGGTTCTCTCCTGCTCCCCCTCGACCTCCCTCGATGAACTCCCAAGCTCAGCTCCCGTTAGAAACCAAAAGCTCTGGTCATAAGCCCAGGGAGCAAGCCTCACAGGGATCCCAAGTGCCTCTTGCAGAGTCAGACCTCTAAAAAGCTCATTAATCCCTAACAAGAAATGCCTTCTGAATGCAGCGGTTGAACTGATTAGTACATAAGAATGAATTTACCATGGAGGAAAAGGCACTCACTCATCCATAGCAATGCCACCTGAGTCATTGCAGAAACCTCTTTGCCACACGCTGACAAAAAGATGGAAGGGTGCCTACGTGATGTAGTGGTTAAGAGCGGTGGACTCTAAACTGGAGAACCGGATTGGTTTCCCCACCCCTCCACATGAGCGGCGGACCCTAATCTGGTGAACAGGGTTGGTTTCCCCACTCCTAGACATGAAGCCTGCTAGATGACCTTGGCTAGTCACAGTTCTCTCAGAACTCTCTCAGCCCCACCTACCTCACAAGGTGTCTGTTGTGGAGAGAGAAAGGGGAGATTCAGAAAATTGGGGTATAAAAACCAACTCCTCTTCTTCCATTATAGAAAGAGATTAGACTGCCCAGGAACATACAAATATAAACTATGAAAGCACCAAGATTAAACCAGGCAAGTCACCATGCCTTTTTTAAAAGTCACACTTTTAAAGGGTTAAAATAGCCATTGGAGGGAAGGCAGCATGGTACAGCCCGATCTTGTCAGATCTTGGGAGCTAAGCAGGGTCAGCCCTGATTAGTATTTGGATGGGAGACCACCAAGGAAGTCCAGGGTTGCTGTGCAGAGGAAGGCACTGGCAAACCACCTCTGTTAGTCTCTTGCTATGAAAACCCCATAAGGGGTCGCCATAAGTCGGCTGTGACTTGATGGCACTTTACACACACACACACAAAATAGCCATTATATGAGCAAAACCAATTAAGCAGGAAAGGGTGACTAGAAAACATTGATTAATACACTTGAAAATGCTCTCTAAAATATGTAGGATTTCCATAGGTTATAACACGAGACACTGTTCCATCCCACCATCTTTCCATGCAGATTTATGAAATCAGTGCTAGATTTTAGCACAGTTTGAAACACTGTTTTAAATTAACAATAATATAAATACAGAGTAAGAAAAACTGACAGAAAAATTGTTGAAGATGTCAATTTCATCAGTAGTCTCAGGGCTGTCTAATGATCTGTACTTCTTTGCAACCGCATCAGTGCTCAGCTATTTTTCAAATTGGTCTTCAAAAACCTGCTCTTTTGCCTCAAAATGATATTTTGAATAATTACTGTCTGACTGTCTTGGCATTTCCCTGGGTTAAAAAACCCTAAAAAACAACAACAGAGTTAGACTTCACCTAGGGGATGAAGAAATAAATTCATTTTTGTCTTTCTAAGTGTGACAAGTACTGAGCGTACAACGTGACACAAAATCTGAGCATCTTCATCTACAAACACAATACCCAATTCCCAGTACATTTTTTTTACTTTTCTTTCAAGGTGGAAGGGTCATGGGAATCAAGCTTTTCAACCAGATTGATGCTTTATAAGCCCATCACACATATTAGAACATATCTTCAGTGGCATGGGCACGTGGCAGGTCTGTCCCTACAGAACATATAGAATTACGGGTTGAGTATCCCTTAACCGGACATCCAAAAATGGGAATGATCTAAAAACCAGACTTCTAAAACAAAAACCGTTGTTAGTGAGGCAGATGACTCTGGAGGGAATATTTTAAAAGCCTTCCAGAAGAATGCTTCCTCATCCTAGAGGACCCACTTCCTGTCCCCTTGTGAGCTCTAGCCCTGTGGCAAACCATAAACAGATTCCAGCAGACAGCAAATCCACGAAAGCAGTTTTATTGGTTATCACCGACAGGTTTCAGAAGCCATAGTCAAAAGGACACTAGTAAGGGGCAAAGGCAAGGTACATGGCAGATAACTGGTAACCCAGGCAACCCCCTTCCCAGAGGCAGGAAGGAGTACTTGGCGATTCCCACAGTATGGGAATCTATGAAGACTAAACACGGGGCATGGACTGGCCTTGGTCAGAATAGCAAAACACCTGGAAGCACAACCACAAACCGTCCTCATGGCCTGCTCCTGACACCCCTCAATTACTTCTGATGTTTCTTCTCACCTAAAAAAATAAAATACAGTGTACCCTGCTTCATAGGTGGAGACTGAAAGCCTGTCGTTGTTAGTCTGTTGTTGCTCTTGTTTAACAGCTGATACAGGTATTCTGGTGAGATGGTTACACCTTTGCTTTCTGATAGTTCAATGTACACAAAATTATTTAAAATATTGTTTAAAATTACATTCAGACTATGTGTATAAAGTGTATACAAAACATAAATGAATTTCGTGTTTAGACTTGGGTCCCATCCCCAAGATATCTTGTTATGTATATGCAAATATTCCAAAATATTCCAAATATGGAAAGATCCGAAATAAAGAACACTTCTGGTCCCAAGCATTCCAGATGAAGGATACTCAACCTGTATTACAAATGCTTGTATCACTGAGGAAGTAGCATGATTGTCATGTTTATGTGCAATAGTATAGTCCTCCCCAGAGAATACTAACAGTGGAAGATCTGGGAGGGGTCTTTATCCCTGTGTCCAGTCCTGTAGCACTAAAATAGCTCAGTAAGTACCAGAACTGAGGGGCGGGGGAACTGCTGTTAGGGTTGTAGGTACAGCTATTTAGACTACAGCCAATGCCAGAGGTGCAAGCTGAAGGGCAAAATCCAAAACACTCCTGGCCTGTGCGCTCAGCTTTCTGGAGATCAAGTACCCTGGAAGCCATGCGATAAAGCGATGGGCAAGGGATCTCTGGATTGTTGTTCTGGGAGGGTTAGGGTGCACCACCTTGTCTTTTCACCAGGTGAGAGCCGGGCTGCGTGTTTTTCTACTCATAGCGAGGTGAGAGGTGGATCTAGACTTGTGTCTATTTTATTCTCCAAACTGAATATTTCTAGGGCATACACGACTGCAGCTAAACTGTGTTGGAACCAATCCTAGGACAGAGATACATTTGGTAACGGACACATCACATATTGTGTCCAGAATCTTATCTCTGTGTACAAAATAAATAACCTGATATGTGCATATGAACTGACTACATAAGTTGTAACAGTTTTGTTACTGGGGTTTCAATTATTTTACTGGCTACTGTGACATATTTTGCCAGTAAAATAATACTGAAACTTGTACACAAAGCCACCTCTCATAAATGATGTTATGTGCATGGATTTTGCATTTGGGAATTAGAAGCAAAAGGTAGCGTATGAAGCAGACCTCAGAAGTATACTCATCTTTCTCCAGTACAAATCGTATTATTGTATTTTTGCCATCCAAGGATGAAAACGGTACTATGTTAAAAAGAATGGATTTAAGAACTTAATATTTTAGAACCGAATTAATATGTTGGACTCCCCTGCAGAGGAATCAAATGAATTTTGGGCAAATATAACTTGCTATGTCAACTGATGTGATCCATCCCTGATCCTAAACTCCAGATGAAGTAGCAAACAGACAGGAAAATATCTTCTTATGCCTTTGGAAGAAAGACTCTTGTGAAATGGGGCCAAATCCACTGAGTCATGGATCCTGTGTTCTCCACTTCCCTCCAGTCACCCATATCAAATACATGACTAGAAGTCACACACATCTGGAAGCCCAAGAAATGACAGCAAACCTCAAAGGTTATTTTGAGTATACAATAGAGCTGTTGTACATCACTCATTGAACTAACTGAATGTGAATCATATGCTAGCACTGACTGCCAAGCACAACACACCATTGTGAAAAAGATGGCTAGAAACTTTGAAAAGGCCTTTGACTTGAAGGAAAGAAAAGTAGCTTCAGAAGATTGGAAAGGAAGTGCTAGAAGGACTGTGTGTACTGTAAGAATCCTGAAGCACATTTTGCACAGATGTTAGAGAGCCATTTAAGCTGGCCTGGAGGACTAGTTTTTCGCTCAGATTCTTCTAGCTGGACAGAGCGACATTGGTCTTAATGCTTTTATTAATGGTAGAAGCGGATTTCAAAGTAATTCCCCTACTGCCAGTACTGTACATGTGTGCCAAGCCAGTTTAAGAGAAGAATCGTGTATATTGTCTTTAGTTCTTCAGCTAATGAGTCATCTCCTGCTTGAATGATATATTGGAAATAGGAAAGGAAGGAAGAGATACACAGAAACACAACACAATCAGTAAGGGCTGTTATGCACGTACTGGGTAGGGGAGGCTGCTCTGATCTATCTGCCCACCAGATATCATGCTACTCTTGCTCAACACATTACAAAGGTCTAGGAATGTTCTCTTACCTCTCAACATGTTATAGTGGATAAGGAAAAACTTTAGGCATTGTTGTAGTTGTGCTATATATGTTAGGTCCATGACCGTAATGATCAGCTGATATTTCTTCAATGGGTGCTAATTTTATGGGATAGTTTCATGATAACTTTATTCATCCATGAGAATATGGAGGTGGCCCATCCCAATCGAAAGAGGGGGAGGAGTGTAGAAACAGCAAATGTTGAGTTTGCAACGAACAGTAAGCTACAGTTAGCCCTGCAAACAGAGAGCAGGGAGCTGGCAGAAACACCCAGGAGATCTGGTGTGAGGTAGGGATCTGCCATCTTGTAGGACTCCCTGTTTGCTTCCATCTGTACTCTTCTTGTACATTTGCAAATAAGACAACTAGTAAAAAAAATCCTCCACACATCTCCAGTGCTCTCTTCTCCAAAGGAAACAGACTATATCACCCATGGAACACCTTGTTGCTTGAGGAAGTTGGGCACAAATAATGCCATATTCTTGCAAGCAGTGTCCCAGAACCCACCGCATACCCATAAGTCATACAGTGGAGATAGATAGATAAGCATGCAGTGTACATCCAGTTTCTATATATGTCTATAACTTCATCCTACAATGGACCTCTGCCAGTCTGCATTGGTTCGCACCCAAGCAGTAGCAGCTACTCTCCTTTTACAGACAGGTAGCTCAAACTTAGATCCAAGGATAGATACACACACACCATGAGTTCATAACAGACAAGTATTTTATAGGAGAAAGGTATGCAATAATGGATGGGGGGGATGAAAATGTAGAACAGGAACTCATACACAATTTACCAAAGGTGAAGGTGTTTCAAAACAAATAGAAGTACACTAGATTAGTCAAGTCAAAATGAAAGAAACTTGGAGAACCAAATGAAAGGAGAACCAATAAGCATTTTACATTATGCAAGAATCCAATAACTTCTCATTTTTCATTAGATATTCTTGCTTCCAAAAAAGAAAAAAATGTGATATATTCTTGAAATGCAGCATCAACCATACCACAGAGAGTTTTCTGCTTCACTGATTCCACAATTAGAACTGTATTTTTCCCCACAGTAAAAGAATTGCTTATTTCATAAAAGGAAAAATGGATATGTCACAACACACAGTTCCAAAAGATGGTATTTCACAATTAAACTTAAATTATTTATCCATGTATAAAATTAGCTTTGTCACATTCAAAGATATCTTTTTTATTTTACTTTCTTAGATACAGCATTTTACTTCCAAGAAATTTCACAGTATTGGCGAAAAACCAAAATACAAAATAAAATTGATGTTAATGGTAACATTCTAAGTGTCATATGACTGAAAACACATTTAAAATACACCAGGCAGACATATTATATGGACGCTGAAAAAGTGTTAACAGTAACAGTGATATTTGGAATCCAGTCCTTTACCCTTCTATTACTTGCAAGGTTAGCTTCTTTACAACCTTTTTTAAAGATTGGTAAAGACCCTCTATGACGATCCCCCTCCTTCCTACTACTATCTCCCCTTAATCTGTTTTTGTGCTGAGGGAGAGTGAGAGGGATTGCTTACTTGCTGTTAGCCAGAGTTGTGACAAATAAACAATTAACATTTAAATAACATGAAAACAGGGAGGGCGGGACAGGCAAAAGCCGGAGGCAACTGAGGGGAAGGCAGCAGCGTGCTTCCCCTTAATCAAACCAGGTGGACCAGAAACTCCACCCCAGCGTCCGCCTGGCCAGCCCCCACCCTAACCCAAGCCCTCCTGGATTGGTTTGTTTGAGCCAAGAGAAGAGGGCTGATTGGCCAGCTGTTCCCTCCAGCCGAGCCACAACCCCGACAAAGGAATGAAGGGGCCAAAAATGCCACTCATCCTCAGACGCTGCCCTGCTTCCTGCAGCCTTCCTCCCCTGCCCGCGCCGACAAACGGGGCTCCAGGTAAGCCCCTGCAACCCATTCATACATTTACAAGATTCATTTCAGAGAAAGCTTAGTTCGTATTTGGCTTAGATGTCACACAAGTTACGTTCCTTCACATGTTACGCTCCTTCAGGTCTTACTTCACAAACTTAGGTCTGTTCCTCAGAACTCCTATAGTTGTTGTTTCACAGACTCTGCTGCCTAGCTATCAGGGAAGGAGGAGACCTTTCAATCTCTATTCCCTAGAGAAACACAGAAGTATGGAGATTTACCAAAATTACTTTTCCCGTTCTCACTACTGAACTATCCCACCCCAATGGCAGTAATGCCTTCACACTACCCTGTAACTGGAATAGCTCCTTCCTAGAGACTAATCCCTCTTTGTGACCCGAGAAAGGGCCCTTTTCCTCCAAATCTCAATCCTGTCACTCCACAAATTGTGTGTTTCACTAGTTGGGGCCAAACTGAACCCTCAGGTTCACAGAATGGTTCACAGCTTCCTCACTCGCAGGTTACCATCTTTGAATCCTTTCTTTACCTCAGAGCTCAGAGAGTGAGCCCTTTGGCTCTGGCCACTCGTCTCTCAGCTTCTACTGAAGATTAACCCTTCATCCATCACACCCTCCATTTAGATAAAGACCCTCCATTTAAAGAACTTCCATGCAGGCTCCTTGTTCATCTAAAAGACACTTGTTGGAACAGTGGTTATAGATCTATATGGGACGTCATTGTTGCTGCAATATACTGAAACGCAGAAGCCTTGCAAGTATTCCAGCTCATAGATTTCCAGATCTGTTGATAGGCTACTGTGCCAGGCAAGCTACAAACCATGAATACCTTCACCATAACTGAACTGGGAGTTTGTTTTTGTTTTTTGGGTCACTGATAAGTCTACCTTGTTTTTACAAGACGAAGGCACTGGCAAACCACCTCTGTTAATCTCTTGCCATGAAAACCCCAAAAGGGGTTGCCGTAAGTCGGCTGCGATTTGACGGCACTTTACACACACACAATTCCATGCTTACAAGAGGAGCCGTTACATGTGTCACCTACTAGCCTTGACCAACATACAACCAACTGAAACACCTTCTTCTCTTTCAATCCCACTGAATTTAATAGGATCAACCTTGAACAAGCATATACCAGCCTACTTTAATACACCGAGGGAGCAATCCTAAGCAGGCCTACTCAGAAGTATGTCCTGGGGAGCCAGTGTGGTGTAGTGGTTAAGAGCGGTGGTTTGGAGTGGTGGACTCTGATCTGGAGAACAGGGTTTGATTCCCCTCTCTTCCACATGAGCGGTGGAAGCTGATCTGGTGAGACAGATTTGTTTCCCCACTCCTACACATGAAGCCAGCTGGGTGCCCTTGGGCTAGTAACTCTGTGAGCTCTCTCAGCTCCACCTACCTCACGGGGTGTCTGTTGTGGGGAGGGGAAGGGAATGTGATAGTAAGCCAATTTGATTCTTCCTTAAGTGGTAGAGAAAGTCGGCATATAAAAACCAGCTCCTCCTCCTCCTCTTCTTCTCCTTGTCCCAAATGAACAATGTTGTTCAATGGTACTCCTAGGAAAGCATCTTTAGGATTGCAGCCTAAATTGGTTAGAGAGGGCTGATTCTTATGCTATCTTTGGTTATTGCTTGGGGGGGGAGGTAGGTTCCATACCACAATAGCAGCATCTGAAATGGGAAAAGCACACGGGATGGGTTGTCCATGTGATGTGATCCAAAACAAGCATCAGCAGCTCCAGGGGAAGTGTACTGCAAAGAAGTAACCACATCAAATACCGTCTCACATGAGCTATTCATTGCAAATATCACTAGTTTTGGATCAAGTTCAAAACTTCATCACATGCAAGTAGCAGCCACTTCACAAAGGCAATGTAAGAATCAATCCTTATTCATGTATAATTGTGAAAAGCAATTCATTTTCACTCCCCCTTTACTGACAGTTATACTGTATGATATATGGTTACATCACACACACAAAAAGCAAGACAATAAAAGAAAACAAACCCCAATCCAGCAGAATTCTGAGTTGTCCCAAGCACAGATTCTTGACCTTGGCCTTATGCTAGTACTGAGTTAGCTATAGTGCATAAGTAAATAAAACGGAGAGGGAAGATAGAAAATGGAAAGAATTGCCCTTCACTGGGCTTGGTGAACTGAGTTACAGTGATAGATAATGAGGATTAATAGCAAGCTGAGGTTAATGGTCCTCTGCCGGTACCTCAGGCCATTAACTCCTCCCTACCTGTTATTAATTCCTAGGCCAAGTCTTGCACCTTCACTGTTATTGCCATCTCGTAAAGCTGCCATCATCCCAATAGGTCCCAAGCACAGTAGCCTATCCTTAGCTGTCCTTCCTTTATTCACTTACTTGTGAAAAACAGATTGGGCTATAAAACTTCCCCTTTGGAATAAAGCAAGCATTCTTCTTAATAACATTATGCAGCATTGCTGCTAATTGTTATTTCTAAAAGAACTTTGGCATGTGAAATTTCTCTCATTCTTTTCTCAAGGTGGTCCATTGCAATTCCCAGAGAAGGAACTGGGAGGAAAATCCATTACAATTAATACGAGCTTTTTCACTGGTGAATGTGATTTAGCAAGTACTTAGAATTGGGCCCAAGGCCACCCAGGAGGATCTGATTTGAACCCTAGGTCTCCTGAAAACCCAATAAACTCTTCACTGTTATGAATCTGTAGGATAACAGATTCATAAAACACAACATTTCTTTTTGCTATAACAGAAGTTCAGTAATGTGCATACCTTAAAGTACCAAAGTAAAATTTGTAGGCATTTCAGTTCTTTTTCCACTGTACTGGCAACATATACACCAGAAGGTTTATGCTTAATTTTAATCAACCCTAACAGCATCTTCCTTGTGAATGCCTCACAGTAGCACATGTTGCCATTGCTGGGCATGTAGCCTGGGATCATATATATGGGGCACCTTTTGTGAAAAACGATCTCTATATGTCTCCATGACCATTATTTGCATTACTGCAGCAGCCTTTTTCAAAGTGGCCCTGATTTTGTAACAGGCTAGGCCCTTTGAGGGAGATAGTACAACCACCTGAACTGCCCTGGGCCTCATACGTTTTATGTGTTTATTTTATTTAAAACATTTTAATGCTGCCTTTCCACCGGATCATGTTCATTCAGCAATCATCAGTAGAATCAGTTGCTTCTTTAATTCTTATTTTGAATATATTCCTCTACTCTGAGTTTACCTTCTGAACAAACTACTTCTGATCACTGGTAGAAGAGCCACCACAGCTTCTACTGTTCAACAACAATTTATTCTACCAAAGGCACTCAAAAATGACTACATTTAGAAGGGGTTTCAACAATGGCACATTCAGTGCATACATCAGAATGACGCCACACAAGCAACTGAAGCTTACTTGTCGGGTTGCATTCAGCCAGGATCATAAAGAACAAAGGTGAGAGCAGGGACAGGGTTGACTTAATAGACCCAATAATGAGGACACTGTTTCCCCCCATATTGGTAGGTAGCACAGTGTCTACACAACATTTTGATGACTCTTTGAAGGTGAATCTGACAAAAGAGAAGTAAAACGATTTTCAAGAAGCAGCAGTAAAGGAACACCTGGTAGGGCAATAAGGAGGGGGGAGAAGGTGAAAAGAACTCTCACAGTGCTATTGTAAGCAGAATGACACCCTTCTAAGCCCACTGAAGTCATGTAAAAGCTAAACTTCCACATCCAATTTTCACAAAGAGTAGCTGCAGAATAATGTGGTCAGTTGACAAATCTGCAAGAGGCTCTACGATCTCCTGATATACAGAAGCCAGAAGATCTGAAGGAGGCCAAAACGGACAATTATTGCACATTTTACAAGTGCATATAATTCATCATTGATGTAACTTATGCTTGGCTAGAACCCTCAAGGCTCTACCATTGCTATCATGACAAAAGCAACTATTCACATAAGTATCCTTTTTTACTAATGGTCTAGGAGATACGGTTCGCAATAATAAAAAGTAATGCGTATACTAACCTTTAAAAAATATATCATTACACATTCCATATTGCTATTTTTCACTTACAGTGGAATGAGAAAACATGGACCATGTTAAACAAAATACAAGATTTTGTGCAATTGGTAAAGGTAAAGGTGCAAGCACCGGATCATTACTGACCAATGGGTTGAAGTCATATCATGACGTTTACTAGGCAGACTGTGTTTACAGGGTGGTTTGCCATCGGCTTCCCAAATCTCCCTAGCTATTATCCTATCCCTCTTCCCCCTCAACTTCTTAATTTTACCTGCCTGTTCTCACTTTTGTGAGAAGGTAAACCAGCCTAATTTAAAACTCCACGGACTGTTCACTTAATAAGTCTATCTCAAAATGTCTGCCAAAGAAAGAAAAACAAACAAACAAATTGCATCATTGAAGGCATGGGTAAAAATAGCAAAGTTATACAAATTTAGCACTTGAGTGGGGTGGGGATCAAACCTATAATTCTTAGAAGAGCTAGCATTTTGTATGGAGAACATATTAAGATTAGGGTGAGAACATCAAATACAAATACACAAGGAAATGTGGCAAGAACCACAGAGTTTGACCTCACCCTTTCACTCACTCACACCAACACACACGACTGAAGCAAAGAAAATCTCCATTACTGGATAGGCATTCCCTCAATGATGCAGCCCCCTTTACACTAACATTTGTCTGGTTCTGTGTTTTTCAATAAGAGGTAATTACAATTACAAATGGTTACATTTATTTATAACACTACAAAAAGGGAGAACTGTAATCTGTGCTGTTCTTAACAATCTTCCTTGTATTTTCACCAACACCAATTTGTCTTGTCTTGCTTGCTCATGGGGAGAGGAGGAAATCTAATCAAATTCTTCTGAGTATTTTTCCTTGCTGTAATTTAGCAGTAAAGCTGGCATGGTGCCTAACCACATCAAAAAAAGGGGGGGACGACACACATTCAAAATGCTGTAACTATAAAATAACAAGCAAGCTTTTAGCCACATTGATGCGGAGGAGACTATGAAAATGTTTACTCGTAATGTGGTTAGCATATGAAAAGATTAATCCAGCAGGATAATACATTTCAAAGTTGTGAAATTGTCTGACTTGATATATAAATATTTTATGTAAATAGAACAAGATTTGAGATTCATAACATTTAGATTTCTTTTTAAAACCCAGCAGCCCAGTAAGCTGGCTACACATAACGCTTCTCAGTCCTGCTCTCTTCTCGCACTGGTAATGAAGCTACATTAATCCTGTTATTTGTTTACTCTGACTTTCTCTCCAGGGACAGTGGCGCCAGTGGTTCTGTCTGGGTAAGCCACTGATACACCATCACCTCCCTCAAATGGAAGACTCCATCCTTTGACAACCAGCAGTTGTATTTCTCAGTGGCTTCTGAGAGACCGGCCAAGATTGCTCATAGCAAATGCCCCCCCCCCATGGTTGTGGGTCAAAGCAGTCTAGTGGTGGGTTACCCAGCTGTCCCAAAAAACAAGATGCTATTGATAGATTTCTCTATTAAAACAGCTGGCAACTACTGCCTTACGCAACTTGAAGCCTGCTTATTTTTTTAGCTCTTATTCAGAGCTGTGGAAGATCACCTCGCACTCATGGTCATAACTTGAACCTAGCACTTTTGATGTATGCTAGGCTAAATAAGAAAGCACTCATGGAGAGCACGTTGCATAAGCCTCCTTTGATGTGTGATCTCAAATCCATTATAACAATATGTAATGGCGCCATTATGAAGCAGAGCAATGTTCAATACCATAGCATCAAATGCAAACTCAACCTGTCCCATGAATTCCCCGCCCCCCTCATTCTAGGAAATAGGAATTAACCTCTCTGATTACAGAGAAGGTGAGAAACAAAGCTTATTCTTAACACTAGAGAAATGAAAATTACACAATACATTTCTTATTTTCCTATTCCAGTTCAGAGCAACCACCTTTACATACAGAAGGATGCAGGTGACCCTATTAGAAGTAATGATCCAGCACATTTGTGGTTGAACTACTAGCAGCTAAGTGGCAGCGGCAGCAGCACCAGAAGGAGAAGGGGTTGGTTTTTTATATGCTGACTTTCTCTACCACTTAAGGAAGAATCAAACTGGCTTACAATCACTTTCCCCTCCCCACAACAGATACCCCGTGAGGTAGGTGAGGCTAAGCTCTAACTCGCCCAAGGTCACCCAGCTGGCTTCTTGTGTAGAAGTGGGGAAATAAATCCAGTTCACCAGATTAGCCTCCACCGCTCACGTGGAGGAGTGGGGAATCAAACCTGGTTCTCCAGATCAGTGTCCACTGCTCCAAACCACTGCTCTTAACCACACCACACTAAAGAAAGAATAGAGTGAGAAAATGGCTCCATGGAAGGCCTCTTCCACCCACATGTGGTCTGTGAGCAAGATACACATGAGAGGATGCTTGATGTGAACATGTCTTCCAGAACAATCATCTTCCAGAACAATCACACATCTTTAAGTTAAGGAGGAGTGGCCTTGCCCAGTACCTAGATGGGAGAATGTACTGGACACTGTGGCTAAGATTCCAAGGAGGAGTTCCATGTGTCCAGCATGATTTTGTACATGTGCTTCTTGAACAGCAGCCATCCCCACTGCTTGACAAATACTGTCAAAACTCATGAGCCAACAGTTTGTAATGTAGCAGGGAGGGCCTGCTGCTACCAAAAAAAAAAAAATCCTAAACCTTATTAGGCACCTACAAATTCTTATGCAACCAAGGCTGTTGTGGTTTTTTTAAAAGTCCTGACCTATTAACTCCTTAGAGAAATGATGAGATAGAAATGTAGGCCATAAGTAGCATTGAGAACCTAGCAAAACATGTTAATAAAGCACTCCCTAAATGTTTTTCTTTCAACTATGTGGCACTAAAAAAATATAATGGCTATAATATAAGATTAAATGTCCATTAAAAATTTCTAAACTTAGAATTTGTAATATGGAAAAATATAATTCTGTTGTCAGTATTCAGTTATCATCAACCACTCGGTAATGGCAGTTCTAATAGGATAGACTGAAATCCATGACCCCACAAAATTAAGGCAAATAGAACGGTACACAACCTAAATGCATATCAGCCCAAGATTCCTCTATTAGTGCATTACATCTCAAAATAATTTAAAGCAAAAATAGATTTTGTTGAGTTAACAAATGTTTTGCTGTAGCAATCATCTGTTTTTATGTTTTTATTATTTTTGGTAACAAATCAGCACCAGCGCTTTTAAAATGCACCACTCTCAAAACCTAACCATTATGGTAGCAGTTACATATTTAATTTCATGCTTCATTCAGCATAAAGTAGTTGTGGGATTGCTGGGCAGAACAAATTAAGTAATCCGTTAGATAATTTCCTGCTTAATTGAAAGCAGGTAGCTTTTTTAAAGTAATAATTGATTTTGCTTCTAATGAAATGTGTAACATTTTCTCCCCCATTCCTTTTACTGAAGAAAATACCTCCCATTAGCAGCACAGAGCGAAAAGAAAGGGAAGGCCCTGTAATGCATTTAAAATGCTAGGTTTAAGAATACAGAGACTTCATGTGCAGCCCTGGACCCCAAACCTCTGTGATTTCTGGGTCAATCTCACTTAACAGTGCATTCGCATATTGCCCAAGAGTTATGAATCATGAAGAATGCTTCTAAAGACGTCTGCAGTCCCAAAGCTACTACACAAGCCCTTCCTTCCCTCTCCTGGTATTAGCCATGATACGATTTTACATCTACACCAGCACAACTATGGTTAAGACAAACAACTATGGTTAAGTAGAAATATAGATGCAGAAAGGTAGAACTGTTTAAAAAATAATAACATGATATTGTATCTAAAGTCCAAACTAATATAGTAATTGGTATAAAATAGTGGAATTTATATTTCTGTTCAGTAATAATTTTTAATATTGATAGACTATATCCAAGTAGTAAATATAACAGGGATGCTAATAATAATGCTTCAGGTGGTTGTTTTGCCTTGCTTTTATTTTATTTTCTCTTTTCCCCAATATCCCTTTTTCAATTTTTGTATCCTTTATTTTAAAAAACTAATAAAACTTTATTTTAAAAAGGTCATTAGCATCTACTCATACTATCAGCTGCTCTCTAGTGTCTCAGGATGAGGCCTTTTACATTGTCTACTATCTGATCTTTTGAACTGGAGATGTCAGGTATTGAACCTGGGACCTTCTGCATGCCAAGCAGATGCTCTACCACCAAGCCACAGTCCCAACCATATTTTGTGGTGTCATTGTGGTGTTAATACTAATGCTGCTAAATAGTGGTGTCAACCCCCAGGTGGTACCTGGAGATCTCCCACTATTACTACTGATTTCCAGACAACCAGGATCCATTCCCCTGGAGAAAATGGCTGCTTTGGAGGGCGGAGTCTGTGGCATTATACCCTGCTGAGGTCTTTCCCCTAGTCTGGAGATGAAGTGTAATTCTGGGGGGGATCCCCAGGTCCCACCTGGAGGCTGGCATCCCTAAAATACAATAATCAGTCAGGGACCTTGAATGCCAGTTGCTACTCCAAGTAAAAAAGGGAAGGACTTGTCCCTTAAGAGGGCCACCACAGGACTCTTCACCAGCTGGTGCTGCCAAACCACTTCTATCTATTGCTGTTCCACATGCAAAGCAACTTAGGTGGAACCACACAAAAAAGGTAATGAGAAACACCTAAAAGGAATGGAGTAAGGAGGTGAATATAGAGTTCTTGAAAATCTCACTAGGAGAGGGTGGAAGAAGAAACCACTTTTAAAGGTCAGATCTTATCTTCTCTGGTTGCAAGACTGAGAGGCATGTAAAAATGTCAAAGTGGAAGAGGATAGTGAAATCTTCCTTGAATCTAAAGGTGTAAAGTGGAGTATAAATCAACAAACAAGCCCTCATGGTATAGGAGGAAGGTGAATCACTGGAGTAAAAAAAGAGCACCATATTGCCACTGTGACAGGCAATGACAAGTAGAAGCCACCGCACAAAGCAACTGCACAATCAAAAAGGCTAACACACTTAGCTACAGCAGGAGACAACAAGAGTGTCAAACCCAACCAGGTGTCACTCCGTTGCTTTATTCTTTGTTGTGATTGTGCTTGCTCTACAATAGAAGAAAAGAGATATACTTTGTCACCCTCTTCATTTTGAGAACCATCATCCACAAATGAAAACATGGATTGTTTCAGAGCTCTTACCCTAGTGGAAAGAACCAGGAGCCACCCCACAGCTGGAAGTAGTTAGCAGACAGTTGTAAATAGAAATTACATTAGCTGAATTGTCTGTCTTTATTTATTTTCTATAAATACTGTGCTTCATGCTGGCACAGGATAGGTTATTATCTGTTTTATTTATATGCTCTGGCAAATACCAGGATATTTTTGAGGCAGTGCCTGGGGAAAGAGGAGTTTTGTGGGGGGTGTCACTTCCTCCTTGTCCTTCTAGGAAACGCCTAGGCCAGCATGGAAGAAGCAATGTCACTTCTGGATGGAGAGTGATGGCACTTCCCAGTGACTCTATAGGAATTCTCCCAATAGCTATGGTCTTTACAATTGAGATTGGGGGGAATGTCCTAGAGAGTCACAAGTAACACCATTTTCCTGGATTCGGTTTAAAATTAACTTTAAAATTCAACACACAATCTTATATAAGCAGATGTATCATAAAAGGTGCCTGCCATATCTGAAATATCCTCAGAAAGTTGATAATAGACACTATGGAGAGAAAGTTTTTAAAAACTATTGCTAAGTGCTTGAATTTGGAAACATGAAAGATTAGAAATGTAATTCCATGCTTAGCTGTTGTAAGCTATAAACAGAAAAGTAGGAATTGGTATTCAAAACATGCTCATAATTACCAAGAAAACGTTGGTAGATAAAATGGCATTGATGAGCAAAATGAGATGACACTTTGAATTAAAGACAATACCACTTAGTTGAAATGATGTAACAAATCTAGGGAAAGAGGGGAATTGCAGATAAGACTGTTAGCCAGTCATCTTTCAGTAAAACACACACACACAGCACTGCATTATCTGGGAATTTGGGCTTCCAATTTCAGGAACAAATTGAACTTTAGATAGCTTCCCCTATTAAGAAGACTACAAAATGGCCTCGAAGGAGATAGGGAGGGAAAACAGCATTGCTACAGTGAATATAAAGAGCCATCCACAGAGAAAGGATCACATCATGCTTCATTTTTAAAACTAAAGCCATTTGAAAAGATTTTCCTAGACAGGAGAACCAAAAAAATCAGCAAAAAGAAACTAATTAAAAATATTACCAAAAGAAAAAGACATTCAAAGTACACAATGGAGGTGAATACTGGGGGATAAAAAGGAAAAGCTGGAGGATCATTGACAGAGACAGGTTCTAATCAAACATCCAAGCAAGAATAATTTGGTTGTTGAAAAATGATGAAACACTGAAGTAAACTGCAGATTTCTTGTTGAACACGTTGGTATTGAATTGTGCTCAAAGTATACAAAATAACACTGCAACCCTTTGTCAAACCAATTTCTGTTGGCAACTGACTGCAGGAACTTGGATTCCAAGTATTCACCCTATCCAAAGAGCTCTGGTTGAATAGCTGATAAAACCACACAACCTAATTATGCAAACTGACAATGCAATCCTATGCAGTTATTCCAGGTTAAGCCCCAATAGGCAGAGTAATTCAGTATACAATTGCACTGTAAACCATCTTCATTTTACCCTACTTTGGAGGAAAAGTGAAATAGACATATTTTGGATAAATAAATACTTATACTTGGACTTTGGTGAATCTCCAGGAGAAAGACAGTCCACATGTGTAGCACATCTAGCCTTAAAATGCAGTCATTTCCTGCAATCGAACGCGGGCACTAGTTTTCCAGTAGCAGATTATCTACCTCCTCAGCATCTAGTATAGGAATCCGCACAATAGTGTTCTTAAACCCTATTTATATAATTTAACCTCAGCAGAAGTGGTAATTAATATTATAAATGCAAGCAGACAGTTTGCACAGTAACACCTCCATACTAGTGATAGCCCCTGCATTCCACACATTTGTATATTTTACCGTTACAGGCATTTCACTCCCAAATATTATCTCCACACACACAAATGGAATACATTTTAGGACTAGGTTTTTTTTGGGGGGGGGGTTTTGCGGGGGCAGGGAGGTCACCAGTTATTGACATCCACAACGTGCACTTGAGGAAATATTTGGGCTAGAACTCGGAAGAAAAGCCCAGCCTGCGACTACCTCGTTAGGCTCAGAAGCAACAAGAGATCTTTTTCTTCTGCTCTTCTGTCAGCTCTCCAATGCAACTCTCCACACGCACCTTTGCAATGCCAAATATTTCCTCTCGCCATTATAATAATTAGGATTTATTATGCTGCTTGCGGACTCCCATTGCAGTGTGACCCGGGAATTGGGGGCAAAAGTTTCCTCCCCCTTGGGCAGCCCTGTACCACGACCCATGACACAAACCCAGCCGAGAACCCACCAAGGCACGCCTGGGCTCAGTAGGAAGTGACTCCCCAAGCCGGGCAACAAGAGCCCAAGAAAGCTCCGCGCTGCGCGCGCAACCGGAGCTGCCTGTGCAGCTGGAAACCGCTGCCCGCAGCTCGGCGTCCCCGTTGCCAGGGCGACCGCCCGGGCGGCGCCAGCTGGGCCGAAGCGTGAATGGGGTGATGTCACGAGCCAGGCGCCGGCCCGTCTGGGCAGTCGGAGCCAATGAATCCGTCGGAAGCCCCAGCCCAAGCGCCGCGCTGGGCGCGAGCCTGCAAAGCCCTCGCAAGAGAGCGGGGAAAGCCCGGCGCTCGCGCGCTTTGCTTTCTGCATAGTTGGTTTTGGATCCTGGTGCTTTCATTTGTCTCTGGCCATTTGTGCATGGGAATTTTTGCCTTAGATTTTTTTGCCACTCTCTAGAACAGTGGTTCCCAACCTTTTTTTGACCAGGGACCACTAGGACTTTTTTGTTCGGTGCCGGGACCCCAAGGTTCAAAATAAAAATTCCGAGGATTTGAAAATAAACTTGAATCATCATATTGGAATAAATGTTTTTATAATAGAGAACTTTTAATTGAAAATATTAATTTATTATGGGTTTATAACACTGGTTCCCAACCGGGGGTCCGTGGACCCCCAGGGGTCCGCGAGAACTAAAATAAGGTCCGCGAAACAAAGTTATAAACCCATAATAAATTAATATTTTCAATTAAAAGTTCTCTATTATAAAAATATATATTCAAATATTATTCTAAGTTTAATGTTTAACTAACAGTTATGATTAAAGTTTATTTTCAAATTCTCGGAATTTTTATTTTGAACCTTGGGGTCCCTGCACCGAACAAAAAAGTCCTAGTGGTCCCTGGTCAAAAAAAGGTTGGGAACCAAACTTTATAACTTTGTTTCGAGGACCTTAATTTAGTTCTCGCGGACCCCTGGGGGTCCACGGACCCCCGGTTGGGAACCAGTGCCCTAGAGAAAGCTGATAGGAAGAAAATAGATTCCTTTGAAATGTGGTGTTGGAGGAGAGGGTTACCGATTCCGTGGACTGCCCCCCAAAAAAACAAATCAGTGGGTTCTAGATCAAATCAAGCCTGAACTGACCCTAGAAGCTAAAATGACTAAACTGAGGCTGTCCTATTTTGGTCATGTCATGAGACGACAAGAGTCACTGGAAAAGACAGTCATGCTAGGAAAAGTTGACGCCAGCAGGAAAAGAGGAAGACCCAACAAGAGATGGATGGACTCAATAAAGGAAGCCACAGCCTTCATTGGATCATGTAGTTTATCCGGGCTGTGTGACCGTGGTCTTGGTAGTTTCTTTCCTGACGTTTCGCCAGCAGCTGTGGCAGGCATCTTCAGAGGAGTAACACTTTGCAGCCTTCAGTTTGCAAGATCTGAACAAGGCTGTCAAAGATAGGATGTTTTGGAGGACTTTCATTCATAGGGTCGCCATGAGTTGGAAGCGACTTGACGGCACTTAACACACACACAACACAGAGATGCACATTTTTCCCATCCAAATTCTCAGAGCTCAACAATAAGCCCCCATGCAGAGTTTTGAGAATTTGGATGGGGAAACTTGCACCTAGAGAGTGGCAAATCCAAGGCAAAACCTCCCGTGCGTACATGGCCAGCTCCTTTGCCTGACATTGACATTTGCCTGGAACCCCACATTTCTTCGATAGATAGCCCAAGGAATGTGAAGGGAAATGTGTGCATCACGCCAGATCAGCAGTCTGCAGGGCGGGAGATTATGTGTAGCCCTTAGAAAACATATAGATATCACTTATGTATGTATGTAGGTATGTATTTTTTGATATCCTGCCTGTCTCTCCCAAGTTTTATATTAAAAATAGAAGAATACAGAAAAATAGAAAATAATACAGAAAAGTCCTGGGTGGAAATACAAAATTTTGATAAAACTACCTCATACATACTATCCTACTTAGAGAGTATATTATGTCATATCTCTACCCTCCAGCTTTAGCAGATGACCCCGTGATCCCTGCCCACTCTTTCCAAACCATGCATAATTTTATAGACCTCTATCATGTCTCCCCTCAGCCGCCTTCTTTCCAAGCTAAACAGCCCTAAGAGTCTTAACCGCTCCCCATAGGGCAGTTGCTCTAGTCCCCTAATCATTTTGGTTGCTCTTTTCTGCACCTTCTCAAGCTCTGTAATATCCTTTTTTAGGTGTGGTGACCAGAACAGTACACAGTATTCCACGTGTGGTCTCATCATAGATTTGTACAAGGGCAGTATGATATCAGCAGTTTTATTCTCTATTCCTCGTCTAATTATGGCCACCATGGAATTTGCCTTTTTTACAGCAGCCGCACACTGGGTTGACATCTTCATTGAGCTATCCACTACCACCCCAAGATCCCTTTCTTGGTCTGTCGCTGCCAGCACAGATCCCATCAGTGTATATATGAAGTTGGGATTTTTTGCCCCAATATGCATCACTTTACACTTACTCACATTGAATCTCATTTGCCATTTTTAATGCCCATTCTTCCAGTTTGTAGAGATCCTTCTGGAGCTCTTCACAGTCCGATTTTGTTTTAACCACCCTAAATAATTTGGTGTCATCTGCAAACTTGGCTACTTCACTGTTTAACCCCAACTCCAGGTCATTGATGAACAGGTTGAAAAGCACCGGTCCCAATACAGATCCCTGAGGCACCCCACTGCTCACATCCCGCCATTGTGAGAACTGACCATTGATTCCTACTCTTTGCTTCCTATTTTTCAGCCAGCTCTCAATCCATAAGAGGACTTGTCCTCTTATCCCATGACTATGAAGTTTGCTTAGCAGTCTTTGGTGGGGGACGTTGTCAAAAGCTTTTAGGAAATCCAAATACACAATATCCACAGGCTCATTCCAGTCCACATGCTTATTGACGCTTTCAAAAAAAACTAATAAGTTAGTGAGACAGGACCTACCCTTACAGAAGCCATGTTGGGTTTTGCCCAGCAGACCTTGCCCTTCTATATGCTTGACAATTCTATCTTTAATAATGCTTTCCACTAATTTACCCGGAACAGACGTTTAACTAACTGGCCTGTAATGTCCTGGGTCCCCCCTGGAACCTTTTTTATAAATGGGTGTTACATTGGCCATTCTCCAGTCCTCTGGTACAGAGGCTGATCGAAGGGGCATATTACATATCTTTGTTAGAAGTTCAGCAATTTCCCATTTGAGTTCTTGAAGAACTCTAGGATGAATACCGTCTGGTCCCTGTGACTTGTTAGTTTGCAGTTTGTCTAGACGTTCTAGGACTTCCTGCCTTGTTACCACTATTTGCCTCAGTTCCTCATTTTCCCCTCTCCAAAATCTCTGTTCAGGAGAAGGAATCTGCCCTGTATCTTCAACAGCGAAGGCAGATGAGAAGAATTCATTTAGTTTTTCAGCAATCGCTTTATCTTCCCTTAGTGTTCCTTTACTCCCATTGTCATCCAATGGTCCAAACGCTTCCCTAGCTGGTTTCCTACTCCTAATATACTTAAAGAATTTCTTATTGTTTGTTTTGATGTGTTTAGCAATATGCCCCTCAAAAAAAATTTTGCATCTCTAATTATCTGTTTGCATTTCCTTTGTGCAAGTTTGTGTTTGCTTCTGTTTGTCTCATTTGGGCAAACCTTCCAGTCTCTGAAGGAAGACTTTTTTTCTCTAATTGCTTCCTTCACCTTACCCGTTAGCCATGGTGGTGACCTCTTGGACTTATTACTACCTTTCCTGACCTGCAGTATACAAGCTAGCTGAGCCTCTAGTAATGTGGACTTGAGGAACCCCCAAGCCTTTTCAAGAGATTTCCTTTCCTTTTATCCCTTAGAAGCTCCTTGATCAATTGATCTTGAGCAGCATATATCTAGTGTTGGAGGGATATAAGGACTGAAACAAATCTTGCCACTGACAATGCAGCCTTGGGGTCCCTGTCGCTTAGTAAAAAAGGCATTATGTCAGTCACAGAGGCATTGGATTTGTATATTAAAAGGGGGTTTCAAGAGATTTAACGCTCCTAACTGTTCCTTTCAACTTCCTCTTTACCAGTTTTCTCATTTTAGAGAAGTTCCCTCTTTTAAAGTCAAAGGTAATTGTGTGAGATTTCCCAGTCATTTTCCCACTTACATCTAAATTAAATTTGATGCCATTGTGATCACTATTGCCAACTGGCTCAACTACATCCACATCCCGCACTAAGTCACTGGCAGCACCACAGAGTATTAAATCCAGGATTGCCTCCCCTCTGGTTGGGTCTATGACCAACTGTTCGAGGACACAGTCATTTAGGATGTCTAAAAATTTTATCTCTTTGGCTTGACTGGAGCATACATTTATCCAATCAAAATGAGGGAAGTTGAAGTCTCCCATTATTACTACTTCATTACCTTTACATGCTTCCCTAATTTCATTCTCCATCTCAAGATCACCCTGAGCCATTTGGTCAGGGGGTCGATAGAACGTCCCCAGTACTAAATCTCCTTTGGGGTCCGGAATCGTCACCCATAAGGATTCTGTGGACGAGTCTGCCCTTTTTATGGTCTCTAGCTTATGAGACACTATGCCTTCCTTGATATACATAGCAACACCCCCTCCAATACACCCTTCCCTGTCATTTCTATACAGTTTGTAACCAGGGATGACTGTATCCTGCTGGTTCTCTCCCCTCCACCAGGTTTCTGTAATGCTCACTATATCTATGTTTTCTCTTAAAACCATGCACTCTAATTCCCCCATTTTTGCTTGGAGGCTTCTAGCATTAGCATAGAAACACCTCCACACTGTTTCTCTCTTTCGACTTGCCTGGCATGTGCCTTTGGGCATCTTTAAGTGGCTATCCATCTTTTTTTTTTTCATTCCCTTTCATGTCTAAGTAATTCCTATGTGGGCAATCTGAAGCTATTTTCCCTTTGTCCGTATGCACTGAGTTTGCCCGAACCGGATGCTTCTCACCTCCTGTCGGCTCCCCCCCCCCCCCCGGTTCAGTTTAAAAGCTGCTCTGCCACCTTTTTTATATTACGCTCCAGCAGTCTGGTTCCATCCTGGTTCAAGTGGAGCCCATCCCTTTTGTATAGGCCCGGCTTGTCCCAAAATGTTGCCCAGTTCCTTAAAAATATAAAGCCCTCTTCCCTGCACCACCGTCTCATTCACGCATTGACACTCACCAACTGTGCCTGCCTAGCTGGTCCTGCATGTGGAACCGGTAGCATTTCTGAGAAAGCTACCTTGGAGGTCCTAGCTTTTAGTCTGCTGCCTAGCAACCTAAATTTGGATTCCAAGACCTCCGGACTACATTTCCCCACATCGTTGGTGCCAACATGCACCAAAACCACTGGCTCCTCCCCAGCGCTATCTACCAGACTACCTATATGACGGGTAATGTCCGCAACCTTCGCACCAGGCAGGCAAGTCACCATGCGGTCCATGCACCCGCCAGAAACCCAGCTATCTACATTCCTAAGGATTGAATCCCCCACTACAAGAAGCCCCCCTCCCCTCTGAGGCATATCCTCGGTACGAGAGGATATCTGTTCATCCACCAAGGAAGAGGTCCCTTCTAAGGTACCACATCCCCCTACCTCAGTGAGATGGCCTCCTTCCCCAAGGGCTCCATCATCCGTGACTGGCAGGTTGCCGTCACCTTGGGACTGGGATGTGACTATTTCATCCCCGGAGTCCTTAGTCACCTCTCTCTCTCTCTGCCTGCCTCAGCTCATCCAGTTGAGCTACCTTGACCTCAAGGAGGTGAACTCGCTTCCTGAGAGCCAGGAGCTCCCTGCACCGAGCACACACCCACAACTTCTGTCCAGCAGGCAGATAATCATACATGTGACACTCCATGTAGCACCCTGGATAGCCCCCCCACCCCTGCTGGCTTTCTACGTTCATAACTGGTATTTTATTAATTAATTATTATATTATTCTTTGGTGTTGTAACCCTGCCCTTTACTCTCTTGCACTCTTCCTGTACCAAATAAGAACTGAGTGCCGAAGTTCCTTGCCCTGCAGCTATCTGCTGCTAATTCACATAGATATTCAAGTTGCTCGGTACTCCAACTGGATGGAGAGAGTTACTCTGCCAAGATAACAAGATTTTATACTCACCCTACAGATCCCCAGTCACGATCCACAGGCTAAGAGCCACCAGGCAACCTCAGGCGAGAAGGAGCCTTGGAATTTAAATGCTCACAGCCCCCGCCTCTCACACACAAGCGCCAATCACAACAACCCTACTTAACAAGGTAACAAGCTTTCAGGCAGCAATCAACCTTAATCACCCACTGGCACAACAATCACAACCCTCTCCCAGCAAACCTCAATTAAATTCTCAGTTTAGTTAGGCTTCCCAGCATTTTAAAAAAGGCAAAGTTTAAACTCACCCCTGCCAGGGTTGCCAGCTGTTTAGCTTCAGATGGCGGGGGCAACCGAAGTAGGGCCTCTAAAGATGACCAGAGTGTACGGCTAGGTTCATATGGGAGAAAGTAGTCCTTAAGGTATGTTGGTTCCAGGCCATACAGGGCTTTAAAGGTCAATGCTATACTGGCATGAACTTTCCCGCCTCTCCTTGTTTGTGACTGAACTCTTTCTGATTTTGGAAACCTTGAATCAATGTCCCAATTGCTGTGACAGCCAAATGCAGGTGCCTGGACAAAGTGCAGGTTGTTTCCTCCCCACAGATCCCCCCCACACACACACACAAACACTTCTGTACATCCAGGTGCCTTCATTCAAACATCTTACAGTAAATGAAACCTCAGCTCAAGACTTTTGCAACCAGGAAGTGCTTGATCACGTCCCACTTGTAAAGGGAGAGGATGGAAGGAGTGCACAAGTGCTTGTGCTTTCTGTGCCCATGTTCCCTTACTGTTCCCCTAAGTATGGAACTTCCTCTCTGAACAGGTACGTAGTCCTATCATCTCTCTTCCTTGAAACCCCTGCTCTAAACATACCTTTTGTTTAATCATGTAATCCTCATTCCTGGTAACGAAGGGTAAAGCTGACGGAAATATAATAACAGAAGTCGCTGATGAGTACTTGGTTCAGACACCCATCTTGCCCCCTCCCACCCAGGATTACCAACTTCCAGGTGCAGCCTGGAAATATCCTAGGGTTACCAATTCTGGGCTGGAAAATTCCTGGAAATTTGGGGAAGGAGCCTGTAAAGTGAAGGGGGAGGGGAGGGGAGGGACCTCAGCAGAATATAATGCCATAGAGTCCGCCCTCCAAAGAGCCATTTTCTCCAGGGGAACTGATCTCTGTCGACTGGGGAGCAGTTCCTTCATCTGGAGGATGGCAACCTTAGGAGGTCCCAGAATTACAACTGACCTCCAAACTACAGCGATCAGACCCTGGAGAAAATGACACCTTTGGAGGCTGGACTGTATGGCATTATACCCTGCTGAGGTCTCTCCCCTCCCCAGGCTACAACTTCCAGATCTCCAAGACCTCCCCAACCCTGAACAGGCAACCCCACCCCCTCCCCATATTTATGTGTTTATTCTCTATTTGTCTGCTTATTACATTTTTAGGAGGCTTGTTTAAAGTGGAGAGAGGTAGTTTCTTTATGACAGCATCAAGGGTCAGCTAATCACCATGGTTCATGGCCAGTTTCAGCTTCAGACTTGCCAAAAACAGCCTTTTTCAGAGTCTGGAGAAGAAAGGCACATTTCTACTAAATACAGTGAGGGTGAACACATGAAGCTGCCTTCTACCGAATCAGACCCTTGGTCTATCAAAGTCAGTATTGTCTACTCAGACCGGCAGCGGCTCTCTAGGGTCTCAGGCAGAGGTCTTTCACATCACCCACTTGCCTAGTCCCTTTAACTGGAGATGCCGGGGATTGAACCTGGGAATGGGATCTTCTGCATGCCAAGCAGATGCTCTGCCACTGAGCCACAGCCCCTCCCCTTCCTGATCGGCCTGACTGCTCTAAAAATGTCACAATGCGTGTCTTCAACCCAAATGTAAATATATAAATATGACTGCATTGGCTTCCATTTTTCTCTTGCTATCATTCCCTTTCTTCCCTTCCTCCATTATCTTCCCCATTGACTGTCTTAGCAAGAAATCCTAAGATTGTCTACTTGGAAATAAGTTCCATTTTCTGGCTTACTCCCAGAAAGTGTTTTTAGGATGGAACTGTTAAATTGTCTGGGGACAGAGACCTGTTTTGTTGTTGTTGTTGTTGTTGTTGTTGTTTATGGCACTCTGTAAAGCACCATACAACATTAAGTAAAACTTAAGTAACTTGCTGCTATGTGCATGATGTAAAAGACACAAGAGTCTAGCACAGGGTTGCCAGGTCCCTCTTCGCCACTGGTGGGAGGTTTTTGGGGCGGAGCCTGTGGAGGGTGGGGTTTGGGGAGGGGAGGGACTTCAGTGCCATTAAGTCCAATTGCCAAAGTGGCCATTTTCTCCAGGTGAACTGATCTCTATTGGCTGGAGATTAGTTGTAATAGCAGGAGATCTCCAGCTATTATCTGGAGGTTGGCAACCCTGGTCTATCAGTATCTGTTCTTTAAGTGCTTAAATGGGTATTTGGGGCACCAGAATATATTCGTAGCTTGTCAATCGGAGCTCATCCATGCAATCTGGAAGAGAAACTTGTACTCTTTGGCAAGATTCATGTATTTTAAAAGTTTCAGGCACAGGAACACGTTCTTTCAAGTGGAGCATTTCAACTCCCCACCTTTTCCATTCTCGAGGACAATGTACATCACACATGGCCAGACAGCAGTCCAAGGAGTTGCCTAGTAAAAGCCACAGTGTTTACTGCACATTAAAAACCAATGCTTTCTTAATCAGACAGCCAAGCTTTTAAAAATGTATTGGCAAGTAATAGTAAAAGCACACACGTTGGGAATAAATTTTACTATCTTTAAACCTTCCTGTTCTTTTAAGATTTTGTTTGTCCAGGACATGCAGCTGTTCCTCAAGGAAAAATTCATTTGAAATGTTGACCCATTTGTGTAAGTAAGGGAAGAACTGAATACAAGCTTTAGATTTTACCCATTAGAATGCTAACTGGTGCAGCTTCGCTGTCAGCAAAGCCATGAAAAGCCGCACTCGTCACAAATAACTAGCTTATTTGTACCTTCAAACAGTTAATTCGTTTCACATACCAATATTTTGTGGCCGGGATCATATTTTTAGGTAAGACCTAGCAGTTTCCATTGTGCCCAGAAACAGATGGGCAGCCACTGCAGATTTTTCCCAGCACAGGGGTGCTATGATCCCTGTAACCGCCCCCCTACAATAACTTGACTGCTGCATTTTAGACCAACTGAAGTTTTCGAACTGTTTTCAAAGACAGCCCCGCATGGAGTTCTTTACAGTAATCAAAGGCAGATGTGATCAGAGCCTGTATTACTGGGGACAAATCATGCTACAATGGCATCCTGAGATTGAACTGAACCAATGTGCCATCTCCGTTTCAACAGATGTGAGCAGTTTTTACCCACAGAATGCACTGTAAAGGAGTCACCACCAGCCAGTACATTTTCCAGGGTCTACATTGCCTGCGGCTTAAGATAGAAGCCTCTCACAATCCAGAAAAAGCTCTGCTATCTTGCATTGCACAGATGAAGAAGTAGCAAAGTGAGTTTGCTTCACCACCCTCACTGCCAGATAGTAGGCACAATTAGGGTTGCCAATCTTCAAATGGGGGCTGAAGATCTTCTGGAAGTACAACTGATCTCCAGACTACATAAATCACTTATTATTTATTTAAAACTTTTATTCGACTTCTCCTGGAGCAAATAGCTGTTTTGGAAGGTGGACTGCATGGCATTATACCCTACAAGGTCTCTCCCCTCCAGAAACTGCATTCTCTCAGGCTCCACCCTCTAATCTCCAGGCATTTCTGAACCCATAGTTGGCAACCCTAGGCACAATAATGCCCTCTCACCCATATTCAGCCATATTCACTCTGAGTTTTCCTCCACTAATAGTACATTCCTAAGGAGAGTTACTCCAGTCTAAGCCTACTGAAATGAATGGGCTTAGACTGGAGTAACTCTCCTTAGGAATGCACTGTTAATCTCTAACCATGATCAGCTCAACCATTTCATCATCCCAAACTCCCTGGTAAACCAACAAGCAGTTTGGACTTCATGAGAGGGAAGAGGACATTTTGAAACAATCATGTCCAACACCCAAGTCAGCTCTCTGCAGGCCAACCATGTATATGGTATACTGTACAAGGTTAATAATAAATGATATTTCATTACAGATGTATTAACAATGAGTCTTTTGTAGTAAGACAAAATATTTAGACAAAGACTCTACAAGCTTATTTTCAAGTGAGTATTTCTCACAGCAGTGTTTCTAAATTATTTAAAACTTCAATTAAAAATATACCATGCATTTAATTATTACAGCTCCAAAAATTATAGGGGTCAAAATATGCTGCAAACATGTGAGGAAGAAAAAGCTGAGTCATTGATTTTTTAAAGACTTTGTTTAAAAATGTATCATACATATAAATTTGAAGAATTAAGATAATTTTGTGTGTGGGTAAAATTATCTTAATTCTTCAATATAAAGCATTGTGAACAGTTTATATATATTAGCTGTGAGGAGTAATTTAGCATTTCAAATTGGCCAGTATGAATTTATGAATAAGTTCCTAAAGGAAGAAAAAACTGGAGTTTATTTTTTAAAAAAACTTAATATTGCTTTAAATAGATTCAAAGTATCCTTGCCTGTATTGATGTTGTATACTATTTAAATTATTTAATTAACGGGTTAAAAACAGGAGAGGTGTCTCCAGTTGGGTTGAAAGCATTCATTAGCTTAACTGGTAAATCAATCCATCACTTCTTTGCTCAGATTTAAACGAGAGCTGTCCCCAGCTTTAAAAAGCGCTGATGGCATTGTTGTAAATGATCTGTGTGCATCCCCTGAGTCTTGCAATGTACTTAAGGCGATCCTCCAAATAATAAATGATTTATCTCTATATTCAGCAGATTAGAGGACATGTTAACTGCCCTTAAACTGGGACCTGCATTGAGATGTATGTATATCGTGGGAACAGATTAAATAGTTTATTAACTGGATTTATTAACTGGTCCTTCTGAACAGTATGCAGTGTTTATAAGGACTGGCAACATCTGAGTCTGCTTCTGCTTCGAAATTTATGTTTACCGACGGCTGCACTAAAGAGAATCCTCCAGAAGCAACTTCCTACATGTTTCAATTTCTCTACGTGTTTTCTGTATGAAAGGACAAGTGAGCAATTTAACTTAGCTTTGGCTCCTTCCTATAGATTATGTTCTCATAAGAGTCAAACTACAGTTATATCATGATTTGTTGACTCAGACAGAGAGAGAGAGAGAGAGAGAGAGAGAGAGAGAGAGAGAGAGAGAGAGAGAATATTTGATGGCATTTTAACTGGCATGTGTTCAAGAGTCTGATTAATAAAAACTAACCGCAGTTTCAGCTTTAACAGGCATAATATGTACCTGGCAGAGATATAATGTGGTGGCACTCCATGGCAGATGGAAATGTCCTGAGAAACCCTTGCCTCCTTTCCCCATTGATCATCACCTGCAGTGGACCTCTTACAACAGTTTAATCCTATTCTCTCCGTCAAAGCTTTCTAGCCTCTGCAAGCTTCTGACTGCTAGGGAACAAAGACTGGTATGTGGTTCTTGCAAAGGTCAATCATTAACCTGCCCTGACAACAGTTTTAGTCAGATCAAGGCAAGGAAGAAAAACTAAGGAGGGGAAAAAGCACTTTCACTGAGGAATGAATTGTTCAAAATGCCCCTTGTATATTCAGTCTCGTTGCTTTTCAGCTCAGCACTTTTTGGGTCTTGCGTGTATTCATTTCTCGTCAGGCATAATGGCTTGATTTGGTCTCCCAGAGTTCAGACCTTAAGTTTATTCTAGACACAACAGTATAGACCATTCTATTAATTATAAATGCGCTTGCGTGCTTTAAAGGCACTGATAGGCTGGTCCAGTAATTTTACCTTGTTCTGCAAGCTTAACTTAATAAATAAATTAGGAACAGATCTTTGTGAAATGCCTTTGGAAGAAGGAAGGGGGGGTGGACCCTCGAGTCTTAAAAGCCTCAGTATTCAAGGATAAGAGGACTGGAAACATCAAACGTTTTTATTCTTTCTCTCTTTGGGTTGCATTATATATGACTGGGTATATATTTATACATTTGTGTGCGAGAGAGGGAAAGAGAGACAAAAGCATTGGATATACAACGGGCTATCAATAAGACATTTATTTCCATGAGTTATTGATAACCTCGTAGCTTATAAGTGACAAGGTAAAGTAGACCCACGAGCAAAGTATGAAAGGCCATCAATAACAATTGGAAATAAATGATGTCTCAAGAGTCTACCCATTGTGTGCTGGGTTTCTATAGCATCAGGTTAAGTTTCAGTTGGTGCTGATGTTGTAGCAACCTGAGGCACTAAGCTGCAGCAAAGGCCTTTTCTGTCAGTGCAAGGTAGGGGGGGGGGGCAGAAAATCTTGAAGACGAAAACTTGTCACAGGGCTGGGAGACCAGGGTGAAACTGTAGATTATAAGAATGAAAGGAGAGACGACGTCTCTTTCCGTAAAACATTATACATGAAAGGGAACACTGCCGCTGCAGCGGGATGACAATTCTTGTGAAAGAAGACACCTAGGTTGTGATCCCTAAAAGATGAAGGTTCACTTAGGGCCCCTTCTTCTACTATCCTGACAGCATGTTTGCTGCCAGACCCACAAATCTCCTGGGCTTTTCCAATCCTCCTGGGGAAGTATTAGTATGAAGGGGTTTCCTGTTTGATTTGAGCAATCTTATCCACGCCAGAAAACCTGTGTGAAAAAGATGGATTTGCCTGAACCCCACAGGGAGGCCCCTTCACACAAAGAGCTTCTCACACAGCTAGGAGCTCCCTTGGTTTGAGTTTGATCACATCACTGGGGTACTGTGACACACTTGTACATGGGATGGCCTGTGTCATGTATGAGGGTTTATCCCCACCCCCCATTTCATATAAAAGTAATGGAATCCATCATTAGGAGGGAGAAGGTATTGACTCGTGTTGTCAAAAGTATGAGGAGAAGCTCCACAGTCCCCAATGCCCTTAACTCATTCAGAGTTTAAAATTCTTTCCCCCCCCACCACCACCATAAGTGTTCTGTGCTCCAACTGGGAGACCAACATATGGATATGTGGCCTGGCAGCAAAACAGCAATAGCCAAGCTTCATAGGTGGAGGCTGCTGGCTGTTAACCAGAGCCCTGGTTGAACACATGAAGCTGCCTTATACTGAATCAGACCCTTGGTCCATCCAAGTCAGTATTGTCTACTCAGACCGGCAGCAGCTCTCCAGGGTTTCAGGCAGGGGTCTTTCACATCACCTACTTGCCTAGTCCCTTTAACTGGAGATGCCAGGGATTGAACCTGGGACCTTCTGCATGCCAAGCAGATGCTCTACCACTGAGCTATGCCCCTTCTACAAAGCCCTGCTGTGAACCAGGTCTTTTATTTTACATTTGAGGGATCTTGCTCTTTCTTATACAATCCTTCATCTTTGGACCATCAGTGATAAATCTCTTGTCCAAGGATGGTCAGGAATATGGTTGCCAACCTCCAGGTGGAGCCTGGAGGTCTCCTGGAATTCTAACTCCATACTACAGAGATCATTTTCCCTGGAGGAAATGGCTACTCTGGAGGGTGGGATCTATGGCGCCATGTCCTCGCTGAGGTCCCTCCCCAACCCCAACCCTCCCCAGGCTCCACCCCCAAATCTACAGGCGTTTCCTAACCCAGAGTTGACAACCCTAGAGGAAGCTTGATCTTCTCTGAATCCAAAATCAGCAGGATGGAGTAGGATAGGAATATAATTTTTAATGAGTGAAGATATGAGTTAGCACAGGGGTGTCAAACATACACCCCACAGGCTGGTTCCTTGAGAGCTCTTATCCGGCCTGCTGTGGGCTTGCCAACCAAGGCAGCCACCACCACGCCACTCCCGATCTGGCTGGCAAGGCATGGCCCAGCCCGGTAGAAGGGGTTGGTGTCAGGGAAGAAGAAGAAGAGTTGGTTTTTTATACAGTTTGTGGGTGGGACCATGCCTACGGGTGGGGCATTTTTCCATTTCTGTTGCATGGGTACCTATGGTCTACACCTTGGGTGGCCAACCTCCAGGTACTAATTGGAGATCTCCTACTATTGCAACTGATCTCCAGCTGATAGAGATCAGTTCACCTGGAGAAAATGGCTGCTTTGATCATTGGACTCTATGGTGTTGAAGTCCCTTCCCTCCCCAAACCCTGCCCTCCCCAGGCTCCGCCCCAAAAACCTCCCACCGGTGGCTAAGAGGGACCTGGCAACCCTATCTACACCACTGCTGGTTTTGACAGCGTAACTATGCCAGTTCTAGGGGCTTTCCCAGGCTGGGATGGCTTAGGGAGGCAAATAACGCATGACAGGCGCCTGGGCCCACCTCTTCCCCCACCAGCAAAGAAAGTTGTACTGGTGGTGCTCTGGCAGGGGTCTGCAGCGCTGCAGCTGGCCCCCCGAGCATTTCCCCTCCCCAGGATTGCACTGAAAATGTCTAAAGATGGTCCATTTCTTTTGCAATCAGCTAACAAACCCATAAGATGCTTGGACGCCAATCTTCAAAACCAGAGTTACACTGCAGCAATCCTGCTTGTTAAAGGTGACAAATTAGTCGGAAAATAGTCACTATGACTTCTACTACAGCAGGTCGGCTTCACTAACATATTACAAATTACAGAAGGTGTCAACAGGCACGTTGGATATATTAGAATTTTCAAAAAGTATTGAACAACATCTCTCACCAAATGCACTCCAGGATATCTTAATAATGTTGATATTTAAACTCATGCCCTCTTATAAGGAGAGAACAGTAAACACTGGAGTAAATTGATAATTTCAGTTAAGAGAAATAAACAGAAAATAAGGAGTGCATTAGAATAGTTTGTCTTACTGAGGCAATCAGTCTACACTTTCAAAAGAATCACATGGCTCTTAAGAATGTTACCTAACATCCAATGTAATCCGAAGGAAGGAAGGAAGGAAGGAAGGAAGGAAGGAAGGAAGGAAGGAAGGAAGGAAGGAAGGAAGGAAGGAAGGAAGGAAGGAAGGAAGGACGGACAATTTCGTATTCCTTGAGGTCTGGATGTGGAGTTACATGTAAGATCAATCATTCAAACATGGTATTATACCTGTGTTCTAAAGTGTTTGCCTTTCCAGGAGGTTGTGCCATGTGATTCTTCTAACATGTGTCTCACCACTTAATCCAAGATGAATCTGACAAGTATTTAGATAACTTTTTTTTTCAAATTAGTAAAAGAATAAAGCAGGCCAAAGAACTGCAGGGAATCATTTTGGAATTGAATAAGCACAGAATGGCAGATAAAATTTGGTGTCAAGAAATGATCTGGCTGTAGCTGATTAAAAAAAAAACATTTTAGGGTCTTAATATAAGATCACTCAGCATATTCCCATAGTGTAACAGGTGAACTGCAATGTCAGGAATTAACACAACAGGAATTTAAAAGACCTCGGTACCATAGGGCATCTAAATTTAGAGCTGGAGCAGGAATATATCATGCTACCAAATAAAAAGGACAAAGTGCTCTCCCCCATCCTTATCAACAAAAAATATTATTTTTTTCCTAATAAAGCATTATATAAACAACGCTTGGTCTCTGGGGGGAAATGCCTTCCTATATTGTATTTATTATATTTATCCCACCTTTCCTCCAAGGAACTCAGATAAAAATACATCTTTCTTCCTTTCTAACCCACCATTCCTCCAATGACTCATGGGAGGAACATACCCTCCCACATTTTCAGATTAAAGGTAGTATTTGGTCCATGTTCACCCTGTTAGTTCCATGGCTGAGTGGGGATTTGAGCTTTGGTCTTTCTAATACTACTCCAACATGCACTTTAGTTCCTAATATACGGGAAGAATATTTTGGAAAAATATTTTGTTCATCTTCCTTGCCTGCAAACAGTAGTATATATAGTATTGCAGAACATGTGCTTTAAGGGTACCCAATCTTTTAAAGTCTGTGAGCCGTTTTGGAATTCTGAAAAGAGGGACCAGGCGCCTGGTGCCGCCCCAAAATAGCTGCCATGGGAAAGGGGGGATCACAAAATGGTTGCCATGGGGTATTGGGACCAATCACAAAATCTAAGGAGGTTGCAAGCCAAGCATTCTCCTCCTTCAATGGAGTCGGCTGTTTCTGAATGGATACTTCCTGCAGACCCAAAGGTGCAGCCCAGTGTGCGCTTCTGAGCACCTTCTATTCCAATAAGATAGAAAGCCAGACTGGCTATATGCTAAACACTTTGCTAAATACTGCATCGCTACATCCTCTGTTACCCCCATAGCAACACTTTGTGTTAGGCTAAGCTGAGAGATTTTGTTCATTTAGTTAAGCATTTTTCAGCCACTTTTCTCCCTGAAGTAACCTTACTATTCCCCTGGTGGTAGCAGGGGATCCTCTGCCCTCCGCTCCTGTTGCCCACCACCACTCCGAGTGGCAACAGGATAATTTTTAAAAAAAACCACTGGCAGCCTCTGTGCATCCACATCACTTTGGGGGGAAACCTTGAAGTGACATAGGGTAGCTCTAGGAATCACCAGAATCACCCTATGTCACTTCAAGGTTTCTGTGGTTTTACCATACATTTTCCCTCAATTCACAGAGCTACCCTTCCAGGGATTCCTAGAGCTATCCTTTGCCACTACTTTGTTTTCCCAGAAGTGACATAGTGGCACAGAGGACATTGTGCCCCCCATTTCCCTGCCCACAACCCTCCCACTGGTTGCCAGGCACTGCCAGCAACCCTACCCTGGAGGGACCAAAGCAGATTATTGAGAAGCTCCACATTTCAAAATTATTTGAACAATAGACCAAGAAAACACAAACTGTGACTCGTTCAAGGTCAACTGGGAGCTTTGCAGCTGAGTAAGTGTTCAAACCCAGGTCTTGTTAACATTCTGTCCATTTCACCACAGTGGCTCTCCAAATACCAATGTGTTCCTTTCCAGAGGCACCACTTGGAGAAGGTGTAGAACGGGGAGAGAGAAAAAAGAGCACAGGGAGGAAAGGCTTAAATAGCACTGCAGCTTAGAAAATAAATTACTGACAACGGAGTAGTTTAGAAAATAATTACTCATGGAGGAAACAAATAAAAATAACTGATTCACACTCTCTTTCAAAATGCAGTAACTAGTGATGATCATCCACTTTAATTGACAAGCAACAGGTTTTATTTGTACAAACAAAAGGAAACACTGCATCACATAACAAATAAACTTTCAAAATATGTTGTCGCCATCAGCAAAGACTAACTATGCAATCCTAAGAAGGGTTACATCCTTAACATTAGGGAGGGTTCATAGCTCAGCGGTAGAGCATATCTGCTTTGCTTGAAGAAGGTCCCAAGATTCAATCCCTGGCATCTCCAGTTAAAAGGACCACGTTGTAGGAGATATGAATGACCTCTGTCTGAGACCCCTGGAGAGCAGCTGCCAGTCAGAGTAGACAATATTGACCTTGATAGACCGATGCTCTGATTCCGTATAAGGCAGCTTTCTGTATTCACACCCTTCTAAGCCATCACCTTCAAAAGAAGGGTGTTACTCTGCTTTGTGTATGGTTTTTAAAAGAATTGGATAAGATCACTCATGCATAGGGTTGCCAACCTCCATTTACTAGCAGATCATCTCCTGCTGTTATAACTGATCTCCAGCTGATAGACATCAGTTCACCTGGAGAAAATGGCTGCTTTGGCAATTGGACTCTATGGCATTGAAGTACCTCCCCTACCCAAAACCCCACCCTGCTTAGGCTCTGCCCCAAAAACCTCCCACCAGTGGCGAAGAGGTTCCTGGCAACCCTACTCATGCAGTAAGGATTGGCCTTGAGAGCTAGAATTTCAACTGCCCTGCCCAGCAACACTGGCTTCAGATGATGCAAACTACCAGCAAGACTAACGCCATGAAATCTTGCTTGTGAACATCTCTGTCCTTATTAGCTGCCGACCGAGTTCAATCAGCCACGATTGTATTAGAATTGCAGCGCGGTTCTTACAGTTGCCTTATAGTCTTAGACCAGCAGTTCCCAAACCTTTTGAGTCATTGAGTACTTTTCAGGCGAGGGTTTCATCACGGAGCAGTAATTTTAACCTAGCACCTATATACTAAACCAAATGACAGTAGTATTTTTCTGTCTAATCTCTTAATGGAGCGCTAGGAGATGTTTCACAGAGCATTAAGTGCTCCGTGGGTAGGGTTGCCTACCTCCAGGTAGTATCTGGGGATCTCCTGCTATTACAACTGATCACCAGCCAACAGAGATCAGTTCCCCCTGGAGAAAATGGCCGCTTTAGCAATTGGACTCTATGGCATTGAAGTCCCTCCCCTCCCCAAATCCCACCTCCTAAGGTTCCGCCCCAAAAACCTCCTGCTGGTGGCGAAGAGGGACCTGACAACCCTATCTGTGGAGCACAGTTTGGGAACCACTGTCCTAGACTAATATTTGAATTTTCTGCTCAAGGCTATAGCTATATGAACAAAGACAGACGGACAGACAGTAGATAGATAGATAGATAGATAGATAGATAGATAGATAGATAGATAGATAGATAGATAGATAGATAGATAGACAGACAGATAGATAGATAGATAGATAGATAGATAGATAGATAGACAGACAGACAGACAGACAGACAGACTTTCCTCTGCTTATATGAGGGCCACTGAACTGCTAAATTACACAGTAAGGTGATCAGCAGTGTAATCCTATGCAGAGTGACTCCAGTCTAAGCCCACTATGTCAAGTGGAGTCATTCTGCGTAGGCCTGCACTGTGATCAATATGCTCAGTTCGAAACGATGGGTCATCCCGCATTCGTTAGACTCAAACAGGAATTCTCTTGATAATTTTAATTGGCGGCAATAACATTGCATTCTTGTGCAGGGACAGCACGGAGTATATTCAGACCTTTTCTTGGCTGCTTAAAAATACGAATGGCTCGCATTGCTGGAGGGTCTTTTGCCCAGTGCCTGAAGAGACAGCGTGAATGACATCTGCTGATCTCTGAACTAGGGTGTTTCTCAGGATCCTTTCTGTGTGGCAACCCATTAAATACAGGATGCCGTCAGGCCTGTGGCATTATGTGCATAGCACCTGTGCAGCCAGCAGTGGTGTCGCAGGAAGCGTCTCCACTCTTGTAAGAAACCCTTAGGTCAGGGATGTCGAACTCAATTGTTATGAGGGCTGAATATGACACAAATGTCATTTGGTCGGGCCGGGCCATGCCTCGCCAGCCCAGATCGAGAGTGGGGGGGGGGAGGTGGCTGCCTCGGCTGGCTCATGGGCCGGATAAGAGCTCTCAAGGGGTTGGATCTGGCCTGCACGCCTTATGTTTGACACCGCTGCCTTAGGTGTTTCTTGATGCTATATGAGGTCCCACAGAGACGTGACCTAGATACAATGTCAATGACAGAGGTGACCAGAGTGAATCATATACTCAGATTCACAAACAAACAGCTTAATCCAGTTTGCCAAACACCCCAGAGCTGCCTTGTAAAGGGGACTCTCCTAGTTAAGAGATGGTGTTTACCTTGTGTATAATGATATTTTAATTTATTACTGATTGTTTTCACTATTCTCCCTAATCCTATCTTTAAAAGTTAACAGGTTCTGATTATAACAACTTCTACCAGAACTGCTGCTGTAAATGTGTTTGGGAAAGGAAGTTCGTGCAGTCTGCACAGATTATTTGATGTTAATTGCTTTGCAAAAACCAGAATGTGAATAAATTAGCTGCCTCTGTACCTTTGCTTTCCTTGAGGGAATTTGAAACAATTTTTTTAGACTTCCAAGAGAACGTGAGGTAGAGTAGGGTTGAGTTAGTGATTTGACTTCATCACAACTTTGTAAAATCGTTCAGACACCATGTTAAGCCAACACAGTGCACAACTACCGCTTGTTGTGGGGCTGGCGCATGCGCCTTGCTTGTCAAGCATCATCACCTCTATCTTCTGACATGCAGTACCATAAAGGAAACCTTGGATTCAAACAAACTCACCCATGATGTTTGAATGCAGATGCTTGGGTTACTCAAAGCTAGTTTCTCCTGCTGAATCCAGGAGTCTTAGCCTGAAGTAAACCATGAGTTAGAATCCTGCCCTGAAAAGGGGAGAGATAACTCTAGTTTACCCAGATGCTTGCATTCATATAGCATGGGTAACTGGACTTTATTTCAAACCATGATCTTTCTATGAAAGAAGGGAAATGGGTGAGGAAGCAGGAGCAAGATGTATGTGCAAGCCCAGCACCAAGCCAAGAATATGCATAATGATGGTTAAATGGCGGCTTAATGAGCCATCTGAATACATTTTAGGTGCACAGGGATTTGACCTTAGATATCTCAGAAAGTTCCTCCGCTTTCATCTGCACACCCCTCCCTCCCAAGAGAAATTTCAAGGTAGTTTACCATTGCCTGCCTCTGCATGGGCTAAGAGAGTTCTGAGAGAACTGTGACTGGCCCAAGGTCACCCAGCAGGCTTAATGTGGAGAAGTGGGGAATCGAACCCGGTCCTCCAGATTAGAGTCCACCATGTGTGTACCACACGTGTAACACCGTGAGCAAGCCCCAGCTCCCGCGAGGCAAACAGAGCACGGGGAGCAATTGCCATGTTTTGCATCTCACGATGGATCTTGCAGCAACATCAGCTTGACAGCCAGTGTGGTATAGTGGTTAAGAGTGGTGGGCTCTAATCTGGAGAACTGGGTTTGATTCCCTACTCCTCCACCTGAGCGGCGGACTCTAATCTGGTGAACTGGATTTGTTTTCCACTCCTACACATGAAGCCAGCTGGGTGACCTTGGGCTAGTCACAGTTCTCTCAGAATTCTCTCAGCCCCACCAACCTCACAAGGTGCCTGTTGCGGGAAGAGAAAGGGAAGGCAATTGTAAGCCGGTTTGAGACTCCTTAAAGGTAAAGAAAATCGGGATATAAAAACCAACTCTTCTTCTTTCAAGGAAACCTTTTTGGGAGAAACCAGTGAATGCAAGGGTATCAACAGGATGAAAGCAATTAAGCCACATCAGGCTAGAAGATGCTCTCCCTGTATTGTCTTTCATATGGTACACAATCATTGACCATCAGTACAATTCAGACATTAAATGCCTGTGACAGCCTGGAACCTCTGAATCAAATCTTCCCACTATCCCAAAGTTCCTGCCAAATATATGACCTGGTGTCATGTCTCTATCCTGCACCACACAGGTGCTCCTCTCTGCTATTCAGGCCTCACATGTGGAAGACTGGACATCTCTCCCAACTAGGGTTGCCAGGTCCCTCTTCGCCACCAGCAGGAGGTTTTTGGGGCGGAGACTGAGGAGGGTGGGGTTTAGAGAGGGGAGGGACTTCAACTCCATAGAGTCCAATTGCCAAAGCAGCCATTTTCTCCTGGTGAACTGTATTGGCTGGAAATCAGCTGAAACAGCAGGAGATCTCCTGCTAGTACCTGGAGGTTGGTAACCCTACTCCCAATGGATTCCACTTCTTCTCTGTTCTACTCCTCATTTCTCCCACATTTACACCTTTACCTTAAAAGTAAGTCCTTCTCCAAAATGAAGTAGCTCTGGTCAATTTTGGGTTGTTGTTGTTATATTGTTAGTTTGGGTAAGGAATGTGCTATTTTTTGTCCTTTGATTTAGTATTTGCTAGTATTTGCTTAGGATGTCCCCCATCCCTCCAAACCCCTCAATAAAATCCATATTCCTTTTTAAACCTTTAAATCGGGTTTATAACATCATTTTCCTGCTGAAACCCGCTACTCACAGCCACAGTAAAAGATCCCGGTTTTCCACTCCCTGCACAAACATGCAAGCTAATTCCCCTATCCGTCTGAACACATTTACATGTTTGTGGGGGTGTGGTAACATACGCTACAGCCAAGCTGACCCCTGTAGTGGCCGGCTCTTCCCCCTCCCCACCCCTGTAATGTTTGCACATTTATTTGATGTGGTTGCAAAATGTTTCCTAAAACTAGAAGACTGAGGAGAAAGAAGGGTAGGGAAAGACACTGGCCACTTCTGCACTTGTTATCTGCTCCAGATTCAATGCTTTTGGGAAGTGAGTGTTTTTCCTGCTTCCCCACAGCATCGTGGTGCATTCATGCACCTCCTGGGATTTCCCAGATTTTTTTCCTGATCTTTCTCAAATGTGGCTTGATTCAAAGTTTCTTGAAAGATCACAGAAAAGCCCGGATGGCTACAGTGTGGGTGAGAAAATTTGGATTTTTCTGCCCACACGGCCGCCGTTTTCTCTAACCCTGTCCCTACAGTGACCATTCATTTCCCCTTGCCGCCAGAGTGCTTCTAATTAAAAAAAAAAATTGGCACCAGAATATCATATCAATAACAATAACATTATACCAATATGTGTATCAGCGTGGTGAAGTGGTTAAGAGCAGTGGTTTGGAGCTGTGGACTCTGATCTGGAGAACCGGGTTTGATTCCCTGCTCCTCCACATGAGCGGTGGAGGCTAATCTGGTGAATTGGATTTGTTTCCCACTCCTCCACACGAACCCAGCTGGGTGACCTTGAGCTAGTTACAGCTCTCTCAGCTCCACCTACCTCACAGGGTGTCTGTTGTGGGGAGGGGAAGGGAAGGTGACTGTAAGCCGGTTTGATTCTGCCTTAAGTGTTAGTGAAAGTCAGCATATAAAAACCAACTCTTCTGCTTCTTCAAGTTCTCTGAATTCCCAGCTTTCATTTCAAAAAGTCTCTAGTCCTGTTGCAGCGAATATAAGCAGAAAAACATATCTCCGCAATGGTAGAGGCTAGAGATGTAAAAGCTGGGAATTCAGAGAACTTGTTATATGTTTTTTAAATGGTATGTTGCTGTAATGGTATTCAATTGCTGATTTTTTTTAAAAAAATGTAAAAGCTCTAGTGGCCCGGGGAAGGCGGATGCCCACTGCTAGGGGACCGGGGGAGGGAAATTGTGGGGAACTTGCCATGTAGACGCCCCATAGCTGCCACTGTGTTGGCAGTCACACCAGTAATGGGAAACCACACAAGCCTGTCCCTGTATGGAAAGAACCATCTTCACAGAGGCCTAGATTGCCTTTAAAGCAGAAGAATGAAATAGTGTTACATCACATTTGAAAAATCAAGCACCGGATAAAAGACTTCGAAAACAGAATGGAGTGACATGAACTACATAAATCAGGTATTCTGCTGTCAATGGATCACTGAATTCAGGGTTATGAGCATCACGCACATAGAGTACAGGCACCGAATCTGAAAACCTGGCACAAACCTCGCCATCATGAAATGCTCCATTTTTCATTTATAAAAATCTAATGAGCCTGTAACCCATACAGGAAAGCTGTTATCTTAGAAATAAAATGAATTGGGCAGATTACTAATGTATATTTGCTTAATTTGCACCGCCTGTTCTGAATAGAGAAAATTGGATATTCTATGACGGAGGCCCTGGCCTACAGATGATGAGGGAGTTGATATATTAAATAATTTTGTAGAATACAACATGAATTGTTGGCCTCATGGAACTTCTCTTAACAAGCTTGGAACCTGAAAGGGATTGGGAGGGGTAATTTCCAAATCCCACACCACGCTGCAATATCTTCCTTTCCAGAATTCTTTGGGAGAAAACGCATGGTCGCTTTATCTTCCTTTAATCCCTGTTTCAGCCTGGATCGAACGCATGCGTTTCGCCTAATGTGCGTTCGATCCTGGCTAAAACAGGGATTAAAGGAGGATAAAGCGACCGTGCGTTTTCGCCCTCTCTGTTCTCCCTTGTCTCCCCCCTTATTTTTTCTTTAAGTAACTCTCAGTTACTTCCAACATACCAGTCTTCTGGAGCATCTCTCTCCCCACCAACGTTACAAAGTCATACCTGGGACTCCTCTAAATATGCGGAGACTCTCTCGCGTCTGTGGGTGGCCTGGTTTTGCTGCTGTCATCATCGGAATAAGGGCCAGATACTTTACTATTAGGCACAGCGCAAGAATGCTTCCAATACTTTCCCTCAATGCAACCGAAAAAGATGGTTTCTGGAGCTGTCTTACAGAAGAGGAAACTGAGACAGGGACAGCCTGGTGACTTCTCAAAGCTACAGAAGCGAGACTCAGGGCGAAAACGCATGGTCACTTTAGCCTCCTTGATTCCCCGTTTCAGCCAGGATTCAGCCAGGATCGAACGCACGTTCAGCAAAAAGCATGGGTTCAATCCTGGCTGAATCCTTGCTGAAACAGGGAATAAAGGAGGCTAAAGCGACCATGCGTTTTCGCCCTCAGAGAAAGCCAAGGATATAAGCAAAATCTCCTGTTTTCTCTCAAGGGGGACTTTCACACATGCCGAATAATGCACTTCCAATCCACTTTCAATGCACTTTGCAGCTGGATTTTACTGTGTGAAATAGCAAAAACCCCTTGCAAATTATAATTAAAGTGCATTGAAGGTGGATTAAAAGTGCATTATTCAACATGTGTGAAAGTGTGAAATTAAAGACAGAAATGGACCTTCTCAGCAGTGGTTCCATGGTTATGCAGTTTGCTTGTCATCCAGCCACCAACCCATTTTAAAGGGGGGAAATAGCCAGGTTTTATTGCTTCTGAAAGTTTTGGGGGCCATCTGAGGTTTATTTTGTCGGTGCCGTTTGAAATCTAACGGCATACTTTTATTTCTGTTTGACATGGCATGCGCGATACATTTTTATTATTGCATGTTTTATTTATGCTGTAAGCCACTTTGGAGTATGAATATGGTGGGATATAAATCTTTAAAACGGTTGAAACTTGATGCTGTCAGGAAAAAAGACTTCTACAGTTCCTTCTGCGTGTGAGAGAGAATGAGTTTTCTAGGCACAATCCTGAGCACTCGGTATTCTATGCGTCGCCTCATCCATTGGCAAATAAAAAACAGTTAACCTTGCAAATCCAGCAAGCCAAGGCACTCCAAATAAATCTTCCAATTTAAGTATATTCTGACTGGTATTTTTAATGCAGAATGGTGGATGCTTTTATCTATGAGGGGAAAGCATTTATTCCATACCGCCACCTTTGGAAGACTCGGTCAGATTTCTCTAAAGTTCTTAGATGTTTGACTCCTTAGTCTAGCAAGCTGGGTAATGAAGACACAAGAACCGTTCAGCACTGAGATTCCTCACAAACATATGCACATCTGCTCAGACCAGATTGGCTCCAGGAGAACGGCTTGCACACTGGGATTCAACACCCCCCTCCATTTCCGAAGGTGAAATCAGATTAGCTGTAAGAATGGATTCTATGCAATCAAAACAATTAAATACAGTAGTCTATCTAGTTTCACACAGATTTTAATTAAGATGGGGACAGTGAGATTTTAGTTCACCTCCTCGATCTGGAGATCACAGTTGTTTAAAGGGGAAAAAAAGAAGTCTTCACATCATCAGCAAAGTTATTACCAACAGGAAATTTATTAGAATCTTATCTAGACCCAGCAGCGGGGAAGATTCAGAGGTAAATGATGCTTCTAGGGGAGTGTCAGTGACTAGAAACTGCAGAACAAATAACCACGTAATATGAAGGTCGCCGCTGTTGCCCACTGGCACTTGAGTCCTCATGCTATTTCCTTGATGCCTCTTACACAGGAGTCAATGAGACTTCCTTCCAAACAGTAGTAGCTAGCAATGGAAAACAAGTACCTTTAGAACTGTGACATTGAGCTGACCACCAGTCTTATCCTAAGCCTGTCCACTTGGAAAATCAGTGGGGCAGCGGGATCCTATGCACGACTCTTCAGGAATCAGTTCGATCGAGTTAATCAGAGTTTAAGCATACACGAGATTAATCCCACCGACTAACATGCAGAAAGTACTTTGATTTTTCTGGGGGCTTCTCACTCAGCATATATACAATTCGCATGTAGGTCCTTAAACAATGGAGGCTTATAAGTGCAGAGTTTAAAAACCACACCAGACCAGCAAAATGGCATTTTCACACTGTAGTAAAAAACAGAACCAAACCATTTTGTGCTCCCTCCCCAACCATCCCTCTAGGTTTAGGTGCATATGCCAAATGTCTCCTTCCAGGTGTTCCCCAGGTGAAACAGAATTATACAATCTCCAAACAGGTGTACTCAGAAATAAATCCTCCTCAATGGGACTTACTCCCCAGAAAGCATTCTTAGGCTTGCAGCCTTAGTTATTTTTTTACTACATTTTATTCACAACCCCTTTTAAAGCGACGTTTTATTCACTATCATCCAATGAATGACTGTGTGGCTCTTTTGAAATCTATGGGGTTACTCGAATACACTATTTCCCCCTTGTCATTAACTAATCCTATGGAATATATATCATTTCATGAATGCAAAAATGCTGCATGGCTAAGAAAATGCAAGGTGGTATTTTATTTCCCACAGGAAAGTTTTAGTTTATTCTCCGATGGTTTCAGGGTTTTAATCTGGAATCTTAACAAAGGGCTTTCAAGAAAGTTGAAGCAAGGCATTATTAAATGCAAATGCTGCCGTCCACTACCAGAGGTTTGTGCATGTTAATTTTAATGCGCGCTCTCAAAGTACAGAAACGGGGGCATTTCCAGCATCATATTTAAAACATGGTAGATTGAGCTAATACGTGATCTGGGGCATTAATGAGGCAAATTAAGTTACAGGTATGAATTTTACATTAAACGGATTAATATTATATGGCATGGAGGAATTTTAAACACCCTGTCGCCATGAATTTTTAATAGTTACGCGCTCTAATTTAACGTTGCAAGGCAATTGCTTTTTCTTAAGAACTACCCTCCTACCCCCCTCCTTCCAGCAACTTCTCCTTGCGCAAGTTCGGAGCTGATTATCGTCTGCTAAAAGACCCTGGATGTCAAGAAGAAGAAACAGAAAATAAACCCTGGGCGGGGGGAGTCCCAAAGGGTATGAAAACGCCTGAGACCAGGCGCTTGCCATCTCCCACCGTCTCCTCCGGGGACCGGCTGCCGAAGTGATAATGAAGCAGCCGGGAGAAGAAATGCTGATTAAAAAGAAAAGGAAAAAAGGATAGCAAACGGCCATTGCTGCCTCTGGGCTTGCAGGGCGACCCAGATCGGGGGCAGAGCAGCCGCTGGGGAGCGGCAGGCTGCAGCCACAGGCGGGCGAGCGCGGATTCCATTCGCATTCCCGCAGTTCTTCATCAGGAACTTCTTTTCCCCTCCTTCCTCCCCCGGTCCCTCGAGCTCGGCGGCCTCCCTCTCCTCCGAGCCCCTCCACGGCGCTCGGCAGGACCGAGGCCCCTCGCCATTGGCCGGCGCGACGTTCCGGGGAGGAAAGGGCCTCTTCCGATTGGCTAAAGCGCGGCTCCCTTCTCGCACGCTTCACTGTGTTTTTTTTCTCCCGTGGATATCCCTCCTCCCTCACTCTTGTGTCTCCTCCGCCCCCCTCCACCCCCACCGCCCGATCTTTTTTTTTTTGCTCCTGGGCCCGGGCAGCGCGCGCCCCGCCCGGACCCCGCGCTCTATATATACGGGGCGGCGATGCAAACTGGGCTGAGCAAAGGCGGCGGGGCTGGGAGCAGGAGGCGGGGACGGCGAAGGGAGCCGTAGCCGCTGTTGCCTGGGCAGGCAGGAGGTGGGGGATCGGGTTGTGCTTCTTTTTTTTCCCGGGGATCCAGTGCAAATATTCCCCACCGCCATCCTTTTTTTTTTTTTGCAAACCTTTCTCTCTCTCCCCCCCCCCGTTTTTTTTCGGGTTTTGCTTCTTCTTTTTCCCGGGGATCCAGTGCAAATTTCCCCCCATCGCCATCCTTTTTTTTTTTAATTTATTTTTGCAAACCTTTCTTCCCCCCCCCCCGTTTTTTCTTCGGGTTTTGCTGCTTCTTTTTTCCCGGGGATCCAGTGCAAATTCCCCCCCTCGCCATCCTTTTTTTTTCCTTCCCCTTTTTGCCACCCTTTCCCCCACCCCCGTTTTGCAAGCCCGGGGACCGCGTGCGCGCCCGAGCCTTCGCCTCTCGCCGGCCGGGCTGTGCGGGGGGGAGCCGCCGAGCTCCGGCGCTGCCTTGGCGCCATGAAAGCGGTGAGTCCCGCCCGGCCCCCGGGCAGGAAGGCTGCGCCCGGAGGCTGCTGCTGCGGCGGGGGAGGCGAGCTGGCGCTGCGCTGCCTGGCCGAGCACGGCTGCTCCAAGGGCGGCGGCGAGCCGGCGGCGCCTCTGTGCCTCCAGTGCGACATGAACGACTGCTACAGCCGCCTGCGCAAGCTGGTGCCCACCATCCCGCCCAACAAGCGGGTCAGCAAAGTGGAGATCCTGCAGCACGTCATCGACTACATCCTCGACCTGCAGCTGGCCCTCGAGACCCACCCGGCCCTCCTCCGGCCCCAGCAGCAGCAGCAGCAGCACCCGCCGCCGCCCCCGCTCCACCCGCCCGGGCCGCCCCGGACCCCGCTCACCGCCCTCAACGCCGAGCCGGTAAGAGCCGCCCGGAGGGGGCGAGGCCGGGCCGGGCCGGGCCGGGCGTCGCCCCTCCTGCCCCTGCTTCGGACGCTCCCCCCGTCCGGCGCTCCTGCGCTCGCGGTCCGGAGACCTGCTGGGCCGGGCTGCTGGGGGGGGGACCCCGGGGGGTGGGGGTCGGGATCGCGCCCCTCGGCGCCGCGGTCCGCAAGAGGGCCAAGCCGGAGCGTTGGGGCGGGCTGTCAGCCGCCCCCTTCCTCCTTGCATTGGAGCTTCCCTTTCCTAGCAGAGTGGGTCGCCGTGCTCGCCTGTCTGCAGGAGTAGAAAAGGGCCAGAGTCCAGTTGCACCTTCAAGACTCACAGCAATATTTTCTGGCAGGGTGTGAGCTTTTGTGAGCCACAGCTCGCTTCTTCAGATACAGCTAGAATGTGAATCCATCTGTCTTTAATTCCCAGTGGGTAGCCGTGTTAGTCTGTCTGCAGGAGTAGAAAAGGGCCAGAGTCCAGTTGCACCTTCAAGACTCACAGCAATATTTTCTGGTAGGGTAGGAGCTTTCGTGAGCCACAGCTCACTTCTTCAGATACAGCTAGAATGTGAATCCATCTGTCTTTAATTCACAGTGGGTCGCCGTGTTAGTCTGTCTGCCGTAGTAGAAAAGGGCAAGAGTCCAGTTGCACCTTCAAGACGAACCAGAATATTTTCTGGCAGGGTAGGAGCTTTCCTATCAGAGAATCGTAGAGTTCTAAAGGACCGCCGGGGTCATCTAGTCTGACCCCCCTGCACAATGCAGGAAACCCACGACCACCTCCCCCCCCCCACACACACACACACATTCCCAGCGAACCCCCCTCCAGCCCTTTCCTTCCAGCCCCTTTTGCTGTGAGCATATCCCCAGGACAGGGAGTCCCCTCGTCCCAGCTCTGGTCGGAGCACCGGGTGAGAAAGCGACGCTCTTTTCATCTGACCTGGGCAAACAGAGCTGTGAACCCCAAGCCGTGGGGGTTTGCTGGCTAGTGGATCGCAAGGCAGATGTTCTCGTGCAGATATTGAGCGGCACACGTAATTAGGTTGCCAAGGTCTGCACGTGGGGGTGATATGGGGACGTACCTGGGCAAACAATATAAAACACAGTAACACGTCCTGTATTTTGTGTGCGGGTACATCTACATAGACTATACATTACCTGGCATTGTTCTTCAGGAACTATTCATCCTACATGCATACATGTGCAACGGAGATGTACCATTACTAGCAGGCATGCAAAGTGTCATGTATGGCTTTTGCGTGTGCGCAGTGTAGTACGCTCGCTCGCCATCTCCGTAGGTGCCAACTACGTTATGTTGGAGTCGTTGCCACAAGGGACGATGTCAGTAGCCAGCAACGATCCAGATGTGCCTCTGGGTGCACATCTGCATTGTTGTTCAACCCCCGGGCCCCGCAGAACAGACTGGATAAATCTATTGGGGTGGCTGGAGAGAGAAGAGATGCCACTAGTTGTTCTGTGCCTAGAGCTGGATCAGGGCCATTGTGTTTTAGTAGGAGGCTGGCAGGAACAATTCAAACCCTCTGGAAGGGGGTATAAAATGAACGACCTCCGGGAAGGTGGGAATACCCTCAGTTTTTCTCCATCATCCACCGTCCCGCTGTTAAAATCTGCTCCGAAGAGTCCCAGCGGAAGACTCCCACAGCTCGGTGGCCGGGAAGGGCTGTCATCCTCGGGTGCAGCCGGGGGTTCCCTGTGGGTCTCCCTGTCACGCTTGGCCACTCCCAACCTGTCGCTAGCTGCTCAGGAGGAGATCCATAGAGAACAGCGCTCTGGGGGCTCGGCAGCTCCCTCGGTCCCTGTGTGAGGTTGCCTTGGTTTCCCTCTGTTCGAGGGCTCCTCTGTGTTCTGGAGGAGCTGCAGCCGGCCGGGCGGGGAAGGTTGTTTGTTACGGATCTCATTATTTGCACCAACGCTAATGTCACTCCTGTTCTGTTGTCGTAACAGGCTGCTGCTGTTAATAAGCAAGGGGACAGTATTCTGTGCCGCTGAACTGCACTTTCAAGGTGAGTATCGTCTTTGGCTGGGCTGAGAATTATGGTGTCTTCTTTGGCATCCCTAGCCCAGAGCACAACCCCCCAGATACACTCACCTGGAAGTACGTCCCATTGAACGCCATGAGGTTTACTTCAGAGTAATTACGGTTAGGCTCAGGTTGCTGTCTTTCCCCCCCCAAACAGCTGGCCTTGGTTACCCCCTACCAGAAATTCTCGGAATATGTTTTGAGGATTTGCACGCATGTTCCAACGTTTAGACTTAAGATGCCAAACTGCAATCTGCTAACAGATTCAGCTAGAGTGCTTCAATTTAAACTGATGTCATGCCATTTGAGTCCTCTGGTGTAACATTTTTGTGACTCACTCCGTTTTAATCGCATTTTCCATGTAAATCTTCACCTTAACTTTCATGGGGCAGGTCAATGTATATAAATGTATGTGTGTATATACAGAGGCCAGAATAAATCAAGCCTGCCAGTATCTTTTAGTGGGTATACAAGAGATAACAATGCCCAAAAAAAAAAAGAAAAAAGGAATGAGTCCTTTTGTAGCTAAAATATTCAAGCTTTAACTGGTTCACAGATCAGGCTGACTCCTTTGCATGTTTCTTAGGAGTTCCTTCCTTTTCAATAAAAGCAATGAATAATACATTGTTATGGAAATAGTGCTGGGTGCCTTAAATGGATTCTTCTTTGGCTGTGTTCCTTTGCCCACGTACTATGGAGTAAGTTCCCATTGAACCCGGTGGGATTTACTTCTGGGTAAATGGGCATCGGATTAGGGAGCTCAGTTTTCTTGCCCTGGCGCCTGGTCTGCAGTAACAGGTGAATGGAACACTAGGAAAGCACTTTGCAAAACTTCTTCCTCTTCCACTCGCTGGAAGGCTTCTCGCTTGGACTCGCAGCTGCGTCTTCCTCTGCCCGGCCCAGCCCGAGAGCTGCGGTTGTTGTTTGACCTGGTTTGTTTTGGGTTGTTGATCAAGCATGTCTTCTGTTTTGTTGGTGGCGCCAGCCAGTCTGGAGCAGCGTGGTTCACACACCCCCTCTATTCATTCCTCTTCCACAGGTGTGCGGCAGGCAGATCCTGAGCCAGAGAAGCAGAAAGGAAAGACACATTAGAAAGGGAGGGGGGGAAAGAAAGAAAGAAATGTCAGCCACTGGGCAAAAGGAAAAAAAAAAATCATTCGACTTCTCCAGAGTTCTTTCCATACTTCTTTTAGTGAGAGAGAGAGAATTTGTCACGACTTTGCACGTTCATAGCATTTTACACACGTGTCTTTATTTTGTTTGTTTGTTTGGAAATCAGATGTGAATTGTATACTTGTCTTGGAGGGACGGGATTTAAATCTTCAGCATAAGTATGGCTCTTCTGTTGGACAGAAGATCAAGGGGAAATGGGGAGTTTTAGAAGTCTAACTTTAATGGGCTGAACAGCTGAAATTTGAAGCTTTACTAATCTACCAGAGGCATTGTAGATAACTTTTGGGTTTTGACATCTATTGTTTAAAATAGATGGTTTTATTGTTTCCTTTGGGGACTTTCTGCTCCCTGCAGGAATGTTACATATTGTATAGAATACAAAAAAGGTGACATTTCATACTATGTATATAGAGAGGTTCTATAAGTGTGAGAAAAGTATATGCTTTAATAGACTACTGTAATTATAAAATATTTTTAATTAAATATTTTTTGTAAATATTATAAAGCTGTGTATGTTTTTTTTAAATCCATGGGGATATTTCCCTAGGAAAACTATTTCTGGCTAAAGTGCAGAACTGCTGATATGAAAAGATATTGGTTGTCGAGGGATTGTCTCAGTTCGCTTTCTACCCTTTCTTACCCCCTTAGAGTTGGAAGCTACAGCTGTAGCCAGAGTTGGCCCTGCATGAATGCATGAAATGTCTAACCACAAATAAACTTGTTCTGAGTCCATACAGATGTGTTTTCTTTAATCTTAATTAAAAGATGTTTGTATCATACAGTTTTGAAACAACGTTTTGTCCATAAGTTGCAAAGGGTTTATATTACACTATATGCAGAACTGCATTGAGATGTAAGAACTTTGAGGGTTTTGTTGGTTCGTTTGTTTTTATCTGAAATTACTACTTTTTTCAAAATGGGGACAGTGCCGAGGTACAACAAGCATTTATACAATCTCTTGTTGCCTGAATAAAAACTATAGAGCGTTTTTGTAACACCCAAGGGTGATGCTACCCCAGACTTTTTAGCTCTGTGGCATGTTACTTTGGGGGAGGGGTGGGGGAAACATAAGAACCATTGTCTGCTTGTAACCAAAGGGCAAAACTATTAACAAATGTACAGTTGCTGTTTCTTTCATCCAAAGAATATTGATACTGAAACTTGGAATAGGGTGGGACAACAGGGAAAATTTCAGTCTAATTGCTGGTGTAAATTTCAAAGAACTTACATAGACCAAAAAAAAAATCAGATCACTGTATCAAGATTATTTTTCTAATATACAGCGGCATTCATTTCATTACAGCTCTGTTACAGCTGAAAATCCTGTTTTAGTCTCTGTTGTGTGTAATTTCTACATGTAAACATTAAACTAGATTGACGTGCCTTTGTGCTGTGATTTGTTTCTTTCTTTCCTACTCTGGTATTTGCCAAACTGTGTACATCAGCTTCCTTTTTCTTTTTCCTGTGGCACTGAGTGGTTAATCTTATAGCAGCAATCCGTACAGTCGTGCCTTTCTTTTCTTTTTTACTTTCTGTCCGGGCTCTGAGAAAGTTACACATTTTGTGTGATTATCAGTAGTCCACACACCAGCGAGATGGGATTTTCGCAAAGTGGGTGAATTAAGTAGGATTTAATTGGGCGCTTTGTAAATAGTTAGCCAACTATGTGTTTAGCGTGGCCTGCTTGATGGGGAGGGGAGAGAGCTAGAGGATTTATTTGATAATAGGAAGTGTCAAAAGTACTCTAGCCCAGAGGACCTTTTTTATGAAGTTAAATATTTATGAGCAAATGAACCTAACTCAAGTCATTTAGCTATTGAGTAGTGTGGCGAAATGTCAATAAAATGGCTGTTTTCCTCCATCAAAGGAATTAAGTATTGAGAGTGAGTTAGCCAAAACATTATCTGACATGTATAGATATGGGGCTTTGTGTACTGGAAGTCTCCTGAATGACTGGCATTGACATTTGTAAAGGCCTAGACACCTGAGCTGAAATATTACCTTAGCCTGATGCTGTTTGAATGGGTTTAATGAACAAAAAAACCCTTGCCATAGCAGCTTTTATAAGGCGGCATTTCTTGGGAATGAAGAAAATCTAAATGAATGATGATTTCTTCAGTGAGAGGCATAAAAGGCTACTTAGAGAAATACTGTTAATTCAATTTCTCCTGCTGCTGCCCTCAAAAGGAAAAGATTTCAAGCAAGCAGTTCTCCTTTTCTACTGAAGCTTCTGCAGCGTGTGTAGACTTGGGTTTGGTTAAGGTTAAAGGATGGTATTAGCATCCTTATGAATACATTATGATGACTTGGTTGAAAAGGTATTTTTGCAGAAAGGAGATTATCCAAAGAGATGTTTTACAACTGCTTTCCTTCACCTCTTAACTCTCCTAAGGGCAAGAGGAAAACGGTTGTCTTGTGTACAGGAATGTATTTGGTAGAATTTTAATGGTCTCCTGGGTATTTTGCATGATGTCTTCGAGCCTGTTTCCAATACGTTCCTGCTCAGTGTAGGAAGTCTGTTCGGGCGTTTTCACAAGTGGCGCTACAAGTGCTTTTTCGTCTAGAAAGTGTTGCATGCGTGTGGATGCAGAACAGTGAACAGAGGAAAGTCAGTTTTCAACAGAACGTCATCCCTGCCACTGTACCCTCCTGCTCGATTTACATATCAAGGGAACAGTGCAATGAGAGATCCGAGTGGCATTGCTGAAAGTGACCTTGCTCTGTCCATCTCCAGAAACTGTTTTCCAATCTCATTAGCTTCAATTAAAAAGACAGTGTCTGAAGCGATCTTCGTACTGCCGTCTTCTGAAGGCCACCTTCTCTGCTGCTGACTGCTCAGCTTGATGGTTATCGCTGTCTTGCATAGTGACATTGAAAGCAGGAAAAGTTTGGCTGCACCGTTAAAGCAATGTTAGTCAGCCAATGAAATCTGGAGCTCCTGTTACATTGTCATCAGGCAGCGAATGACCAAATGTGCAAAGACTCAATTTTGCAATGAGTCTTTACAGCGAAGTCTAGCAATTGGGTTCTTGGAATGCTTTTATTCCCGTTTGCAGTAATCGCTTAGTTGATCGTTTGACATAGTTTATCTGATGCACATTTTCAACTTAAATAGTTGTTGGGTAATTGTTTTATTAATTTGGAATACTAAACTCTTACTGACATGCCATTTAATGCCTAAAGGGTATGATAACAATTTACCAGGATATTAGCATACCGTTAAAGAAGAAAGATTTCCAACATACGTATTAGTTGCTACCCAGAGTTTCCTTCAAGAGTTGCTTACTCATGATAAGGAGGACTTAATTTCCAAAATTACAGATCTAAGCATGGTGACATCCTTCTAAATCCACTGACTTCAATAGACTTGGACGGGGGTAGCTGTTTAGAATTGCATTGTGAATCTTTTTCTCTCTAAAATCAGACCCAACCTAAATGGATTTACTTAAAAGTAAATTCCATTAATTTAGATTCTGCTTGCAGCAAAGTAAGTCTGTTGAGAACTGAGCAATAGTGCCTGTTTGAGGATGGGTCTAGGGCAGAGGTTCCCAAACTGCTCTGTGGAGCACTCGGTGCTCCGTGAAACATCTCCTAGTGCTCCATGAAGAGATTGGAAAGAAAAATACTACTGTCATTCGGTTTAGTATATAGGTGCTAGGTGAAAATTAGTGCTCTGTGACTAATTTCTCTCCTGAAAAGTGCTCCATGACTCAAAAAGTTTGAGAACCTCTGCAAACATTGCACTTATTTGATATAGAGTTAACAGCATCATTTAAACAACAAGCACAGCACCAGGATCTGTTTGAAGAAATTTTCTCCAGTTTTAAAAATGAATTTATGAACTGTTACAAAATCTTCATTACCGTTAATGACTGTCCAGTGGGAAAGGGCAGGCAGCTTAAGATACTTGAATTCCATTTCCAGATCTAAGCAAATAAATGTATATTGACAATATCCGTGCGAAAAAATCCTTTCCTGGCATTGTTTTCCCAGCAGGGAGAAGTATTGCGCCGTCCCTCTTGCCCTAATGTGTAGGTTCTCCCATACGTCATTATACCTGAGCATTCTTACATGGCAGCATTCTTACAAATGGGGAGGCTGGTGCACAAGCACACAATCACTATGTTTTCTGAAACATTTGAACTGAATGATGACACCGCATCAGAATGGCTCCGGGGGACTGTATCAATCAGATGCTGTTGATCACTTTGAGACTCATTTGGAGCAGGTGTCCAGGTGACATTCTAGAGCCATGGCTTACACAGCCATCTCCAACGCATTGATCCTTCCATATATGTGTGAAATATTCAGAGAGGAGTCGACAAAGACCCTGTCTTAGGACTTCACGACAGGGAAACAAAAATTACATTCACTGTGGGGATGGCAACTATTCTATATACTTTTGTATAAAATCCTCTTGAGTTCTGTGGGGCTTACTCCCAAGTAACTGTGCATAGGATTGCAGTATTTAGTTTAATAATGGAATTTACAGTCAAACAGATCTTCCTTTGGAAAAGGAAGAATCCCATTATTGTTGACATTTTAAACTAGGCAAGGAAAGGGACTCTGAAGAAGGATATTTCTTTATTTTATTCATTTGCACCTCACCTTTCTCCTCAATGGAGACCCAAAGTGGCTACCATCATTCTCCTCTCCATTTTATCCTCACAACAACCCTGTGAGGTGGATTAGACTGAGAAAGTGTGACTGGCCCAAGGTCACCCAGCAACCTTCCATGACACAAGTGGGGATTCAAACCCGGGTCTCCCAGATTCTACTCCGACACTCAACCGCTGCACCACACTGGCTCCCTCTGGATACTAGATAGACAGTATGAATAGACTTTCCTGCTTGCTGATGTTTTGAGATTAACTGCCAAGAACGCCAGTGCTGAACTGTTCTGTTGCTGTCACTATTTTTCCCTAAAGAAAAGTAAAAACAAGATTCTGATTGCACCTCATGTAAATCACCAAAAAAGATACAGGTCTGCTAGTGCCAAAAGGTAGGGTCACCCTACCTGAATTCTGCTGATCTGAATCATGCTCAGACCAGCAGCGGCTCTCCAGTGTCTCAGGCAGAGGTCTTCCACGTCACCTATTTGCCTTGTCCCTTTAACTGGAGATGCCAGGGACTGTCTGCATGCCAAGCAGATGCTCTACCACTGAGCCACGGGCCCTCCCCACAGAAGAGACTGCTTGTAGTTTATTTCTTTCATTGTACTTCTCCTTCACTGTTGAACTCCAGTCATTCTCCGCAAGGCAGCCATGGGGTTTCCTAGCCAGGCACTGAGGAGATCTCGTCCAAGGTTGTTGTATCATGTTCCTGAGCCTGAACAAGTGTTTTTAAATTGCATTTTCATATTAGAAAAGCAGTTGGATATACCCCCACAGTTATATTGGAGGGCACTGTACACTGTTAATGAACACTTACAGAATGTAGTATTTTGCAATTCAAGGAAGTATCATGCCAGTATAAAAGTATTTTGTTGCTTCCATTAATGTGTTTTTTTATATAAGTTCAAAATAATGCAGCATCATGATATATTCTATGTTCTAATTCCCATTACATCATAAATTATTTTCAAGTAAGTTCTGTTTGCAAACTTAGTAGTACAAAACTGTCCAAAAGTTTCACATTGGTTAAATTTATACCTAAAGTGATATTCCAAGCATAACTGGAATTATTGAATAATAAGTCCTGTTATTTAGATTGAACATGGCACATGTTTCCAAATAGAACATTTTTCCATAACTTTTTTTCTTATATGGAAGGATGCACTAATTTGCAAAGAAACTACAACACAAAATATTAATATGTTTCTAATCTTCAGGAAGGCACCACCTCAGAGGACTGACATTGTGTTTACTGGAAACATTTCATATTTTTTCAAATCTTACTTTTGCCATCTTTTATGGTGGATGGCCTCTTCTGAAACATCGTTCAGTAAAAGTCTCTAACGAAGCTGGGATTTTCCAGACACCCATGTAATCGGAAGTAACAGTGGGTCTTTACTTGGTCAGTTGAGTTGACTGTGAATTCCAAAGGCCATAACATACTTCCTGCTTTTGAACAGTGTACAGGAAAAAAAAGTGTGCATAAAAGTCCATAGTGGACACAAGTGACACCAAATGTGTTCAACAGTACTGTCCATCTTACTTATTTGCATGTTTCATCCAAAGTTCATAGTTTCACATTTAAGACTAATTAAGACAAATTAAGGGTGAATCCTTTGAAGAATTTCCACCAATAGAAGAGGGGCAATTTTCACCTGTTCCTCTTTCCCACGGCAGACCTGAGAGAGATCCCCATTATGCTGTGCCTGGCGGCCCCCTGTGCCCCAGGAGAAGCATTCGGGGATCATTTTTGGCTGCAAAGTGAGAACAGGAGGTAAGGAAGTTCTGTTCTGCTGATGGAGATCCCTTTCATAAGTGGCGATTTTCTGCAGCATCCGAATCTTTCTTAGCTGGGTTAGCCATTATGCTATGCGTGCAATGGAACAGCTTCCTGCAAAGTGAAGTTTCTATTATGGGTTAATTAACTATCAGTTTGGACATTTCCAACTCTCTGCATCGTTCCTTCCTTATATTACGCAGTAGCGAGGCCCTGTCCCTACCCACAATCTTACAGTTCTGTATGTGGTGCCCTACAGGTGTGTTTCCTCCTAAAAAATAAGCTCCTCGCTTAAGAGCTTCGAGGAGTTCCATTTGCTCCTCCCCCAGAAAAGTCCTCCTGTCCCTCGAGTAATTCTTTTGCAAAGAGAAGACTGGCTTACGATAACTGTTCCTATACAGGAACTATAGTGAAGTCACCTGCTCAACTCCTCTTTTCCATGCAGATATTAATGGTCATACTTTAATTTGTAAACAGCTTGGCAGCAAGAAAGCAGGCTGGATATTGTTCTGCATGGAATATCTGTCACAATGTAGGACAGTTACAGCTAGTAGGGACGTCCTTTTACAGCTAGTAGGGACATTTAAACATTATGCCCCCCAAGCATGAAACCTTATCCAAAATGCTTCACATAAGATTCGTATAGTTTTATATCTGGCCTATGATAGCTTTTCTGCTGTATAATAAAAATTCTTCCAGTAAAAAAGGCACAGAGCCAAGGCACCACAAAACAGTGCTAGAATGCCAGCAAGAGAAATCTATGTCGCAAAAACCGTGGAACTGTTTGGAGAGAGAGCTTCCCAGAGACTTCATAGCTCTTTGCAACACAAAGGGTGCCCCATTTGGCAGTAGTGGCTGGCAATGGTGAAAGTAGCATTAACTCCTCATGCTGTTTAGCATTCTGTGGGCCAGCTACCCCTAAAAGCATGCATTGCAAGAGAACAAAATGTTCTATGGCTCCTGAAAAGACCAACCGGTTTAGGGAGGCTTGAAGGCACGGTGAAGTTAGAAGATACTTGGCATGCACCAAGTCCCAGAATGGATTGAGACCTTGGAGAGCTACCGTCGGTTGCAATGCACAATTCTTGACAAGATGGAACTGTCCTACAAAGTTTAAAGCAATTTCAGACTTTCACATCTCTTCAGGCTAGGTCCAAAAAATCTATTTCAAATAAAACCAAACTGCAAAGGAACAACCAACCAGATCGTCCCATGTCCCTTCGTGGCACATCTGATGCTGTTCTCCAGGCATGGCATCAGAGGGCATCCAACTGCTTAGGAAAGCTCCATGCTACCATAACCTAGGTCATTTATACATGGGTACTTGGACTCACATTCGCCTCCTGTCTGACTCGGTTGTTCTTTGGAGCTCTGCACAAGTTTTACGTCCATTAGAAATGACCTCGCTGCCAACCCTCACAATGTCCGGGTCGTCCTATTCCTCTGTTAACCTGACTGTTCCCCTCTCTCCTGAGCCCAGCCTGGCTGAAATCTCCCTGCAGAAGGCAAAGCACGAGCCACAGGAAGCTTGCTTTCTCTCACAGCCAATCCCAAAGCAGCGTGTAAACAGGCAGGGATTCAAATACTTCTTGCTTCCTTGGAGCTCTTTCTGAGCAAAAACCAAGGCTTTTAAAAACCAAGGCTTGGATTCCCCTGCCCTTTTCTTTCAGATTGCTCTGTTTTTTTGTTGTTGTTTTTGTCCTTAAATTGCTTTTTTAAGTGGCAATTGGTTGTTGTTGGTTTTTTTTTGGGGGGGGGTTTCTCTCACAGTAAGCACTACAAAGTAAGCCAATTACAAAGCAGTATTTAAAGGGGTGGGACTTGATTTGAGCCTGGAGGCTGCTGGTGCAGACATTCCCAGTGGAAAAGTGTGGGTCCAGCCAGCAATGAACCTCAGGTAAAACTCCCCTGCATAAATGACCCCAGTTAGTCTTCAGGAACTTGATTTTCGGCACCTTGCCGCTACTCTTCTTCCATTTGTATCTGAATTGTTGTATGGTTGCATACATCACAGTTCCAGAGCACCTCATTGTGGAGAGCTGCACAACAGAACTTGACATGGCAACTGTCTACTCACACCTCACTCATGTTGGTTTTATGGAAAGCTGGGGAGAATACTGTTAATTATGAATTTTAAGCCCAGTCCTATGCATGTTTACTGAAAGCCAGAGTGGTGTACCGGTAGTGGTTAGAAGCGGTGGTTTGGAGCGGTGGAGTCTGATCTGGAGAACTGGGTTCGATTCCCCACTCCTCCATGTGAGCGGCAGACGCTAATCTGGTGAACTGGGTTTGTTTCCCCACTCCTACACATGAAGCCAGCTGGGTGACCTTGGGCTAGTCACGTTCTCTCAGCCCCATCTACCTCACAGGGTGTCTGTTGTGGGGAGGGGAAGGTGATTGTAAGCCGGTTTGATTCTTCCTTAAGTGGTAGAGGAGGTCGGCATATAAAAACCAACTCTTCTTCTAAGTATGTTCCTCTGATATGGTCAATGGAACTTATTCCCAAATAAGTACACACGGGATTTCAGCCTTCTTAGTACCTATCTGTATTCATTCTTTGTTCTTGGTTCAAAAGGGAAACACTGTAAAATAAACATTTATTTTGAGACACTGGGAACTACTGTGGTGTCTCTCCATTTAGTCTAGCTGTTTTGTGGCTGCCATTGGTAGCTGCGTAGGCCAAGAATAGTACTGCTTCCCGCCCCCACCACCCCGTTATGTTCAACTTTCACTGATGAAGCTGAAACATCTGTCAACATTGATGTAATAAAGTAAGAGAGATTGCTCCATCTTTATATTTAGCCACAAAGGACTGTTTGCTTTAAGTTATGCAGTACATAAGAACATAAGAAAAAGAACATAAGAACATAAGAAAGGCCATGCTGGATCAGACCAAGGTCCATTGAGTCCAGCAGTCTGTTCACACAGTGGCCAACCAGGTGCCTCTAGGAAGCCTACAAACAAGACAACTGCAGCAGCATTACCCTGCCTGTGTTCCAAAGCACCTAATATAATAGGCATGCTCCTCTGATACTGGAGAGAATAGGTATGCATCATGACTAGTATCCCATTTTTACTATTACCAGATCAAGAGTGTGACTTGCACACTGTGTGCAAATCGGGGGCATGACTGCAAGAAAGCAGTCTCCCAAGTTCAAATCAAGTCCCACCCCTTTAATTGCTGGTCTGTGATTGGCTCACCTCGTGAGAGAACATTTCCTTTCCCCCCCCCCCCAGACCCAACTGCCGCATACAAAAGCATTTTAAGAACAAAAAACAAAAAACTGAGCCATTTGAAAGAGAGGGGGGGGCGAAATCCAAGCCTTGTTTTAAAAAAGCCTTTTTCCCAGAAAGAGCTCCCAGGGAGCAGGGAGCCATTGGATCCCTGCCTCTTTACCCACTTCTTCTTGATTGGCTGGGAGAGAAGCCAATCTTTGCTGCTTCCCCTGTATGGCTATCAGCAAACAGAACAGAAGAGGGGTTTGGCAAGTGGGGGGAGGAAGCTCATTGCGAGTTAAGTGTATGCTTGCTCTCTGAATCCGGTATGAGCTAGGAAAGACCGTTTGACTCGGGCAAGAAGAGGAATGGGAATTGGGAAAAGCCAAGTTTGTTTAAGGTTGAAACGGGGTTGAGCCAAAAAGGAACGAGGTAACGTGCATTTTCAAAAACTTGATCTTGGCTGAAACAGGGAATGAAGGAGGCTAAACCGACCATGCATAACCGACCTAACAGAGGTGGTTTGCCAGTGCACAGCACAGCAGCCCTGGTATTCCTTGGTGGTCTCCCATCCAAATACTAACCAGGGCTGACCCTGCTTAGCTTCTGAGATCTGACAAGATCAGGCTAGCCTGGGCCATCCAGGTCAGGGCTGTGGTGGGAGATACCAGGCTGCAATTCAACAAACAAATAGACGGTCACCATATGAGACCTCAAATGAAGGATGTTGTTTTCATGGATTGAGCGGCTGTCTAGCAAACAATGGGGCGATGCTGCCGGATCCTAATTTTGGGCCCATGTTACTGCTCATTTGCAAATTAACATCTTTTCCCCCCCCTGAAGCATGTTTAACAGAGAACATTATTCCCTAGTAGTTGATAAAAGCAATGCTTAGACAATTTTTACAATGCATCCCATTTACTTGAAGAGTGTAATGGCTCCTTCTGAGCCGTATGTCATGTAAATAAGCATTTCAAACATTTTTAACATGCGTATTATGTACTCCATAGATCAATGGATCCTTTGAAGCTCTTGCACTCTATCGTGTAAAGTCGCATTTAGACGTTTTAAAAAGATGCATTATTTATTCAATAGCCTATCACTTCTTTCAGAGATTCTTCATTCTATCATCTAAATATGTATTTAGTCCATTTAAAGATAAATATCTCTTTATGTAGTCAACAGATTGGAAGAGCTCTTCTGAAAATATTAATCAGGAAGGATGTGCTCAATTGCACCAAAAAGATGCCTGTCGCATAAACCAATATGGCTTGCTATGGAATGTTTTTTCATGTTTGTTTCATTTTCTTACCACCCACGGCTTGGCTGGTTTAAACCCAGTTTGGCCAGACTGTGATTATGCTGACATTGGAACATCACCGAGTAATTTGCTGAATGATATTATGGATTAATTGCATTAGCAGAAGGCTGCCACAAGCAGTAGGTGCAAGACATGGGGATGGTTGGGGGGGGGGAATCCTGGATTCAAGGGGATGGAAGCATACTCTTTGTATTCAAGGCATCTTTTTCACCCTCCATGATATACATCAAAGTGCTTTCCAGAGGCCACATATAATTTAGGATTCATATGGAAGAAGAAGCAAAGTTGGTTTTTATATGCCAACTTTCTCTACCACTGAAGGAAGACTCAAACTGGCTTACAATCACCTTCCCTTCCCCTCCCCACAACAAACACCCTGTGAGGTAGGTGGGGCTGAAAGAGCTCTAAGAGGGCTGTGACTTGCCCAAGGTCACCCAGCTGGCCTCATGTGGAGGAGTGGGGAAACAAACCCAGTTCACCAGATTAGCATCGGCCGCATAGAAGCATGGAAAGATACAAAGAGCTCATTGTCCAGTTCCTTTCGGGAATTATGCATGATATAGAGCAGCATTATCAAGGAAGAAGAAGAGTTGGTTTTTATATGCCAACTTTCTCTACCACTGAAGGAAGAATCAAACCGGCTTACGATCACCTTCCCTTCCCCTCCCCACAGCAGACACCCTGTGAGGTAGGTGGGGCTGAGAGAGTGTGACTAGCCCAAGGTCACCCAGCTGTCTTCGTGGGTAGGAGTAGTGAAACAAACCCAGTTCACCAAATTAGCGTCCGCCGCTCATGTGGAGAAGTGGGGAATCAAACCCGGTTCTCCAGATCAGAGTCCACTGCTCCAAACCACCGCTCTTAACCACTACAACACGCTGGCTCCCACTACACCATTGCCATGAGATATGTAAGCCCAAGTGCTTCAGATTTAGCCTTAACCCCAGCTATGCTGAGATGCACTGGCCTACTATAGATCTATAGAGAGAACTGGAACTGAGATTTGAGGAACCATCTCCAGACTTTGTTCTCTGGGGGAGAGAGATTGTATAATGTCCACACTTCCCTGTTAGCAAGGCAGCAGAGTCTGAATAGGAACATCTATAGGAAGTTCTGTGAACTGAATCTAGGAACTTAATTTAAGAATTGTAATTCTGTACTAAGCCATCTAAGACCTATGCCTTAGTAAAACTTGCAAACTAGCTCCGGTTCTATGCCTTCCCTACCTACCGTTTGCCCTCCAAGTCTATCCCTTGTTCAGTGTTTAATAAATCTCTGTTGTTAACTTGAAAGGCCCTTTGGTGTCTCATTCCTACTGAGGTAAAATAAGTAAAGAGGCTAAGGAGAAAAATTAAAACTCCAATCAAACATTTTGGAAAGCAGCCCCTCTCTCGCTCGGTACGCACGGATAATGATACCTGGAACTCTCTCTCTAGTGAGACCAGGGCCCTGTAGGATTTAGTGCAGTTCTGCAAGACAGAGATGTTCCGCCAAACCTTTGAATGAGGGCAGCAACGGTTTCCATCATAGCTGGCCTCCCTTCTCCCTCTTTCCATCTTATTGAGTTTTTAATTGAAAACCCTGGTTGCTTTCCCCAGGCTTACCGCAGACCTGTGTGCTAATAACTTAGGTACCAATTTAGGGTTGCCAACCACCAGGGGCTAGCTGGAGATCTCCCACTATTACAACTGATCTCCAGCCGATAGAGATCAGTTCCCCTGGAGAAAAGGGCCACTTTGGCAATAGGACTCTATGGCATTGAAGTCCCTCCCCTCTCTAAACCCTCCTCAGGCTCTGCCCCAAAAACCTCCCACCGGTGGCAAAGAGGGACCTAGCAACCCTATGCCAATTTGATTTTATTGTCAGAAATTCTTGGTTTGAAATTGGGATTTAATTTATATATCTGTTGTGTTGTTGTATTATGTTTTTAATGGATGTTGGCAGCTCTGAGCCCAGCTCTGGCTGGGATAGAGAGCGAGATATAAGTAGTAGTAGTAGTAGTCGTAGTCGTAGTAGTAATAATAATAACTGCATCTGCCTGCTGGCCTAAGAGGAAGGGAGCTTAGGGCTGACCCTAAGTGCTGCTACTTAAAAATGCTAGTTCATAAAGCTGGAACAATCTCTATGGAGGAAATTAGGCTCCTTTGACTCCACCAGAGGTTCCCATTTTGGGTAAAATAAGCAGAGCTTTCACTGAAACAGAAAATTTGCTGCTCTAATAATAAGGAACGCTAAAATTGCTTTTGAGCAAGTTTGCTTTTAGAATGAACGCCGTTTGCAGAATTTAATATGAACGCTGTTTGTACACCCATCTTAAATTCCCATTTCTATGTTTATTTTATTAGTGTTCACTTATCCTACAGAGACCTCATTTGCTGAGGATAAACACAATAAAAATAAAGGGGAAAGGGAAACATTCAGGAAATCTTTTCTTTAAAATGGTTAAAATGTAGATTGCTGGGATTTAAAAGCCTGGCTTGAGCTTTGGGCTAACTAATGTGATCATTCCTCCCCCTTATGTCCTACGCTTGCACGCTACAAATTAATTAGTACCTACCTGCCAGTGTAGTGTAGTGTAGAGAGTGTTGGATTAGAATCTGGGAGACCCAGGTTCAAATCCCTAGTCTGCCACTGAAGTTTGCTGGGTGACCTTCTTCGGCCAACTACACATTCTCAGCCTAACCTACCTCACAGGATTGTTGTGATGACACAATGGAAGAGAGGAGAGCAGTGTGAACTGCTTTGGGTCCCCACTGGGGGGGGGAAGTGGGAAATAAATGAGGTAGATAAATAAATAAAAATATCTGAGCTGCAGTAGACGATAATTACATTTCATTGCATCCAAACCAACAAACTGTGTTCTGCAGTAGTCCTGCAAACCGGAATTGATAGGATGGAGGGGAAAGGGAGGAGGCCAGAGGAACAGAACAATCATGTATAGTGATACTATACAGGGGAAGGGATGTGGCTCAGTGGCAGAGCATCTGCTTGGCATGCAGAAGGTCCCAGGTTCAATCCCCGGCATCTCCAGTTAAAGGGACATGGCAGGTAGGTGATGTGAAAGACCTCTGCCTGAGACCCTGGAGAGCCGCTGCCTGTCTGAGTAGACAATACTGACTCTGATGGACCAAGGATCTGGTTCAGTATAAGAATGAACTATAACATGATACCCATAAACAAATGATACAACTGCAGAGAACCACCAATTCACTGTTGTTTCAAGACAATTTACTCACATGTATCACGGTTCTAAATTCACGGTTCTAAATATGAACGTTTCTGGGTTTGCAGTGTACGCTCACATGCCTAAATGGATAAGCTCGAAAGCCAGACGGTAACTTAGCTTGCAACTGAGTACACAGCAGTAATCAGATACTCATTTATTTGCTGCCACTGAAGTCAACAGGAACTTGGCCATTGTCTTCTATAGGAAGATTAAGCATTTATGAGGCCGTTTGCATTTAAGGTTTCACTCTGCCCAGCGCGAGCACTAAATGTGAACCACACTATCATGCTTTATTTACTCGGATTCACTGAAACCTTAAAACAAATACTTAGTTCCAGGTAAGGCTGAAGTTGCTAACAAACCCTACTCTGTTCTCTGTCAGACAGGTGTGAAGGAACACCTGTGCAACTCTGCACAGTCACCCGCTTCAGGGGGTGGGGCAGTGCGGGGAGGAGGGCAAATCCTGCTCAACAAGGATATCAAACCAATCTTTGTTCCACTCTTCCTGAAAGTATCTTTGGTAACAACTTGGATATGGATAAATAAACAGCCCCGGCTACCCCTAGCTGTCAATCCGCAGGTCTCTACACTTGCTATGCGCAGCAAAAGCATGTGTCAACAGAAATTAATGGGGATGAGTCTTATTTGAACAGGTGTGTGAGGTGTTGCCACACTGAGAGTATTTTAAGAGTTGCTAGAGTAAGCAGGCAGGACGGAGCTGTACATGCAATAACCCAGCGCTTGGCAGCGTCTATTATCATAACAATTGCTCGCAGCATAAGGTTTCACAGTGAGCTGCTCTGATTTAGCCAATGCGTTCAACCAGTTTTCAATGTCTTTGCCATTTACCTGCTCCCAGAAAATGGCAAAAGAACATTGCCTCATCAATGAATGTGAATAATTAAGCAATCAGGGTGAAAACCCGTTCCAGCTCAGCTTACCAATTGGATACCATTGAAGAGACATTCAACCACATCACTCCTCGTTTCTATCATTCCAAGCAGAAAGAAAAGAAATTCATGACATTCTAAGCTCAGAATGTATTCTGGCGCCTGATCTCAGCAGATACAAAGCCCACCTCACCACCTGATTGCACTATTTTACCAGTTACGTGGGGAAATTATTTTAAGGCTCTATATAAGAATAATGACAACAATGACAATCATGCTGAGAGCATTAGAAATCTTCCAGAATGGCCAGCGGTGGAGACCTCAGAGATAAGGAAGCTCATTGAATCCCTGAAACTAGGGAAAGCCCCAGGTATTGATCAGATCCCCGCAGATTTACTGAAAAGGAATCTGGAATGGTGGGCCCCGGTGTTGGCATCCCTCTTCACTGCAATTGACAAAACTGGCAGAATTCCAAATGATTGGGGGGTGGCAATTATCGTCCCTATTTATAAAAAGGGTAACAGGGAAGACCCTTCCAACTACAGACCAATCAGCTTACTTAGTACCATAAGCAAGCTCTATGCCAAGCATCTTCAGTGGAAACTTAGAGATTGGCTGGAACAAGGGAATTACCTAGCACAAGAGCAGGCGGGTTTCAGAGAAGGCCACTCTACGATAGATCATTGTGTGTTGCTAGACCATCTTATTGCAAAGTATGCGGCCAAATCTGCTGTCTCACTGTATGCAGCTTTTATTGATTTGAAATCGGCGTTTGACTCAATCCCAAGATCCATTATTTGGGAAAAGCTAAGCGCTTCTACGATAGACAGACAGCTTCTGTTTCTGATTTGAGCCCTATATGAAAGAACCACAATACGGGTAAGATGTAACCATCAAGGGCAGCTAACTGATCCCATTGTAACAAGGAAGGGGGTCAAACAGGGCTGCATACTAGCGCCATTATTGTTCAATTTTTACATCAACGATATGGCAGCATATTTAAACAAGCAAGAGCTGCACCCCCCAAAACTGGTGGATAGGCACATTCCCCTGTTACTATATGCAGACGATGCCGTTCTTCTTTCTAGAACATCTATTGGCATCAGGAGGGCATTGCGCCTGCTTGCGATCTATTGCACTGACAATCAACTAGAGGTTAATTACTCAAAAACTAAAGTAATGGTCTTTGCCAATAAACCAAAACTGCACTCCTGGAGTCTGAATGGGATTAAGATAGAGCAGGTACACTGCTATAAATACCTGGGTGTGGTCTTTCAGGCAACAGGATTAAGGAATTCTCACATAGCCCATGTCTCCGCCAATGCCCAAAAAAGTGCCGCAGCTATATTAAAAATTTTCTGGACAAAGGGAGGACGCTCGGTAACAGCTGCTGTTAAGTTATATAAAGCCAAAACCCTTTCCCAAATGTTATATGGGGGGCCGCTTATTAACACAGCAAATTACTCCAGGTTGGAGAAAATCCAATCCAAATTCCTGAGGGCTGTACTACAAGTCCCTCCCAGTGTATCTAATGCTGCAATTCGAATGGAGACAGGGGAAGTAACGATTGAAGCAAGGATGTGGATTGTCTCGATCTCCTATTGGCTCAAAATAGCTTCACGTCCCAAAGGACTTGGTAACTTAATTTTATATGACACTTTTTTTCCCCCTGGTTGAAAGATCTGATGAAAAAACTAGGCTACTATGGTCTCTCACAATATCTGCTCCTATCAATGGACTATCCACAGGCCAGAGCCCTGATCAGGCAAAGAGTTCTGGACGTGGAAAGGCAGCATGACCTAAGTAGAATCAAAAACATGTGCTACAATTGCAGCACTCTTACCAACGTGGTCCCGATGTCTTACCTTTCCCACTTAGATAGTCCAGAATACAGGAGGGCTTTCACCCTGATGCGTTGTAACGCACTCCCTTCAGCCGTCTTGGAAGGGAGATACAAAAAGATACCATATGCAGGACGATTATGCCCCTGCTCTGATGGGAGTACTGAGACCCTCGAGCACGTTGTGTTTGAATGCAAAATCTACAACAAGATACGAGAAGCCATTCTTTCTGTAGTATCGGACCTCCCAGGGCGATCCAGAGTCTTTAGTCTTTCTAACATGCTCTCAGACAAAGATATGGAGATAACTTTTAAAGTGGCCAAATTTGGGTGGCAAGCAATGAGGACCAGGCGTGCATGGGTCGAACTTAATGGTTGAGCGATTTTATATTTATATTTATACTAATTCCAAACATGTAATATTTTTAATTAAGCGCTTAACGGCTTTTATGAGTGAGAGATTGTAAGATGTTATAGGGGCTCACACTTGATGCACTTTTATATGTGTTATGTTATGTATGTATATCTGGTATGTTTTTATGCTGGTCTTGGACCATATTAAACTCTCTTTGTACTTTGTACATATGTATAATGGAGGCTTACAGAGCCCCGTGGCGCAGAGTGGTAAGCTGCAGTACTGCAATCAAAAGCTCTGCTCATAACCTGAGTTCGATCCCGATATGGGTTGGTTTCAGGTAGGCGGCTCAAGGTTGACTCAGCCTTCCATCCTTCCGAGGCCGGTAAAATGAGTACCCAGCTTGCTTGGGGGTAAAGTGTAGATGACTGGGGAAGGTAATGGCAAACCACCCCGAAAAACATAAGTCTGCCTAGTAAATGTTGAGATGTGACATAAGAACATAAGAAAGGCCCTGCTGGATCAGACCAAGGCCCATCAAGTCCTGCAGTCTGTTCACACAGTGGCCAACCAGGTGCCTCCAGGAAGCCACAAACAAGACGACTGCAGCAGCACCATCCTGCCTGTGTTCCACAGCACATAATATAATAGGCATGCTCCTCTGATACTAGAGAGAATAGGTATGCCGCATGACTAGTATCCATTTTAACTAATAGCCATGAATACCCCTTTCCTCCATGAATATGTCCATTCTTGTTCCGAAGTGTTTCCAATCTCCGGGTTTGTTGAAATATTTCCTCCCCATAGAGGCGCTCAAAATATTGTCGAAGGCTTTCACGGTCAGAGTTCATTGGTTCTCGTAGGTTATCCGGGCTGTGTAACCGTGGTCTTGGTATTTTCGCCAGCAGCTGTGGCAGGCATCTTCAGAGGAGTAACACTGAAGGACAGTGTCTCTCAGTGTCAAGTGTGTAGGAAGAGTAATATATAGTCACACCCTCATTAGCACATTATCTTGATACTTACAGGACAATGGTTAGCACATTACCTTTGTTACTTTTTGCAGGACAATGATTCAGCTCAAACCCAACCCCTTTCTGACTATATATTACTCTTCCTACACACTTGACACTGAGAGACACTGTCCTTCAGTTTTCCTCCTCTGAAGATGCCGGCCACAGCTGCTGGCGAAACGTCAGGAAAGAAAATACCAAGGCCACGGTTACACAGCCCGGATAACCTACGAGAACCTGTGAGGAAGGTTGGTTTGAGAGAAAATGACCCGGCCCACCATCACACAGCAAGTTTCCACAGAGGGGATTCAAACGCAGGGCTCCCAGGTCTTAGTCAGAGACACTAACCACTCCAGCATACTCATTCTGATAAAAATAATTTAAAAGGAAGTTCCCACACTGCTCTAGGACCAGGATGAGGAACAACTACATTTTTTGTAGATACTCTCTGAATGGTGCCACAACAATCAGACCAAAACACACCCACATGAACACATGAAGCTACCTTATACTGAATCAGACTCTTGGTCCATCCAAGTCAGTAGTGTCTACTCAGACCGGCAGTGGTTCTCCAGGGTCTCAGGTAGAGGTCTTTCACATCACCTACTTGCCTGGTTGTTTTAACTGGAGATGCTGGGGATTGAACCTGGGACCTTCTGCATGCCAAGCAGATGCTCTACCACTTATCCAGAGCCCCTCTCCTATTGCACCAGTTGTGGCCATGATTCTTAATGCTAATTTTGATTCTTCCTCCCGCCAGGTGCAATTAACAGGGCAACAAAAACTTTCAAAACGTGTTTGACCAAAGTTTACAGAGGGATACAGAAAAAATAGTGCATGTACTGACGGTGAGAACTCAAGAACACCACCTCCAGATCGTTGAAAGCAATTTCTGTATGCAGAAAGAGAAAGACACAAAGAAAGAGAAAGACCTGGGTATTAACATCAGAAGAGGGCTCAAGGGATAAATATGGCTTTGTTCAAATTTGGTCCTATATATGCATGTGTGAAATAATGAGAGAAACATGTAAATCAGTTTCTTTGTTTTCCATTGTCAGTAGTGAAGGTAGCATCTGTTAGAGGTTACACTTCAAAAAATGTTGCTGGCACTCTCCAAGACTGACTGTGGATCTGTTTACAGTACTCAAAAGTGTGAGTCAGGACTCCCAGAGGAGGCGCACAGAGGAATTATCTCTTCCTGGCCACTCAAATCCTGGCTAGGTGTGTCCCCAGGACTAAGTCCACTGGCTCATATCCTGAAGACCTGGGTTCAAGTTTCACATTTGCAAGTGTACTCACTGGGTGGCCTTGGACAGTCAGTAGGGTTGTGCAGATGTTCAACGGTACATACAGTGTACTGTAAAGGATTACCACTGCTGGCCTAGTCCTAGACCCTGATTGCTTGGCATTCTGCTGAACGTGTGGAAAAAGTCTAACCCACATGCAAATCTACACACAGAGGTTGTGTCATGTGCAATTGGGGCTGTGCTTTTTGCAACAGTCCCAATTACATTCCCTTTACATTAGGGTTGCCAACCTCCAGGTGGTATTCAAAGTACGCCTTATACTGTAATAATAGTTACTACAAAGAAACAGCACTAGTGGTCTAATGAACAAAAATAAGGGGTTACCAAATCTATATATACTCATTAGAATTATTTGTGCAATTGATTGTTAGTTACATGGATCAGATGACTTACTGTGACGTCCATTTAAATCAGTGAAATATACTATAATTGTTGGATAACCACCTTGTCCTGCAGCCACCCAATGATTTCTTGGATTGATGAAGCCTGAACAGGCGAAATGGGTAGAGAAATACCGGAAACACATCTTTTTTTGAATCCAGTGTTATCTTTGGTACAATGAACTATTACATGCACAAATACAACTGTAAAATTATTCTGCACTTTTTTGCAACTGAAAATCTTTGTTAACTGTGTACTTTGTATCCTGTTGTTGGATCTTGGATCCATATAACTAACAATCAATTGGATAAATAATTCTAATTAGTATATATAGATCTGGCAACATCTTATTTTTGTTCATTAGACCACTAGTGCTGTTTCTTTGTAGTAACCTCCAGGTGGTGGCAGAAGATCTCCTGCTATTACAACTGATCTCCAGCCGATAGAGATCCGTTCACCTGGAGAAAATGGCTGCTTTGGCAATTGGACTCTATGGCATTGAAGTCCCTCCCCTCCCCAAACCCCGCCTTCCTCAGGCTCCGCCCCCACAAATCTCCCTCTGGTGGTGAAGAGGGACCTGGCAAGTCTACTTTACATGCTTTTAAACTGTCCTTGGATCCTTAACATATCAGTCCCAGTTCTTCATCAGTAAACTGGAAATCGCTTTGGCGTTCTGAGGGCTAAACTATGAAGCAAGAGACGCTATGAAACAAGCGGCCTGTGCTTAGGATCTCCTGCTTGGAAGGTTACAGAAATGGCCATTGGGCAAAAGGCACTATTTATGTATTTATTCGATTTCTGACTTACCCTTCCCCACAAAACTGGGCTCAGGGGAAGATACAACATTAAAACAATAAACAGTCAATAAATCTAAAAATCTTTAAAACAATACATCTTCAGCCTAAAACACAACACTGGATGGCATTAAAAAAAAGCTCGCCGCTAACGCAGATACAGGCCAACCCCTCCTAAATTCAACAACACAGATAAGTGGAGGGGGAGGTAGGGAGACCATTACTGATGACATCCCCACAAGCCTTTCTAAAAATTGCCCCATCCATAGCAGTAATTAGCTTTGTGGAAGGGAACCACAAGAAGAGGAGGAAGAGGAAGAAGAAGAAGAATTATTTTTTATATGCTGACTTTCTCTACCACTTAAGGCAGAATCAAACCGGCTTTACAATCACCTTCCCTTCCCCTCCCCATAACAGACACCCTGTGAGGTAGGTGAGGCTGAGAGAGCTCTAAGAGAGGTGTAACTTGCCCAAGGTCACCCAGCTGGCTTCGTGTGTAGGAGTGGGGAAACAAATCCACCAGATTAGCCTCTGCCGCTCATGTGGAGGAGTGGGGAATCAAACCCGGCTCTCCAGATCAGACTCCACTGCTCCAAACCACTGCTCTTAACCACTACACCACACTGACTCTGTCTTTTCGCCCTCACAGAGTTAACTGCAGATTCACAGGAGGGTTTCAATTATGGAAGAGACAATGGAGAAAAGAGCTTAAACAGAAAAGAGCTTTTCCTTAGTCCTAGCAACCAGCAAGAAATCAGGGGGTGGGGACCTGGGGAGGCAGCAGTGGCAACAGTGTGATGTCACTTCTGGGGAAAACCTGGCAGTGACATCACACATCTCTAAGAGGCTCTAGAATCCTCTCTATGGTAAAACCACAAAATTTCCAATGATTCCTAGAAGGCCTTTAAAAAAATTCTCATGCCACCACTTGGAACAGCAGCAGGAAACGGGGAGTGGGGGATCCCCTTTCCTTACCCAGGGGTTGGCAACCCTGGATGCAAGCTGACCACCTTAGTGACACATAGAGCTTTCTAGGCTTACCAGATGTTCCAAAGTGGCGGGAGACCTCCCACTATGCACCTGCTGTCCTTGGCTCCACTCAGCAGGGCAGCAGGAGAAAAAGGAAGGGTCATCACACCAACAACCCAATGTCACTTCCAGCACAAACCCAGAAGTGATGTCACCAAGTTGATGTGATGCACTAAGATCCTCTCAAAACCTTCCCCTCCCACTCCCAGTGGCAGCCAACTGCTGCCAACCCTAGAAGAAGAGTTGTTTTTTATATGCCGACTTTCTCTACCACTTAAGGAAGAATCAAACCAGCTTACAATCACCACCCCTTCCCCTCCTCACAACAGACACCCTGCAAGGTAGGTGGGGCTGAGAGAGTGTGACTAGCCCACGATCACCCTGACAGCTTCATGTGTAGGAGTGGGGAAACAAGTCCAGTTCACCAGATTAACGTCTGCTGCTCATGTGGATGAGTGGGGAACCAAACCCGGTTCTCCGGATCAGAGCCCACCGCTCCAAACCACTACAGCACGCTGGCTCCCTACCACTGACATACACTAAAAAGGTTACTCTAACCCACAGAAACTATGAAGCAGCACTGTCCTTTTTACATATTTTAAATCTTTTTTAAAAACCAATGTGTGAACCCTTTTGCTAGACCTGTGGAGAATTAGCATTGATTCAGGAGGGTATGGGTAGATGAGCTGGCATCCTGCCTCCTTCAGCAATTCTGTTGGCGATTTCTGTAGCACTCTTAGTGTGCAATGTATGAGGATGGGCTGAATAAAATCAGGTGCAAATGGGAATGAAACCCAGCAACACCTACGAACAATCTTTTTGGCACAGGATAGCCTACAGCTGTGTAAACAAAAGGCCTCCTTATATCAATTCAGAAGCAGCTTTAAAAGCAGTTGGTCACTTATAAAGGCAGTGTAAAACTGATAAATCAACAGTATGTAAGTTGGCGTTGTAGGCTATGGTGTACATGTTTCTCTCCCCCCCCCCTTATTTGCATCTACACACATTGAGTATCGGTTTTCACATCTGAATATTTACATGGAGTTTAACATGGTACGTTCTTCAGCTACAGCAGTATTCCCAGCTGACACAGTTGGTAATTGCCATGCTATAGAGTAGCTCATACAGTTAATACTGTAAATATCCATGGGACCATTTCACCCAATATGCAGAGGCAAACTAGGATTTGTTGCCAAGTGCTCACTGAACAGACAAATGCAGCCAATCATGGTCCTTGACAAGTATAAGTACACAGCACTACATTTACAAATGTGATTGTCAGATTAGCACCATGTATTTTTAAAAGGTAAAGGGGCTGACCCCATGGGGTGACATCACATTCTCCATATTTACTAGGCAGACTATGTTTATGGGGTGGTTTGCCATTGCCTTCCCCAGTCATCTATGCTTTACCCCCAGAAAGCTGGGTACTCATTTTAACGACCTCGGAAAGATAGAAGGCTGAGTCAACCTTGAGACGGCTACCTGGAACCAACTTCCATCAGGATCGAATTCAGGTCATCAGCAGAGCTTTTGACTGCAGTAAAGCAGCTTACCACAGGGCTATTAGGAGCATCTTTAACACATCTTTAAGAGTAACCACATGTTAAATGCTGCTGTTAAGGCAAACATGCCATTGCAACCACATTAGGGGGAAAGCCCCTTGACACTTATTGGGAGAGATAGCCAGAGAAATTGTCCTCTCTTTATTTAGAAAATGCATACACCTCCTCCCCAGACACCAGCTCAAGGTGGCTTACAACTAAAACAGCAAAACAAAACCATTAAATCAACATAAAGCAGCAGAAAATGATATAGATAACTATAGGCCCGGAGCAGACTATAAAATAGCTAAAAGAGAAAAAAAAAACTCTTAGTTAAAATCCCTCTTTTAACCCTTAGTTAAAATTGCCTAATGCTACTCCTTTCTAAACTCCTTCCTACTGAGCAGGGGTCAATTGGCCATTATGGCCACCGAGATTCTTCCCATCAGGCCAATGCTTTGCTCCCCCACACATACCAGGGCTGGGCCAGTCCAGTGACAAGAATGACAGTGCCTGGCCTGACTGAGCCCCACACGGCATAGGATACAATGCGGCTGGCTTGCCCTAGCCCCACCCAGCACCAGGAATAGGGTTGCCAGGTCCCTCTTTGCCACCAGCAGGAGGTTTCTGGGGCGGAGCCTGAGGAGGGTGGGGTTTGGGGAGGGGAGGGACTTCAACACCATACAGCCCAATTGCCAAAGCGGCCATTTTCTCCAGGGGAACTGATCTCTATCGGCTGGAGATCAGTTGTAATAGCAGGAGATCTCCAGCTAGTACCTGGAGGTTAGTATGAAAAAATAGCACTAGGCTCAAGGATATATGCAAATTACAAATTTGTGTGTGTGTGTGTATATATAAACTTAATTACACAAGCTAACTATAAAAGTGCATAAGCTAACACCCATGTGAAAACTTCCATAACCAAATTATTTACAAAATATTTTCTACATAAAACACAAATGCTTTGTTGTCTTGTCTATTATACTATTGTGCTATTTCCACAGTTTTTGTAATATCAAAAAAGTAAACCGGTAAGCAAATGTTCGTGGCCATAGGGCTAACGTTAGCAGTATAGTTCTTTGGGAATGAAATTCTTCTTCGCCAGAAAGGATTGTAAGGAACGCCTTCCGGATTGTACTTCCACGTTTTCGCCCCTAGGGGCTTCATCAGCCTGGGGACAAATAATTTAAAAATAAATTTTCTAGCTTTTTTTTCTACAGAGAGTATGACCCAGCATACTATTTTCCATAGTCCATATAATCCCAGAAAACTCTCTGTTACAACCTTGAAATAAATGATTTTTTAAAAAATTACCTTAGGAGGTTCTTGCTGCAAGAAAAGTAATATACCACCATGAGGTACCTAAGCCATTTAACTGTTCCACTGGAGCCTGGATCTTAAAGGTCTCCCTGTCTGGTTTTCAAAATATTCAAGTATAAAACATCAATTTGGTGAATTGTTTGTACATCTATAATGAGTAAAAAATGAGAAATACTTTATAAGCATCTTCTTTGGACATGGATTCGCTTAGCAAGAGTGCTGTAAAGAAATATGTACTGCCACAAATTGCTTAAGGCGCTAAGTTGACTAAATAGCATTCTAGTTCTTTGGTCAAATTGTTTGCAGTGCTGCTTTCCAGCATTTCAAAGATCAAGGAAATAGAGTTACTTTTACTCCCACCTATTAATGCTACAAATGTTTTCAGAGATCATTTTATTAAATTCAAGATGAAAGCAACGAAACACAGCCACTTAACATTTTCAAAGAGCCGCAGACTCTCTTGTTTGCCTTCAAGTTACAATTTCGTTTTATTTCCCCCCCAAAAAAGTTTTTTGCAATCTCACCCAGAATTGCATTCTTTGCAGCACGAGAGGGTTCTCTCAGACTGCATGCTGTTCTTTGATGCTCCTAATATAGGGTTGCCAACTCCAGGCTGGGAAATTCCTGGAGATTTGGGGGCAGAGCATCAGGAGGTCAGAGATTGGGGAGGGTGGGAACTCAGCAGGAATGTGATGCCTGAAGAATCCACCCTCAGAAACGGCCATTTTCTCCTGGGGAACTGATCTCTGTAGCCTGGAGAACAATCATAATTCCAGAACTCTGGGCTCCACCTGGAGGTTGGCAACCTTCATTCTGACTTCAAGCAAGAAGTCACATGGGTTGCTTGTGCAATTGGGCCAGCCATACCTGTCTGTGATATATGGAAGACTGATGGAGCCAAGGAATAGAAAGTATTGAACAATTTCAATTTCCTCACTGTCAACCTTAAAGTTGTGTAATTCTCCTGTACTCATTATTTTTGTCTTCTTGGTGTTCAGCTGTAGTACTCTGGCCCATTTTTTGTTTCGCTTTCTCTACAAAGCTGTCGGCAATTAGAAGAATTTTAAAGGGGAAAGCACGTGGGTACCTTCTGAGAAATAATAAGAGCGAACCACCCACAGGGCTGTTTGGAAATGCACAACTGTCCAGTTTCAGCACAGTTTCCACTATTACCCACAAATTACCACACCCATGAAAAATCCAGGGCAACTTTGCAGTGAGCTGTGTCACTGTGCCATCTCTATCCACCCATGGTACTTTTGCAAATTCCTACACGTACCACACTTCTTCCTGTGATGCTTCCAAGTTCACTGTTCCCTTGAGAGGGAATACCTAAGAGCATGACTTGCCACAATAACTTAAAGCATTACTTGCTACAGCGTACAAAAAGTCAAACGACCGAGCAGGACCACGTTATATGGCTGGTAGTCTCAAAGACATGCAGGTGGTTTATAGTGCAATTATATTGGTTAAGCATTAGATCAGATATTTTGGTGCAAAAACCGCCAATCCCAAGTTTACAAATTTCTATTGATATTCACCATAAATACTGAAATCAGGTTCACCAAATAGAGCACTGGAATTCAGCACCTTTTGTGGTAATTATCACCTGCTAGATTCAATCAGAATATTAGAAAACAATATATTTCCCCTGCATACCTGCCACCCACACTGTTTACTGCAAAATAATACATGCTGCAGATTTTTCTCACACCATAGTCAGTGGCTGAACTGACATGAGTAACTTTAATTAGGAAATTAGAGCTCCTGCTGGGTGTTTTTTGCAGTAAACCCTGAAACATGCAAGAGGAAAACTTGTCTTTTGAAAATCTCCAACCTATGAAGATCCTGTGGTGCAGGAGCCCCGTGGCGCAGAGTGGTAAAGCTGCAGTACTGCAGTCGAATCCCAGCGGAAGTTGATTTCAGGTAGCCGGCTCAAGGTTGACTCAGCCTTCCATCCTTCCGAGGTCAGTAAAATGAGTACCCAGCTCGCTGGGGGTAAAGGGAAGGTGACTGGGGAAGGCACTGGCAAACCACCCCGCAAAACAAAGTCTGCCTAGAAAACGTCGGGATATGACATCGCCCCATGACGTCGCCCCATGGGTCAGGAATGACCCGGTGCTTGCCCAGGGGACCTTTACCTTTACCTTTATGAAGATCCAGGCTCCACTGCAGCTTCTCACAGCATTTACAGAGCATAAAATATACAGCTAGGATTGTCTACTGTAGCCTGAGAAATTCCTGGAAATTTGAGTACAGGGCTCAGAGAGGGAATTTAGGGAGGGATTTCACCTATGGTTATCATCAGGGGTGCCAGGTCTCCCACTATGGTGGAACACCTTCTGCCAGCAACCCCTCATATTGTGCATATCGATAACCCCAAACTTAAAATAAACCCAAAATTAGCCGTTTCGGTAATTTTCAGGAGTCGGGTTTAACGAACGCAAAAACCTGGGAATAAAACTGAAGCCAAATAGGCGATTCCTGAAAAAGCCGAATAGATATTCAGTTTTTCGGGTTCGCATATACGCCTTTCTCCTTTCTTTCTTTCTTTCTTTCTTTCTTTCTTTCTTTCTTTCTTTCTTTCTTTCTTTCTTTCTTTCTTTCTTTCTTTCTTTCTAACTGGTTTTGTTAGGGCCCCATTGTTTGGGCCCTTTTAAGGTAGGGGTCGTGAAATCAGAGGCAACTTGGTCTGACCAACTGACAGCAGTGAGCTGACCTGCACTTTAAAAGATGGAGCTCACCCAGTCCGGAGAACATTAGTTTCCATCAGCTGCTCATGGCCCTTCTGAAGAAGACTCCCTCACCTGCATGGATGAGCAATCTCTTTAACATGAGCTGCCTTGTTCATGACTTCGGCTGGTTCTGATATCGTTTCCCCACATGGTGACCTTCTCTTGGAATCTGATTTTTCATGACGACAATAATGGACTGCTCACAGGATGTTATTTGCCACCAAAAGGAATGTTTTCCGTGCCTTATTTCTCTTGCATTTAAGCCTTTCCCCTCCATTTGGAAGCTCATTTGCATGAACATCATGCAAAGGGACCCAGAAACGAAGGCAGACTCTGAGGCGCCAGTCTGGAATCACCTCTTTCACCAGTCCTTGGCAACGCTGAACTTTTGAACTGATGGACAGCTTGGCTTGCAAATGCCTGGGTGATGGGGGGGACTCCTTTGCGGGTCCATAAAATTGGACCCCCTGTCCCAAAATTCACCAAACTTTGGTGGCCATCAAAGGAGAGTCCCTTGCAGCCATGCTGCAAATTTGGGGACTCTACCTGCAAAAATGCTTTCCCCCTCAGGAGCTTCAAAAAATCCCCGTTGATTATAGTGGGCCTGAATTTTTCAGGAAACCCTAAAATAAGCCGAATACCCATATTTACCGGTATGGGTATTCAGCTTATTTCGGATTTACTGAAAAAATCAGGCCAAAAAAACCCAAAACCGCAATTTACCAAAAAATATTTTTTGCACAACCCTACTCAGGATGAAAATTAGCCCCATGGTACAGAGTGTTAAACTGCAGTACTGCAGTCAAAAGCTCTGCTCATGACCTGAGTTCGATCCCAACAGAAGTCGGTTTCAGGTAGCCGTCTCAAGGTTGACTCAGCCTTACATCCTTCCAAGGTTGGTCAAATGAGTACCCAGCTTGCTGGGGATAAAGGGAAGATGACTGGGGAAGGCACTGGCAAACCACCCTGCAAACAAAGTCTGCCTTGGAAACGTCGGGATGTGACATCACCCCATGGGTCAGGAATGACCCAGTGCTTGCACAGGGGACCTTTACCTTTTTTACTCAGGATGAAAAACAAACAAAAATACCACAGGCCAATAGTGTGCTGTCATGCCTCTCTAGGAATAAACTAAATAGGTTCCTGTGGTTCTTTTCCAAATTTTCTGGTTCTATTCCAAGTAACATGGTTTCTGGATTCAAAGGAAACTGAAATTTCAATACATCCAGCATTTCTTGATGAACCTGAATCCAAAATTTCTTTACTTTTTTACACAACCACCACGAGTGAAAGTAAGTCCCATCTTTCTCTTTACATTTCCAGCAACTGCTATCATATGATTCATTCGTCTTTTTGACATCTATTGGAGTTATGTACCATCTGAAAAATTGCTTGTACCAGTTCTCTGTCAAAGGAACGCTAGATGTAAATTTGATTTAGTCCATAATCTTTCCCATTGTTGCATTGAGATCTCTTTCTTGAAGTTCTGAATCCATTTAACCATACATGTTTTGACTTGTTCTTGTTCTGTCTCATATTTAAATAAGAGATGGTATATTTTCCCCAAGATATGGTCTGCTTCTTTATTTATTAAGGTTTCAAATACCGTACTTTCTTTTAATTTGCGTTGTTGCAGGGGAACTGATCTCTGTTGCCTGGAGATCAGTTGTAATAGCGGGAGATCTCTGGCCATCACTTGGAGGCTGACAACCCTAGTACAGTAGCCAATAAAGTTGTACACCAAGCAGGACCAGAGTGACCGCACCAGCGTCCCAAGTTGACCCAATGAGAGGTGCATCTACAGAACCCCCTTCAGTGTTGTGGAGAAGAACATGAAAGAACTCTTGGATCAGGTGATACAACAGCTGGGGTGGTGCAAAGGAGCAGCACAGAGAGCCAGAGACCTTCCTCCGTTTTGCAAACATCAGCCTGACCCAACTGAGGTCACCAACTTTTGAAACTAAAAACAAATCTGTTCTGGTATCTGTCTAGAAGGAAAAGCCCAGAAAGAGGTTGAAGATGGAGCCTGTACATGGAACTCAGTAGTCTTGAACAAATCTGAAGGCAGAGCCCAATTGTTTTGGATAGGCCCAGGGTCCAGCGTAAAGGCTTTTTATTGTCCTGAGGTATTAAGAATAATAGGTCAGGGAAGGTCTTGCTCCTTGCTTTTCTGGCAATGGGCCTAAAAGTAAAAAAGACTGGCTAAGCCATTTCCCCAGATTGTTTAGCAGTCCTAGTCCAGATACCTGCAACATAGTCATTCTGTACCCTCTGTTAAGAAGGCTAACAAAACTTTAAAAGTTGTACTCCTGGGAAAATGGTCACTGGCCAATTGTCCCTAGGGTTGCCGGCTCTGGGTTGGGGAATACCTGGAGATTTGGGAGGGGGGGAGCCTGGGGTGGATGGGGTTTGGGAAGGGAGGGACCTCACCAGGGTATAGTGCCACAGAGTCCACCCTCCAAAGCAGCCATTTTTTCCAGGGGAACAGATCTTGGTCATCTGGAAATCAATTGTAATAGAGGGAGATCTCCAGATGCCACCTGGAGATTGGCAATAGTAATTACCTCATTATCAATAGTCACCATGCCCTGAGTGGAAACCAGTGTAAGAAACAGGATAATCATACCCTCCATATTAGTACACACAACAAAATTTATCCCAGGCCCTAGGATTACTATAATGCCTTAGGTATCAGACTGATCATAAGAACCTTGCAGACACTGAAGTGACATGGATTTTCTGACTCTTTATCTTTCCTACAATATTTGTGTCTGAATTCCGTGCATTAAGGCATTGTTCGTTTGGAATGCACAGTCATCTTGATGCAAGGGGTTTATGATGGTAGTCATGGATATGCAACAAGGAAGCATAAAAAGCCAGAAGAATTTGTTAATAACTGCGATCAATTAAAAGCATTTCTATGTAAATATACAGTCCCAAGAACATAAATTCATTGTACATTAAAATTAATCTTTCAGAACATGATGTGTGTTTTTCATAACTAGCGACTCTTCGCTTAAGCCATTCTTTCCCTTGGATTCTCAGCCTTCCTAGCAGCCTAGGTAAATTGCTGCCCTCTTTTGAATGTAAGTAGTCACTGCACTTTCTTCATGTGACAATTGCATAAGAAGATGGAGAACCCACTCGGAAGGCTACTGCAGAGTTTTAGCTTTGATTTTGAAAGGCAAACATGTCTAATGGTTCAAAATCACACTCTGTTTAATTACATCCTCTTTAAGATGTTTATTTACTTAAAAATGAATTTGCATTTGTAAATTTGATAGTACCCTCCGAAACACACTGTTCGGCTATTTATGTATCCCTGGGCAAATAAAGAAGATAAAAGAGACTGCTATATGTTTGGATTTGTTTGGAAAGGTCTAGTTAGAGCCAGTTCACACGTGTATGCCACCCTTTCAATATCTTAATGTTTCATCATTTATTAGTCAATTAAAAGTTCATCTAAGTGCCAGTTCATATAATACTCACCATTCAGTGATTATTCCAAATGGGTAGTTCTGTTAGTCTGTAGCATACCATTTGGAGCTACCCAGTCGTCTTTGGAGGCCTTACTTCAGAGGCTCTGCCAACTGTGGCTAGACAGGTGGCAACCCAAGAAAGGGCCTTCTTGGTTGTGGCTCTGAAACTTTGGAACTCTTTCTCAAGGAGGTTTCACAGTGGGTAGCCGTGTTAGTCTCTCTGCAGTAGTAGAAAAGAGCAAGAGTCCAGTAGCACCTTAAAGACTAACAAAAATATTTTCTGGCAGCGTATGAGCTTTTGTGAGCCACAGCTCACTTCTTCTGAAGTGAGTGAGCTGTGGCTCACGAAAGCTCATACCCTGCCAGAAAATATTTTTGTTAGTCTTTAAGGTGCTACTGGACTCTTGCTCTTTTCTACTTCAAGGAGGGTTGTCTCCCTCCCTCTATCATTATCTTCTGCCCGCAGGTGAAGACTTTTTGGTTTGGTTTGATGTTCCCTGAGCCCCATGGCGCAGAGTGGTAAGCTGCAGTACTGCAGTCCAAGCTCTGCTCACGACCTGAGTTCGATCCCGACAGAAGTCGATTTCAGGTAGCCGGCTCAAGGTTGACTCAGCCTTTCATCCTTCCGAGGTCGGTAAAATGAGTACCCAGCTTGCTGGGGGTAAAGGGAAGATGTCTGGGGAAGGCACTGGCAAACCACCTCGTAAATAAAGTCTGCCTAGAAAACGTCGGGATGTGGCATCACCCCATGGGTCAGGAATGACCCAGTGCTTGCACAGGGGACCTTTACCTTTTTTTTTTTTGACGTTCCCTCAGTAATTCTTATTAGTCCTTCTTCCTGTTTGTGTGTAGATGTTTATATGTCTTGTTTAATTGTTCTAAATATTTGATATTTCTTTGTATTTTAAATGCCGCTTTAATGTTTGAGATGTTTTAATACTTTAATGTGTGAATGTTTGGAATGTTTTCTTATTTGCTGCCTTGGGGACCCTGAGTCGGATGGAAAGATGGCATAGAAATGTTTTAATAAACAAAAATTTAATCCAGCAAAAGTTTTCATTAGTCAGAACTCACTTCATCAGATGCATTAGAGTATAAATCCATTGGGCTGATTTATATTCACAACAGGAAGGGGTGCATTAGGCAACAAAGGCTGGTTCAAAACCAGTTCTAATCCACAGAGTTCACTGAGAATGAATATGAGTTACTCCCAATCAGGAAAATGTGAAAGCTAGTGCAGGAATAAATGAGAGACAAGCAGATACTACCGGAAGCTGCAGAGGTCTAGCTAATGTTATTAATATCTGTAAGGAGTGGAATTCAGCTGAATGACATCCATTCAAAATCACTGCATCTGAGGACAAGAGGTGATACTAGGGTTGCCAGGTCCCTCTTCACCACTGGCAGGAGATTTGGGGGGGGCGGAGCCCGAGGAGGGCGGGGTTTGGGGAGGGAAGGGACTTCAATGCCATAGAGTCCAATTGCCAAAGTGGCCATTTTCTCCAGGTGAACTGATCTCTATTGGCTGGAGATCAGTTGTAATAGCAGGAGATCACCAGGAATTATTTTCTAGCCAACTACTGTCCAATTTGTGCCAGTACCTGGAGGTTGGCAACCCTAGGTGATACAAAAAGTCTATATGGTGACACAATGAGCAGGCAAGCCTTTCAAAGTTGATACACATGGATGTGTGATGTCCTCCTCAAAGTGCAGAAGGAGACTAAACCTAATATTTAATATTTATTTATTTACATTGATTTTCTATCCTGCTTTTCTGCCAGCAAGTCTCCACAGAAAATTAGCTCAGTCTGGCATCTCATAGGGTTATTGTTGTAGGGTTGCCAACTCTGGGTTGGGAAATACCTGGCGATTTTGGGGGCGCAACCTGAGGAGGGCAAGGTTTGGGGAGGGGAGGGATTTCAATGCCAAATAGTCCAATTGCCAAAGCAGCCATTTTCTCCAGGTGAACTGATCTCTATCGGCTGGAGATCAGTTGTAATAGCAGGGGATCTCCAGCTAGTACCTGGAGGTTGGCAACCCTATATTGTTGTGAAGATTGAGCAGGGGAAAATAATGCCATAAACCACCCTGGGCGGAAAACTCGGTATAAATATCTAATCAGATGACAAAGAATCAGAGGGACCAGATTCTTCTAGACACGATGACTGGTTCGTTTTTCAGTAGAGAGGCCACAGTGCACCAAGGACATCTGCATAAGCCCCACGGAAGTGAAAAAGTTGTGCAAGAGAACAAATGTGTTCTTGTGTAACTCCCATGATACAGTTTGCAAAGCACTCCCTGTGGGTTTTGCACAGAATTCTTATTGAGAATCAGGATCTGCACTGAATACAAAGACACAATCCGTTGAGCTGAAAATCAAACAAGATAATGAAAATGAAATGAAAAATGGATGGAAGAAAACAAAGATAACAGTCAAGTATAGCCCATGTTCCTTCGGAAGGCAAAGCTATTCAGCAACGAGCCTGAAGAGAAGGGGATGTTCATCTCATCGACTGGCTTTTTTTTAAACGTGCCGATAGCTTTTGATGGAGAGAAGCTAGTGAACAGCAAAGCTGGTACAAACCTTCTAAGATATACATTTACCTTGCAAGTAGAGAGGCTTAGAATTCATAATACAATAATTCTTAAGCCCATTTCATTTCTGTTGGGTTTAGGTATGCCTACCTCTGTGTGGGACTGTGGCTCCAATATTCAGTGGTGGTGATTTCAGCCGCAGGATTTCACTCCGGTGTCACACTCATATGAGCAAGGGGCCACGGAAGGAGAGAATATTCTCTTAAGTCAGCATGCTCAGTTTGTGTGAGATGAGATCTATGGCTTTCAGAATTCAACTTACCTCCTGTTGAGGGAAGTGGAATTCAAGCTGGAGACAGACAACAGTTATTTTTGTTCCCAGACTTGGAGGCAGCGCAATACAGCCATCTCAGCCCACCATAAACATGCATTATTTCTGGCCTTACTTGGGGGCTCTGGTCAGACTGGTTTTTGTGTCCCAAACTTGCCAACCCTGTTTGACCAGAGTCAACCTGAAAACAAATAACCAGCACGATGGCCAAGGTAAATAAACAGGCAATGACAGCAGCAGGGCGAAAGAAATTAGCTGGAATAGCAGAGCCAAGGACAGCTCTACCCTACTGCTTTTGACCTTCTTAAAAAACAATTGCCAGTTTCCAGGATCTGTGAAGTTATTCATTTCCCTCCACCTATTTGGTTGGCAGAGTAAAGGGTGGGGAGGAAATTAAGAGTGCTTCTGCTCTGATAGGTATCTGGAACCCAAGAGACTGTCTGACCTAAGCAAAAGTATGCACGATAATTTAATGGACTCTAACGATGCAACGCAGTTTCTGTTGCAAGTGACGAAGAAACAAAAGCGGGGGGAGAAATACTGTACTATTTTCTTTTCAAAGCTTCCTGTATGGTGCCTAGAAAGCCCTCCAGAGCACACAAAGGTCTAATCTTCATTCATTTTCCCCCCCGGGAATAATAGATCAGTCAGCGCTCTGATGCTGTTTTAATAATGTACAATTTACAATTCATTGGTTACTAAGCGCTCGGAGTATAATTAATTTCCACGGACCCTTCCCGCGAATTCACACAGTCTAGAGGACAATATGGAAAGAAGGTAGGAAAAACAAATCTTCTCTTTCCTCTCCCCTCCCTTTCCTCCCTTTTCTGTAACAAAACCAACCCTGGATTCCAAGCCATCTGTGTGATTTTGACAGGCAGTTGCTGCGTGCTACTGAGTGGGAAGTGGGGGTTTGATTTCCCGTCACTCGCTACATATATGTTTCTGGGAGGCAGCAGAATGAGGCGCAGCAGACACTGTTGACAGTGTCATGGGAAGAGATCTGATCAAACCACATTAGTTGAGTTGCCAAATCACACAGCCACATTAGCATCATTCTTTCAAGGCACAGCTGTTCGGCTCCTTCTGGAGGCGAGATGTGTGTGGCCCACCCTGTGGGTCCCAGGATGTGTGTGGCAAACACGGGAACACAAGCTGAGGGGTGCGGGAAGCAGAAATTCTAAAGGATAAAAGGCAAGTGGCCACCATTCATTTTCACGCTGACCAATTCCTTTGCCTTTCAGGGTCCCCTTTCTCCGTTACTCAAACGGCAGCTGTGATTGTGGGAAACCCTGGCTGTATCGATAGCCATTCACACTGAAGCGGGAGGGTAAAGGGACAGACAGCAAATCCTTGGAAGGGACAGACAAAAGGAAATGCTTCCTTACTTGATGAATAATTAAATTGTGGAATTCACTGCCAGCGGGTGGAGTGAAGGCCAAGATGGCTTTAAAAGGGGATTGGATTGATGCGTGGAGAATGCGTATGAACAGCTACTAGCCATGGTGTCTAAATGGAACCTACTTATCCAGAGGCAGTAAGCCTCTGAATACTAGTGCCAGGAGGCAACATCAGGTGAAGGCCTTGGTCTCTGAGCCCTGTTTGCTGGCCCTCCAGGGCAATTGGATAGCCACTGTATGAAACTGGATGTTGAGCTAGATGGATCACTGGTCTGATCCAACAGTACTGTTCTGACAGACTGCATGGATTGCAGGTTGTGGACGTAATGCACACACTGCTCCAGAATAAGTGTCACTGAGGTCTTTCATGCGTGACTGTTTCACTCGCTGTCACCCCTCCGGCGACTTCAGGGCTTTGTGTTGATTATGCATGCCGTTTCTGACCGTCAGAGGTTGCCTCGCTCTCCCCCTGCCTTTCCCCACGTTTTGTCCGCGTTTTCAAATGCGAGATAAAACAGGTATCTGAAAACGCAAGCAAAACGCATGGAAAGGCAAGGGGAGAGCGAGGAGACCCCTGATGGTCGGAAACGGCATGCATAATCAACACAAAGACCTGAAGTCATCGAAGGGGTGACGGCGAGTGAAACAGCCATGCGTAAAAGACCTGAAAGTCTATTGAAGTATATCCAACTACCTGAAAAGGGGACTTTTGTGGTTCATTCACTAAACTACACATGAAAGAGAATGGGGACATTCCCAACTCAAGCTGAACTCTCATGTGTGTCTCAAAGCATCACCGATCTTTGGATCATGTGTGTAATAAATGTTTTTTTTTCCCATCACAATCAGTAAAAATGGGTGGGGGGGAGGGTAAGGAAGAAGGCCCACAGAGATTGGACTGAAGTATTTGGTTAGGATGCCAAGTGGATGAAGGAAGAAGAAGATGAAGGAAGCAGAAGAAGCAGAAGAAGAAGCAGAAGAAGAAGAAGGGGAGGAGGAGTTGGTTTTCATATGCCAACTTTCTCTACCACTTAAGAAAGAATCAAACTGGCTTACAATCACCTTCCCTTCCCCTCCCCTAAATAGGCACCCTGTGAGGTAGGTGAGGCTGAGAGAGCTCTAAGAGAGCTGTGACTAGCCCAAGGTCATCCAGCTGGCTTAATGTGTAGGAATGGGTAAACAAATCCAGTTCCCCAGATTGGTCTCCACCTATCATGTGTAGGAGTGGGAATCAAACCCAGTTCTCCAGATCAGACTCTACCGTTCCAAACCACCACTCTTAACCACTACACCACACTGGAGCTACAAAATGTAATAATCTGCATATCACTCAGCATTTCCAACATGAAAATAGGTATGTTCTAACTGTAAGTGAGAAAGCTAAAATACAATTTAATATGAGAGCAGCTCTGTAGTGTGAGCTCCTTCTATTCGATTCATTGCTTGACCCATCCTTTGTGCAATCTTGGCAATTCTAATATTTCCCATTCCAAACTCAATCTTAAAATGTGTTTGAAAGTTTCCTTACCGCTATCCAAGCCTTCTTTGAAGAAAATCTGTTGAACTCAAGGATGCCAAAAAATTCAAGGCAGATGCTACATATTGCCAGTTTTAGGTATTTTATTCTCCTGACTGTTTTACAATTATGTACATTGCATCTTCTGACTTAGAATGCATTTTGTATAATATGTATATGGAGTCATGTAAATTCTCGGATGGGAGAGAATAAACAGGATAAAAAATGTTACAAATAAATGAATGAATGTGTGCCAAAATACAAAGCTGGAGAATTATTGTGGCAGCCCTCGATGACAGCGCTCTCTGCCAAGCAAAGATATTTTTTTTAAAAAAAAGATTCCAACTCCACCACATATTGGAAAGTCATGTATCCTTTGGTTTTTCCTGAAGGGGCCACTCTTAGAGCCAAGCAAAAAATGTTAGTGATGTGAAATCAAATCATCCAGGACTCAGAATGCACACGCTGAAAAATAATTCTGTCTGAATAAAATAAAACACCAAGATTTCATGAGTGCTATGATACTAGTCATGATGCATACCTATTCTCTCTCGTATCAGAGGAGCACACCTATTATCTTAGGTGCTGTGGAACACAGGCAGGATAATGCTGCTGCAGTCTTGTTTGTGGCTTCCTAGAGGCACCTGGTTTGGCCACTGTATGAACAGACTGCTGGATTTGATGGGCCTTGGTCTGATCCAGCATGGCCTTTCTTATGTTCTTATCCTGGGGGAAAAGCTGGCAGAGAACTGTTCAGATTCTAGACCAGGGGGTCCTCAACCATTTTGAGCCTGTGAACACTTTTGGAATTCTGACCCAGGGTTTTGGGCGCAAGCCCAAAATGGCTGGTGCAGAAGGCAGAGCCACACACAGAAGGGGAGCCTAAGATCAGGGGAGAAGAGGGGTAATTAAAAATACATATATACTGGAAAAGAGGAGTGAGAGAGAATATAACACTGCCATTGAGGTGGCCAATCAGAAGCACTGTTGGATAGCAGCCCCACTCACTTTCTAGAAACACTTGGTGGGCACCAAGAAAGGTGTTGGTGGGCACAATGGGCCCCCGGCACCACACTGGGGACTAGGGTTGCCATCCTCCAGGTACTAGCTGGAGATCTCCTGCTATTACAACTGATCTCCAGCCGATAGAGATCAGGTCCCCTGGAGAAAATGGCCGCTTTGGCAACTGGACTCTATGGCATTGAAGTAGGGTTGCCGGCTCCGGGCTGGGAAATACCTGGAGATTTTGGAGGTGGAGTCTGAGATGGAGGGGCTTGGAGAGGGGAGGGACTTCAATGCCATAGAGTCTAATTGCCAAAGCTGCCCTTTTCTCCAGGTGAACTGATCTCTGTCGGCTGGAGATCAGTTGTAATAGCAGGAGATCTCCAGCCCCACCTGGAGGTTGGCAACCCTACATTGAAGTCCCTCCCCTCCCCTCCCCAAACCCCACCCCCTCAGGCTCTGCCCCCAAAACCTCCCGTCGGTGGCAAAGAGGGACCTGGCAACCCTACTGGGGACTCCTGGACTCCCAAGCATCCCAAAGAAAGCCATGGGTGCACTTTCTATGGAGCCTCTTCCAAATGCAGTTGCTGCGATGAGAGACCTACACAACCCACCCTGAATCAGACAGATAATATTGCCTCAGAAGTTCTCCTACTCGAGAAGATTCACAACCAAGGCTGCTTTCCTAGAGGGGATGGAAAAGCCCCCCTGCTGTGAAAGAAGCAGCAAGCACGTTTAAAGCATGTGGGAAAGGCATTCACATATTCATCTGCCCTTCCCCACCTCCTTCCTGCTCATTCCATCGGTGCAGGAGCCGAGGTTAGAGCAGAACCAGTATCCCAGCAGCTTGGCAACCCCCCCTGCTACCCCCAACACTTCAGCCAAGGCTAGGGTTGCCAACCTCCAAGTGGCAGCTGGAGATCTCCCACTATTACATCTGATCTCCAGGTGACAGAAATCGGTTCCTCTGGAGAAAATGGCTGCTTTGGAAGGTAGCCTCTATGGTATTATAGCCTGCTGAGGTCCCTCCCCTCACCAAACCGTGCCCCCAGGCTCCACCACCCGCCATAATCTCCTGGTATTTCCCAAACCAGAGCTGGCAACCTTAGCCAAGGCTCATTGCTGAGCCACGCATTTGGCTTTTTAGAGGAAAAAACTGCTAAAACTGCAGGGAGGGTACCAGCACTGGGCATTGCCATTTTGAAGGCAGTGCTAAGCTACACACACACACCAGTTTGACTGTAGGCAAAACGTTTGCACACAACGACAGGATGCACCTGCCACTCTGTTTCCTCGTCAAGGTGGAGCCAAGGAGGTTTTTCTTTGCTCCACCTTAAAGGGGAAAGCCCTAGGAGCCCATGAAACCCCTCAACAAAGTGGGGGCATGCTGTGTGCCATCCGGGAGGAAATCCCAGGGTAGGAACTGCCCAACTCATCCTCAAACCCAGGTCTCAAAGTGTGGATCAACATTCCTGGGCATAATCCAACTCAAAGTTAAAACCTATTAAGCCAATTGATTTGAACTAGATTTAAGCATGCCTAGCTCTTTCTTGGACCGCTGCCATTGCATAACATGACCAGTTCCATGTCAGGGAAGCTGTCATACTAATGCACCTCTCAAATGGCCCCAGTGACCAGATGCATGCACAGGACACATAATTGGGGTTGCCAACTTCCAGGTGGTGGCTGGAGACTCCCGCTATTACGACTGATCTCCAGCCGATAGAGACCAGTTCACCTGGAGACAATGGTCACATTGGTAATCAGACTCTATGGCATTGAAGTCCCCCATCTCCAAACCCCGCCCTCCCCAGGCTCCACCCCCAAAATCTCCAGGTATTTCCGAACCTGGAGCTGGCAACCATCATACGTTCCATCCTCTACACCATTACCAGCATACTGTTCCCCAAATTCTTGTAAGGAAAGTCTCCTTTTGTTTGGGGTCTGTTTGTTTAGTCATGTATTTATGTATTGTGTAGGTATGCATATATGACTATGTCCTTACTGGAGCAAAGTGCTATTTACCAGCCTTGGCAAGACTATTGTTGGGCTGTCTCAAGAGTCAGCTCCCCTTCTGTAATGGGCAGGGATAGGTCTGCAGATGGCTAGTGCTATCCCAGCGTTAGCTAGCCATCTGCAGCCTTACAACCATGGGAGAGGCCTTCCCATCTGGAAGCAATCTGTGTTTGTCATTTTTGTGCAATCAAATGGCTCTAATATAACAGGGAGGGGGGAAAGCCTTACTTGCATGTAAATCATGTTGAAATGGTGAGGGAGGATTGGGAACAGAATTCCAATGGGTCAATCCAGCTGCAAATGGCACAGAATGCATTATCCAGTTAAATTCACAGCAAAGTTCAAAGGCATATAGGTGGACACATTCCAAATTAAAATGGAAACAAAAAATGCACTGTAGCTAGGGTTGCCAACCCCCAGGTGGTGGAGGGAGACCTTCTGCTATTACAACTGATCTCCAGCCGATAGAGGTCAGTTCACCTAAAGAAAATGGCCGCTTTGGCAAATGGAGTCTATGTCATTGAAGTCCCTCCCCTCCCCAAACCCCTCCCTCCTCAGGATCCACCCAAAAAAACCTCCTGCCGGTGGTGAAGAGGGACCTGGCAACCCTAAGTGTAGTGGACTCTGGAGCATTTGTGGTGGTTACCTTTACATACATCTCACAATATTCGGAGGTGTATGTGCTTCTGACATAACCTCATGAAGACTGAAATTAGGGTCACTAACTATGGCTTTGGAAATTCCTGGAGAGTTACGGCTGGTGCATGGGAAGGGTGGGAGCTCAGCAGGCATGTGATGCCATAGAGTCTGTCCTCCAGAGCTGCCATTTCCTTTAGGGGAGCTGATCTCTACAGTCTGGAGATCAGTTGTAATTCAGGCACCAGCTGGAGGATGGCAGTCCTATCTGAAACATGGCTGGAGTGGTTGCCTTTCTGTCTTCCCCAAATGAGGCCATGTAGAACACATAGTCCATACACAATCTATATCCCTTATATTATTTTTTCTGTGAAGACCTGCTTTGGGCAAAGTTTTGCAAGTATTTTTTTTTTGTCATTTACATAGGGTTGCCAGGTTGCTCTTTGACACTGGTGGGAGGTTTTTGGGGTGGACCCTAAGGAGGGCAGGCTTTGGAGAGGGGAGGGATTTCAATGCTATAGAGTCCAGTTGGCAAAGTGGCCATTTTCTCCAGGTGAACTGATCTCTATGGGCTGGAAATCTTTTGTAATAGCAGGAGATCTCCAGCTAGTACCTTAGGGTTGCCAACCTCCAGGTTCTAGCTGGAGATCTCCTGCTATTACAACTGATCTCCAGCCGATAGAGATCAGTTCACCTGGAGAAAATGGCCGCTTTGGCTATTGGCCTCTATGACATTGAAGTCCCTTCCCTCCCCAAACCCCGCCCTCCTCAGGCTCCGTCCCAAAATCCTCCTGCCAGTGGCAAAGAGGGACCTGGCAACCCTATAGTACCTGGAGGTTGGCAACCCTACATTTACATCATAAACAAAACACCTTATTGAAACTCAAACAGAAATAATTATATTAAATGGACACAAATCCTCACTTAGGCCAGAAATGTATAAAACCTGATTGATAACCTTAGGATTAAGCAACAGTGCATGAGTACCCACCTTAATTTTCCATCTCTTTGAAACACATCAAATCCCAATTTGACCTTGGTCTTAGTTCTTGCTGACCTGACTAATTTTATGCTAAAATCAAGCAAGCAAACACTCATTAAAACAAATAACCTTAATAAGCTATCAACAACAATCAACCACGCATGGTCAACAGTAAGACTCAAGAGCACCAGCACACGAAGTCCCTGAAGAACAAGGAGTTTTGTTTTTCAAGATGGCCCCAAATGATTCAGATGGTGATTCCTCAATATTGCAAGACATGATGGTTCTTCTGACATAAAATACCTCCCAGCGCCAATGAACAAACTAACCACAGCTGTAATCTACCATGATCTGGAGCATATTCACTGATCACAGCTGTGTAATTTCAGGTAACACACTTCTGTTGTTTAGTTTTGCTTAACAATGTTAAATATATAGTCAGACCATCTGCACAGTATTTTTTTAAATTGGAAATTACAGCCATAACTTCCTTTTTTATATATCAATAAACTAAACAGCAAAATTTCAAAGGGATCCTTCTCCACCAAACTCTGAGGCAGAATGTTTGTCCCACGCCACACCATTGCCTAATTGCGCACTAATTGGACAAACGTGATTAAATATTTCAAGATCTTTCCTAATTGCCTCTATTTTAGCTTTCAAATTTGCTTGCCACCAACAAATTTAATGACACTGGTGTCTAGTCATCAGCAGAAAGCCCAAGAGTTGCTCTTTAAAGTGTACATAGTCAGAATATTTACTGATTGCGCATTGTTGTTTCCAATGTAGCTTAATTAGAAATCCAATCAGTTCTCTAAGTCCAATTATACTTGATTTGTAGATTCAGAGTATGATACATAATGAAGCTAAGCAGCGAACGGTAAACGTGCTTGAAATGAAACAAAAAAAGAAAAAAATATTTTAAAGCCTCTCTTTTAGTTTTAGAAATTTGAAGTAATATGTGGTGAAAATAAAACACACTGGAATATACAGCAATAGATGATTCACTGGATATTTTTAGCAAAACAGGTTTTTCTTGTGTGATGAAGGAAACAAAGAAATTATGTAAGTCTAAGGTTATAAAACTTTTTTTTTACTTCATAATGAAAGAATGTATTACAGGATATATTTCCTTAATATTTAGAAAGTATATAAAGGTAAAGGTAAAGGGTCCCCTGTGCAAGCACCAGGTCATTTCTGACCATGGGGTGTTGTCACATCCCGACGTTTTCTAGGCAGACTTTGTTTTACGGGATGGTTTGCCAGTGCCTTCCCCAGTCATCTTCCCTTTACCCCCAGCAAGCTGGGTACTCATTTGACCGACCGCGGAAGGATGGAAGGCTGAGTCAACCTTGAGCCACCTACCTGAAACCAACTTCCGTTGGGATCGAACTCAGGTTGTGGGCAGAGTTTGGACTGCAGTACTGCAGCTTAACACTCTGTGCCACAGGGCTCTTAGAAAGTATATAGAGAAGGGTTTTTTTAAAAAAAAGATTCACATGATGCACACCATTACAAAGAAATCACACAATAGATGAGAAAATATGACTTTGGTTTGGGGCAAGGCTGAAAACATATTCATATGAAATAAAATATCTTTGCAACTTCTTACGGGACATCTGGATAATTTTGAATAATCAGAACTCTGGGTGCGTTCTTCTTACATTTGTCAAAAGCTCATGCAAGAGTGGGGCACAGTGTCCAACCCTTTCCCTTTCCCATTGCAGCCCAAATCCCACGCCACATCCCTTGCCAGCGTGGTGTAGTGATTAAGAGCAGCGGACTCTAATCTGGAGAACTGGGTTTTGATTCCCCACATGAAGCCAGCTGGGTGAACTTGGGCTAGTCGCAGTTCTCTCTGACCTCTCTCAACCACACCTACCTCACAAGTAGGGTTCCCAGGTCCCTCTTCACAACCGGTGGGAGGTTTTTGGGAGGTTTTTGGGGTGGAGCCCGAAGAGGGCGGAGTTTGGGGAGGGGAGGGATTTCAATGCCACAGAGTCCAGTTGCCAAAGTGGCCATTTTCTTCAGGTGAGCTGATCCCTATCATCTGGAGATCAGTTTTAATAGCAGGAGATCTCCAGCTGGTACCTGGAGGTTGGCAACCCTATTAACAAGGTGTCTGTTGTGGGGAAGGGAAGGGAAGGTGATTGCAAGCCACTTTGAGACTCATTAAAGGTAGAGAAAAGCGGGGTTTTAAAAAACCAGCTCTTCTTCTTCCTAAGGATCTTCGGACTCTTGTGAGTTGCTTTTTTAGGGTTTCAAGGAGTGCAGTGTGAATGAGGAATCAGCAAAATCCCTTAACAAACTCTGCTTGCAGTCCTTTGGACTATCACAAAAGACAATACCATTTTTCGATGTGAATAGCAGAGAAACGGCAGTCTCTGCTTTCCCAAACACATCTCAAAGTCCAAGGTTTTTCTAGAATACAAACAAAAAAGTAGCGTTCTTTAGACCAGGAGCCTTGTTGAACCTTAATGACCAACAGAATTGTATTCCAGCATAAGATTTCATAGACTAGAGCCCAATTCTTTAAACTGGAACGCCAAAAGTAGAGGCGTCACGTCGCTGGCACTCCTATCTTGCATACCAGGAAAGCATGTTATACACAATCCTCTTGGTAAACGCAATTGCAGTTTTATGTGAAAAAGGCAAGACATATATTTTGCAGCGTTGTTACACACAAATGCATGCCTTTGTAAATCTGGGTTTCTTGTAGCATGTACCCTGTTGTCCACTTTCAGTAAATTGGGATATGCAATAATCAAGTGATGCATTCTGCGTACGGGAGCTCAGACATATAAACCCAAACTAGCAGCCCCATTCATTGTAATGGGAAAAGCTGATTCATACAAGCTGCAAAATGCAGCTATTTGTAGACCTACTGGAGCAGGTAGATTTGATCATGCAACACCAATTTTGAAGCAATTACACTGGCTTCCACTTTGTTTAAAGCTTCAGTTCATTATACTGGTTATTCCTTTAAAGCTCTTCATGACCTGGGATCTGTGGGGTTGCCTTTCCTGGTATAGACCTGTGCACACAATTAAGCCGCTCTCTCCTGACTATTCCTGCTTCTCAAGCAGTACAGCCGGCATTGTTAGAGACTGAATTTTTTCTGTATCTGCCTGCCAATTGGGAACACCTTTCGAGAAGTACTATGACAGATCCCACGCCTTGGATCTTCAGAAAAGACTGTAAAGCATGGGCTGCAGCCACATCTCTCTGGCTATGGCACTATTGTTGTTAAAATTTATGGCATTGGCTACTCTGAACTTTCTTTAGATAGCAAGGTAGAAATGTTTTAAATAAATAAATTTGCAAGCGCAGGTTGGCACCCTGTATACAAAATGAGCGAGAGACACCATGCAAAGGTTTAGATCCGATATAATGGGAAGTCATGATTTACTGTAAGTTAGGTTAGGTTACAATATTATAAACTACGGTTAGTATGTGAAACTAGTATGCAGATCACAGACAACCACTGGATTACCTCAACAAATACTGGTTTCATCGTTGCATCTGGATGAGTCAGGCTGAGTATACTCACGTGATTTGCTTTTTAACAAGTTGCTTTTGTAACAAGTTCCTCAGGCCTGATAACATCACAGCTGTGGGGAATATCACTTTTAAAGCCTGCAGGATTCCAATTTGGTTCAGGACAGGGACCGGGCAGAAGGACCGGCTCCTGCCTCCTTCACACGCACCTTTTTCCTGAGCCAAAATGGCCCCACGGTCCTGAGGTACATCAGTCTCCTGCAGGCAACATTCCCTGCAGCTGCTGTGTGACTGGGAAAAAGCAAGTCGTGTTGGGCAAACCTGGACCCAACACATTAAAAAAAAAAAAAGAATACTGGGTAGTCCGATTTACCTCAGGACGGTAGGGCCATTTTGGCACCGGAAAAGGGTGTGTGTGCGAATGGCCCTTAGTTCGAAGGAGTCTGACCCCCTGCCTCATCAACAGAGCAGGACTTACTGCTTCTTGTCCTTCGGCTGCCAGCAGGGATGTGAGCTAGAGAATAAACATTTTTTTTACTGAAGTAGGTTCTTGCATAACTGCCCACCGCCATGGCCTTTCCATCAGATAAATTATATTAAATAATGAAATCAGTTAAAATACAGCTCCCCACACCAGACAATATTAAATATTTCCCAGTGGGCGTTCATTTCTTTTCATTTCATGCAGGAACATTTTATTCCTTTGTCTTCTGATTCTCTTCAGCTGTCTTCATACAAACCTCTTGCTCTAGTTACATCATTAAAATGCAGCCCTTGCCTTTTCATTTTACTGTTTGTATTGTATTGTTTCTTATTGATTAATGTCTGCATCTCAGCTAAAATGCTAATTAAATAGATTTTTTTAAAAAAAAGTTCAATATACAAACCTGTGGCATCCTCAAGAGGGAAAAACAATTAATATTGGATGTTCTTATAATTTATGCTCCCTCAGCCCAACCCTGAAGGGGGGGGTAGGTGCGTTGTGGCCCGGAGCAGTGCAACTGTGGCACCTCCACAGAGACTTCCTGGCCGCCGCAGAGGAAATAAAACAATTTAAAATGTAAAATGGGGAAAATGCCCCCATAGAAAACAGCGGGGTTACGGCACCAGAAAAAAGTGGGGTAGCAACGCCGCCACTTGAGGGGGCGTTCCCAGGGCAAAAGGGGCTCGCCCTGGGAATGGGCGAAAAGACTTAAGGCAGCTCCACCCCCTGGAAGGCCCCCATGCCGGTGCGGGTGCCCACTTCCAGGAATTTGCTCCCAGCATGGCTGTGCCGGCGAAACCCCGCACAGCGGCGTATCTTGCTGGCGCCAGCATGTGTGCCACCTGGGACGATAAGTGCCAGTTATCCCAGGATAAATGGGCACTTACGCCAGCACAGGGTCACGCCGGCTCCTATCCCCCTCCCTTCAGGATTATGTTCTACTCCCAGGGATGTCGCCGGTCATTTTGACTTTTAAAAAGTTGAAATACAAAGTAGTTCCTGACACTAGATCTTTTCACACAACCAAGCTAGTTTGTTTACAATGTGGGTTGAATCGAGTCATGTGCTTTTTTTCACTCTCCCACCAGCTCATAATAAGACCCACATTCCCCGTGCTACAAAAGTTGCCAAAATTGGTAAAACAGTGGCAAGATCAAATGTAAACTGGTCTAGAAACTGGGAGTTCAGTCGGTCTTCCAGATGCTGGTCTACACACTGAACACCGCATTGATCACCTTGCCCCATTATTTGGAATACCAGTTTGATTTTCCAAATAGACCTATTCATTAATGTTACACAGAGCTTGTCCTTATCACCACCTCAGTACATGATGGGTACAGGAAAATCTCCAGTATGCCACAGCAACCCAATCTTGCGCCATGTGCTGAACTCTGCTCTAATCAGCCTGTACCAAGCCCCTCAAATATGTATGCTGGTGTGTCCAAAACTGATGTGTCAGTCCAGCGTGGTGTGGTGGTTAGGAGCGGTGGACTCTAATCTGGAGAACCGGGTTCAGTGCCGGATTTACGTATAAGCTAAACAAGCTATAGCTTAGGGCCCCACTCTCTTGGGGGGCCCCAAAAAAATTTAAAGGAAATAATAATTATTTCATTATTAATATACTTCTTCTTAATTGTATTTCAGTTCAACAATTACTTTGATAAAATACATATTTTGTTATGTCCAAATGGCTTTAGATACTTATTAGGTCCATAAATTACCATATAGCATATATTCAACACAAAAAACAGCGACAATTTGTTGACAGCTGGACATATAAAGGCCCCCTTACCTTCAATAGCTTAGAGCCTCATTAAACCTAAATCCGGCCCTGACCGGGTTGGATTCTCACTCCTCCACATGAGCGGGGGACTCTAATCTGGTGAACTGGGTTTGTTTACCCACTCCTACACATGAAGTCTGCTGGGTGACCTTGGGCTAGTCACAGTTCTTTCTGAACTCTCTCAGCCCCACCTACTTCACAAGGTGTCTGTTCTGGGGAGAGGAAGGGAACGGAGATTGTAAACTGGTTCGATTCTCCTTAAAAGGTAGAGAAAGTCGGCATATAAAAACCAACTCTTCTCCTTCTCCTTCTTCATGGCAGTTCAATGCACAACATTTCCTTGCCACAGGCTGACGCAAGGAGAACTCTCCAACGGCAGTGCATTTTTCCATGACCCCTGTGTGCTAACGGGGTCATGAGAATCAACTGATATTCTTGATAAAACTGAGGGGATGGCAGGTTTTAAAATAATATGAGATATGGGCATGCTCCATCCTCGCAGGGGTTACCAAGAATCCAGCAGAGACCACCTCCCTTTGGACCACATACACTGCAGTACTGCAGCCACTGAACAAATGGCAAGCTTGAATCACTTATAGGATAGTGGCCTGAGGAGGAGAGCAATAACTATTATGTACGCAAGGCACACATCGGCTTGGATTCTCCAGAGCATTTGCACAGGCTTAACTATTTCTGGCTGTAGAGCATCGCTTTCTCGCTTCCTCCCTCTTGCTGCAGCCCCGATGTCCCCCCCCCCATGCTGCTCTTGAGGGACAGGGAATTCCCAGGCACAGCATTTTGCTCAGGGGGCTGCAGCAGGAGTGACAAAGCCACACTCTATGGTCAAAAAATGTTCCGTCCGTGGGAACGCATGAGTGGTTCCAAGCCACAAGGCTTCCAATCTGCGCTGTGACCAATGTGCTGTGGTGCGCTTGTGCCAAGGGCCATTAAGGCAGAGGGAGGGAGGGAAAAGGTCTCCAGTGATGGGGGGGATATTAATTTAAATGTGTGTCATGGAAGATCGAGCAGTGGGTAGGCAGAATTAATGGCATCGGTCCTCTTAATTCGATAGCTAAAATGAAATGTAAAACCAATCCTCTCGCCTCCATCTTAATCATTGGCACAGAGACATGGCTTACTACATCCCTATATTATTTCAAGAACATAAAACAATTTAAAATAAATGCTAACAATCCTGTTTTTCATAAAGAACACACTAGCATTTATGAATACTGCATGTGTGTATAAACTGAGCAGGTTCCTGACTTTATCTTTTCTGATTTATAATAAGGTCTGACCCTCTTTGACGTGCAACAAGAATCTAATGAGCCATGCAGCCTTCTCTAAGTTCTTCATTGTTGTAAATGCCTGACACTAATCTATGCCATTTATTCTAATAATAAATATATCCATTGATATTTGGGGCAACAAAAATATGCAAAATCCTCTTTACTGATCTAGTAATTTCATACTAAGGTTTTTTTTGTTGCTGTACCATGGCAGCCAAACTGATACAGTTCCCCCTATGAAATAATAAACATAGCCTCTGTGCATTAAACGTTGGTCTTCGGGCCAAGTCACATGACCACATGATATCCAGAAATTATCAACTGTCTATGCATTTTATGCCGAGCTACAAATCGGATTCAAAGCTTGCCTCTGCCATCAGCATACTGGATGAATTTAGCCAAGCCATCCTCCATATTATTATCCCATGGAATATGGGGATGATAATATTGACCTGCCTTACAGATTTATTATAAAGATTATAACAAGATAATGTCCATGAATCACTCTGAATACACTAGTCATAACATTCTAATTATTATGATGATATAAATATAGTATATGCAAATGAAGGGAAGTTTATCAAATGATATTTTCACTTGATAAATACTTGTTAACAGATTGTGTAATTAGTCCGTTATATTGTGCTCATACATTATGTTTTTGAGACATTGCAGAGTTGTTGTCAACACTAAAACATAAGACTTGCTTTCTGAATCAGACCAAAAGGCCATCTAGTGCAATCATTAAAAAAAAAAAAGGGTCTCTTGGAAACCAAACATAAAAGACAAGATAAAGAATTCTGTATGAAAATATTGTGTTGTATAAAACAGGGGTTCTGAGCATTCATTCATTCATTCATTCATTCATTCATTCATTGTTTTGATTTGTATCCCGCCCTCACTTTCCTGCCAAGACACGGCTCAGGACGCTTTGGTGCCTGCCAGTACCTTGTCTGGTGCCTGCCAATACCTACCAATACCTTTTCTGGCACCTGCCAAGTGTTTTTAGAAAGTGGGTGGGAACGGATGGGGGTTTTGCCCAGTACGCCTCTCATTGGCCACTGGAGACTTGATTGGCTGTGCAGATTTTTAAAAATTTTACTTTGGCAGCAGCTGCCAGGCCAGCACAGCACAAGGACTTCACTGTGTGACTGAAGGTAAGCCGCTGCAGCACCAACCACCCTATGTCAGAATTCCAAAGGTGTCTGCAGGCTCAAAAGGGTTGGGGCCCCCTGTTGTAAGAGTTGGTCTTATACTTGTGATGGCTACCAAGTTGTAAGAATCGCCATCCACTGTTAAAAATCCAACGCCTAAGTTATCTGTGAACAAAGAAACAGTAAATGAGACATTACCCCTATAGCAGAAGAAAACATAACATAATCTTCCAAGAAACTGGGATTGAGGAATGGGACACAATCTACCTCCTGGGACTTGGACCAATAAATATGAAGTCAGAGAAAGACTGCAAGAGGGAAAGTTTTTGAGAAGCCAGTCAGAGAAGCTTTCTCTAACAGGAAGTTTCTATTCTCTGATATCTTAAAGCTACGTGTGTTATTTTGGGGAGTTTTAATCACCCAATGTGGTTTTTTTTTTTAACTTTAAATATATTAGCTCCATACGGTCTTAATGATTGCTTGGAACTATCTCCTTTTTATAAACTTTGTTCGTGTTTGAGGTTTATCTTATAATTATTTACATACATGGAATATCTCTCTCAGTTTGCTCTCGGTTCCTTTAAGGATGCATTCCCCTACATGCGCATAGGCTTGGGTGATGAAATGTGCTTCACTTTAGCCCATAGCTTTCTACACTGCACATGTTAATTGAATTCATGGCTTCATTGTCTCATATTGTAAGTTTTTAAATTGGGTTTGAGAGACTTTCCATTTTATTTTCATGTGTCAATGGGTGAAAACGCATGGTCGCTTTATCCTCCTTTAATCCCTGTTTTAGCCAGGATGGAACTCACATTAGGCGAAACGCATGTGTTCGATCCAGGCTGAATCCTGGCTGAAACAGGGATTAAAGGAGGATAAAGCGACCATGCGTTTTCGCCCTTTGTTTACTAATGGTTATGTACTTTATTTTACTCATTTCAGACCTATATTTCATGAAGGATAATTGCTTCACTTCTGATGATAGCTACAGTAAGTCCCATGTAACCTGGTTGTAAACATGTTATACGTAATTATTGTGTGATATTTGTTTTAGTTATACTTCTGTTTGTTGTTGAATTCCAAGGTTACAGTCCAAAGAATGATATCGAAACAGGATACTAACCGGCAGCTCTGTCACTGTTGTAGTTCTGTGTTATATTATCAACACTTTTGTTTTTTTTGTTTTTGTTCATTAAATGTATACTGTAATACATGTCTCACCACTTCTTTGACCTTTCTTACTACTATTTTGTACAATTTTGGAATAGCTACAAGTTGTTAAATAAATGCCTTGTAACCTCTTGCTTTGCACATTTTTTTCTGTCTTCTATCAGAGATTTCTCCCCCCTTCTTTTTTTTCTTTTAAAGTGGATGCCATACTGTCAAACAGGGCAAACCATAGTGATGATTACTAGATTCATCATACTCTGGGTATATACTTCATTGTATTGGGGGCATCAGAGCCCTTCAGTATCCATTGGTTTTTTTTCTTTCAGAGTGACCAAGAAATTAGTGTGAGCAAAGCATCTTGAGCCATAACAACAACAACAATAATAATAATATTTTTTTTAAAAACCCTAGTTTATTGTGCTAAAATAGGAGACAAACGGAACCATTGGAAGCTTAGGGAGTTCAGTCTTAGAGTGCTCTAAAATATAACAGATGGAACAAATGATGGAAAAAACCAGGGCATAATACGTGCATGTTATATCAAAAAGCTATTGGCAGAAATAAAATGTTTCCAGTGTATACAAGCACAACTCTTACAGTTTACAGTTAACAGTAACTCCAGGAGCTGGCTTAAAACTACACCATAACATTTATTCTTCGTAAACAATAATTAAAATTATTCTACGGTTTGAGGATGTGTGTACTTTGCTGCACACATGCATGGATAAAGTGAAAAATTCTTAAGGATTCATGCTTTTTTCAATGAGTAACAAAAGAAAACACCGTCAGTCCAAAGAAGACCCTTGAAACTAGGAAAGAATAGAAGTGCTGTTTATTAATTTGTAATTTTTGTTCAGCTGTTAAACTTCCCTCCTTTCTGTCTTTTCTTATTGTATCCAGAACAAAAATTTCCTGATTGGCTTCTCTCTATACAGAGAGAAGTGCAGATACACAGACCTGGGTTCAATCTATAATAAATCCTTATCTCATTTGCATTAGCACTTCTATTTTGTTTTTTAGCAAGATACTGCTAAGAATTTCTTTAAAAGAAGATAAGGTTTATTAACTTCATTATTTAGGTAGAAGAATAAAAGGGGGATGCTTGTGTGTACATGTGTGGTGGGGTAATAAGGCAAATCAATAATCCAGGCTCTGTCAGGGTTATATACACCCATGTATACAAGCCGCATACACAACCAAACAGCACCCAAAGCATTTTGCTTGTTATTACACTTTTCCAGAAGAGCAGGGGTAATACTATTAGATATAGTAAGATGATTGCTATTGCAGTGACAATCAAAGGTATTAATGGGTGTGGATGCTCTCTAGCAGAACTCAGACTTGACCAATCTCCTTTGCTACCGTATATACTCGGGTATAAGCCGACCCGAGTATAAGCCGACCCCCCAAATTTGAGGCCAGAAAAGGGAATTTCTTATTGACCCGCGTATAAGCCGAGGGTCAATAAGAAATTCCCTTTACCGGCAATGCTGCGCTCTAAAATGGCGGCCGCCATTTTAGAGCGCAGGGCCCCTGCCCCAGGTCGCCCTCCCGCCGGCCTCCAGGGCCCTCCCGACCCACCCCAACCCACCCCGACCCCAGTGCCATCCAAGGGGGGGAGGGGGAAGAGCCCCTGAACCCCCTACTTACCTGGAGAGGTGGCGAATCGGTGGAGGAGGCAGCGGCGCGGCCTTCCTGGGCTGGCAGGAGGCCCCTGCCGGCCGGAGGAAGGCGCCCAGGCGCGCGGCCGGCAGCGGCGCAGCCGGCGGGGGCCTCCTGCCTGCGCAGGAAGGCCCCTCCCGGCCGGAAAAAGGCCCCCAGGCACGCGGGCGGCGGCGGCGCGGGCGGCGGGGGCCTCCTGCTGGCCCAGGAAGGCCCCTGCCGGCCGAAGGAAGGCGCCTGGGCCTGGCGGCGGCGGTGATGGAGGTAAGTTCCCCCCTCCCTCCTCCCCCCTCCCCTTCTATTGTATTGACCCGCGTATAAGCCGAGTTCAGCTTTTTCAGCCCTTTTTTTGGGCTGAAAAACTCTGCTTATACGCGAGTATATACTGTAATTACCAGAGCTCCAGAATCCAGATCCTCCAACTGGAACCAGTCACAGTTGCCTCCTGTGCTGCATGAGACATATGTTGGAACACCTGCCCATACACGTATACATTCACATCAGAGATTCCAACTCCAAAACCTAAATTCAGATGCCAGGTCTACTACCCATTGAAAATAATGCTCCTTTAAAATTTAAACAGCTGATATGCCACAAAGTAGCTGGGGGCCCTCCCCCTCCTTCTCCCTCTCTTGTTGCTTCTGGTGGGGGCACTTGCAGAATTATCCTTTTCCTGGAAAACAAGGTGGGGGTGGGGAGAGACTAATTTTGTCCTGTACCCTGGCTCCCAAGTCATTTACAGTATACATTGCCCCAAAAACCTCCTACCAGCGGCAAAAAGAGACGTGGCAACCCTACCTGTGGGAGTGGACAATTTGGTATGGATCCAACCCTACACATACATCTTTAGTTGTTGAGTTCCAAGTTTAGCCACTATTTGCCAAGGAGATGTGATGCTTAAGGACACGCATTCAAAGATACATTCTGTACATTCATTATGCTGACTACCCTTTTGACCATCCTCTCATGCTTAAACTCAGGATGATTAAAGAGTGTATCCTTCTAACCTTGCAAGGAATGCTTATGTGTGGATTAAAACTGTATCAGCGCTTGTGTGTAATCAGGGCTACCAGTAATATTAGGATTGCCAACCTCCAGGTGGGGCCTGGAGTTTTCTTGGAATTATAACTGATCTCCAGACTACAGAGATCAATTCCCTTGGAGGACGTGGCAGCTTCAGAGGGCAGACTCTATGGCACCACATCCCTGCTGAGTTCCCTGCCCCCCCCCAAACTCTAGTCTCCCCAGTCTCCACCTCCAAACCACCACGAATTTCCCTAGCCAGACTTGGTAACCATAGAATGTATAAATAAATCAACAACATGGGATACTCATGGTGATTGCATACACTGGCATTCATGGTTTCTACTAACGCAGCCAGCTAGATGATTAGGGTTGCCAACTTCCAGGTGGTAGCTGTGGATCACCCGTTATTAGGATTGCCAACCTTCAGGTGGTAGCTGTGGGTCACCGGCTATTACAACTGATCTCCAGGCGACAGGAATCAGTTCACCTGGAGAAAATGGCCACTTTGGAAGGTGGACTCTATGGCATTATATCCCATTGAAGTCCCTCCCCTCCCCAAACTCTGCCTTCCTCAGGCTCCACCCCCAAAACCTCCAGGTATTTCCCCACCCAGAGCTGGCAACCCTATAGATGATTCTGTATGTCCTAGCAAGACTGATTGCATTACAACATTCTGTCGAGATTTTAACATGCTCAGGTTAGTGGCAAGCAGGCCTCTTCTGGGAAGGAAACCACATTTCTTCCCTCTTTCTCACATCTTTCTGGCCCGGCCACTGACTCCACTTACTTCTAACAGTTTCAGAGGTCCATTGCCTGTAATTCTCCCCTGGTGTTCTACGTACATAAAACAGGCATACCTTTGTTGAATATTCATCAGAATTAAAAAAAACACTTGAAATGTGATAATGTATGTGCTTCTCATGGCATCTAGAAGTGCATTTACTGTGCCTCCACTAGCATTTTCCTGATATACTCAATATATGGCAGTGTGATACTGTAAGTAGTAATTTCCATCCCTAGCCAGCCTTCTAGCTGTCTGTGTTCCTTCACACGCATACCTCAAACAAGTACAGGAATAAGTTTAAAGGGTTGCAAATCTTGGGGGGGGGGGGTCCTGCTGCTGAAATTTAAACTTCTCTGCTCCTATGCAAAGCTTTGGCTAAAAAAATCTACTGGCTGCTTGATATTCCATTTGCTCCTCTCCCACCAGCAGCGTTTCAATGTCTGGATGCCTTTTCTGTGTTAGGTTGCAGATGCAGGGCCAATGAGAAGCAGCAATGGACTGCTGCCCCCACTCATCCTCAGAATTAGGGTTGCCAACCTCCAGGTACTAGCTGGAAATCTCCCACTATTACAACTGATCTCCAGGCGACAGAGACCAGTTCACCTGCAGAAAATGGCAGCTTTGACAATTGGACTCTATGGCATTGAAGTCCCTCCCCTCCCCAAACCCCGCCCTCCTCAGGCTCTGTCCCCAAAATCTCCCACTGGTAGCAAAGAGGGACCTTGCAACCCTACCTGGAAAAAATGGCTGCTTTGGCAATTGGACTCTATGGCATTGGGGTCCCTCCCCAAACTCCACCCTCCTCAGGCTCTGCCCCCCAAAACCTCCCGCCATTGGTGAAGAGGCAACCCTACTTAGAATAAATATCTGATTTTCTTCTGCCATCTTGTAAACATGTTTAAATATTGTATACTGTCAAGATAAAAAGAGTACTTTAACATTTTAACTGTCAATAGGCAATATATTACTAAATTTATAGCTTTATTTACTTCACATATATTATACTTTTCACACTGACACTCGAGGCAGATTACTATTTTGAAAAAAATGCAACATGAACAGTATAATACATCCAACAAGCAATGTATTGTGGATGCCTGTCCCCGTTTTGCAGCCAGGACCAGTGCCTTTATTGCCTCCTAGCTGCCAAACTGTAGAGGGTTATGTTCAATCTTTCGTCCCCTTCCCCTTCTATGGACTATAACTGGAGAGACGCATTTCAGCATCGCTATATGCATAACCTTCCCCAGCATTAAATCTATAACTCCCTGAGTATATCTGAGGAACAATTACAAAGAATTTGTCTCTCTTCCTACCCAACTAAGGCCTATATACAGTTGTCCATTTCTACCCAACCGAGACATATCATCTTGTGTGCTTAAACCAAAAATACTAGCACCAGAAGAAGAAAAAACTGGCTTGAAAGGCTAATGGTACAAAGTCAAGAATGCCATTGTTTGTGTCAATTGTTCCTTTATTATCCTTATGGTTATTGCCTAGCTGCTGAAATCAAATGAAACTGCAGTTGCGGCACTGCAGGAGTCCAACATTAATTAAAATGGATGGGTATATAGAAGCCGTATATGTATATATACACCACAGATTTATTTTTAGCTGTACAAACAAGCTCAGCGTCGAGCAATAATTTCATTCTATACATTCGCAGAGGCATGCGGTATATTACTGTGCAGCCTAATTTGCAAAAAAACTTCACTCTGCATCCCTGGTTTTGCTCCTCGAAACCTGTGTAGACACACACAACTTGGCACAAGCGTTGCATCTCACACCGCTGCATCTCGACAGATGTTAGCTAATGTGGGTGTAGCAGGTTCACCGTGGCTGTTGGGAGCCCAATAAATCTTCCTCTTAAATGCAGGCACTCCACCATCGCATCTTCAACCTATAATACATTTTAATTACTTGGCTATTCAAACGATACGAAAGGAGATCTGTAGCAGAGTCGGAGCGTGGATTTCTCAATTTACATTTAATCCACTGCAAACAAAATAACCGTAGCCAAAAGTGTGGGGTGGAGGGGGGAGAAGGGGGGGCTTCTGCTAGAGCTTGCAGACCCTCCTGAAGTTTGATCCTCTTAAAATTATTAAGTGACAAAGATTACTAGCAGTAAGGTTCTACTTTGCCTCCCCATTAGCTGTTTAGGTGACAGCTGCTGCCTCGCACATAAAGATGAACCATTCCTTGAGGGATGATAGTGGTTTCGCTGTGACACTACTGGCATAAAGCATTATCAGACCATAGCTGTGCTTAGAGCCATCACAGTCTCCTAGGCACCTATCAGTACCCTCATTATCTGCATCACAGAGTGTCTAGAAAGAACACTGCCAGGCTTCACAGCTTTGCAGCTCATTTGAGAAGCGGAAATTAAATGTCCCAGGAGAAAAAACAGGCACACTGTAATGGCACCAGAGCTATACCACCAATAACATGTTGACTGCTGCAGCACACTGACTTCTGTCTCATTAATTTAATAGGTCCTGGCATAGGGGGTGGGAAGGTGGAGAGAGAGAGGAAGAGAGAGAGAGGAAGAAGGAGCACTCACAAATCGATTACAGAACACTGCTCTCATTGCGTTCTCATTGTATTCTCTATACCTCAGTGAGAACTTAATGCCAGGTATCTCTGCATTTTCACATCTCTGCCTGGGCTTTTAGAGATACAACATGGTGAATTTAAAAACACACAGAGAGAGGTCATTTTTTCATGGAGGTTTGAAGCAGTTTCACTTTTGTTTTGCCACGCTGCTAATTTTTGATTTTTCATGACTGCTTCGAATTTGTGGGAAAAAACCACTTCATCCCCACATCAAGTCAAACCTGTTTTGGTCTGTTCTTTCCTTTTGCTACACGGTTTTTGGCACAGATCTCCATGAAAAACTCCCTGGGGTCAGATGTATTCTCCCCGCCCATGCAGACAAGGGGAGTTTTGTGCTCCGGCAAGTATCGCAGGCCGCCATTCCACCTCTGCAGAAGTCTTCCAGTCGATGATGTATGTGTTTCCTCTTCATAGGACTGCCAGGCGGCGCATAGCTGCTGCAGATCACACTCTTTGTTCTTCGGAGAGCGAGTGCCACGGCTTTGCTTGCGGGGGAGGGGTATGTTTAGGGGATTGTGCCCGGAGGACAGCCTCCCTCCAAAGCAGGATGGATCGGCATGCTGCAAAGGGAAGGGAGAGTGTTTGGCCATTTATGCATGGGAGGTTTTGCCTTGGGTTTGCCACTCTTTCGATGTACATTTCACCTGAAGAAAATAGCCGCCTTGGCAATTGGACTCTATGGCATTGAAGTCCCTCCCCTCCCCAAACCCCACCCTCCTCAGGCTCCATCCCAAAAATCTCCAGGTATTTCCCAACCCAGAGCTGGCAACCCTAGGAGGGAAGGAAAGAGAAAATGGCAGACTGCCTGCCCCCCCCTCCAAAGGGGAGAGGGGAGAGAGGAAGGAAGGGCGAGGCAGCCTGCCTACCCAGCTGGCCAGATGCCTCCTCCCTTAGGCCACACAGTGCTCAGATGAGCGAGGCACTGCCACTTCACATGGGGCTGTGGTGGCAGGGTATTGCCTCCATTGCCTCAGGCATGCCAGACACCACCTCCCTCACACTGTGAAGGGCTCCAGTGGGCTGGGTGCTGCTTCCCTCATGCTGCAAGGAAAGTGGTGTCCATTCTGCCGCCATGCTGATGCAATCACATATGGGGCATTGGCCCCCTGGGAGATGTCCCAGTGCTCATGAACACCAGGTGCTCATTCACCCCTGATAACCATTCTTGAACCTCAGAAGATGAAGGGACCCAGAACAGCTACTCTGATAAACATCCCAACCACCTGACAAGTTCAAATGGAAAGAAGTTGTCCTAGTTCCAAGTAGGGTTGCCAGGTCCAGGTTGGGAAATACTGAAAACTTTGGGGGCTGGAGCCTGGAGAGAATGTGGTTTGGGGAGGGGGACGACCTCAATGGTGTACAATTCCATAGAGTCCACCCTCCAAAGCAGCTATTTTCTCCAGGGGAAGTGATCTCTATTATCTGGAAACCAGTTATAATTCCAGGAGATCTCCAGGCCCCACCTGGAGGCTGGCAACCCTAGCCCCAAGGTCAAGAGGCAATTGTGTCTGGAATCAAACTGCTAGTTAGAGAAATTCTTTAATATTGGTGAGACATACACATTGGTGTTTTTTTCCCATACACATTTTTTTGCTCAGTTCTCCACCTTCCCAAAGCTGAGATTTATTCCATGAGGAGAATCATAAATGTGCCATACATTTCCTGCTTTCAAGGCAATTAGCAGATCAGGGGATTGGGGTGGGAAAACAGCAATCTCATTCCAAACTGGGATCCCATAGTACCTACCATTTCTACTTGAAAAACCCACAGAAGTTTATCCGGTTATACCATGGTCTTGGTATTTTCTTTCCTGACGTTTCGTCAGCAGCTGTGGTAGGCATCTTCAGAGGAGTAACACTGAAGGACAGTGTCTCTCAGTGTCAAGGGTGTAGGAAGAGTAATATGTAGTCTGAAGGGGGTTGGGTTTGAGCTGAGTCATTGTCCTGCAAAGTATTAAAGGTAATGTGCTAATCATTGTCCTGTAAGTATTGAGATAATGTGCTAATGAGGGTGTGGTATGTTAATGTGGAACCATTGTATCCTGAAGTGATCTGTTAACATGTGGAATCCAAAGCTAATCCGCATGGCTGTTGTAGACTGTAGTCTTTGTTAGCCTGGAGATTTTCAGGACAGGAAGCCAAGCTGGCGAAATGTCAGGAAAGAAAATACCAAGACCACGGTCACACAGTCCAGATAACCTACAAGAACCGATGAACTCTGACCGTGAAAGCCTTCAACAATATTTTTTAACCCACAGGAAATTTGTTCATGGTTCCTAGAGTCATGTCGATGTGTGCCTTAATCACAGGGTTGCCAACCTCCAGGTGGTGACTGGAGATTCCCCCTACTCCAACTGATCTCCATGTGACAGAGATCAGTTCCCCTGGAGAAAATGCCCACTTTGGCCATTGGACTCTATGGAATTGAAGTCCCTCACCTCTCCAAACCCCGCCCTCCTCAGACTCTTCCCCAAAAATCTCCAGGTATTTCCCAACCTGGCAACCCTACTTAACCAGCATATTTGAAGGACGCTACTAACTGCGGCCCGATCTGCTTTTTCAAGGAAGATTCGTCACAGGCACACCAACCATCGTTACTTAAAAGATACTTCATTCAATGGATGATGCCTGACAATAAATGTGTAAGTCAAGAGCTAATATTCAAACCTATAGTCTTGGCGGTGGGAACTGCTACTCCATGACAACCTTCTTCGATCCACTATATGCCAATTCAACAGTCTAGACTGAGCTTTAGTTTGTGCTCACAACCAAAAATGGGAAGTGGAAAGAAGTTCTATGACTGAGAAGTCACAAAAAAGCCTTTCTGTGTCTCCTGCACACACATTAAATCATTATTATGCTTGTAGGCTGGTTTTAAATGTTGTTACCCACCCTGAGCCTGGCTTCGGCTGGGGAGGGCGGGATATATAAATCTAAGATAATAAATAAAGTTAATTCACATGGGTTTTTTTGTGGTGTGGTAACCACTGTAGGCTCAGGAGCAGAGCGACATTGCTGAAGTATTTTCCACATGAAAAGCCACTGAACTTAGCACACATTCATTTTCAGGCCTTCTCCTTTGCATCTGCTAGTGGTTTCAGGTACAGTATGAGGACAGGACTTGTCCTCAATGACCTTGTCAATTGCTTCTTCATATATGAGCGAAGAAGCATTTAGAGTTGTGCATATCAATATACCCGAACCGAAAATAAACACAAAAGTAGCCATTTCAGCAATATTCGGGTTTCAGATAGACTGAATACCAAAACCTGGGAATCTGTCCAAAGCCGAATAGGGGATTCCCAAAAATGCTGAATAGATATTGCCAGTCCTTGGCAACGATGAACTTCTGAACCTGCAAACTGATGGACAGCTCGCCTCGCAAATGCCTGGAGGATGGGGGTGACCCCTTTGTGGGCCCATAAAATTGGACCCCCTGCTCCAACGTTCACCAAACTTTGGTGGCCATCTAAGGAGAGTCCCTTGCAGCCACATTGCAATTTGCAAATTTGGAGACTCTACCTCCAAAAATGCCCCCCCCACGAGCTTCAAAAAAATCCCCACAGACTATAATGGACCCGAATGGTTTCGATAAACTGGGAAATAAAGCTGAAATACCCCTTTACCGGCATGGGTATTTGGCTTAATCCGGGTTTATTAAAAAAAAATCAGGCCCAATAAACCCAAACCTGAAATTTACCAAGTTATTTTTGTACGACCCTAGAAGCTTTCATATAATTCAGGATGCTCTCAAGCTAGTAGAATGTTGCAGTGGAAGATACGATCTCTTAAAATGCAGCTCCTACCATGTCTACTCAGCAGTAAGTCCCATTGATTTCTGCGCCACTTACATCCAAGCAAGTATGCTCAGAAATAGAAGGCTCAAGCCATTTAGGGAATTTAAAGATATAAACTATTTCTCGTTTGTTCCATTAACTCCCATAATTGGGATTGTCACAGGCAAAATGACTACAGCATACACAAAATAGAACAGAAAAGCCACACTGAGAATAGTAAAGCTACACTCTAGATTGCAAAGGAAATTTGCGCTTGAGTAATGAAAGTGCTGACAGACTCTTATCTCAGTTTACAAGCTGCAAGGCTCCAGTATTATAAACTTGATTCATTTCTCTCAAGAAAGGGTCACTTCTTGCACAGACTGCGCCTAAACTTTATACTGGGTTTTTAAAAGGCCGTTAAAATACAGAGTTCTGGAAGGACCGGGCAACAAACACCCAGGCATGGACAATAAAAAATATATTTTTTTAATTTTCAGTCAAGAAGACATTGGCAGCAGCAGCAGAGACGCCACGGCTCAGGCGTTTCCAACCCCTTTTCATCTATCACAAAAGGGTTCGCTTTGCTGGTGCTTTGTTTTGCTCCAGCTGACCTACAATATGGCTGGTAGTGCCTGCTCTGATAAGCAACAAGCCACACAGAGGCTGTGAGGTTCCCACCGTACAGGCTGCCGTTGCCTATGCAAGGGCCCACAATGTCTGATCCAGAAGCAAACACAGGTGACACTCCCACTTCCCATCACAGTCCAAGAAACCTCAAATCACACAGCATTATCATCTGTCCTCATGTGAACATCCCGCTGAAAGACGGAGAATGGGCCGAAAAACAGATACAAAATGGAGGTCTGCTACTGCATGCTGCATTGCTAGCTGCTAGGTAAGGACAGTGGCCAGCTAAGAAGAAGAAAAAGGAAGGCACTGCAACTTGTAAGGGGAAAGGACCTGTCCTGCCACCATCTTGGACCAGACCCACACATTTTGTATCAAATGTAGCCTGCCAGCCATGCATCATCCCACCTAGGGTTACCAGGTCCCTCTTTGCCACTGGTGGGAGGTTTTTGGGGTGGGGCCTGAGGAGGGCGGAGTTTGGGGAGGGGGGGACTTCAATGCCATAGAGCCCAATTGCCAAAGCGGCCATTTTCTCCAGGTGAACTGATCTCTATCAGCTGGAGATCAGTTGTAATACCAGGAGATCTCCGGCTAGTACTTGGAGATTGGCGACCCTAGTCCCACCCAACCCTGGTTTTGGCTGACCCCCAGCCAGGCAACAAAATGATTTATTGGGCCTCAGTAGACTCCCAAATGAAGGCTGATGAGCTACATTTGGCTCACTTGTAAAAAGTCATTGTCAATTAAAAATAAAAAAATCTGAAAGCATCTATCACAGGACCTCATTTATCATTTCTTTGGACTTTGTTTACAGCAAAATCTGTGATCCAGAGGCATTTGCTTCTAAAGCAGAACATTTAGTAATTATATAAAGGGGGAACTCACTCATTTCACTTAGGGGCAGGTCCACATACTGCCTTCTGAAATTACATTAGAACTGTGATCAGAGAAGGTGTGAGGTGCTTTCTCACTTGCCTTCAGTAATTTAGCTGTCTTACGGTCTAGCGTGAACCCAGATGCAAATCCAGCTCCCCAAAGCTACTGATAGCTCAGGTCAACCTGAATAAATGTGAGCGATTGCAATATCACAGATATGATCATAAGCATGTACCAGGCACTTTTCTAGGTCAGAAAGTAATAAAAAGGAGTTGTAAATGCTCTTTCTTCCTCCACGTTTTGAGAAATCACTGGTAGTCTCAAATATTTATGTTTTAGAGAGAAAGCATTAGTGGGTTTCTACAGGAATCGCTGGAGAAATAATAAGTGTGTGAACTCTGTAAGTTCACCATGCAAGGAAGTGGAAATGGAGCTACCATCAGACATGAAACGTCAATTAATAAAACAGTGACTAGCCAGAATGTGCTCTGAATTTTATTCACACCACATCTTAAGACAGTAGTTGAACCCAAACCTAAAGAAGGAAATAATGTGATCTGTCAAGAGAAAGAAATGTGCCTAGCTCTCAGTTCACACTAGTCTGTTTTGAATTGCATCGTACTGTTTTGCCTGTCAATAGTCACACTCACACTGGCTGTTGGCTACTCCTTTTTCTTGCCTACATCAGAAAAATAAATTCTTATAATCTTACTCTAATCAAAGGGAGAAAATCAACACTACATTATCCCAAATGAAATGGAAACCAGTTTATCATAATGTTCAGGGAGATTTAGATAGGATGTTGTAGTATAATTTGTATCCTTCCCCCTCTTTAAAAACAATGAAATAAGAATTGTTTCTTAAACATGCCTACCTAATGCCTTTTCAATATCTCAGCACAGAAGGGAGATATTTTGTTACAAGCTTACACCAATGCAAACGGAAAATGCCAAACAAGCAAGGGAAACTAAAGCCTTACTTTGTGTGGCCAGTGACATTGTTTGCCAGAAAAACCAGGCAAATATTTTCAGGACCGAATTCTGGGTAGAAGGAGATGGTGGTTATGAGGATCAGGTTAGGGGGAAGGAGGTGGGGGCTTCTCTGGCAGTAGCCAGAGAAATACGGATGTGTGCAAGTTTTGTCATGCTGAGATAAGATCATCTGCTGAAATTTTCTTTTATACTTGAGCATTAATGATATCACTGCTTTGTCCTCCATTGCATCTGATCGGCCTAGTAGCAGATACATTCTCTAGAGAGAATACTTATCTGTTAAAACCTTTTTAGCTCATTTTTTGATAACCACTCCCCGTCCCCACACAACAGCTTATAATACCATTAGAATGTTAAAGGCAGCTTACAGTGAAAGAGAAAATAATCACAACAGCCAAAGCAGCCAGCAAATAAGAAGAAACAGCAAATAAAAAGAAACCTGATAACCAGTGCCAGCTTCAGGTTTTACCTGAGGCCAACCTCCCCCACACCTGCCACACACACTAGTACTGCCTGATAGCTGGAGCTAGGGTTGCCAACCTCCAGGTGGTATAGGGTTGCCAACTTCCAAGTACTAGCTGGAGATCTCCTGCTATTACATCTCATCTCCAGCCGATAGAGATCAGTTTCCCTGGAGAAAATGGCCGCCTTGGCAATTGGACTCTATAGCATTGAAGTCCCTCCCCTCCCCAAACCCCACCCTCCTCAGGCTCTGCCCCAAAAACCTCCCACTGGTGGCAAAGAGAGACCTGGCAACCCTAAGGTGGTGGCTGGAGATCTCCCACTATTACAACTGATCTCCAGGCAATAGAGATCAGTTCACCTGGAGAAAAGGCTGCTTTGGAAGGTATCATAGCCCATTGAAGTCCCTCCCCTCCCCAAACCCCACCCTCCTCAGGCTCCACCCCCAAAATCTCCAGGTGTTTCCCAACCCAAAGCTGGCAACCCTAGCTGGAGCAGTTATTCCTCCTTGCCTTCTTGTTCTACAAGCCCTCTTTAAAACCAGTACAGTTAGCCTCCACCACTTATGTGAAGGAGTGGGGAATCAAACCCGGTTCTCCAGATCAGAGTCCACCACTCCAAACCACTGCTCCTAACCACTACACCATGGAAATCAACAAATTTTAGAGGGGACCTTTGAGGACTTGCAGGAGAGAGGCAATCCCATTTCCCCCCTCTGTCCTGGACTCTTGCACAAACTTTGCTCTCTCTCACTACTGGTTTCAGCTCACCTGCCCCACATTAGCTTCAGAACACCTCAGGGGCAGTAGTAGATCACCTCCCCCCTGCCTCTTCCTCCTGATGGCCACTTCCTCTGCCACCATCTCCTCCTGATGGCCGCTGCATTTTGGTGCACCATGTCAGTCTGCATGAGCAGCCCAAAACACCGCCTGAACTCAGGCAAGTTTTTTTTTGAATATGAATGTTCGTCAGCAAGTTAAGTAAAGGGCTTTTATTAATTCCGCCATTCTTTTCTCTATTATGTTTTATCCTTGTCAGAAATGTTCAACTGCAATAAGTTTATGTCACTATGCAGACACCCCGTTTCGATTTTATGCCAATAAAGGAGATTGTTGTGGTGGTGGTTTTTTTAAATGATGTCTGCATTTGATTTTTATTAGGTTTCTACCCAGCCCTTTCCCGGCACAAGCTGGGCTCAGGGTGGCTAACCATAATACCACAATTTATACATTAAAACAATTATAAACATATACATAGTAATATAAAACCCTTAACATTCAAAGTATGCATGTATGTCACTATTACTCTGGGAGGTTTACCTCTGTTGGAGAGCCCGCGTGGTGTAGTGGTTAAGAGCGGCGGACTCTAATCTGGAGAACCGGGTTTGATTCCCCACTCCTACACATGAAGCCTGCTGGGTGACCTTGGGCCAGTCACGGTTCTCTCAGAACTCTCTTAGCCCACGCAGAGGCAGGGAACGGCAAATCACTTCTGGATGTCTCTTGCCTTGAAAACCCTGTGATCACCATAAGTCAGATGTGATTTGGCAGCACACACACACATACCACAATTAGGGTTTTTATTCTCTGCAACCCTTGGGATACCCCTGGGTTTGTAGAACCATAAGAACATAAGAAAGGCCATGCTGGATCAGACCAAGGCCCATCAAGTCCAGCAGTCTGTTCACACGGTGACCAATCAGGTGCTTCTGGGAATCCCACAAACAAGACAACTGCTGCAGCATTATCCTGCCTGTGTTCCAAAGCACCTAATATAATAGGCATGTTCCTCTGATCCTGGAGAGAATAGGAGTGCATCATGACTAGTATCCATTTTGACTAGTGGCCATGAATACCTCTCTCCTCCATGAACATGTCCACTCCCCTCTTAAAGCCTTCCAAGTTGGCAGCCGTCCACCAAATCATGGTGCAGGGAGTTCTACAATTAAACTATTTAACCATAAATAGTAGTTGTGACAGGCTCTGTTGCATGGATCTTCCTACTCTATACAGGGGGAGGGACTAGCACTTGGTTGTGTGATGTAGTGGAGTGGATTGAATTCTGGCCAAGCTCTGTGAGGAATGCCTCCTCCTAACCTCTTGCACATACAAGGCGGTGGTGTTATTAGTGCTGTCAACGTTGTTTACAAAAAACTAACATTTCTTGGAGGCACGTTTGGCCAATTAGACAACAAAGCTACTTTGAGCATTTTTCCCCAATGGAAAGGTAGCATATAACTGGGTGAAACCAATAATAAAACAACATAAATAAAACATACCTTCATCCGACAATATCTCCATGTCCCAAACAAGCCATGTGAGCTCATCATTGCTTCCCAAGGAGTCCTTCCTGCTCAGGGTAATTGAATCATAGAATAGTTCAGCATTATCTACTCATTTGTCAGCGATACGGTTTGAGTGTGCAGTCATGTACATTATTCCGAGGAAAATTAGGTTGGCTTTTCACTGAAGGAAATGTCACTTTAAAGAAAAGAGAGAGAGAGAGAGAGACTTGCTTTGTGAAGAACTTTTTTTTCCAGCAATGGTAGGAAAATGTCACCGCATCCTCTGAACAGCAACATGCTGTACAGCCCTATTTCCGTGCCAAAGAATGAGCAGAGATAAGGGAACAGTGGGCAATGCTGATCCTTGTTCCTCTTAGCTGCGTCACAGCTGTGTTGAAGCTGGGTCATCGTTCCCGACAAAGGAAAAGAAATGGAAGCATTAATTCGGCAGAATCTTTGAAGAAGCTGGTGGTGATGAAGTTAGGAAAGTATTGACAATGGGAAGCATTTAAGGGAAGGTTGGCGCTTGGAGTAGAGCTTACTCTGTCTTGCCACTGGACTGCTGAAAGGGCCGAGATTTGCTTCCATTGTCGATGGAAGAACCCATTTAGGGATGATATTATTCATGGGTTTCCTTCCATGCTGCAACCAACGATAATTGCTTGATGAAAATAATTACTACTGCCATTCTTGGGGATGTCTGATGCTCCTACTGAGTCTTCTGCAGATTATTACCTTAGGAATTCTGCCTTCTTCCTTCCGACTAGCAGGCTGGTCTTCATACTTGACTGTTCTGACAGTGCAGGTTGAGGTATCAATGGGAAATCCAACTGCTAAACTGGAAAGAATCTACTGGCAACAGAGTCAACATATTCATATAGATGTCATCTGTGCTGGCCTCCTTACCTTTTCCCCCAAAGGGTTGAAGTATGGGCACCTGACTCACCAAAGGGCCCGATTTGGTGGCTTGAGTGGGGAGCGGGGCTGAACCAGCTGGACACGTGGCGGGGAACGGCATCAGCGTCTGAAGGGCTGGAGAGCGGTTGGAGAGCCTGCCGTGGCCCTTTCCCTTCCCCTGGCACTGTGCAACGGCTGCAAACATGTGCTAAGAAGGGAGCCGGGACCTGCAGCTCCTGTGCCTGCCACCTGCACTGCCTTCGGCCCAGCCCCAAAAATTCAAACTGGCCAGTGGGGGCCTGGGCAGCTGAGGGGCAGCTTCGTCAGCACGCCGGACCTGGGGTGTTTTCACTCAGGTCCAGCTGCACTGTATTTGGGGAGGACCCAGCCTGGCCCCGACAGCATTTGGCTTCTGGTTGAACAAAGGGGCTGTCTGGCTGCCATAGCTAAGCGACAACTATTTTTTGGTGCCGTTTGTTGTGTTAAATGTTTTTAAATGTCCCTTGTAGACTTTTAATGTTATTGGAATTTTAAATACTTATTGTCGTAGGCCGATTTTTTTGTTGTTACCCACCCTGAGCCTGGCTTCGGCCGGGGAGGGTGGGATATACATTGAATATAATAAATAAATATCCCTAAGTGTTGCCACGGGCACTGGTACAGATACTCAGCAGCAACAAAATATCCCAAACTCGACAGCCCCCAAATAGGCTAAATTCCTGCTTGATTTTCTATTCAGACCACTCTTGATTACTGAAACAGTGGCCATCTGAGAGTGTTTGTAAAGGGCGGTCAGTCTATATTGATCATTCAATACACTGATATTATATGCCTCAGATCTGTGCTTCATGAGTTTCTACTCTTTCAGAATAAGAGCCTTGGATGGAATTGGGACTAAAATTCCACATGGACAACTCCAGTGACAAGCAGATGGTAATGCTGTCTGTCAGTCTGTCTGTTGCAAACAATATATATATATTAGCTTGAATCACCACTGTCTCAGATTACCCAGTACACCAGTTGAGTCTGAGGTCTCCACTCTGGGTCCTGTAACAGTCAGATGTTGGTTGCAGGTTCTCTTCGATTTCCACAGATGTTGCCCAGTTTGGATTATGAATGTGCATTGAAGAAGATACTGAGACACTAGAACTTTCTGCCCTGGGAGGCACATTTTGTCCCATCCCTTTCAGCTTTCAGAAAGCTAGCAAAGAATATTTTATTTTGCCTGACTTCTGGTTTGTGTATGGTTATAATTTTGATGACGATATTGTATGGATGGTGGATTTTGGCTTCCATAGCTCCACTGGTGGAATGACTCTACAGTGAAGCCAAATGAGGTAGTCATCTCAGGTGGTGGATTTGGGGAAACCAGCAATATCCTGCCCACTTGTCAACAGTGCTTTCCCCTGGCCCCTAGCTTCTCGGCAGCCATCTCTTCACCTCACCTCTGCCACATTTCCTCACCTCCCTAACTCACCCTCACCCGGGATCTGGAGCAGCTAATCCTCCTCGCTCCCCCAGGCCTCTTTTTAAAAATGATGGCACAAACTCTGCATGCCTTTAGGGCTTCCAGAACTCATGTGAGATTTTCCTCACAAGAGTTGAGCCACCATTTTGGTGGCCCAGGCAACAGGAAACCCAAAATCATGGTCAAACTCTTGAGGAAGGAAGGAATTCACAAGGGTTCTGAATGCTGGATGGGTGGAGGCTAATCTGGGGAACTGGATTTGTTTCCCCACTCCTACACATGAAGCTAGTTGGGTGATCTTGGGTTAGTCACATACTCTCAGCTCCACCTACCTCACAGGGTGTCTGTTGTGGGGAGGAGAAGGGAAGGTATGCCGGTTTGATTTTTCCTTAAGTGGTAGAGAAAGTTGGCATATAAAAACCAACTCTTCTTCTTAAAAAATTCTGATTAATTGAATACTTTAATGCAGGGGAGGCAAGATGTATGGCTTCAAACAAATACCATCAAATTGAGCCCAAGATGATTAAAATAACAAGACTTTGCTGTGAGCGAAGGGGAAGATTGTAGACTTGTTGATGTTCACTCCTGTTGCTTAAATGTCTAACTAGTGAAATGAATATTTCTGTGCTGAAGTTGTATGAAAAAATAATAAAATAAAAATAAACTTGTAAAATAAGGCTTACAAAATAGTATAGGGGTGAGGATGAACATTGTTTATTGTATCTAATTAAGGCACAAAGAGTATTCAATGATTTCTCACAATACAGAGCAACATTTGCTGCCTCAAGAGGGAAGGCCAGCCTGAAGCAGGTCCATGTATGCCCCCTCCTTCGGTAGGGTTGCCAGGTCCTTCTTAGCGGGAGGTTTTTGGGGTGGAGCCCAAGGAGGGTGGGGTTTGGGAAGGAGAGGAACATCAATGCCATAGAGTCCAATTGCCAAAGGGGCCATTTTCTCCAGGTGAACTGATCTCTAACAGCTGGAGATCAGTTGCAAAAGCAGGAGATCTCCACCTAGTACCTGGCACCCTAGCCTTCAGCCACTCCCAGTTCTGCATAAGGTCCCTGGCATGAGCCTAGACTGGCTCTCCTTTCCCACCAGCCAGTGGACAAACCCTGTCCCCTCCTCTCCACTTCGTTTGAAGGGGGGAATGGAGCAGCTTTCACCAAATAATCACACTATCCAGTGTGGCAAATATTATGTCTTTATTATATATTGATTTTAACCCATAGCGACACTGGAAACAGCCATCTTGAAATCACCACTGCCTAAGGCAAAAAGTTCTTCCGCACTGCTCCCATTCTCTGTGGTGGGAAGTCAGTTGTCCCTTTAAAAAGGGACAACAAAGGGACCGTTCACTCTGTAAGCAGAACAGTTTACTATAGTACAACATAAAAACCTGCTGAAACCAGTTCTAGCAAGTAAAGCTGAACGAAGGCTAGACTGGTTTACAAGAGAGAGTTGTACCTGGAATAAAACTAGTTACTTGGAAGGCTGCCTGGAGTATAATTAATCTGAGTTTAGCAGAAAATAACATGTACCAGGAGTGAGGTGCCAAAGAATGTGAAGAACAGAGGTGTAACTTCAGAAGGCCCCCGAACAACTGAAGTTCTCTGCAAAGTTTAGATCAGGTGAAAAGAAGATGAGCAGAAAAAGTATATATATTCCTATATATAGCAGGACCAAAAGTGGTTGATATCATGCAGCTATGCCAAGCTGAGAGGACCAGTTATGATACAGTCAGTTAGTAGTGTGAAGGGGTGTGTGTGTGCCTGCATATAAATGAAAGAGGTGATATGATAACCATCTTCAAGTATTTGAAGGGCTGTCATATAGAGGATGGTGCTGAGTTGTTTTGTGTTGCGCCAGGAGGTTGGACCAGAACCAATGGGTTGAAATTAAATCAAAAGAGTTTCCGTCTAGACATTAGGAAGAACTTTCTAATAGTTAGAACAGTTCCTCAGTGGAACAGGCTTCCTCGGGAGGTGGTAAGCTCTCCTTTCCTGGGGGGTTTTAAGTAGAGGCTAGGTGGCCATCTGTCAGCAATGCTGATTCTGTGACCTTAGGCAAATCATAAGAGGTAGGGCATCTTGGCCATCTTCTGGGCATGGAGTAGGGGTCACTGGGGGTGTGGGGGGAGGTAGTTGTGAATTTCCTGCATTGTGCAGAGAGTTGGACTAGATGACCCTGGTGGTCCCTTCCAACTCTATGATTCTATAAGGTTCATAAGAGGTCTTACGAGGATAGTGAGTTCTTGGGGTGGGGGGGTGGGAATTTACACTCCTGGATTTGATGGACTAGAACTGCATCAATAGGCAGTTAACAAATTCCTCATAAGATATCAGCATGTGATTGGCATTAAAGATCTAAAATGTTTATTTAAAAAAATACTACTGGAAGATCTCCTTGAGGCAGTGAAAACTACATGGGGAATCCTTGCCATGTAGAAGCAGCCCAACTTAACAGCCTTACTTAAAAATAAGCTCTGGTTCCCGCCTCAATGGGAGCCACGTTTCCTGCCCGCGACGGGAGGGAAGCAGAGTGCGGAAAGCGGGCAGACAAAATGGTCAGCCGGCCGACACGTGCATTCGCGCGTGCTCAAGAGGCTCGCGCCGGCCTTTGTCTGCCCGACGACAGCCTCCCATTGGCCAGGACCTATGGCATTGAGCCAATGGGGGCCTTGGGCGGGAGCCTGTGTGGGCGGAGCTTGTCCTCCCAGGGAAGTATAAAACAGGGAGGAGGTCCCGCTTACAGCTCACTCCGTCTTTTTCTTTTGAAAACAGAGGCGAGCGAGAGAGAGAGAGAGAACTTGAACGGGCGGACAGGCGAGAGAGAAAGTAAAAGTAAAGGAGCGGACAAGCACAGAGAGATAGGGAGCACTGAGAGAAGGGTGCGGCGGGTGAATCGTGGTAGGGGGGCAGATCAGTTGGGCAGCTTCGGCAGCGGCGTCTCTTCGATGGGCGCCGCAAGCACCACCGCCTACACCTGTCAGATGGAAGAGTCGAGCAGGCTCGCATCTTACCCCCCTCTTACACATACCGCTCCTCCTGTTGGAGGCGGCATTTCTTACATCGTTTCTCCTGTTGGAGGGGATATTTAGGCTTTTTGGGTGAGCTCCATTAGAGCCTAAGATCTGCCTGCAAATACCGCAGGTCTCACTCTGCCATGAGAAATATACTGAACAACAGCAACGGGCATTACTGAGAGGCAGCAAGCAGGGCACAGCCATGCCTCCAAAATGCAAGGGCACCCCTAAGGGGGGGTTCGATGAGAGGCAGTGGCTCAGCTTGTAGAGCACCTGCTTAACGGGCAGAACGTCCCAGGTTCAATCCCTGGCATATCCAAATAAAGTGACTAGGCAAGTAGGGATGTGAATGACCTCTGCCTGAGACCTTGAGTGCCGCTGCTGGTCTGAGTAAACAGTACTGACTGATGTCCAAGGGTCTGATTCAGTATAAGGCAGCTTTATGTGTTCACATGTCTTTATATTTCACCCCTAGACCTTGAGTACCGCTGCTGGTCTGAGTAAACAGTACTGGCGGTGCTGGACCAAAGGCCTGCTTCAGTATAAGGCAGCTTTATGTGTTCACATGTCTTTATATTTCCCCTAATAGCAGTGGGAGGGACATGTCGGCCAGGCAATTCCGGGCCAGCCTGGCTCCCGCCGATCACACCAGGTCCGCCGAGCCAGGCGCCACCTCTAACGCCATTAGCCATCGCACAGCACCCAGGAGTGTGCAGGGCATGGGGCAACTGGTGACCAGAACGGGCCAATCAGTCTGCTTGGGTGGGAGGTCTCAAATGTCCTCACCCACGGACCCAGCTTCTGCCGTCGGGTACAGGGACAGGTTGCATGCCGCCACCGGCCCTAGTGGCCTGGTAACATCTAGGGGCCGGCCGGCCACCCTCAGCTCATCATATTCAAAAAAAATAGGGCAAAACAAGGGTGGCCAGAAGGAAGATGGCAGCCCGTTCTGCTTATTCGACCTCTGCTGGTGAGACATCTTCCTCCAGCTATTCCTCTCAGGGCCAAGGGGATGACTACTGGCTGGCAGCAGCCTTGGTCCCAGGCCTATCAGCTGGGCCCTCAGGCACAGGCGTTGCCAAGCAAAAAATCTGTGAGACAGGGGTGGTCAGGGACGTGCGGGAACCCACACAACCCTCAATGGGTACTATATACTTGGGCTTAGCAAACCTGATGCGTTGAGGGGCGTGGGTCTAGGAATTCATCCAGGGATAAGAAGAAAGATAAGAAGGGGGCAGTCAAGTGGACATTCGACAAACGGGATGTCCAGTTATAACGTATTGGTAGTGGGGGTTGCCTCGGCCTACCCCGAGCGAGGGTGGCACCTTTTCAACCATTTGGGCAACATTCTAAGAGCCAGAGATTTGGCTGGTGACTCAGCCGCCATCGACTACGACGAGGCTTTTAGAAAATGGGCCTCTCAGAACAAGAGAACCCGCTGGGACATCATCAACGACAACCTCTGGCTGTGGAAGTGGGGCCACATATAAAAGGGAGGACAGAGGTCGTTAGGCCCACATGGGCCAATAAACCTCGTAGAGACGTCAACCGACGTATATGCTGGGACATGCTGGGACTTAGGCCTTGGCTAATGCCAACGCAAGGCATGCAGATTTGATCAATGTTGTGAGTCCTGCTTCGTCCCCCATCCACGCACTTCTTGCCCACGTGGCTGTTAGTGTCAGCCCCCTCCCCTTGGGGGGGGGGCAGGTCAGGCTCTTCCGACAGCAAAAGAGAGCGGCCATTCATCCAACACTAATGCATCCAATACAAGAAGGGGTGGTGTTGGGGGGGTCGGGCTTGCACAACTATGAAGAGGAACGCCTTAAGACTACTAATGAAATGCCTTAGGACCGCTACTGATCGAATATCACAACAAAGCAGCAGCACCATATCTAATGTATGGCTTTATGGCTGGCTTCCGTACCCCCTTTTTTTTAAATGCTCGGGTTCCCATGGGGGCAGGTAACTTCCCCGTTGGGGTGGTACCAAAGAAGGCTCCTGGGGAATTCAGGTTGATACAGCACCTGTCTTATCTGAACGGGGCTTCCGTCAATTACGGGATACCTGTCAAGCTCACTACCATGAGATACGCTTCCTTTGACCATGCTTTGGGTATAGTGTGGGTCAGTGGCCATGTAGCCCAGAGGGCAAAATGTGATATGCAGTCCGCCTTCAGCTACTTCCGTGCACCTGGACAATTTTGCTTGTTAGGTTTTCAGTTTCAAGGTTCCTTATACGTGGCAAAGCGATGCCGATGGGATGCTCAGGGGCATGCGCTGTGTTTGAGGTGTTCAGCACATTCTTAGAAGGAGTAATACACCACCGGACTGGGGCCCCCACCGTCACTCGTCACTTTGAGGACTTTCGGTTTGTAGGGCCACAGAATGGCCCGGTATGCACCAATTTATTAACCACCTTCACGGGTCTGGCCAGGGAATTGGGCATGCCAGTAGCCGCTGAGAAAACAGAGGGCCCCACCCCAATGTTAACTTTTAGGTATCTAGTTGGACACAGTTGCAGGCACGTCTAGATTGCCGGTAGAAAAACTCTTGGCGATGCGAGCTTTACTCACCTTAGGGGCCAACAGGTCAAAACGCACCTTAAGGGAAATGCAGTCCATTATTGTGCACTTGAATTCACCGGCCGGCTCTTGGCCCCAGGCAGGGCGTTTTGTGCCCGGTTAAACAGGGCCACTCGAGGGGTTAAGCACCACAACATCGCATCAGAGGGTCCAAAAGCATCAAGGAAGACATTAAAACTTGGTTACAGTTCCTTGAGAAATACAACGGTGTCTCCCTTTGGCAGCACAGTTTCCAGGCTGGCCGAGACATGCAAGTACAATCTGATGCTGCCGACAGCATCCGATTTGGAATTATCTCAATGGGCAGTGGTGCGCCCAGCGTTTGCTCTACCTTTGGCTGGGGTCAGTCATTAGCTGTGACTTGACTGCTTAGAGCTATTCTCACTGGTAGCCATTTCCATTGGGGCGAAATGTTTCCAGAAAAAAAGGGTCCAGTTCTGGTGCGGCAACCAGGCCACGGTCAGGGTCATTAACAGACAAACATCAAAAGTCTGAAAGAGTAATTCCCTGGTGCGGCACTTGGTTTTAACATGTTTTTCATTTAACATCACTTTTATATCACAACATGTATCTGGCTTAGACAACTGCTTAGCCGATACGTTGTCTCATTTTCAGTGAAAAATTCCAGCGCCTGGCACCAGAGGCAGACCTGCTTCCTCTACCCTGCCTGGAGGAGTCGTGGGCTCTTGGGGACACATTATTATGAATGGCATACGGAGCTCGATTTCCCCTGCCACGGTTCGGGATTATGAATGAGCCGCAGCCCAAGTTCAGGGTTTTCATCAACGGGTGCAGGGGACCCTGCACATGGTCAATCACAAAAACAATGCTAGCCGAGATGAATTCTTGTCTCCCATTGGCATGCAGGTCACCTTACGAGGCCAATTTGTTCGAGGCAGCATTATCCATTGCCTTATTTGGGGCGTTCAGGGTCAGAGAACTTGTAGCCCAATCTTGCCACGAGGGGTCGGGGAGGGCACTTGGACGGGGGGACACACACATTTCCTCTACGGCATTAACCCTGGTGACAAGAAGGTCCAAAACAGATCAGGGCGGGAAAGGGCCACTGTTTCAGCTACAGGGACACTCCTTCCGCATTGAACAGCCACGCTAGCAGCCGGTGCTGGCCTGCCAACGGAACATTTACAGGCCGTTGGTCACTGGCGTTCATCGGCGTACAAGAATTACATCTGGCCTGGCCAGGTTCTTATTTAATTGTGCTTATGAGTTTCAGGACACTGTCAGACGGTGGATCGTGGGCCTCAGCATCATTTTGGTCTTGTCGATGGTTGGATGGGGATGACATTTGGGCTTGGAGTGTGCTGTCCGGTTATATTGGCTGTGCCAACGGGGCATGAGATGGTTTTCCGTTAATTGTGCTTATGAGTTTCAGGTCATTGTCAAACGGTGTGGATTGTGGGCCCCAGCATTGTTTTTGGAATGGACGGTATGCCACGGCAGCTGGTTTGGGACAGCATTTGGGCCTGGAGCGTGCGGTCCGGATTTATTGGCTGGGACAACGAGGCATGCGTGGACATTCGTTAATGCCGGTGATGTTACAGCTGGTAATAGAGCATGGGGCTCCTCACGCTTTGGTTCTCCAATTGGGAGGAGAACGACCTTTGCAGCACATGAGGCAAAGGCCTGGCAAAGGAAGCTTGCTGGGACTTGGCAGCTTTGTCGGCGGCATGCCCAGGCATGGTAATCTGCTGGTCGATTTTGCCCGAAAGGAGGTCGTGGAGAGGTGCCCGCAACATCAAGCGCACAAATGTGGCAAGAAGGAAGGTCACCAATGCAATTGGCAAAGCGATGGTCAGATGTGGGCGGAACAGGAATACGTCAATGGGACATTTCCTTCCGCATGGCAGCATTATACCGTTGGGATGATGTGCACCTCTCCAGCTGGGGCATGGATTTATGGCTCCAGAACATTCGAGGGGGCTGGATGAATTGGCTTCAGCTGTGAGATGTGGCGGAAGCTGCACAGGTCCGTGAGTAAAGGGGGCCCTATGCAGCTTTTTGACGGATAGGCATGGAGATGTGTCAGTTTGGGGGGGAAAGCGGCCAGTGGGGGTCGCTTTCCTAACTCTGGGAATCCCAATACGGGGTTTTGGGAGAGGCTTCAAGGACATGCCCTGGCTGGAGGGTAGGCTGTCTGCCTCTTCCCAAGCGGTGGGGGTAAACACCCAGTGGCAATCGTCCTGGTGTTCATCTGGCACCGCTGTCCCGGTTGCTCACAGCGGGGCCCCTGTGGGCCAGTTGGCATACATGGCCACATTGGGGTCGGCCTGGGCACCTGACACATCGTACATGCTGCGCCACGGGGGCCGCAGCTGTTGCCAATTCCAAGTTGCGGCCTATTATATTCCAATTATCATTCGAATCCTTCCAATTAACTATTATGAAAGTTGATGTTTATTAAAGTTAAGTTGTAATAAAACTGTTAATTAAGAAAGTGTCTTATAACTTTGTCAGTGCGTGGGCATTCCCTCCCATTTAGCCCTGGGTCAGCAAATAAAAAGTAATGCACTATGGACACTGGAAGCAAATTTGAAGAGAGACTTGGAAAAAACTAAAGCAATGAATCAAAGTTGTACCTGTACCAAAATACTCATAAAATCTCAGTGAGACACAATTGTCTAGTGACACCTCACAAAGGAGAGCTGAAGCAATGCTGTTATGACAATACAATGATCCCTAGACCAGCAGCATATGCTTCTGAATGAGCAATCCTAAACAGAGCTACACCCAACTAAACTTACTGAATATTGTCGAAGGCTTTCACGGTCAGAGTTCATCGGTTCTTGTAGGTTATCCGGGCTGTGTGACCATGGTCTTGGTATTTTCTTTCCTGACGTTTTGCCAGCAGCTGTGGCAGGCATCTTCAGAGGAGTAACACTAAGACTGAGAGACACTGAGAGACACTGTCCTTCAGTGTTACTCCTCTGAAGATGCCTGCCACAGCTGCTGGCGAAATGTCTGGAAAGAAAATACCAAGAGCACAGTCACACAGCCCGGATAACCTACAAGAACCGATAAACTTACTGACTTCAACTGTCTTAGGGGGTTTAACACTAAGGTTGCCAGGTCCCTCTTCGTAACCAACGGGAGGTTTTTGGGGCAGAGCCTGAGGAGGGCAGGGTTTGGGGAGGGGAGAGACTTCAATGCCATAGAGTCCAATTTCCAAAGTGGTCATTTTCTCCAGGTGAACTGATCGGCTGGAGATCAGTTGTAATAGCAGGAGATCTCCAGATAGTACCTGGAGGTTGGCTATTCCAATTAACACTGATTAGGACTGTACCCTGAAGCTCTTGTATGGAGTTCTAATATGCACATACACAAGAGGAAGATTTATCCTTAGCATCTGGCTATAAAAGGTTTTTCATCTGTGGCTGGCTCAGTGGTGGAACATCTGCTTGGCATGCCAAAGCTCCCAGGTTCAATCCCTGGCATCTCAAGTAAAAAGGATCAGGTAGTAAGTGATGTGAAAGATGTCCACATGAGACCCTGGAGAGCTTCTGCCAGACTGAGTAGACAATATTGAACTAGATGGACCCATGGTCTGAGTCAGTATAAGGCAAGTTCATGTGTTGTTGGTCAGTTGTTGCTGATACTCACTGTAACTCTTTGGTATCTGTTGCTAAGACAGGGATGGTAGACATCCGTCCCATGATCCATAGACTCTCCCCCCCACACACACACCTAAGTTATATGTCTTAACTATTACAAATAAGCCAGGAAAAGACCTTGCAGTAGCAGATCCATTATCCCACGAATGAAACAATACTGTTAGAGAAAATGATGAGGAATTTGACATTAGCCATGTCAATTTGATTTTTAAAAGCTGCCCAGTGTCTGAAATAAATGTGGCAAGAATTTGCAGATCCCACAACAGATGACAGAGGTATCACACAGGCTAGTGATAACTACATTCCTCTCCCACATTTTTAAATTTAAAGCAAAAGCATCTGTCATTGCTGTGGCATTGTTCAGAGGCCATAGACCGATCATGCTGGAAGCACTGGAAAAGGATGTTTGAAAGAATATGTAAGGGCATATGGTGTTGGGAAAAATGAGAAAGGAGAGCCAGAGATGTTGTATGTTGACCTCAGATGAATCTGCATATTGAAATGATTTTTTAAAAAGTTAACATTTGCAAAATAAACCGCAAACTAAGCAATAGAAAGAGCACGTTCTGGCAAACAATATTAGAAGTATGGCCCAAAATGGGTGATGGTATCTTTCTATATTCTGGCAAAGATTACCAGATAAACACATGAAGCTGCCTTATATTGTGTTAGACTATTGGCCTATCAAGGTCAGTATATTGTACTCTCACTGGCAGAGGTTCTCCAGGGTTTCAGGGACAGGTGTTTCACATTACCAACTAACTGATCCATCACAGAATGAGGAGAAGATACTTATTTTCCAGAACTTTTCCAGAATGGAAAGTATCTGGCTCTAATTCTGAGTGAATACAGATAACCATCTTACCACATGGGAAATGTGGGAAAGCTCGATTGTTTCTCAAATATGCTAAAGTGCTGCAATAAAACCAAGGCATTTTAAAATGTAATATTCTGTGGTTGATGTGCTCTACCCAAGATGCTGACTTCTTTTGTTGCTGTCGAGAAAACTAAATCATTCTACTTTTTTCCTTTCTTTGTGTGCTGCAGTGTGTTGTCCCTACATTCTAGCTCTTTGTTTACAGACGTAGATGAGCAAGTCATCTGCCTCTGTTTCCCTCCCCCTTTTCTCAAGTGCTCTCAATGCTCCTTGGAGCATGTTAAGAACATAAGAAAAGCCATGCTGGATCAGACCAAGGCCCATCAAGTCCAGCAGTCTGTTCACACAGTGGCCAACCAGGTGCTTCTAAGAAGCCCACAAACAACTGCAGCAGCACCATCCTGCCTGCGTTCCACAGCACCTAATATGTTCTTTTGATAGTTAAATCATCACATTTTTCTGTAGAACTGTGGAAGTTATCCCAATATGTAGGAAGCCTACCTTATTTCTATGCAGCCTGGTTTTACTGACTTATGGCAAACTCATAGGGTTGTGAAGGCAAGAGACATTCAGAGGTGGTTTGCCATTGTTTGCATCGCAACCCTGGATTTCCTTGATGGTCTCCCATCCAAATCCTAACCAGGGCCAACCCTGCTTAGTTTCCAACATATGATGAGATCGGGCTAGCCTGGGCTATTCAAGTCAAGGTAATATGGTTATAGTATAAATAAATTTAATAATAGAAAACCATGTTTGGGGGAGGGGTTATACCACCCTGTGATAATCCTCAAGGTATCCTATATTTTGCTTTGTTGTGAATTGTATTAAAATCTTCTTGCGATACTATATAAACCTTTTTTTTAAATGAAGCAGCCAAATAAATTTATGTACAGTGAATCCCTATGCAATATATTAAATATACCCTGTTAATAATGCAATTCTTGCAGAGTGACCAAAATGCAGAATGTCACCTTTATGTTTAATTTGTTTCCTCTTTTGTGTGAATATTTTTCACAATAAAAAGCTGTCTCCTTTGGCAGCAAGTGAAAGAGGTTTCCCAGTGTTCTAATTAAAAGCAGTTTCTGAAAGGTTAATCTAATAAACTACAGGATATAAGATTTCACTCTAGTCCTGGGTAATTATATGAAATTAAAAGCAAAAAAGAGAGAAAAGAAACAAACCAGTGGTCCAGGTAGCTGAGTGTCTCTCTTTTCCACTTTAGTGTATATAGTTTTCTTCAGCATATGTTTCTTTATTGCTTAAAAGTAGGGTGGTTATTTTTAGAGAGTTGGCTGAAAGTCTCGTTGGATTTGATGTAAAGACTGCAAAACATACTGGGAAGTCAGCAGTTCCATGTATGTGTTCCATATGATATGTTTCTGGTATACCCAATGTCTTTTTCATGCAGGCAGTTAAGGGAAAGTAGATGAGTAACACACTAACATAGTACAAGAAAAACCACAGTTATGTACATGGTAACTACAGTGTATCTACTACGTGTATAACATGTGAAATATTCACAACATGGTGGAAATGAGGGGGTTCTACAAGTCATCTAGGCCTACCAATTGTCCTGAGAAAAGTATCCTATCTCTAAACACTATTGATTGATGGCTGGCTAAAACTGGCTCTGGAAACCTTACCAAAAGAGACAAGCTTTAAAAGTATCTCAGGCAACTTGTTCCCTTACCAAACCATTTGTGTATTTAGGAAGAGACTCCTAATGCTGAACCTTCATTAATCTAGTATTTAAACCAATTGTATTCAGAAACTTACAGCCCATTCCTGAGAATTGGGCCGAAACGCTTTAGGAGGCGGCGTGACCTCGCCGCCAGCGTAAGTACGTGTAACCGAGCGATTACACATACTTACGCTGGTGGCAAGGCCAGTCCCGCTGGCGGGTGAGCGTTGCAGGACTGTGCCTCGCCCCTCTGCTGGTGCGGCCTCTCCATGGCACCGGCAACGGTGTAGAGAGGCCGCACCGGGGGCGGGCAGGGGGAGGAGCCGCCAGTTAGACGGCTTCCTACCCCCTTTCAGCCACTTCCGCCGGCGCCGGGAATGGCGGTGCTGCACCTGCTATTTAGCAGGCCCAGCCTCGCTGTTCCCTATGGGGTGAAAGGCCCCAGTTAAACAAAAAAAGCCACGAATTGGCTTTTTTTTTTGTTTGTTTGTTTAACGGCGTACGGGAATCTGCTTAGGAAGAGGCTACGCTGCGCCTCTTCTCCGCCGTCCCCGTACGCCTCAGCTCAAGAATGGGCTGTTAATCAGATAATATGGTAGCCAATGATTCCCCCTCTTCTTTTGGTATCATTTTAACAGTGCCATTCAAAGCAGAGTTAGACCCTTCTAAACGGAGTCAATGGAATTCAGTGGACTTTGAAAAATATAACTCTGCTTAGGATGTCACTTTTTAAAAGATAATTTTTATTTTACATTTTATTTCACCCTTGACAATATATATATATATATATATATATATATATATATATATATATATATATATATACTGACAATCATTACAATATTACAAATGCAAGATTTAAAGCTTGCTCAAATAACAATTACTTAACGCTCAGTCTTGACTATTTACTCATTTTATTATCCTATTTAATGTAAAAGTGAGGTACAATTGTACAAGTCCAATGTCATATTTAATTCCTGCCTCCAAAATTAAAAAAAAATATTTTCTGCTATCAGAAAAATATGCTTTGTTAATATGACCATCTCTCAGTGGAACAAGTTCTAACAATTTTGATATTCACAACACCCCAGACTTTTTGAATCCAAGATTTCATTGTGTGATGCTTAGTTGTTTTCCAGTCTTTTGCTAATATCAATTTTTGCAGCTGTAATCACACCAAGAATCATTCTGATACAGACTTTTAGACTATATGCATTAACTACTCCCAGCAATATAGGAATTTAAAGGTATGATAATCCCTATAATATGATAAATTTCTGTAAGAATCTTAGACCAGAATGTTTTCATCACTGGACATTGCCAAAACACATGTATAAGATCAGCCTTCTTTTCTCCACATTTCCAACATGCATATTGGTTTGTGTGCTACATCTTATTTAGTTTATGTGGAGTTAAATACCAATTATAGATGACCTTGTAAAAATACTCTCTCTTACTTATACACATTGCTGCAGCGGCAGAAGAGGAGAAAATAGTTGGTCCTTATTTTTCATTAACTACTTCATTAATAATTTTTGCCATTTCTTTGCAAAATTACATTTTGATATTTCCAAAGCTGGAGATAAACAGCCTGAGATAAGACCCTTCTGTATTTTCTTGTGTGTGTGTCTGTGTTAAGTGCCATCAAGTTGCTTGTGACCTATGGTGACCCTATTAATTAATTGTCTCCAAAACATCCTCTAGTTAACTGCATTGTTCAGGTATTGAAAACTGAGAGACATGGCTTCCTTGATTGAGTCAACCCATCTCATATTGGGTCATCCTCTTTTCCTGTTGTCTTTTTGGTGGTCCACAGTATCCATAAAATTCTCCTCAAGACCACATTTCAAATGGATCAACATTCTTCATGTCAGCTTTCTTCATTATCCAACTTTCACACCCATCCATAATTCATACTATAATTTTCCCCATCATTATCTTGATCTTGGTCCCCAGCAACACTTCCTTACACTTAAAGATCTTTTCTAGCTCCTTTATGGTGGCCCTTCCCAGTCTCAATCTCCTTCTGATGTCTTGGCTGCAGTCTCCCTTTTGGTTGAGAATTGAGCCAAGGAATAGAAAATCTTGACAAATTTCAGTTTCTTCACTGTCAACCTTAAACTTGTGTAATTCCCCAGTAGTCATTACTTTTGTCTCCTTGATGTTCAGCTGTAATCCTGCTTTGAAGCTTTCTGCTTTAACTTTCATCAGGAGTAATTTCAAGTCTTCACTATTTTCTGCCAGCAATATGGTATCATCTGCATATTTGAAATTGTTAATGTTCCTTCCCCCAATTTTCACTCTACCTTTATCTAAATCTAATCCAGTTTTCTTTATGATATGTCCTGTAATTTCTTATTATATACTATATCCTCAAACTTTATCAAACATGAATTCATATTGTTTTTAAACTTTTTTGCCATAATAAAACTGCATGTTTGAAAAAACTGAATTTTTTTTCTGTTTCATTTTATCTTATTTCCATATGAGGAGACAGATCCCATTAAGGTTTATATTGCCTAGTACAATTTGTTTTAACCCAGTCTGACCATTGCTGCATGATTCTAAAGTGTGCATTAAATATGAAGGACTGCAATAATGTCACTGTTAAACTATCAATACATTTTCCATTGGTGCAAGGGAGAGAATAGGCCCTTTTAACCCCTGGAATGGCCCTGCTGGTAATTGTGGGAGTGGAATAGAAAGAAGGCATGGAAATATGGCTGCCATAAGGAGCAGAATTTACATACTTCTCCTTCTTGAGCAACAGAAAAGCTTGTAGGACTTAACCCGTTACTGTTTTTCTTTTCTTGTTTTTCTTCAGATTAAATAATTGCATTTCATCCAGCATTTTCTCAGGGTTAGTTTTCAATGCACATTTTGTATTTTGGAAAGGGATATGAAGGTCATCAGAATGCAAAATGCATGCACCTACTGAAGTGTGAAGAGTTCTCATCATATTTGGCACTTTATAACACCCAGAGCTGGAAACACTCCTTTCCTGGCTACCCATATATTTTTAGAGGACATGTGCTGAATTTAACTTGGATATGGTATTCAAGCACAAAATGGAAAGTGAGAACTGGGCCCTGGATGGCTCACCTCCTTGATTCCTATCATAGCACTTCTCTCACTCCCTTCTCATTTGTCTGCATTTTTCTTAAATGTAAGTCCTCAGTCCTGAACACTCATGCACACACACATGAACACATGAAGCTGCCTTGCTCAATCAGAGTCAGTATTATCTACTCAGACAGGCAGCGGCTATCCAGGGTCTCAGGTAGAGGTCTTTCACATCTCTTACTTGCCTGGTTCCTTTAATTGGAGATGCAGGAGATTGAACCTGGGACCTTCTTCATGCCAAGCAGATGCTCTACCACTGAGCCACAGCCCCTCCCCAGATCTTCCATGTGAGGTCTTCCTGGTGCAAAGTGGTGAAGCACAATTACTACATGAGCTTTGAATGCAATCCTTACATCAATGCATTTAAAAGGGCATTGGACTTTTGTGACACTGAGTCGACTCTACAGTATTCTACAGAATGACCTTTGAATCTTTAGTGTATAATAAAAAAATATGATTGTTGGTCTTGGACCGTATTAAACTAAATCAATCAATCAAAAAATATATGATTCTCTTGCATTTGACTACCGTATTGGTCAAAGCCATTAAATACAAAGTAACAATTTCAATTCTTTTGGGACTAAAATAACTTTCTAAACAGCTTTCTGAAGACTCTACCTCTACCGCACAAGAAGGAAGACTTGATACTTTAGGGAGGTAAAGAAGAGACAAGCACCAAACAAACCATCCTAACAGAAAAAAGAAGGGACATGCAAAGGATCTTGTAGCTTCCAGGCAGATGCAAGAAGTAGCTTTCCGTTAGCAGCATAATGCCAGAGTTCACTAGAAGCAAAGAGAGAGGGAGATCACTGAGGTAAAAGAATTCAATGGCGTGTACCTAACCATGCAATTCTCAATGGCATTTCTGTTTGTCGAAGAGGGAAAAATGATCTCTGCCAATTCCCCCCCCCTTTCATTGCATAGCACCGCTTTGCCCCCTAGACTATTCTTAAAGGTCCAGTTACCCCTAAGAACAAAATTTTAAAGGGCTCAGTGGGTTGCAGCAATCGAGGCAAGTGGGAAATTCCTGCTCCACGGAGTCTGTATATGGGTTAGATAAATACTGATGCGAGGCATGTGTCCAGGAAGTTTTGATAGGGTTTAACAAGCACAGACTCTATCTTCTTTGTCTAGCTTGACCTGCAAAATCCATGTTTATTCAGTATCTGATGGCAGAGTCTAGATACAGGTGAGATAACCAAAAATGTATACATACAAACCTAAAGTGATGATGACAGTGGGATACCAGAAGAATACAGCTCCGGGATCTAGTGAAAGAGGTATGTGTTAAAATGAATATCCAGCAGGAACACCCTCCTCACCTGACAACAGGAAGCAAGATATGTAATTCCTGGTCATAGGATAAGAGAAATCAAGGAGGTATCAGAGTGCTAACCTAGCATCCCTGAAGCATTGCAACAAGCCTTGGTGCTCTCTGGACTAAACTATTAAAACAGGGACTATCCTTCAAATGCTTCTCTTAGGGCCTTAAAATGCCATATGCATGCTTTCAGTGGAGGATATGGGTTCAAATTAACCTTCCATTTAGAGTGCTGCAGTGTTGACACCTAACTTACACATGGTGTGGTGCTAGGAACCATTCACTAACAGCCCATTCCTGAGGTGGAGGGCTGCGCCGGTGGCTGAAGGCAGTGCAGCTGCGCTGCCTCCAAAGGAGGTTTCGCCCGCCCCCCACTGAAGCCAAAACCATGCCCTTACGTGCAAGTCCCGTGGAACTGCTCCATAGGGTTCCATGGGGCTACGCCATCTCAAGAGGTAGTGTAAGTACAAGTAAGGGCAAAGAGGGCTTTCCCAGACCAAAAGGGCTTAGGAGGCTGCCTAAACATGGCTCCTCTCCTGGACTGGACCGGGAACATCCCTGGAACGCCCCCGGGAGCACAGAGGTGTGCCATCTGGACGCCAGTGTGAGGCTGTGCCGTAGGGCTGCCAGGTCCCTCTTCACCACCGGCGGGAGGTTTGGGGTTGGAGCCTGAGGGGGGAGGGGTTTTGGGGAGAGGGGCTTCAATGCCATAGAGTCCAATGGCCAAAGCGGCCATTTTCACCAGGGGAACTGCTCTCTGTCGGCTGGAGATCAGTCGTAATAGCAGGAGATCTCCTGCCGCCACCTGGAGGTTGGCAACCCTACTGTGCCGGCATCCCTGGGTGGCGTTGCCATGAGAATGGCATGTGTGCCCCCCAGCATCTGTGCCACCCTGGGCAGCGCAAGCAGCGTGGACGGGTCCTTCCATGCCTCCTAAACCCTTTCGTCCTCCTAGGTAAGGAATGGGCCCTCAATCACACAAAAAATGGCTAGCTCCCTTTTATCTGGCTGGTATTGGACTGGCAACCCTCAGTGTTCCACAACACTACACAGCCTGAAAATTATTTGTACTGCAGATCAAGGGTACCTCTGCACGACACGCGCGTCTTGCTAAACTGGGTCGTACAACAAAGAGAATTAAAATGCATCTACAAATAAATTACAGCATCGTTTTAAAAGAAGGGGGAAAAAACAAGGGGAAAACAAACCCGCCAAAGCTACCACCCTGTTCAAACAGAGCAAAGCTAAAAAGTAAAATGGAATGCACTCCTGAATGCACAAACACATGGGCAATTATATGCAAAAAGTTGCCATCACGGCTGCCCAGTGGCTGGCAGGATCAAGCCTGAAAGCTGAAAATACAGCTGTAGAATAAAGGCAGATTCTGACCACCGAAACCATATTCAATTATCATGTCTATGCTGTTTCTCGCGTTCTGTAGCTAAGAAGCTATTATTAGACTCCTCGCTTTCTCTGGGGCTTTCTCTTTATTAAAAAAAATATCTCCCAGTAATGCCTCTATATCACATTCCAAAAAAGTAACCATTAGCTGTAGGCCATTTGATTACTAGTTTCTCAGAACACTCTGTTCGGCCCTGTTTTGCTCCCAATCCCTTTAATATGAAGCGCAGATGATGGTGGAAAAAGACCTCCCGAAGCCCTTCTGCGTTCTTTTTCCTTCGTTCGAGTGATACTGATAGGCCACTCAGCCAAGCCTGCAGTTAGGTGCACCCATTACCTTTACCCAGCCTGAACGGATGGACAAAACATTTCCCTCCCTTCTCCTAACGGTTAAAAAGTTGCTTAGCGTGAGCCTCCCATTTGCAGCCACGTGAACAAATTGTTTTCGGGTTTTTTCCATGCTAGATTAGCATCTGGACCAGGAGGAGAGTTGGCGATGAATGTATCTTTAAACAGGTGGAATAAACATTGGTGCAGGATAAGAACAGGACAACACGATATAAATGGTAGGTGGCACCCAGGAAGTCCCTTTTGTCCTTGTTCTTATTCTGACAGAGGTTGTTTACTTAAAGGTGCACTTTCACTCACAAAGATTTTCCTTGAGATTCCAGCAAATGGGACACAGAGTGACATGAATGTGTGTAGACATCGTATACAGGGTTGCCAACTTCCAGGAACTAGCTGGATTCTATGGCATTGAAGTCCCTCCCCAAACCCTGCCCTCCTCAGGCTCCATCCCAAAAACCACCCGCTAGTGGTGAAGAGGGACCTGGCAACCCTACTCATATATCTGTATGGTCACTGTTATATAGTGGGCAGTTGTGAATTTGTTAACATTCCCTTATTGTATGGTATAGGAATTTTAACATGATCCCTAAAGGTATCCCTTAACATAGGGATGCTCGCCTCCAGGTGGGACCTGGGGACCTCCCAGAATTACAGCTCATCTCCAGACTACAGAGATCATTTCCCCTGGAGAAAATGGCTGCTTTGGAGGGTGGACTCTATGGCATTGACCCCACTGAGGTCCCTATCCTCCCTAGGCTCCATGCCTAAATCTCCAAGAGCTTCACAACCTGGATCTGGCCACCTTACAATTCAGCCAGGGGGGACTGCCAACCCTACCTTAACATGATCCCTTAAGGCCTTTGCTTTTGTTTCACTTTTCACTTGTGTTATTGGTTGTTGATTGCTTGCTGTGGTTGGTTATGGGCTTAGCAGGGTCCAGATCAGGCATTGCTTATGTTCTAATAAAGTTCTGTTTTGGTACTCGTGCTATGGAGTTATTAAAGTCACACCAAGAAAACGCAGGACACTGACAGGCTGGGACACTAGTAGCACCATTTGGGGAGGATACTGCAATGCATTTACAAAGCTTGAAAAAAAAATCCAGGAACTGTGGGAGAAGGTGAGACTACAGTCAGTTGGGTTGCCAACCTCCAGGTGGTAGCTGGAGATCTCCTGCTATTACAACTGTTCTCCAGCTGACAGAGATCAGTTCACCTGGAGAAAATGGCCGCTTAGGCAATTGGACTCTATGGCATTGAAGTCCCTCCCCTCTCCAAACCCAACCCTCCTCAGGTTCCGCCCCAAAATCTCCAGTTATTTCCCAACCCGGAGCTGGCAGCCCTAACAATCAGTGGTACAGCATCTGCTTGGTATAGTAGAAGGTCCCAGGTTCAATCCTCAATAACTCCAGTTAAATGGAACAGGCAGTGATGTCTGAAAACCTCCACTTGAGACCCTTGAGAGCCACTGCCAAGCAGAGTAGTCTTTGATACACCAGTGGCGTGATTCAGGATAAGGGTTTGGGGCTGCACTTAAACAATGCAGCACTTAAACAATGCAAACTTTCTCCCAAGCTTGGACTGACAAACATATGATATACCTGTGCGCTGAACACATGAGGCTGCCTTAGACTGAGTGACCATGCATACTTATGACATATAGGTACTTATGATAAAGCTTCTTGTCTTGGAGTAGGCAGAGAGTTTCTACATATTCTCATGTTCTTCATACCAGGAGTAGAATGGCCCACAAGTGGTGATTACAAGGAACATTAGCAGCCTGCCCACACATCACCCTCTCAACTGCTTGCCTTGCATTAAACCTCAACTGCATGGGAAATCATGGGAAGTCATGCAATCCTGTGCGGAGCTGGGCTCCTTAACTAAATCCCACTGAATTCAACGAAAATAAAGTTGCCAAAACGTGCACAAGACTGCAGCTATAGTCACAAATATGAAACATTTTTTGCACATTACAGTGAATGCAGAATCGGTACAACGAAGACGGCTTGTGTATCCTAAACCCGCATTTTCTTTACACATTTGTGAGACACGCTTTTCCTGCTTATTTTCCATATGCATCATCTGCAAATCTGCAGGTAATCATACGAAAATGCATGAACGTTGTAACACTCAAGGCTGATCTCAAGCACTGAACATTTGGTCTGGTAAATATAAATGGGGTTTTGCCCTTTGCTGCATTCCAGTTACCGCCTGCTCCTCTTCCCTGAGCTTAAGATCATCCAACTTCCTTACTGAGAGTAAGGAAGTATTCATGTAATCAGTAATTCACAGCAGTACTTTCGTAATGGGGTCTCCCCCCCTCAAACAAGTAGAAGTTTCTTTTCTTGTAGGCAGATGGACAGAGCCTGAAGGACCATGTTTACTAGAGGGAAACCAGATTTGAGACGTTATAACAGCCGGCGTGGTATCTGGTTCATTTTCTATCAAAATTAATTCATTATCATTAATTTCTGCCAACTGCCAATCAGTCCTTAAAATCACATTTCAAAGTAAGCTTGTAAAAAAAGGGATTTTAAAAAATGCTTCCACTGTCATAGCTTGTAACATTCACTGGAATGCTTAAGAAGTACAATATTACTGAAGCAACACACATAATTTAATATCCAAGATAAAGAACAGGAGACAATTTAATTCATAATGGAGTCCCACATAATTCTCTTACTTGTAATATTTATGAGTCTGTTATAAGAGATTTGCTTGTGTATGTTGTGGTAGTTTCAGTGTTCTAGAATCTGTAGCCGTTCCAGTTGAGGTTTTAACAAATGCTAACACTTTCTCCACAACCTCGATACACACACATGTATGTATGATGTTGCGCATATAGTGCATATGTGTGTGCTGCACAGAATAAGTCGCTTGCGTGACAACTATCTATGCAGCATGTACAATGCATTCTAGAAACCATGTACCCATTTTACAGACATAAAACATGAAGACTGAGACTAATCCCAGTGACAATCAGTAAACTCAAAAGATACACAGAGGTATGAAATAAGCTGGAAAACCGATTAGTCCTAACATCTCACTTTTGACATCAATTCTTTGTAATCAGATGTTTCAGTTAGGCAAGATATTTCTAGTTGGATTTACTGTGACATCATGAAATTTAGAGATGTAGTTGAAGAGCCAAGCTGTCTGAGTATATTAGAAAGTGGACATAAAATGAACGATGTTTACCACTGTGGTTTTAATCCCTACAATTAAGAAGTTATAAGGAATTTGAGTACTGGGGAAATGAGGCCAGTTTGGCATTCCATTGGATTCTCTCTCTCTCACACACACACACACACACTGTGGGCTAACACCTGTTGGTGCTCTTTTGCCTTTCCAAACCCTTTCTGGGTTGGACAACTTCAGAATATAAGTGGGGGGGGGATGCATACTCTTTCATATGAAATCCTTCCAGCCCAGACATGCTTGTTGTATAGGGTTGCCAGCAACGGGTTGGGAAATACCTGGAGTATTTTGGGGGCGGAGCCTGAGGAGGGCAGGGTTTGGGAAAGGGAGGGACTTCAATGCCATAGTCCAGTTGCCATAGGGGCCATTTTCTCCAGGTGAACCGATCTCTGTTGGCTGGAGATCAGTTGTAATAGCAGGAGATCTCCAACTAGTACCTGGAGATCGGCAACCCTATTGTTGTATCAGGAAAATAGGTTTTAATCTAGCCCTTGCCTTGATGATTCAGCTTTCTATGTGCAGAGATTGTTTTTCACATGAGGTAGCATTCAGTCATGTGTGAACCATAACCTACAACCTGAGAAGTTTTAATGCCAAGAGAGCTGTGTGTGTGTGTGTGTGTGTGTGTGTGTGTGTGTGTGTGTGTGTGTGTGTGAAGTGCCGTCAAGTCGTATCCGACTCATGGCAACCCTATGAATCAACATCCTCCAAAATGTCCTATCTTTGACAGCCTTGCTCAGGTCTTGCAAATGGAGGGCCGTGGCTTCCTTTATTGAGTCAATCCATCTCTTATTGGGTCTTCCTCTTTTCCTGCTGCCCTCAACCTTTCCTAGCATGACTGTCTTTTCCAGTGAGAGCTCTACCTGTCGCAGGCCTGAGCGATAGATAGTCTGAACATGTGGTTTCCCTATGAATCTTATGAGTAAAGCATAGAAGTAAAAGCATATAGAGGGTTATTTCTCTGAACAGAATTCTCTGTGGAAAATAAAGTGGAGTAAAGGTCATGCTGGCTAAAACTATTCTGAGATTAATAAAACTGCAAAACTACAAGGTTAAGATATGCAATTTTACCTGCTTGATGGTTATGGCTGGAATAATATTGGCGTCACTTATCTGATGTGCTTGGCCTCTTCTTGACATTAACAGGAAGGTCATTTCTGCCTGGAAGTTTAATGCCCCTCTGATAAGCTGCCGTGTGAGGAGGAAATAATGCTACCATCTCAGACCTAGTCTTCGAACAGTATAACAGATGGTGACCTTGCACTTGTGAACTTAATGACTTAATGCCGGGAACATGGTGGTGCTTTCTTCACAGACCAAGTGACAATAGCACACCACCACCATGTGTGATCATGCCAAGTGCAGGGATATGGGCAACCCAGGGCAGAAGCTTCTAGCCTCTCAGCTCAGATGACCACTGGTCTGAGAGAATAAAAGCCAGAACCAAACTGCCAGAAGGCAGAGAGTAACTGGAGGACAGCTGAAAGCTGGCCTTGCTCTCCCCACATCTCCAAAGATGTAAAACTTGGAAAGAAATGTTGGTAGAGGACAATGCTATTGTCTGGCTATCAGCTTTATCTGTCTCTTGCGTGAGACTAAGAGGGAGTAACTTGCTCTCTCCATCTTGGAAGATGTAAAACCTAAGGAGATTGAGGGAAGACAACTCTGGTTGTCGGGCTTCACTCTCTTATCATCTCTTGCGTGAGATGTAAGAACTGAGTGAATTCTTGGAGGGCAACACTGTTGTCTGGCCATTTGCTTATTCTATTATTTCATATATTGCGTGATATGTAACTCTACCATTTCACAAGTTCTTTGTGAGAATGGGAAAGACTCTCTTTGAGAGGGATTCATGTCCAGATGACCTGCTAAGGCTGGATGTCTGGAATGAATGCTTGTGGACTATTCCATATGATGGAGGCTCTTAGTATTCCTACTAACCTTATTGTGGGGTCTAAGAGAATTGGATCAGTTCCATATTTGGAAACACTGACATCTCATTAATCCTAGCAAGGACTGATGGGTTCTCACTGAATGATCTAAATGGTCTGACTTGGCTTTCCTTGAGAAACATGGAAGTTATGAAACCTAAGTTACAGAACTGGTCTCTTCAGTTCTCAGAAACAGAAACAGGATTCTTAGATACTCTTAGAGATTCCTCTAAGCAACCAGAGATATCTCTCAGGGTAAAGAGTCAGAGGTTTCCTCAACAACACAGAGGAAGCTTCTACACTCAGTGACAATGAGTGGCATACACAGTATGCATACACAGATTACATTATATAGAGAGAGCTATAGAGCTCTTACCTGGAACTAAGGTTCATACAGGTTCTCTCTACATATTGAATTTAAAGCTACACATAGTCTTGTAAATTACTGACTTCAGCTTTACAAGAATCAGCTGTCTCTGATACAGAACAATATTCCAATGAACCTAAACTGGCATGAAATACTTAATGAGCTTTTGGACTATAACTCTCAAATAAACTAAAAACCAGAGAATCAAAGATATGGTAAATACATAGAAACATGGGAAAAGACTATGTTCTTACAGAAAAGGTTTGCAATGTCCTGAATATAAGCTAGGAGAAGTTTAGAAATAATATAAGGTTGTATTTTGCATTAAGATATTTTTAACTATGAATTTCTCTCCTTATACTAATCATATTTTGACAGGCTTTCTGTAAACTGATTTATTCCTGAATGGAATGCATTACAGGTTTAAGGTTAGAAAACCTTACATAGAGAAATTGCTTATAAAGATTGTTTGAAACTGCTTGCGTATATCATAATGTATTTTATGACATGTTTTGAGAGTGTGTAAATATTCACATGCACATATATATTTTATGTGAAATAAATGTTATTTAAAGAAAGTTCCTTGTTTATAAATTTTCTGGCACACTTCAATAGAAAGCCCACAGTAGTAGGAATTATCATTGACTGCTGTCTGTGAGGTCTCGCTGAATAAGATAGCTTCACTTCTCAGTAAGTGATACATTCTAAGAGTGTAGACCCCTTAACGACACGAGCCGTGACATACCAAGTGGTATTTAATGACAGAAGGAACATCGGGAAGCTGGCTGGCATGGCGCTGTCTGCCTTTCCTCTGGGTGTGGAAAATGCAGAAATGCTAACAGAGGCCAAGGCACACTGACAAGAATGTTTCGCTCTTGTGCTCGTTTCTCCTTCTCTCCGAGCTGTTTCAAGAAACATAGATGAGGGAGGGAACGGGGGGGTGGGGAGGATTACCAGCTTCCTAGATGCCGGATCCTAGATGATAACGAAGATTTCCTACTACAGATACAGATAAGAAGTCAATTAAGCAGCAAAAAGCAAACCTTGTTTTTTGAATGCATTCCGAGGGCTGCCTGAGACATGCATCGGCCACAACAGGTGCCGTTTTTCATGTGAGCAGAGTCTGGCATATTTACGTTGAGATTCAAAACAGATAAAAGGAAGTATTTCTTCATACAACACATAGTTAAATTGTGGAACGCCCTGCCCCAGGATGTTGTGATGGCTGCCAATTTGGAAGGCTTTAAGAGGGGAGTGGACATGTTCATGGAGGAGTGGGCTATTCATGGCTACTAGTCAAAATGCATGCTAGTCAGGATGCATACCTATTCTCTCCAGGATCAAAGGATTGTGCCTATTATATTAGGTGCTTTGGGACACAGGCAGGATAACACTGCTGCAGTTGTTTTGGGGCTTCCTAGAGGCATCTAATTGACCACATGTGTGAACAGACTGCTGGACTTCATGGACCTTGGTCTGATCCAGCATGGCCTTTCTTATGTTCTTATGAGTTCCAACAGCATGCTTAGAGATGGGTCAGGATTCTGTGGTGTCCATGGCAAAAAGGAAAGTATGTGAATGCTCTACCACAGTCAAAGCCGCAAGGCAATGTGCCTCTCTGCTAAGTCCACGTTAGGGCTCTTTGTGGTGGACCTGCACTTTGCACTCGGGAAGAGGGATGAAGCAACAGATATAGCCCTGCTTTTGACAGGATCCAGGCTGGCAAGAAAAAACGTTGGGGGAAATAAGCTTCCCTCTCTGGTTCAGGTGCTCCTTGGGAACCAGCTTCCCTGTGGGCAAGTTTCTCATCCACCATACATATCATGACCAAACTCAACGTGTGTGCTGTTGAGGTAGGAGTGCCAGCCCCAGGTGGTAGCAGGAGATCTCCCACTATTACGGCTGATCTCCAGGCGACAGAGATCAGTACACCTGGAGAAAATGGCTGCTTTGGAAGTGGGACTCTATGGCATTATTAGGGTTGCCAGGTCCCTCTTTGCCACCGGTGGGAGGTTTGGGGGTGGAGCCTGAGGAGGGCAGGGTTTGATGAGGGGAGGGACTTCAATGCCATAAAGTCCAATTGCCTAAGCGGCCATTTTCTCCAGGGGAATTGATTTCTGTCGGCTGGAGATCAGTTGTAATAGCATGAGGTCTCCAGCTAGTACCTGGAGGTTGGCAACTCTAGGCATTATACCCCATTAAAGTCCTCCCTCCCCAAACCCTAACCTCCTCAGGCTCCACCCAGCAAATCTCCAGGTATTTTCCAACCCAGAGCTGGCAACCCTATGTTGAGGCCATGCTATAGAGCATTTCCCTGTCCCTGCTGCTGGCTGCCATAGATTTGAACTGCAAAGTGCTGACTCATGGGATAAGTTGTGCTTCATGGGGCACCTGGGAGATTGGCAGCACACTGGACGAATGCCAATTCCTTTGGCTGGTTGTCACATATCGTTGGCTGGGACAAGAGACTCCTTTCTGTTTGGTACGTTGTAACAATGACTCTGTTTGTTCTCTTAAATGTGCAAAGCCATCCTCAGAGATCCGCTGTCCAATCCTGCCATTTCCCCTACCAAAGGAAACAGGTGAAGACACAACCGTCTGTGATAACATCTCCGCGAGAGTAGCGGCACACAATCAAATAACCCAACGATGGCTGCGGTTTATCGCAGAACGAAAACAGCAAGAGTTCTCCTGCGAAACAATCAGAGAAATCAGCTCCCTGATCATCATAAAGCTGGGGTTATGAAACCTGCAATTGCCAGCAAAAAAAAGAAAAAGAAAAAAGCAGGAGGCGAATAATCCTTGCCTTAAAAAAAAAAAAAGTCAATTTTGATGAGCTCAAATTCACAGCAGAGCTTTTTAATATTTCCTGAGGTCCTAATCAAAGAAGAATCTTAACTAGTCCCACAGGGAAATGTAAGATGAAAGGAACCTGACATTGATACCCACTCTACCTTGCCTCTACATTGCCACGTTGTTGGGGTTTTTTTCCCTTGTGTGCACGTTGCTAAAAATATCTTTGCGGGTAAGAATTAGTGCCGGGTTTATTAATTCCAAGACACAGGCAAAGGCACCCATGTGCACAAAGTCCACTGCCAACTGTAGGCTCTCTTTAACAATGCTAACATCTATTAAATTAAAATCAAGAAAATTGACATGGATCGGAAGGGGGGGAAAGACAGAGTACCTCGAGCTTAAGCCAACTAAAAATAAGAATTATTAATGAAGCTCCGCTTTCTTCCGCTGTGCACATTAATTATTTATGATAATAATACTCCGCGCTGCCATATTAAAGAATTTTCTTCTTCCGGCTTCCTAGAAAGCTCCATCTTCGGAAACCTTCACCACGTTAAAGCCCACAAAAGAATGCATTTTCTTCCAGTGTATTTATTATATTGGAAGATGAATATAGACTCGGGTTATTAAACTGGAATGAAAAACACATCTTATTAAAAACTTACATGGTGATTTTTATTCTCACTAGTTTCATATAAACTTAATGATGCAGACTGCATTTTTATGCTCATCTATTTTAAAAGGGTGCCTGGAGCAAAGTGGGGGGAAGCCTCCATTAATGCCAGTTTGGTATTTCAAATACAATTTGATGTAATTTACATCAAATATATGTGAGCAGCGAAGGATAATTTTGAACGCTGTCCCTGTTTCTATGTAGGTGAGCTTGTCACAGCAATTCATTAGCGCAAGTTCCTTGCAGAAGAAAACCGCAACGTCTGAATTTTTTTTTCCTAGGAAAAGGCAAAAATGAAACATATTCAATTAAATATTTTTCCATTGGAATTTTCAGAATACACTGTTACTTTTGGGTTTGATACAGATGTATCAGAAGCTTCACCATGGAAGGTGCGGCATCAAGAGTGTTGGCTACTCTGGATAATAGGGAGCTCCGTTCACTAGCATGAAAAGACCTCCACTGGCACAAACAGCTTGCCAGCTCCAATCTGCTAATTAAGAATTTGTTTCTGAAGCCTGCTCTGTACCTTTGCCTGCAGAGGACAGGTGAATGAGCACTGGAGTCAGGGTCTTTTCAGTTGTGGCTCCCTGACTGTGGAATTCCATCCCCAGATATTAACCTATTACCAAGCTTGTTCAGCTTTAGACACTAGATGAGAATATTCCTTTCCCCCCACAAATGTTCACGGATTTAAAACTAAAACTACTTAACTTACACGGATTGCTAAACTGCCTAGGATGCTAACTAAGCCCTTCGCCAGTATATTTCCAAGAGATGCCAGTTTCCTCGGGTTAGGATTGCTCTGCTGATTTATGCTCTGATTTTACATCTTGTCTTATTATTAGTTTTATGCTCGTCTATTGCTATTGTGTATTTTAATTGTTTTTATACTTGTTAGAAGCCACACTGGGAGTAAAAGATGCGCATGGGGAGGGGGGGTGTTAAAAGTTTTAAACCAGTACATGAATTATTCATGTCGCTAAATATTGTGTGTGTGAAACTCATTTAATAGATGGACTAAGTCAAATTTATAAGATGCAACGTAGGTGAATGGCTAATTAATGAACCCTGCATGGCATTACAGAGTTATGCAGAGCATGTCCAATTTATACTGTTGCATATTCCTATGTATTAAACTTCCTATGAGTGGAAGAATAATGGAAGTTCATATTGTTTCACCAATGCTTGCACGGGAGCTCATGCAAGAGTTCTTGCAGAGGTATATTAGGTCTACAGCAAGTCTTGGGCTTCTGCTTAGGCAAGGATGTTGTGTAAGGTGTACACGTGTCATTTAAAACACAGCTTCCTTGTGCAACACTCTAGCACAAGATGTAAAACAGCCCTTTCATGAGAAGACGAAGTTGCATGCAAGATGGCACCTATTGATCTATCTCGTAACCTTGGTCCATGAGTTGTGCTTAAGTTGCATTGAAATCAAGTGTGTGTGTGTGTGTGTGTGTGTGTGTGTGTGTGCCATCAAGTCATAGCTGACTTATGGCGACCCTGTAGAGTTTTCAAGGCTAGACATGTTCAGAGGTTGCTTGCCATTGCCTGTCTCTGCATGGGCTGAGAGAGTTCTGAGAGAACCGCGACTGTCCCAAGTTCACCCAGCAAGCTTCATGTGGAAGAGTGGGGAATCAAACCCAGCTCTCCAGATTAGAGTCCGCCACTCTTAACCACTATGCCACACTGGCTCATACTGGCAATGCTAAATTGATTTCCATGAGATTTAGGAGCAGCTATATTAAATTTGCAGTACTGCAGGTTTTGTACAATAAAGACAGATAGTTTTTATTTATCCACACATCTCTTCCAATCCACTGATTACCTGCAATACTAGATTCACCCTTCCATTGGTTTGGACTGCAACTGAAGTACAGTGTGTTTCCAGGCCTCTTTCAGTTCCAGCAAACCATGCTGTCACCAGGTGACTAGGATCACACTGGATCCACATACAGTTAAACCTCCATTTGGTAACTAAGGTCTACTATCATGAGCATTACCACTGAAACCATTAATCCTAGTGCAGAAGAACCATCGACGACACAGAAGAACTGTTGAGGACGCAATGTTTATAAAATAAATAGAAATAAACTTTACATCAAGAAACATTTAAAGTTCAGACCATTCATTCATTCAGTTCTCTCAACCTCCAGCTCAATAGTAGAAAAAATGGAAATCGGTTAAAGGAACAAAAGTTCAAAATACTCAATAAACCTTCCTAGTCCTATCTTGTTTTCGTACCTATATTGTTTTACAAAACCCTACCTACTTAGCCTAACCTTTCCTAAAAGGGGAAAAAACCTTCTTTCTTCAACTCATCCTACCTACCTATCTTATCTCATCCATCTAATTAGAGCACTTCACTCCTTGCTCTCTCTCATTCTGTCACTCAAAGTCACTCCACTTCTCTCTCACACACTTTCCCCTCTCCCAGCCAACCTCCTTGTCTTTTAAACTACCTGTCAAGAACTATGTACGCAGTTCACAGCATTTTATGATATTATCTACAGATATATTATGCATTACATCACATGGACTTATGGACCTGACCTGGTAAGGATTTTGCATTAGAGAACTAAAGGAGAAGGATAACAAATAAAAAGGGGCAAGAATCCATAGGATAAACCTTTTGTAATTTTTCTTGGCTCTCTCTTGCATTATAACAAATTATATTTTAACTATATAATCTACTTTCTTGTATACCAACTTTACCTTCTGTGTTGTTCCAGCCTAATCTATTACATTTTCATATATTTAAATTAATGAGCCACAAATAAATGAGAAGTTTATCCTTTAGCTGCAGGAAGTGGGTAACGTTGCCTTTTCTTTCCAACAAACGCAGCACATATTTTCTGCAGCCAACGATCCCTTTCTTTTCCCCTAGATCTCTCTGGGGAGAGAACTCCTACTGATCATGCTCAGAAAAGGTTAAAGGTGAAAAGCTGTAAGTAAAAAAAACTTATGGCACCCCTAAGCATTTCTACAACCATGTGTGTTTACCACCACAGAAAAATTCTGTGGCTGTCACTGGTACATCATCACTCTACAATAGCCATATTGATTAAATGACAGATTAGGAGATCTTCAGTATAGGTTTTGAAGTGTCCCGTCTCCCCAGTCCTGGGAAGATGACCTGTAGGCATCCTGAATGACCAAGGATGTAAACTCAGTTCCACCTAGTGTGGCCTTAATTGTGTTACCCCTGGGTAGACTGGAAAGGGCAAAGGAGAGACTGAATTCCTACTGATATAGGATGTAATTTTAGTACACAAGACAAAAGAATAAATACAGCATATATACTTTGTGAGTGAAGTTGCTCTTTGATCACTAGGATAATTATCTCTAAAACTACACTACCAGCAGAAGGAAAATCTATAACTACGCACAAAACCTTCAAGCCTATTCCCTTTACAATTCCAGGCTTCTAAACAATAATAGCAACAATGGTAATGGATAGAATCCTCAGCTGGCGTAAAACCATCTAGCGCTAGATAGGACCCCCTATTTGTATAACCCATATTGCTGGAGCGAATTCTTCCCGGTTTCTTCAGTCTCACACATCTGCTGCATAACTGATTGGTTGGGGGCGGGGGGAATAATGACAGCAGAATATGTGACCTGAAAAGGCTGGTTGCAAAACAAAAAATTAATCTATACGAGAGAGAAAAGTCTTAGTTGAACAATTACTGTCAAGTTGATAATTATTGATGAAACATATGCATCTGATTTTTCTAAAAGTTGGTTTCTAGCTAGTGATTTATCTCATTTAGAATAGGATTAATTAGAAAAATGAAATCTTACCCATATGTATCAGAGCCCTGGTTATATGAACCTTCATTACCTTATTTCATAGAGAGACTCCCCCTGTAGTCGTGTATCCATCTAACCATTTATCCAAATATTAAATTAATCAAAATACTTTGGATTTTTTAAAATGTCAGATGAATTGCATTGCTCTTGTCCTTTCTGGATTCATTCCAGCTTTGCAAATCCACATCAACCACATCTGTTTTTTAAAAATCAAGTGTCCTGCCACCAGAACATTTCTTTGAGGGGTGCCACATGGTTTCTATACATCAAGAACCAAATTCATCAATCTGCCCTCTTTAGTTGTTGGCTTTTTTAAATTCAATACATTTTCATCCCACCTACAAGGAACTCAGGGTGGCATGCATCAATTTTCTCTCATCCATTTTACCCTCACAACAACCCTGTGAGGTAGGTTAGGCAAGTTTCCATGGCAGAGCGGGAATCCAAACCTCTGCCCCCTGATCCTCATCCAACACTGTAACCACTAAATGCAACTTTAACCTCGCGCACATCACAAATTCAGCCTGAGACTGATCCAGCATAGACAACCTTGACAGCAGGTTCATGGTGTGAGTTTACATAGAAACAAATGTGATAATTTGATAATACATAAAAGGGTTTGTGTGTACACACAAAAAACCCTTGGATTCTTCCTCCTCTTCCTCATCATCATCCTCACTGCTGTTGTTGGTGCTGCTGCTGTTGCTGTATTGTATCCCACTCTTACATGGAGCCATAAGGGCTTTCCCTCTAAGGGGCTGATTGCATTTATAGGTCCTTAGCATTAAGAATGCCATAAATTCAGATGCTTCCAGGCCATTTCATTGGATTTCCCCTGTTTCAAACTGGAATTAAGGGATGATTGCATTGTCTGAACACATCTTGTCATGCTATATTTCAGGAGTGTTTTGCAGGCATTCAGAACAGATTCACATTTGTTTGTGAGGACATGGTTATTACATTTTGTTCCTTACTTCTGTGGGGGATAAGGAAACCTGGTGAGGCAGGGAATACGATGTGGTCCAAGGAAGTTTCCTTTGTGAGCTGCCATAGATTCACAATATGGCCTTGACAAAGTCCCTTACAGCCCATTCCTGAAGGGGGAGCCAAGCTCCTTAGGAACTGGGGTGATCGCACACCGGCGTAGGTGCCACCTTATCACGGAATATAGTGGCACCTACACCAGCACAGGGGCAAACACGGCAGCATCTGGGAGCCACTGGCCCCCAACGCCAGCCACTGGCCCCCAATCTTGGTTCTCCATTTTACATTTACCCATTCTGTTATCCCGCTGAAGAAGAGAGCCAAGAAGGAGCCAAGGTTTGTTTGCAATTGATCATTATATTTATACATAAGCCTGGTACAATCATTATTTCAATGTGGTTTGGGGGGGGGGAGCAGAAGAACAGGATCAGGTATGCTGTCCTACTCCCAACCTCCATGCATTAAGCTGAATGTCTGTGTTGAGTCTAAAGTCCTCTACAAGCAATCAGGAATCCTGGAAAACTAAGGCCCCTGACTACACACGGAGCAGTCTGTTAGCATACATCTATTCAGACCTTCAGTTCCACCTGCACACATAGATTGAAATAATAGTACCAATTAATATAATTAAATAATTAATCTAATAATAGTTCATGTGAAACTGTCATAAATACAGTTATCAACTATAGAGTCCAATTGCCAAAGTGCCCATTTTCTCCAGGTGAATGGATCTCTATCAGCTGGAGATCAGTTGTAATAGCAGGAGATCTCCAGCTAGGGCCTGGAGGTTGGCAACCCTAGTTAACACACATCTTGATCTACACAGTTTGTATTCTGTTCTGTGTTGCTTCCCCATATCCAATAGAAAAAAATATTCCTCCACTCAGTGTCTCCTGGTTTGTTCTAAGGATAGATCCACTTGTACTTTCAACCCAAGTTGATTTTAAGTCTGTTCGGGTCACATATACCTGTTTATTCCTGCCTTCCAATCATAAAGTTGGACCCCACAGATCCTTTTCACTAGTAGAGGCAGTTCCCTGTAACAGAAGACACTGATGCAAGACACTCATCCAAATGTCTAGCATCAGGGGAAGTCTTAAGTGTCTTTGCCAGTGGAACACATCCTTGCAATCTGAGAATTTATTGAGCCATTCAGAAGCACCTAGCTTGTTTGGGAAAGAAAATCCAATCAAGCTGGAAGAAGCAAATAATCCCAAAAAAACATGGTTAGAATTAATCCTGTCTTAGCCCTGATAGGGGAGAAATAATATATTTATTTTCTATCCAGTTAATACTTTAGAGTTTAAAATGGTTCCCCGTCCATACTGAATGTCCATTGGCCCTTGACATCATACATCTCTTGATACTGCATAACATATGCAGTGTTCTGCTTGGAGTAAAGAACATGGAGTCTGGGTCCACTCCGCTTCCTAGCCACCGTGATTTAGTACAAGATGAGTTCTGCTGTCAGATCTAGTAATTTGAGACTCATCTTACTGCGAAGTATATATGCTGATGAAAAGCTGCTTTAGCAGCAAAGAGACTGCTAATTGTTTGATTATACAGGTCTTCACATTAATGAAGCACTATTCCATGGATTTGGAGCATGGCGTGCAACCAAATTACCACCCCAGCACTCAAGCTGTGAAATCTGATTATTCATTAGCCAGTCAGTGAGTGGTACAAACATCTTTTTTTCCCCAAACCATCAAATGAAAGTGACTGTTTTTTTTTATTCTGCCCCCTCTTGCTAATAAGAATATTCCGTTTTAGATATTTTTATCTTATTTTTTTTAAAAAAACATACATGCACAACAGTGATAGTGGCCTACTCAAGAGCATTCAGAATTAAAATGTTAGAGGAAACAACATCAGGACTTCTCCCCCCCCCCAAAAAAAAACAGAGTGCTTCTCACATCATTTATCCTCCACGTTTGTTTTATCTCCTCCCCCCTCTTTCCTAGGATCATCATTGGTTACCTACTGTGGCCCATTTTACGAACTGAGTCATCTATATCCTCCCCAAACTGACAAGACTAAAACAGCAATTGACTTTAAACAAAACAAAACACCGAATCAAAGTGAGGACAGCTCACACTGTGTCTTCCTCTACAAGACTGACTGGGTCCAAGATAAATGAGTCTCTAAAAGTCATTCAGAGCTTTTTGTTTTTAATTACTTTATAAATCTTGTTCTTTTAGCTGGGAAAATATCACAAATTCCCTCTCCACCTAGTGTAAATAGTGAGTCATCTTGCTGAGAGTAATTGGAAAAGAACAGCCAGCATTTCCCGCCCCCCCCCATCTCCCTGACATATTTCAATGACAGTAGAGCGCAGACATCCCCAACCTGAGGGAGATTCCCACTCCAGCTAGTCTGTTTATACAATAAATGTATCTGGGATCAGTTACAAGACGAGATGAGTGGAAATCCTTCCTCATATAGAGAAGAGGTGCTCCTGACATCTCCAGCAAATGGGATTATCTGTAATGAGATTACGCACAAAGAGATTAAGATGTGAACTGACGCTCCTAGGAGATGCAAAAGAGGCTCTGGAGACCCCCAGAGAAATTAGGTGTCAGAAGCAGAAGGTGGAATTGCTTCCTGGAGAAGATTTTTCATGATAATGATAATGATCTTACTGTTATAATAGCACCTCTCATCTGGGGAGGACCCCCCACCCCCTGAGTAATGTGAGTTATCTGTACGTATATTTTATGCACCACTGATGGGAGGGATTCCCACCTCTGTGTGTAAGGCAGGAGTAGACCACCAATGGACATCATCATTAGGTAATACATTAGGATGGAACATTCGTGATGAACACAGTAGCAACAATACTGTATGCACTAGAGATGGAAACAGAGGAGCAAACTGAAATTCCATTCCCAAACATCATATCAAGAGATGCATTTATACATTTAGAAAACTAGCCAGATGAAATTTAAAAACAGATTTTTACCAAGAAGACTGACCCAGAAAAAGCTCAGTCATTGTACCAAGATGAAGTGAACACAAACAGAAACTTAGGGCACCTTCACACATACCGAATAATGTATTTTCAATCCACTTTCAATACATTTTAATGATCATTTGCAAGGGGATTTTGCCATTTCACACAGTAAAATCTGGCTTCAAAGGGCATTGAAAGTGGATTGAAAGTGCATTATTTGGCATGTGTGAAAGTGCCCTCAGAAAAGAAGAAGTCGGTTTTTAGATGCTGAATTTCTCTACCACTTAAGGAAGAATCAAACCAGCTTACAATCACTTTCCCTCCCCTCCGCACAACAGACACCCTGTGAGATAGGTGGGGCTGAGAGAGTGTGACTAGCCCAAGGCCACCCAGCTGGCTTCATGTGTAGGAGTGGGGAAACAAATCCAGTTTACCAGATTAGCCTCCATCGCACAGGTGGAGGAGCGTTAACCACTACACAATACTACAAGATATGGAACACGTAACAAGGAATATGCTTTATTGTTGGAGGTGTAATAGGCTTTGAGCCAATGTGGTTACTGTTGGTTGGAAAGCTCCCATAGCAAATAAAGCCTCACTCACATGCCAGCTAAAACAAACATAAATGAGGTTTTGATTACAGAGTAGGTCTGACCTACTCATTCAAAAGTAGAAACTGGTACAGTTTTCCTCGATCTACGGCACTTCAGAATGTAAGAGAGAGATCAAATTAAATGCACTACAATTCGAGAAATTCCTTGCCCATGGAAAGCTATTGTGTCAGTAGAAAGATTCTAGTTTAGCCCTTTTCCTGATGTTCTGGTGTTTAACATACAAGGACTTTTTGTTTCAGAGAAGTCAAACATTTGGACCGTCATCAGCATTCCCACTTGGTATGGTGGATAATATGCTTTTTTCTTTAAGTGAAAGAAAAAAGGTTTATCCGCTCATATCATTCTTTGTATTCACTCAGAGGACTACATGCACCCACTTCCTCCCTTATGGAACAATGGTCTTTGGCTTGACGATTAGGGTTGCCAGGTCCCTCTTCACTATCGGCAGGCCTTTGGGGTGGAGCCTGAGGAGGGCAGGGTTTGGGGAGGGACTTCAATGCCATAGAGTCTAATTGCCAAAGCAGCCTTTTTCTCCATGTGAACTGATCTCTATTGGCTCGAGATCAATTGTAACAGCAGGAGATCTCCAGCTAGTACCTGGAGGTTGGCAACCCTAATGATTATGTGAGCCAGTCCTCAGATTTTTTTTACAGGACATATTGAAACTGAACAACACTTCTTTCAATTTATTAGGAATTCCTTCCCTTCAAAACATGTACAAAACATTGTCTGGAACACATTAAACATAATATACTCTGCACAGCATCAAGACAAAGACCAAGCCTGACTTTCACATGAAGCATTTCTTGTTATTAGAGCGTGCTTTCCATGATTAAATTGATAATGGGGAGGGAAATAAATCATCTGAACAAAAGAAAGTAATATAAAAGTAGACTGAGTGAACAGTAGGAAACAAAATTAGACACTGTTGTGTCTTAGCAGCTAGGTCCTAAAGCTTGTTGAGATCTTTGCCAGATCAGGGATCCACCCAGTAACTGGAATCTTCCCTTCAGGGCAGCACTAAGGTCTGAGGTTTTCTAGGTCCAAGTTTGTGGGTTTAACGGAGAAACGCTGGCCCCTGTTAACTGATTGAACCAGCAAGGTCATCTTCTCTGCCTAGAACTTAAATACCTGAAAGTGGAGAGGAGCCACACTTGTACCTAGGCTTCAACCTTTTAGGGATTGATTGAGACCCAGTCCTGCAAGGAAGTACATACGCTAGAGCCAGGTTTGCCAGGCAATGCATGTCAACCTGTGGGAGGGTTATGGGCAGGACCATGGGGGGTACGGAGTTGTGTGCAGTGTTACATCACTTCTGATAAAAAGTTCAAAAGTGACAAAGGTCGCTCGAGGAATCACCAGTAATTCTATGCTGAAACTTAATGATAAAACCATAGAGCTGGTGTCATATTTGTTATATTTCTGGGGTTATATACAGGTGTTATATTTGTTATATTTCTATAAATATGCCCTTCTGAACATTTCTGTTTTGCACATTCTGTGGAATGATAGAAGTGTGGGGGCCTTCCTGATCTCCTCAGACAGTCCTCTCCACAACAGCCCCTGTTACAAGTTACAGTGAACACACGTACAATCCTATGTACAGTGTACACTTGATTTTTCTTTATACATGTGTTAAGTAATTTTCATGTTACATCCAACGCATGTACAGCTCAACATGTGATATAAACCCCAGATTTATCCAAGTACTGATACCTGGTTTCATTTGAAAAGGGATTGAGCGATGGCTCTTTCTTGCAATAGGTGGCAAATTATGTCCTGGGAAATGTGGAGTTCTTCAGAAGATTCACAGGAATTCCTCAATGTCAATGGCAGACAAGCTTTTCTGAAATACAGCCAGTGGATACCTGGTGACCCGGTTGCCAGTGGATACCTGGTGGCCCTAACTTACCAGTAGTGCTTACTGTGAGAAAAACATCACCCTCCCCTCATCTCCCCTGTCCTGGGCTTTGGCTTAAACATGGAGATGAGGACAATTTGACCCAGACTGATCTCAGGGGAGATCAAAGAATCATGTTTTAACAGGATCGGGAAGACTTGGACATTGCAAGGGTTGGGCACAAGGTCATCTCAAAGGGACAGAAAACTCATGCATAACCCCAACAAAAAACCAAGTTGAACCAATGGAGAAAGTAGGTCACAGTGCCCATGCATAAAAGATCTTAGTCCATAACTCAACCTCCCCTCTCTGTACACTGCAGAAGAAGACTGCTATTAGTGGGCCAGCTGTATTTCAGAAAAGCTTGTCTGCCATTGACATTGAGGAATTCCTGTGAATCTTCTGAAGAACTCCACATTCCCCAGGACATAATTTGCCACCTATTGCTCCAGCCCATTCCTGTTCTCATTGACTTCTGGCTAATCTGTAAGTCCCTTCAGAGCATACAACTGCCACTCAAAGTAATATCAGGAATCGGAATATTTTAAAAGGTTACCTTCCACAAAACCTCTCCCATTAAAATATTACTATGAAGATGCAGGTCAAACAACTCTATAATAGATCATTGTTAGGGAATTTTGTTATTTTTTTATGCTAGTTCTTGAAATTTATCGGCGGTTCACATGCCAGAAACTGGTCTGTGATAAGCCAAAGAGAAAATTCAGTGTGAATTATCTCGTCTTCACCATAGCAAAGTTCTGAAGTGTTATTATTTGCTTAATAAAATTTTCATATGCTAAAAACAATCCTATTAGTTTAACAAAACGTTGAAAAATTATGATCTTTTCCACTTTGGTTGCTATAGAACTTTGCATTGATGGTGTCTATTTATCTTCTCTTCCCATGTGTGCAAGAGACAATTAGGACTTTTCTTTTTCTCCCAGTTACTGTAATGATTAAGGATAAACCCCTCAAGAAATTTTAATGAATAATTTCAAAGCAGAAACACGAATGGTACTCTTTATTGGTCTGTAGTTTTGATAGATGGAAGGACTGCATATACTAGTAATATCTGGATCAAAGTGAGGCAGCAGAATGGTGAAATTCAGGTTCTTAAGTTTGGTGACAAGAACTGTGTTTTTTGTTGTTTAATCTTGTTGTTTAAGCAGCACCAACTGATGTATAAGGTGCTTTACAGAGTCACACAAGCAAGAAATGCTCCTGCCCACAAGATGCTCTCAATCTGCATTGTGACCATGAGCAAGACAGTAAAGGAAGTGGAGGGGAGATCCAAAGGGACAGATACGTAGGGATGAATGTGCAACCTAAAAAGATTTATGGGGGAGAATTAAGCAGTGAAGCCAAAGAGTGTGTGTGTGTGTGTATATATATATACAATACGATACAATACAATACCTTTGTTGGCATCTTAAAATAATAAAACACGCCAGTGTGTGTGTGTACATATACGATACAATACAATACCTTTGTTGGCATCTTAAAATAATAAAACACGCCGAACCGCCGGCAAAGATAGGTTAAGATCATTCTTATAATTCATTAATACTGATAATTTATTGATTAAAATTACAGATTAAAATTCAATACTTGAGCTCTTTGGGGATTCTGTCAGAGAGGGCTGTGGCTAAAAAGCAGGCTACTAGAGCAGTGAGGTTACTATCCTGATCTGCTAAAAGAAAGCGAGTCAGGTCCCTTTTAGATCTTGTATGCCGAAGATCTGGCAAATGGCTGAACATTGTGTGGCGAGGACTGCTGTGGAGTGGGCAGTCCAATAGGATATGTTCCACAGAGTCCGGGACTCCAGAGTCACAGGCCCCAATTTGCAGGATCTGAGCAAGGCTGTCAAAGATAGGATATTTTGGAGGACTTTGATTCATAGGGTCGCCATGAGTCGAAAGCAACGTGACGGCACTTAACACACACATATAATTACCTAAATGGCACACCTAACAGTGTCTCCAGTGTGCAGGGCCAACAAGGGGTAGTCAACAACGGTAGGTCCCCTCTTCTAGTAATCAAGCCAGTAAAGATGTTAAAAGGAAGGGGGTGGGGAAAGGACAGGGAGGCCAGCCCTAATTAAAAAGCCATAGCTGTCCTCAACCATAAGTCCGGTGGAATAGTTCCATCTTACAGGCTCTGTGGAAATCTTTAAGGTCCTGCAAGGCCCTGATCTCATTTGGGAGACTATTCTACCAGGCAGGGGCCAGGGCAGAGAAAGCCCTGGCCCTGGTTGAGGACAGTCTGACACTCCTTGGGCCGGGGACCACCAGCAGATTGTTACCTGATGAACACAGTGTTCTCTGTGGGGTACATCAGGAAAGGCGGGCTTGCAGATAGGGTTGGCCGCTCCGAGGTGGGAAATACCTGGAGATTTTGGGGGTGGAGCCTGAGGAGGGTGGGGTTTGGAGAGGGCAGGTACTTCAATGCCAGAGTCCAATTGCCAAAGCAGCCATTTTCTCCAGGGGAACTGATCTCTTTCACCTGGAGATCAGTTGTAATAGCGGGAGATCTCCAGCCACCACCTGGAGGCTGGCAACCCTAGGAAGAGAGGAGGCACCTTGATGTAGGTATGTCCTAGGCAGGTGTTTCACAGAGAGAAGACCTTTGAACAGCTGAGAACCACAGAACCATAGAAACCAAGTCACAAGAAGGGACACAGCAGGAGACAGCTACCTACAGTTTTTATTAGAGAGCAGTAAAGTTAGTGGAAGTTACTTCTGAGTAAGCATTCATAGCCCATACATCTAACCTATTGAAACAGAAGCCTACCTTACCTTAATCAAAGAACAATTTGCCTTTTATAAAGACAGATTTAAGATCAAAGCATAGAGTTTCAAGCTACCTTTCCATTCTCTGTTTCTTTACTCAAGCAGTTGAAAGTGCTTTTAGAATCTTCCCCAGGTTCTCTTTAATGTCCGGGGTGAGTAAAGGAATATCTACCTTGAAACTCCAATGGAAACCACTGTTCACATATCATCGCCTACCACAAGAACAAATAGTTGGTTTCAGTTGTCTGGGATAGCATCAGAAACCGCTGTACTAAGTTCTTCTATGACCCTGTTCTTATTTTTATAACTGAGGCCTCAGAGACAAAATCTAGGAGTACACACAGTGAGGTTTTTGAGTCTCACAATCACTGCCCCCCAAAATATTACTGTCCACAGTACTTCACCAACTGCCTTAAAATACTCCTATCTTTCAAAATTGTTTGTTCAACTAGCAAAAGGGGAAGTAGTGGAAGGATGTTCTCAACAATTACTAGGGTTGCCAGGTGCCCGGTGGTGGCGGGCAACCCCCTGGCAATTCGCCCGTCTGCCCGCTGACTACCTGAGGGTCCGGGGGCAAACGTGCACGCACACCAATGTGCGCGCATGGCACTTCTGGTAAAGGGCCGCTTTACCACTCAAACTAAGAGGAAAAGAGGAAAATGCCCCTTGCGAGGCAGCACTTCCGATTGTAAACCACCTAGGGTTGTAAACTGGAAGTGCTGCACATGTGCATCAGCGCGCTCGTGCGCAATTGCAACCACAGCCCCATAGCCTCCCACCGAAGCAGAGGAGGGACCTGGTAAGCCTAACAATTACGGCATTATGACAGGTGTAATTATGGCTGCCGACAGGCCTGGAGGAAAATGTTTTATCCCTTTCATAAAGGTTATTTACCGCCATGGTACGAAAAGCTTCAGATGCCCATTTCAACACATTAAGCCTTTATTAAAGGGACAAGACATTTTTCTCCAGGCCAGGTGGCAACCTCAGGTGAGATGCATGTTACGGGAAGGTTTCTATATTATAAGGATCCCTGGGAACTGTAGCTCAGTATTATGCACTTTCATCAGAGAGGCGTATTGTACCTCCCTGTCAAAGAGATGAGCCAGTGTCAGAGATGGAGGGTTCGTTGCGACAGCGTGCTCCAGGGAAGCACTTGACTTTCCTCTAGAAGTGAATGACAATTATACACAGGGGGGAAGGGGTTGCAGTCGAGGACACCATGGAGAGAGTCTAACAGTGCAATCCAAAGCACATACACCCTTCTAGCTCCATTGAAGTCAATGGGCTTAGAAGAATGCAACTCCTCTTCACAGGGTTCTGTAAAGCTACTTTGTGGCTTCACTGATCCCAGCAACCCAAACGGTTTTGAACTGAGCCTCCTCCTATCTGCATAGCACCTGTGTTAATCTGATATTCTCTTTCCTTCCTTCCTTCCTTCCTTCCTTCCTTCCTTCCTTCCTTCCTTCCTCCCTCCCTCCCTCCCTTTCTTTCTTTCTTTCTTTCTTTCTTTCTTTCTTTCTTTCTTTCTTTCTTTCTTTCTTTCTTTCTTTCTTTCTTTCTTTCTCACAACAGATTGTAAACAGAATTCTGGATCAGCTTACATACAGAAATCCTTCCCATAAACTATGTCTTCCACCTATTAGTGATCTGTTTGCACTATTAGTTGGTTGTTTCTCTGTAATATGGTACATAACTCCAAGATCACTAATATAAAGGGTTGCCAAGTCCCTATATAATATATAAAGTTGCCAGGCCACCGGCGGGAGGTTTTTGGGACGGAGCCTGAGGAGGGTGGGGTTTGGGAAGGGGAGGGACTTCTATGCAATGGAGTCGAATTGCCTAAGCAGCCATTTTCTCCAGGTGAACTGATCTCTATCGACTGGAGATCAGTAGTAATAGCAGATCAGCTACTACCTGGAGGTTGGCAACCCTATTAATATAGAAAAGGCATCCTGTGTTGTTAGTAATGACATAGAATGTCAGCAGGCAGCTCAGGTGGGCACAGCCACAATGGCATAAATTCCTCCGTTTATAGAAAAATTATAGACCACTGTTGCTGAGGCCCACTGCAAATATCAAAATGCATCCAAATGAAAATACAAACATGTCTCTGTTTTGATGGACTTGCTTTTGGTATAAAAGGGGGGAAACAAGATAAACAAAGAAGCACAGACAATGCCTGCAAAATTATATTACCAGATGTTTAGCCAGCCTTCACTGCTTTGGTTTATATTCTCATCACAACTATTGCTTGGATGTCAGTCTAGTATCTGCAGCACACTTGGAATGGTTTAACCTCTGATACTTACTGAAATTTTCACCAAGCAAAGGCCTGTATTTATCCAACAAGTTGTCATCATCGGTAAGTTTTCATATTCCTTGACATTCACATGTCTGAGATTGAAATCCTACCGAAAACTCATAAATAAAACGGCTTCTTCATCCCACTCACCAGAGGATATGAAAAAAAATTAGTCTCTCAACTAGTTTATTTCTTGTTACCACAAATTGTGACAGGGGTTCACGTTAAGGTACGAAGGTTTATGACAAAGAAATGAATGTAGGTTTTAAAAATTGGTTAGGGATATATTATTTTAACAATTTTCAGGTTTTTTAAAACCTCGGGACAACAAGTCAGGTCGGCATACTTTAGACCAGGGGTCCTCAAACTACGGCCCGAGGGCCGGATCCGGCCCCCGGAGGGCTTTTGTCTGGCCTGGGGACCGAGAAAGCCAGTCCCCCCTTGCCCCCCTCCCCAGAGCTTTTCTGGGCTTCCTGGCCGCGTGCGCCCAGCCGGAAGCCTCCCTCCCGCCCCAGTCGCCCCCTTCCCTGCTCCCTCTCCAGCCCAAAACCCCCTTTCCTGGTGGGAGGAAGAGGGCGAAGGGGGCGACTGGGCGGCGCGAGGCGGCAAGATGCCTTGTGCGCCGCCCAGTCGCCCCCTTCGCCCTCTTCCTCCCACCCTCCCCGGCCCAAAACCCCCTTTCCTGGGCGCATGAGGCATCTTGCTGCCTCGCGCGCCGCCCAGTCGCCCCCTTCCCCATCTCCCTCCCAGCCTCCCTGGCCCAAAACCTGCTTTCCTGGACGCACGAGGCATCTTGCTGCCTCGCACGCTGCCCGGTCGCCCCCTTCCCCCTCTCACCCTCCCCGGCCCAAAACCCCCTTTCCTGGGCACATGAGGCATCTTGCTGCCTCGCGCGCCGCCCAATCGCCCCCTTCCCCCTCTCCCTCCCAACCTTCCGTGGCCCTGGCGTTCCTGTTTTGGCCGCAGTCGGGCAGCGTTCTCACGGCTCGGGGCTCTCTCTCCTCCCGGGGGTATTCTTGTGGCCTGGAGGTAATTGTAGGGGCCCCTTGGGGGGGGCATATCTCCAGGGAGGAAGAAAAAGACTTGTGGCCATTTATGCACAGGAGGTTTTGCCTTGGATTTGCCGCTCTCCAGATGCACATTTTCCCCATCCGGATTCTCAGAACTCAAAAGTAAGCTCCCCCCCCCCCCCCCCCGGGCAGAGTTTGAAGAATTCGGATGGGGAAAATGTGCATCTGGAGAGCGGCAAATCCAAGGCAAAACCTCCATTGCATAAATGGCCTTGGTTTTTACATGCCGACTTTCTGTACCACTAAAGGGAGACTCAAATTGCTTTACAATCCCCTTCCCATACTTTCCCACAACAGATGCCCTGTGAGGCTCAGAGAGCTCTAACAGAGCTGTAACTTGCCCAAGGTCAGCCAGCTGGCTTCGTGTGTAGAGGTGGGGAAACCAACCAGGTTCACCAGATTAGCCTCCGCTTCTCACGTGGAGGAGTGGGGAATCAAACCCAGTTCTCCAGATCAGAGTCCCCGCTCCAAAACGCCACTCTTAACCACTACAGGGGGAAGGTCCGGGCTTGCGAGGAGGATGCTTTTCCGGAGAGCCCCCTCAGCCGCCACCTCCTCCCCCGCACACGTGGGGAATTTGTTCATATTTTTTTCAAACTATAGTCCGGCCCCCAACAGTGTTTGAGGGACAGTGAACCGGCCCCCTGTTTAAAAAGTTTGAGGACCCCTGCTTTAGACTCTACCCCTCTCAGGAGAGAATCCCCAATTACGAGAACACGCCTCTTCCTAAATTGTGGGACGGAAGATCGAGTTCTCTCATGCGCACACACCACACCAACGCCAGCCACTGCGGCTCTCAGGAGTGGGCTGTTACACTAATATGGCTAGAGATGGGTTCAGTCACTATACTCATGTTTGGAGGTGGAAGAGCTGTTTTCCATTATCTTTTTCATTATCTTTGTTATGAAAGGAATCCTTAGGTTACCCTCATCTTCTTTGGAGCATTAATGTGGAACCAAAGTCCCAAATGACCAACAATTATGAGAGCGTCAAACTCCAAATGGAGTGGAAATAATACATCAGAAAGACTTTTACTTTGTTAATCATTCTAGTGTATTAATTCTGGACCCCAAAGACTGCTGGGAAGAGAAGGAACACAAAAGAGGAAGAAAAGGAACACAATCACTTGGATTCTGAAAAGTGTGAAAATAGCTAGAAATTGATGCCAAAAAGCTACCTTCTTTAATATTCTTTGATATGTGGTGTGTGCTAAAACTTTGTGCACTGTACATACCTTTGCTTTCCCATCACACTATATATATTGTTCATATGACATACCCACAATCACTCGAGTTGCCAAATTTTTCCAAATTTTGAGGTGAAACACTTGTGTGCATTTTAGTTCCTATCCCCTGTGGTGGCTACCAGGGTCCCCTTTCTGCTCCATAAGAGACTCTTCACCCATGTCATGTAGGGGTAACCTTCTGGAAAAAAACTCATAGGATAAGATCATTTGTGCCTCTAACACTGGACTTCAGGGTGGAGTCTGCCACCCCAGTGCTCCCTCTTCCCATTTTTCTGTCTCGGTTGAATTTGGAGGTTCCATATTAGGAGAAATGCCTGAACAACTGGAAGGGCAGAAGTAAAAAGAGCTTCAGTGAACTAGGGCAATTTGTATGTATTCATAATGGATATGTGTGTATTTTCTATACTTATTTGTAAAGAGCTCATACTAATCATGGAAACAGCAAAATCATCCCCCGCTCACAGACAACACATGAGTTTCTACAGAAAAATTGGAGGGTAGGATCAGCCTTAACAAACTACAGCAAGTCTGGGTCTGGCATGTGCTTGAATGGGATACCTCCTGGGAACCTTATGGACACCATCTGGGCTTCAATGATAGAAGAAAGGAAGTTATTAAATGCATGGGAAATTGTTAAATTAAACACCTGTAAATTGTTGTGTGCGCCCCACCTACCCCCCCCCCCACAATCTAATACCCAACCACATGATCTAGTGACTGCCAGTAGGACAGGCAGAGGTTCCTGCATACTGGGTGTTCTCCCCAAGGAGGAGGAGGAGGAAGAGGAGGAGGAGGAGGAAGAAGAAGAAGAAGAATTGGTTTTTATATGCCGACATTCTCTACCACTTAAGGAAGAATCAAACCACCTTACAATCACCTTCCCTTCCCCTCCCCACAAACCACCTTACAATCCCTTCCCTTCCCCTCCCCACCTTCCCTTCCCCTCCCCTGTGAGGTAGGTGGGACTGAGAGACCTCTAAGAGAGCTGTGACTAGCCCAAGGTCACCCAGCTGGCTTCATGTGTAGGAGCTCATGTGGAGGAGTGGGGAATCAAACCCGGTTCTCCAGATCAGAGTCCACCGCACCAAACCACTGCTCTTAACCTCTACACCACACTGGCTCTTACAATTTCCAACATTGTAAATTTTAAAAAGAAGAGACTCCTACTCCCAACAGCCTGATGAGATGTTTATCATATTTCAGTAGCCATGGAACACTAAGGGTCTCATTACATGATTATGTGAAATGAGAGTCAGGTTGGAGGTTCCCCCAACCTGACTCACATTTCACATCTAACCCAGGACTCGCTGTAAAAGGGGAGGGGAAAGCTCTGGAGCACATTGTGGGGGCTGGAGGGGTTTCAGCCTTCCCTCCTTTCTACCCTTTTCAGCTGGAAAAAGAATAGCCACAGGGGAGGGGGTTGTTTGTCCCGCTGCCCAATTCCACACATTAAGCCTCTCCTAAAGGGACAAGACATTTCTCTACAATTCTGTTGACAACCCTGCCTCTTTTTTCTGCAGCACCTGAAGACCACCAAAATAGGGTTGCCGGGTATCCCCTGGCCACTGGCAGGGGTTGGGGGGGTAGGGTTGCCAAATCCAGGTTGGGAAACTCCTGGAGATTTGGGGATGGAGCCTAGGGGGGACAGGGGCTTCAGTGGGCTACAATGCCATAGAGTCCACCCCTTTTCTCCAGGGAAACTGATCTCTATAGTCTGAAGATGAGCTGTAATTTCAGGGGATTCCCAGGTCCCACCTGGAGGCTGGCATCTCTGTGCTCGGAGCCACGGGGCCTTTGTAGGTAAAGAGCCATGTGGAGTTGGAGGAGGGCTGCATTGAGAGTGGACCTTGAATTAAATTGCCCCTTCCTCTCAGAGGAACATTGGTTGGATACAATAGTCACTAGAACTCTCTCTCTCACACAAACACACAGGATTTAATCCTCATCAGTGGTATTTTGCCACTAAAGTACAGGAACAAATAACTTTACTGTACACCATTCCAAATGATCATAAGCAGATGTTTGCTTTTTACTTAAGGGAAATTTTCCAGTGCCTTCTAAGAGACTGGTAGTCAAGTGGGTATGCTTAGAATACATTATTGTTTGCAGTATTGGTGTATATGGATCTCAGACCAGATACGTCCTTCAGATTACACAATGCTATAGGGGCAAGGAAGGATGCATACCTGCATTTCTTCTGAAATGATGGAAATTAGGTCTGAACCTTCCATTCAGGTTGCATTTCCATCTGCTTCCCACTTTTTGATTTCACTAAGTTTTTGCAGCTAGTATCCCCTTCAGAATTGTAGAGGGACCCCATCTGGGTTCTGTGCCTTCCCAATCTTCACTAACTCTAATTTCATTATAACCTGTCCTTAAATGACCCCAACTTCCCTCTGTATTTCTGTTTACTCCCATAGGAAATTAATTTCTGTCTCTGGCTTTAACTCATCCATCTTAGTGAGCCCCGAGGCAGAGAGAGATGGTGTTAGAATTGTTCTCCCTTTCCATCACTAATCTTAGCATCCCATGCTGTTTCAGAAATTCTGCTGAATTCTTCACTCACCTCTTTGTTTCGCATTTTAAAACAAAAAAACAGATACTTAAATATTGCCTCTATACCAGTTTTCATATCAGTGCCTTGCTTTTCTATTATTAGAGAAAGCCCTTGTTGGGGGATCCAAAAGTGGCAGGAACAGCTTTATATACTTCCTTGGTCTCAAAGTCTATCATAGGCTTTCTCCTAAATAAGTATGCAGAAGAGTACAATCTTTCTGAGGGTTCCTGGACGGTTATAACATATGAAACTGTGAATGCAGGGGAGAAATTGAGCATATGTTACGGCCCCCTAAAACCACTTTATTCTTTAGATGGGAAGATCCATTCTGTTTACAGGTTCTCTACTCGCATGCCTTTTCTGGAATTCACAACATCATTTTTAATAACATACGAGCTCATCTTCCAGTAAATTATTCAGACTTCTTCTCCTCTATTTTTTATCGCTTTCCTTTAACTGGCTTTTAAAAAAAGTTTCTGAATAGCCAAATAGCCCGAGACAACAATCAACTTGAATAGTGTCCGCTGAATAGCTGTACAGATGTAGCCATCCAAAAGTTCCAGGGCACGAGTCGCTGGGAAATGAAGTTACAAAAACTGTCTGTATCTATCCCTTGTCAGCTGTAGAGAAGGCAGCCTTCCGATTGGGCTACCGCTTAAATGGCAGGGCCATAACATTTTATTTCTGCCCTGTACCTGACTAATGAGAGTGCTTGGCACTGATCAGAAATAAACTCTGAAAAGGAGAGGGGAAAGAGAGGGAGGGTATAAAACCCCTTTCTTTAGCTTTGTGTCTTTGACAAACAGCTGAGGTGATAAACAGGGAGTTTTATGGCCTAATTGCATTTTAATCGATTTGAGCTCTGATCTACGTTTGTGTGGCTGCTGACTTATATCAGAATCATGTATGGTTTTATTATACCAAGTTCCTTCCATTAATTGGTTTATTGTAACAAAGCTACATGGCCTTTTACTGATGTGAGGTTCCAGCAGCAGGGAACCAAGCGGTCAGCACTAGGAATCTGTGGCTGCAATCCCAAAAACACTTTCCTGGCTGTCAATAAAATTGGGCTTAATTCTAAGCGGGCCTGCTTAGGATTGCTCCCAATGCTTATCAGACTAGCAAATTGTGATGAACAAAGAATAAATCTTTGAGAGAAGCTCAGAGAAAGGGAGTGGGCTGAGCTAAGGAGCTCACGCTCTCTGTTCTGAAGAAAGGAATTGATTCTGATTTTGGTAACCTGTGTGTTCGGTAGCTGTGTCTGACTCTGGGAACCTAAGGGTTCAGATTTGCCTACGCTGGTGTAAAATAAATCCTGTGGAGTGACAGGCAAAGATTGGGAGGAAAGGGACCCTTTCTCAGGTCACTGGAAGGGAATAGGCTCTGGGAAGGACATATTCCAAATACAGGGTGTTGTTTAGGAATTACTGCCACAAAAGTGGGGTACATTTATAGTGAGAACTGGAAGAGAGATTTAAGGAGAAATCTCCATACTGTTTCTCTGGGGAAGAGAGATTGGATGGCCCAGAACTTCTTATAGATGTTTCTATTCAGACTCTGCGAACTGAACTGAATTTGTGAACTGAATCTAAGAACTATAATTCTGTATCAACTAAGCCATCTAAGATCTATGCCTTCTCTGAAGTGAAACACATAAAATAGCTCTGGTTCCATGCTTCTCCTAACCACAGTTTCCCCTCCAAACCCATCCTTTGTACAGTGTGCAATAAATCTCTGTTATTTGTGTGTTAACTTGAAAAAGCCTCTGGTGTCTCATTTCTTCTGAGGTAATATAAGTAACCCCAGTTAGATGATCAGATGACGCAGATTCGCCATCCAGGTTTACAGGAAGGCTATGTGCCTGCAATTTGGGTATGTAATGCTCTTTTATTGTATGGATTATTTATGCATTGTAACTCCTAATGTTATTTTGTAATATTTATGAGCGCAGGCACTTTTTGCAGAACACATGTTCTGATTGATTAGCTTCTGGGGACTGCCAATGACGAAAAAGCGGCTTGCGAAATAGGACATTTACCGGAGACCTATTTTGGCTTTCACCTACGCAGCTTAAAGGACCAAGAGTCTTATGCACCTTTAAGGACCTAGAGTCTTACGGACGATTTGATGCATCTCCATACGGACTTCACACATGTATTGCATGTTTTTGCATCAATTTTCTTTTGTACACAGTAAAGATAAATGTATGTGCACTTTGTATCTTGAACGGATCCTTGTAACAGCATAATTTTTGTCTGTAATTTGTTTCTTTGCCATAAGTGCTTGTGATTTCCAGTAGCCTCCAGGTATTAGCTGAAGATCTCCTGCTATTACAGCTGATCTCTAGTCGATAGAGATCAGTTCACCTGGAGAAAATGTCTGCTTTGGCCATTGGACTCTATGGCATTGAATTCCCTCCCCAAACCCTGCCTTCCTCAAGCTCCACCCCAAAAATCTCCCGCCGGTTGTGAAGAGGGACCTGGCAACCCTAACTAAGAAGGAGAAAAACTAAAACTCAAAATAAACATTCTGGCAAACAAGCAAAGTCTCTCTCTCCCTCAGTACCCACATAAGAGGGATCGTGGTACCAGTACTGAAAATCAGCTTTCTGCCACAAATCCCGCCTATTCAAGAAACCAGGGGTGGGGACTTGTGGAAGGATATTTCCCCCCACAAACTGGGCTTTGCTTGAATCAAGGCTCTCCAAAGCTCAGCCAGCTTCTTTTGCCAAAGTAATGCTTATTGGTTTCTCATATACATCTGCCACCTTTCTACCTGACAAGAGACCTCCAAGGTGTCTCACAATATGAGAAAACTGCGGTATAGATAAAGGCATGTAATAAGATTTTGAGAAAGTTGTGCTGAAAGATGAAAGCTTAGGGGGTGCAATATGACCTCCTCTGTTGCCTTAGTATGATTTCTACTCTGTAAAGTTCCCACAATAAGTCTAAGGAAATAGCTTCTGCCCTTGAAGCATGCTACCCGGCATCAAGAGTCAGGTAAAACAGGGACAGTCATTTTTGTTTCATACCAGTGGGTACCACTTCTTCTATTCTGCCATTCATATGGAAAACAAGCAGCCTTAAAATTTAAAGAGATCCTTGAGCTGCACACCCTCCCTATTAGATATAAGGAGCAATCCTATGCAGGTCTACTCAGAATTAAGTCCTGTTTTATTCAGCAGGTCTTACTTCCAGGGAAGTAATTTGAGGATTGCAGCCATAGGTAGGATTATAACCCTTGCATTTATTTAGCATTTTAATCACTTCACATACATTGTCTTAGTATGCTATTCCCATAATATTGCAGGGGGAGGAAGCTGAACAAGGGCAGCTTGCCAAAAGTAATCTATGCACTGGTAGGGGAGGTGCCTCTTGAACCCAGATCTTAGCTGGCCTTCAATTTCCCCTTCTTTCTCTATTTTCACTGAGCATAGCAAATGTCTGCCTTGTGCATGTGGGCTTCATCCTTCCAGAGATCTGTTTAAGAATACAATTCTCATAACTGGTCCAAGGAATCCAAACTTTATATACAAACTCAATCTATCACATTTGTATCCTGCCCTTCTTGTATCCTGCAATCTCATCTGTCCCCTCCTTAGGGTTGCCAGCTCCGGGTTGGGGAATACCTGGAGATTTTAGGGGCGGAGCCTGAGGAGGGCAGGGTTTGGGGAGGGGAGGGACTTCAATGCCATAGAGTCCAATTGCCAAAGCGGTTATTTTCTCTAGGTGAATTGATCTTTATTGGCTGGAGATCAGTTGTTATAGCGGGAGATCTCCAGCTACTACCTGAATGTTGGCAACCCTACCCCTCCTCCATTTTATAGAGGAGCTCAGAAACAGTGACTGGGCCAAGGCTACTCAGGGGCTTCATGGCCAGGCAGTAGGGTTGCCAGCTCCAGGTTGGGAAATACCTGGAGATTTTGGGGATGAAGCCTGATGAAGGCAGGGTTTGGGGACAGGAGGAACTTTAATTGGGTATAATGCCATAGAGTCCACTATCCAAAGCGGCCATTTTCTCCAGGTGAACTGATCTCTATTGCATGAAGATCAGCTGTAATAGCAGGGGATCTCCAGCCACCACCTGGAAGTTGGCAACCCTACCAGGCAGGAATGTGGAAAAAAAAAAAACCCATTCCTCCCGTCTTCATCAACAACTCTAAAATGCTGCCTCTAGATCGAATGTTAACCATCTACATTTATATTTCAGGGAACAGAGGCAGTAAACTATCTGGTATTTATTTCTCAACCCATGATTGTGTGCGAATGCAAATACTGCCTGCTGTGCCCATTTTAGCCATCAGATGAAAACATCCAAAAACCAGCAAGGCATTATGGCAGCTATTGGGCATAGACCGACATGCACGTGCACTCTTTTCCTATACAAAGCGCATAGGAAACTTCTCGGCATCTAAACTGGCAGCTGATTGAAATTTCCCCTCTACTTTCCCAAAGGTCTGAGGTGTGAGATTCATGAGCCAGGGTCTCAGCTAGAACAGGTGTCTATCGCTGTGTAAACAGCAATTAGGCCCAAATTTCAGACTTTTTTTTCCCTCTAAATCCCTATCTGAGGAAAAACCCAGGAATAAATAGTTGCTGTAACGGCCAGGGGTATTGTGTAGCATTATAGCCTCCAGCTGGGCTATTACATACTATAGACGGGTGAAGAATACGAGCACCTGACAGATGTGTTCTGTTAGCTTCATTAGGAAAGAAACAAAGAAACTCCTCAATTAATAGCAGTGGAGCCAACAGGAGGGGGGTGGTGGGAGGAATCATAGCCTGTTATTTAAACAAAGTCAGGGAGCTTTTCACTGGTGACTTAATATGGTTCATTAATAAAAACAGCTTTCTGAATGCCCAGTTTAAGTCAAAAGAAATCACTAGCATTTTTTTTTTCCGTCAGAAAAGGAAGGGCAGAATGACAAACTACAGTTGTTGCATTCATGTCATGTGTTGGGAGGGAGGGAGGGCAGCCAATCTCAAGGACCCCTTCAAAGTGTGCAGCGGGTTGTTTTTGCACATTAAGTGGCGGAGCAGTCCTTAGAAGCGGCCTGGGTCACAGCGAGACCCCCGCTGAATGGTTTTGCGGGGGTTATACAGCCATTTCCAAAAGTCCGGACCAAGTAGCATCCACTGCAGACTGCAAGAACTATGATTTACAAAGTGCTGAAAAAGGAACTCTTATTATAATGGAAATAAAATCTGTACACAGAGCCAGAAGACATTTTTTATTATTGTTATTATTATTCCTGTTGCAAGGATTTGAAAGCCTGGTAAAATCATGTTAGCTTAGGGTGTCATTTTTTCAGAACAATAGCCTTTACCATTCCTTTTGCTTAAAACGGTGCATTATCGAGACATACATAACAGGCAGAATGTATTTTCACCATATATATTATGTATGTCTGCACATAAGCCATTGCACACTTTTTTATTATTAGTAAAGGAAATGAAGTTTGGTAATACAGAACTGCTGCTTTTGTTGTTTTTCTAAATACTAAACTGGGGAAAATAATAACCAGGCTTTTTTATTAAAAAAGAAAGAAAGAAATGAAACCCAATTCCAAATGTGATATAATTCTAGAACAGCCGAGCTTATTGCTACCTCACTGAGCAATAAAGTCGCCTGTTACTATTTTGTATGGGGTAATGTATCTGTTCAGGTGTTGTGAGCTTAGAAATAAAAGGCAAGAGCTGAAGCACACTGTGTAAAAGAAAGCTATGGTCTGGATTTTTTTAAGTACCTAGAAAAGAATGCAGTGGATAGATATTAGAAAAGGTGAGTTGCAGGTTGTTTTAAGGGGAGATTTCTGTTCATAGTTTGTACATTGCAGGTTATAAGAATATACAAACCTATGAAGCTGTTTTATGCCAAATCAGATCCTTAGGTCCCTATAGCTCCATAGTATACTCCATGGGAGGTAATTCCTCTCTCAGCCCATCCGTAGCTGTCTTCAGAACCATTATCTGCCTTCAGCCTGGGGTGGTGGGCCTATCCTAGGGTTGCCAACCTCCAGGTACTAGCTGGAGATCTCCTGCTATTACAACTGATCTCCAGCTGGTAGAGATCAGTTCACCTGGAGAAAATGGCTGCTTTGGCAATTGGACTTCATGGCATTGAAGTCCCTCCCCTCCCCCAACCCTGCCCCCAAAACCTTCCACTGGTGGCAAAGAGGAACCTGGCAACCCAAGCCTATCCTTCTGCATCTGAGGCAGAATCTGCCAGGCTTCGCCAAACATAATGCAAGCCTTTTCCATGCAGAATTTGGCTCCATTCACACTGATTGCTAAATATGGGACTTGGTTTCCAAATGGCATGCTGCTGAATGAGAATGAATGAATACCGAAAGCACATTGGCTAGGAAAATTGCAGGGTTCCTTCCCACCTGATTGCTACTCTTCTTCTCAACCAGGTGATGGTTCTATATTCATATGCCTACTGCAGCAAGTAGCATGCTGATAGTGGTATATGTGAAAGGGGCCCAAGATAAATAATAAACTTAGCCCAGCTACCTTTTTTGGCAGAATGCATAAAGCAGTTCAAAAATTCTGTCCTGTTAGAACATTGTCAGTTGGACAATGTCCCCAAAGCATTTACCACTTACCAGAACATTAGTGATTAATTTTATTTATATACTTCATTTGTACCCCACCTTTCTCCCCAGTGGAGACCCCCAGCGGATAACATCATTCTCCTCTCTGCCATTTTATTATTACAAGAGCCCTGTGAAATAGGTTATCCTGAAAGTATGTGACTTGCCCAAAGTCACCCAGCGAACTTCCATGGCAGAGTGGGGGATTCAAACCTGGGTCTCCCGTATCCAGTCTGACACTCTAACCACTATACCACACTGGCTTAATTAATAATCATACATGTTTGAAAAAGGCTCTGGGTGTTGTGCAAAACACTGGCTGCCTCTATAAGCATAAATGTTGAGAGTGACATACCAAGCCATGATAACATTGCCATTTGGTCTGGGGTAATGAAAACATCCCAAACAACCTGTGTACGTTTTATTATTCTTTTGAGGTATCATAGGTATAATGACAGCAGTGAGATAGTTGCAAGATCTAAGTTCTGCATCCATTCACAAAACAGAGGATTTGAACTGGTTCCCCATTTCCAGTGCAGCTCCACCTGTCACATCCTGCATTGGTCTACAACCTTGGGGGGATATCAGGAGTCTGCAGTTAGAAGGGGAAGTCATGAGAGATCCATTTACTGGACCCAATGGATACTTTGTTTTTTAAAAGACAACCAGGGTTTAAGAGAGTCTTCCTTCACCTTAATTCTATGTTCCCCATCTTCCTGACTTTGCCAAACTCCAGGTAGGGCCTGGAGATCTCCCAGAATTAGAACTGATGTTCAGAGAACAGAGTTCAGTTCCCCTGAAGAAAGTGGCTGTTTTGGAGGGTGGACTTTATGGCATTATACCCCACTGAGGTCCCTCCCCTCCCCAGCCCCCTTAAATCTCCAGGAATTACCTAACTTGGAGTTGGCAACCTTACTTCCTCTTCCCCATTGATTCTGCCTTCATCTTAATCCCATCCATCTACTGGTCCCTCAGCTATCTTGTTAGAAATGTGAATGTCCCAAATGTCACCTTGTTCAGGCTGCGTTAGGATTCTGCAATACCTGGTGCACCTATCGGGTTAAAAACAAAAAAGCTCAAAAGTTTTGTTTCAAAAGAAAGTTGGTTGGCAGAAGATTTAGAGCTACAGAAATGTTTCAAATGCTACTGATAGATGGCCTCCTTTAGTTCACTTTCTCTATTTATGGGGAATCTTTGGTACAAAAATGAAACTGTTTTGTGACCAATAAAGCCTATTTTACTTTCCAGGATTTGTAATACCTTCCTTTTTCATCTTTTCGTCACCCACGTTGCAAATTATTCTAGTTCTATTTCCCTGATGTATTAAGCTAGAATCTTTGCCAAGTCCCAGTTCTCTGTTTAGATTCTGGCATCATAGCCTTAGGCCAATTTTATTTCATTTGTATTTTGTTGTCAGAAAAATGTCTTTATTCTAAAAATGCCCCTTGTATATCAGCACTCAAGTGACCTGATGGAAGTGGCAGGAAAACTCACTTTTGTTTTCTCTTGCCTGCAGACACGCTTTTGCATTTGTTTGCCATTTGTTTATCCGTGTCTCCGTTCACAGACTGCAAAATTCAGACTGCTTGGGAGAGTTTTTAAATTCTAGGTTTTTTAAAAAAAATATTGGCTGGTTAGCCTAAGTCAGTTACAAGAATCAAATCAGCCATTGCTTCTGCAAAGAACTGCTCGCAGGGTGAGGAGAGAGAGCAAATATAGTGTAGTAGTTAGACTGTCAGGCTAAACCTTGGGAGATCCAAATTCAATCTCCACTCAGCCATTATGCTCATTGAATGACCCTGGACCACTAATTTTCTCCCAGCCTAACTTAATGCACAGGAAGGCTAAAATGGAAGAACTGAGGACCACATATGTCCTTCTGACCTCCTTGGAGGATGGCATAAAAATGTACAGTTAGACAGACAGCAATCAACTCACAAGAGCTTGCTCTTTTCCTTCCAGCTGAGATATTTCAAATTCACAGAAGGGAACATCTTGTTTGCATTCAATGCTCCAGTGTTCCACTGCTAATGCAAATAAGGGGAGGGGCCCTGGCTCAGTGGTAGAGCATCTGCTTGGCATGCAGAAGATCCCAGGTTCAATCCCCGGCATCTCCAGTTAAACGGACTAGGCAAGTAGGTGATGTGAAAGACCTCTACCTGAGACCCTGGAGAGCCGCTGCTGGTCTGAGTAGACAATACTGACTTTGATGGACCCAGGGTCTGATTCAGTATAAGGCAGCTGCATGTATGTGTGACACTTGCATGTGCATGATTTGCAGAAACAACATCAGATTTTGATCTTCATTGATGTTGTGTATATATAAAGTGCCATCAAGTCACAGCTGACTTAAGGTGACCCTACAGGGTTCTCAAGGCAAGAAGCATTCAGAGGTGGTTTGCCATTGCCTGCCTCTGCTTAGTGACCCTGGTATTCCTTGGTGGTCTCCCATCCAAATACTAACCAGGGCTGACCCTGCTTAGCTTCCAAGTTCTGGTGAGTTCAGGCTAGCATAGCCCACCAAGACCAAGGCACAGATAGTAGGAAAGATATATTTTATTAATCAACCTGTTCCTCAAAACACTGAAAATTAGGATTGGAATTCTAGGTTCCTTTTGGCCTGGATGATAGGATTTTATTGTTCAACATGATGATCTTTAGGAAATGGCAAGTTACTTCAGTTGGTTTGTAATCTACCCATACTACTTTTCTTACCCCCATCCATAGTGCAAATAAGATGTGGGAACAATATGGGGAAGTGTTGCCAGGATCGTCAGCTATGCTAAAGACACTGAAGCGTCTTTGGGTGTTTCCAAACCACAACCTTTTGTTCAGCTGAAGAATCCCTTCTCCGTATTAAAATAAAAGCAAAATTGAAACAAGACTATATAGCACAATATAGTGATCTTGTCCCCTTTAAAATCTGAGGCGCTTGCCCCAAACATTTAGGTAAAGGTCCCCTGTGCAAGCACCGGGTCATTCCTGACTCATGGGGTGATGTCACATCCCAACGTTTACTAGGCAGACTTTGTTTATGGGGTGGTTTGCCAGTGCCTTCCCCAGTCATCTTCCCTTTACCCCCAGCAAGCTGAGTACTCATTTTACCGACCTCGGGAGGATGGAAGGCTGAGTCAACCTTGAGCCGGCTAGCTGAAACCAACTTCCATTGGGATCGAACTCAGGTCGTGAGCAGAGTTTGGACTGCAGTACTGCAGCTTACCACTCTGCGCCACGGGGCTCCTGCCCCCAACATTAGGGTTGTGTTATATGTCTACTTGGAAATCTCCTTCAGCAACAGGTGTGGTATTCCTGCATGAGGTGATACCAGTGTGAGAGGACATAGAGGGGAAATGATGTCAGGGTGTGCAGAGAAGTTTGAAAATCGGCACTTTCTTATCCACAAGGTGAGAAAATGCACTTTGACTTTCCACAAAAATCAGAGCAAAGCAGGTTTGGGAAACACAGGGGAAAAACCAGAAGAACAAAGGAAGGAGATGGAAGGAGAATGATTGGAAGAGAATGTCATGTGGATGCTTCAAAAAACCTGTCATAAATTAAGTTATCTGTGGGCTTTGCTCTCATAATAAGTGCGGAAAGAATGAACAACAAACTTAGCGTAATTTATGTAAGCAATCATTCTCTAGACCTTGTTCCAATCTTAGTGTTATGGTTGCTTACAAAGTTTCTGTGGGGCAATTCTAACTGTCTGGAAAGGTAGTTGTTTATAGCATCTGACTGTGTTCTGGACCAAGTGCTACCATGCTGTCTGTTTTTCTCACTGGGCCATGGTTTCTCACCACGTGATCAGAGGTTACAAATGACCACTTGCCCAGAATTTCCATGATTTTAAGGTTTTAAGCAATCATCATATGGCATCTTTCACACACACTGAATAGTGCGCTTTCAATCTACTTTCAATGCACTTTTGCAACTGAATTTTACTGTGCGAAATGGCAAAAATCCACTTGCAAACAATTGCTGAAGTGCACTGAAATGATAATCTGATCCCGCTTCTTCCTGCTCACTCGTCTTCCCTACGATGTCAACAAGAACTTTCTTGGTGTGACTATATTCTGAGCTGGGTTTCTCTGCATGGCAGATATGTATGAATTATGTCCTTTCCATGATGTTTTAAAAGATAACTGTAGTTCAACTGTTGTACTGTGATTTTGTGGTTGCTTTATTTTGCTGACCACCTTAAGCAATTCTTCAGCAACAGCACACAAGCTTTAGAAACAAAATGAATTTTGCATTCTGCTATTGCTTTTTTAGCCTGGAACCCTTCCTGGGTACTTTTTGCTTGGAGGAAAAACCCTCCCATTGCGTTAGAACCAAATGTAGATCGTCAAAGAACTCTAGTGTCACAACTGGAGGCAGAGTTCACTGTCACAGCACTTCAAGCAATAGTCTCCCAGATTTCTAAAGAAAGGCACAAGTTATTTCTCCAAATGCAACTTTGCCTCTGTGGTCATGTCATCAGCTCTTTTGTATGTTTACCTCAACGTCTTTTCTCTTTCTAAACAGTGCAGCACAATCCAGGTTTATACCGCCCACCAGTATTTGTGTGTCTGAGTGCCGGAGTCTTTTTATTTTAACATCTCTCTCCTACTGATAATAGAATGTATTTGAGAGTGGTCGCAGTGGTGTTGATAGCTACAGAGCTGGAAGGTACAAGAAAAGGGATGGATACAAAAATGCAGGATCAGCAGTGAGATTAGGTTTTTAGCCCCCAGAACACCTCCTTGCAAAAAAAGAGGGAAAGGTGAATGACAACATTTGTTACAGCAGATGGTGAGTTTGATCTGAAGGAGAAAAAGAAGGCGGGGGGAAATAACAAGGCCACGTTCTGGGTTTCCAACTCTCTTGGATTCACCTGTGACTTGGGGTGCTGTGAATTTCGAATTGAACATGTTCAATTTACCGTGTTCGAAATTCAAAATAACAAACCTGAGCTGAGTCTCTTTGGTTCATGCTGAATGTCTGCAGATGCCTGCCAAAAAAGTTTGCATTCTTTTTCCCCCCAAAAGTAAGCATGAGCCAAAATGTGGCGAACAAAGAGTTTATCTTTGAGAGAAGCTCAGAGAAAGGGAGTGGGTGGAGCTAAGGAACACATTCTCTCTGTTCTGAAAAAAGGAATCGTATTCTGATTTTGGTAACCTGCGTGTTCAGGAACCTAAGGGGTTCAGATTTGCCTGCGCTGGTGTAAAACAAATCCTGTGGAGTGACAGGCAAAGATTGGGAGGAAAGGGACCCTCTCCTCAGGTCACTGGAAGGGAATAGGCTCTGGGAAGGAGATATTCCAAAATACTGGGTGTTGTTTAGGGATTACTGTCAGAAAAGTGGGGTATATCTACAGTGAGAACTGGAAGAGAGATTTGAGGAGAAATCTCCATACTTCTGTGTTTCTCTGGGGAAGTGAGATTGTATGGTCTCCAACTCCCTGTTAGGTAGGCAGTAGAGTCTGTATAGAAACATGTATAAGAAGTTCTAGGAACTAACTGAAACTGTGAGCTTAGGTTAGGAACTATAATTGTGCACCAACTAAGCCATCTAAGATCTATGCCTTCTCTGAAGTGAAACTTATAAAATAGTCCTGGTTCTATGCTTCTCCTAACCACAGTTTTCCCTCCAAATCCGTCCCTTGCATAGTATTCAATATTCTTCTCTTCTCTGTTTGTTAACTTGAAAAAGGCTCTGGTGTCTAATTTCTTGGGTAAAATAAATAAAAGGGGACTAAGAAGCAGAACAATTAAAACTCCAATACACATTCTGGCAAACAAACAAGCAAGCTCTCTCTCCCTCAGTGTACCCATTTTTCAGTGTTTCCTGGCAACAGAAGGAAGGGGGCAAAGGAGGCCACAGTCCCAGGCAAAGGGTCAAATATTAGAGGAAGCACTTGAACTTGAGGGCCAACTACACAACTGGGTTTTTAACAAGTTGATGGCAGGTTTTCCGGACCCAACTCACCACCTGCCTCCCCCCTATTTTCTCATGCCACAAAGATCAACAGGCGGTGTAACGAGCTCAGACAAGCACAAAAATAGCTGGACTTCCCCCCCTCCCCCCCCATTTCTTCTGTTTTGTCTATTGAATCCGTGGGGGGTCCCGCTTGCTGTCCCTGGCTGGGCTCATTATGGGACAGTGTGCAAATAGGCGCCAGTTGGTTGTTGATTAATTTTAATCCTGTGTTAGTGTTTTTATTGAATTGGTTTTATATGTTATGTGTTGTATTTTGATGGTTGTGAGCTGCTGTGAGACTGGTCCTGGTCAGGACAGAGAGCAGCGTAGAAAGATGATGATGATGATGATGATGATGATGATGATGATGATGATGATGATGATGATGATGATGAAAAAGAAGTAGTAGTTTCAGTAGCAGCAGTAGTAGTAGCAGTAGTAGTCCAGAATTTTTCAGGAATCAATATTCAGTATTCTTGAATCTCAAATACTGGCTGGGATATTCAAGAATACAGATAAGGAATTTTCCAGTTATATTTTTCTACTTGAAATATCCATGCACACATCTCTATCCTTGACTGCTTCTACAAAATGTCATCTGTATGCTCCTGGTGCTCAGTGCGCGTGCATCAGAATCAACAGTAGAGGACAATTGAATGGGGTTCATTTGGGCCTAGAGCTACAGTAGGTAGAGTGCCATGTTCTGAACACGAACAGGATAGCAAAGGTGTGGTGTTCAAAGCAAGTGGAAAGCAGTTATCCAGTGCCAATAGGTAGCTACCCTGTTGTGCTGCTGATGCTTCAGAAAATATTGATTGACACTCCCAAATGGTTTAATTTTTTTAAAGTATACAGGAAATTTCTGTACCCCTGTCACCAGTATACTTTGTATTGCCTTCATGCTAAGTAATGAACAGCCATACATTGATTTTCTTAAAAGGATCAAATAACTTGGCCCAGAATGAGCAACACCTAATCTAGTAATGGGTTTTATCTTAAGAGAAATGAAGTGCTCAAAGAGATCGATGATTATTTTTGAGGCTCCTTAACAAGCACTTATAATTAAACTACGTTTATGGAATTTCCAGTGTGCTCAACCCAATGAAAAGTGGCTGGATTTTGAAGGCACACTTAGCTAATAGTTCGTTCTCTCTCTCTCTCTCTCTCTCTCTCTCTCTCTCTCTCTCTCTCTCTCACACACACACACACACACACTTTTTAATCCAGGTTGTTTTAGGGTGTATACCGTTCATCTCTTTATCAATATGTGCTAGCCCAGGGCAAACTTACTTGGAAAATAGCACGAATATTGGGTCTAGGAATGGGGGAGCCAACCAATCAACTGCTCATAGTCTCTGTCCGTTGCCTAGCAACTACTACTCATCAGCTCCTCTTACCTTATCTCAGTAAAATTACCAAATCAGATTTCAGCATGGTTTTCTCAAGCAACTGAATATGGCAGTGGTTGGAGAAAGGTAAGCGACCATAATGGTTAGCAAACAGCACAACAGGGTGCTCCAACACTTTCCATGTGTATGCACCGAATGAACGTTGCAACATCTGAGAATGTTGCATTTATTTGTTATTTATTTATTTATTTCATTTATTTATTTCATCCACCTTTCTCCCCAATGGGGAACAAAAATGGCTGACATCATTCTCCATTCCTCTATTTTATCCTCACAGCATTTCTGAGAGTGTGTGATTGGCCCAAGGTCACTCAGCAGGCCGAGAGGGAATCTGAATCTGGATTCCCTAGATCCTAATCTGGCGCTCTAACCACTATACCGTGCTAACATTCCCTTCCCAACGAAGTCTCTCAGAATAAAATCTTCCAGTACCGCCCAGCTCCAATGCCACTCTGCACACACCACGCTTCCTCACCAGGGTGTCGAACAGGATCACTGATTGGCAGCCATTTCCAGAAGCTGAAGGGGGAATTTTTTTTTGCTACCCAAGATTGTTTCCTCTGGAGCTGCCCCCAAATGGAACCTGGGACTTCCTGTAGGCAAAACATGACCTCTGCCACTGAGATCTCCCCTTTGTCAGCTGATCGGCTTCCCCATCAACTTTCCACTTTGCTTTACTGCCACCATGCCTTTCTATCCTCCCTTTATCTATTTCACTGCCCACAGACCTTCAAAAAAAGGAGACTGGGAAAGTTTCCAAGCTTTCGACTGCAGTTTCCTATAAAGGATAGAACTGTGGGAGAAGGGTACATAGCTGCAGAAAGGTGATGCAAACTATTGGAGGTGAATGCTTCGCAATCTGGAATCCCACATGGGAAACCATCAGTCAAATTTTTCCAAAAAGCCTCAAAAATTTTTTTAAAAAAATTAGGGAAATCACAACCCATCTGGGAGCATAGTCTTACAGCAACAGTAGAAAATAAATACACAAAGAAATCCTTGTCATCCTCACATGGTAATGCATGGGTGTTTCTGTCAGGTTTCCTGCTTACGGCATCTTTCTCTCAGCCCCACCCTCCCTAAAAAGACATCCAAGGTGAGTCTAACTATTTCTTAGTGGGGAAATATACATAGTGAGTAAGAAAAATGTTTCAACATCCTCCTTTCCTCAGAATCCCCCCTCCCATTTAAAATCCATTAGCCTGCTACCCACGATAGACAAAACCCTCATCGATTTTCCCTTATTATATTTTCAGCCCAAACCTGAAGGCTACTGAAGTGGAGACGGCTAGCTGCTAATGTAAAAGCAGTGCCGCTTCTCTGTTCTCTAAAGACATTTCACGGGGTGGGGAAACAACACACACCCCTCTGCAAGGCACAAACAACATAGCAAGTGTCCCTGCCCTCCCATCATAAGAGGCGCTCCCAGGTACACTTCCCTGTGAGCATAGCATCAGGAAGGCCTGGCATGGGTTGCTCATCATACGCACACACTAGGGTTGCCAGGTCCCTCTTCACCACTGCCGGGAGGTTTTTTGGGGGTGGAGCCTGAAGAGGGTGAGGTTTGGGGAGGGGCTTCAATGCCATACTGTCCAATTGCCAAAGCGGCCATTTTCTCCAGGTGAACTGATCTCTATCAGCTGGAGATCCATTGTAATAGCAGGAGATCTCCAGCTAGCACCTGAAGGTTGGCAACCCTAGCACACACTGCTGGCTTCAGTTGTGGGAGCAGGCATTTTTGGGGTGGTGCCCAGACTCCTGTGAGGCAGGGCCATCTTAACGCATGGGCCCGATGGGCACTTGCCCAGGGGCCCCACGAGCATAGGGCCCCTATGCTCTGTGTATCTTAAGTGACTTGCCATAAATAAATACTACTACACAGTAGTCTAGACTATACTAAACTATAAAATAATATTTGCTGCAATGTTATTGTGTTACAAATGGACATTGTGATTTGTCTCTGATTTAGTATCCCTGGGTTAGTATTGCAGTCACCTCTGCCACAGTGCCACCTCACTTGCATGTAGGCCTATGTGTATGGATCTCGTGCTGTATAACATAATTTAGCGTATATGTTACATCACTTAAACTCAGTTGACATTACTGACATTAGACCTACTGTAGTACTATCAATAGCAATGACATGATTATTGGATATATTTATACATTGTATATGAACCCAGGTATAGGGCTATGCATAGATTATTAGTGATTGAGCCTGAGATTCAATCATAACATTGAACACTTGTTCGGTAATCATGTAGTGGTTTTTTAAAATTATGAATTTATGATGCAGTACTAATAACCAGGTATTGATAGTTTGTGAGTATATGAATGGATAAGCTTTTTAATTGTGCAAGTTGAGAAAATTGTTGAATGTAGTCTGGTAGACCTATACATAGATGGGGCTAGATCAGTGCCAGACACCCTAGCTATGCCAGTAAGCTAGATCCAGCTCTTGTCCAGCAGTTTTGTGAATCAGCACACAGTAGAGAGTTTGTATTAAGAATAAAGACTGTTCGTACAATTAAAGGAATGACACGTTCATTATGGAAGCAGAATGTTTAAATATTTAGGTCTTGTTGCAAGCACACATATAATATAACCCTACATCGGACTGGTGTGGGACTAAATACTAAATATTTAAGTTATATATTTCCAGGTGAATAACCCTTTCAGCAGAAATGAAACGTAATGTTTTGAGTGGAGCACGGAAGAGGAAGAGAGCTGCAGAGGAGAAGGAGAAAATAGGGAAACTTCCAAAATTAACATCGTGGCTCAACACAGGTGCAACGACAGCCACTCATACCATTCCTTCAGATATAGCATCCACATCTACATCCATCCCTGCTACCAATCATCCAGTTTCAGCAGACATACCATCATTGGTATAAAGTGTTGAAATGTGTGGTTTCTGTAATTTGATTTCTTGCCTCCAGAGGTTTGCCATTTCGTGGAGAAAATCAGATTATTGGGTCAGCAAAAAATGGCAACTATTTAGGTATACTAGAGCTGCTGAGTGATTTTGACCCTTTCTTGGAAGAACATCTCAAAATGTATGGAAATCCTGGAAAAGGGAATCCGTCATATTTATCTGCAAATATTTGTGAGGAATTTATTGAATTAATGGGACAACAGGTTCTTTGTACTATTCTTGAACAAGTAAAAGAGTCAAAGTATTATTCAATAAGTGTAGATTCCACTCCAGACATCTCACACACAGATCAACTGACATTTACTGTCCGATACATTAAAGGCTGTGAGCCTGTGGAACGTTTCTTGATGTTCATCCCCATCTTTTCTCATGGAGCAAAGGATCTAACAGACACTGTTGTGGATTTTCTTAATGAGAACAACATTCCACTATCAAACTGCCATGGTCAGTCATACGATAATGCCTCAAATATGTCTGGACAATATACTGGATTGCAAACACGGATTCATCAGTTCAATGAGTTTGCCATCTATGTCCCCTGTGCTGGACACAGGCTGAACTTGGTGGGAGTAAAAGCAGCAGAGTGTTGTCTACAGACTGTAAAATTCTTTGACTTTGTTCAGCACCTGTATTCGTTTTTTGCTGGTTCTACTCATCGTTGGAATGTATTTATATCATCTGTAGGAAAAGATTTTGTGGTCAAGCGTCTGTCTGACACACGATAGTCAGCACATTTTGATGCTGTTCATGCTCTGTATGGAGGTTTCGCGAAAATAAAACATGCACTGGATACAAGTGAATACAAGACGAGAGGCAGAAGGATTGAGCAAAAAAATGTAAAACCTAGAAACAATTTTTCCTCACAATTCTTTGGAATGACATGCTAGAAAGAATGAACAAAACAAGCAAGGTCCTGCAATCAAAGGATGTGAACACCCTTGTTGCCACAAATCTTTTTGAGTCTATGAAAACCTATCTTCTGGAAACTAGAGACAAATTTAGTGAATATGAATTCAAAGCCAGGAATATGTGTCCAGATACAGATTACAGTGATGGGAAAAAACGGGAACGAAAACGAAGTGTGTGTCTTAGTAGATATGATGGATCAGAAGAAGTACTTCTCAGTAAAACTGAAAAGTTCAGGGTGGAAACTTTCCTCCTGTGCCGGCGAAGGCCAAGGGCTGGGCGGTGCCCGCAGCCCTCAGATGTGCTGGAGGTATCTAGCCCCTTTCGGAGCAGGCAACAAAGATTATGCTATCTACCAAGGTCAGAAGTCAGAGGCGTCATCAAAGCAGGCAGGAGTCCACGGCCGGAAAGATCAATCATGAGCGGTAGCAGGAACACAGAGAAACTGCACGGTTGCTTCCGCAAAGTGAAAGCATGCCTGCACTGCCTTTATCAGTCAGTGCACTTCCAAGCTAGGCTTCATCCTGAAACGACTCAGCACCAGTTCTCTGTCTGCTTAGCCTCTCCAAGCGAGCACTTCTCCTTTTACTCTGCAAAATCACACGCTGCCGAGTCCTGATATGCCTATCAGGTTCAGGTGAGCGTGGAGGGCTGCCATTCTCAGCTTCCACTGCAGGGGTTGGGGGAAGAGTAGCTTCTGTCTGCCCTTGTTCCATCTCCCTGCCTAGCTGTGGTTCCTGCTGAGTTGTTTCAGGCTCCTTGCTACTGGCTGCAATGGAGGTACTGAGGGCCCAGAGGCAACCTGTTCCTCCACTTCAGCTTCAGAGTCCTCCGAGTCCTCAGCTCCCAAGGCAGGGCCCATGACACCTCCCTATTCTGGACATTCTTTGAACTGACAAAACGTGCACAGGCTTATTCACAGATTGGAAATTTGTTTTCTTTCTTCAGTGAATTGAAAACCATTGCTTCTGATGCACTAAAGAAAAAGTGTGAACATCTGGCTAATATTTCAGACAATTTGAAATCTGTATTCCCGAATGTTGAAATTGCACTCAGAGTGTTCATGTGCATGATGGTGACCAAATTTACTATCAGTGTTAACCAATTTGTCAGTTAATTTTCAGAAGTGACATTACTGCACTTAAAAATTAGCTTCACTTTTGTATAATAAAAGCACACCCTAAGAATAGGGTTGCCAGGTCCCTCTTCGCCAACGGCGGGAGCCTTTTGGGGTGGAGCCTGAGGAGGGGAGGGACTTCAACACCATAGACTCCAATTGCCAAAGCGGCCATTTTCTCCAGATGAGCTGATCGGCTGGAGATCAGTTGTAAGATCTCCAGCTAGTACCTGGAGGTTGGCAACCCTACCTAAGAACATTCTGGAAAGGGGGAACATGCTTTACCGAAACCTACTGATATTGTGGAGGCCTTAGGAAATAGCATTTTTGTACACATAGGTTTATCTATTGGCTAGGACGTCTAAGAGGAAAAGTATCAGTAGAAATCTATATTATTACTCCAAGGTTGGCGACTGATTTTATATGGCTATAGCCCATGTGCCCTGACCTGGATGGCCCAGGCTAGCCTGATCTCGTCATATCTCAGAAGCTAAGCAGGGTCAGCCCTAGTTAGTATTTGGATGGGAGACCACCAAGTAATACCAGGGTCGCTGTGCAGAGGAAGGCACTGGCAAACCACCTCTGTTAGTCTCTTGCCATGAAAACCCCCCAAAAAGGGGTCACCATAAGTCGGCTGCCACTTGACGGCACTTTACACACACACATAGCCCATGTATTTTACAGTGCAATACTATGCAAAGTCACTCCAGTATTAGCACACTGAAATCAATGGACTTATAAAGGAGTAAGTCTACACAGGATCTCACTGTTAGGAGACACAGCAATAAAAAAAAAACAAAAAAAGTTGAAAAAATCTGCCTTTCTGGGATCCCTCATTGTTGTCTCTCAGAGTCTCCAGATTGAGCATGCTCCCTTTCTTGGTAAAAACATACTTTCTGCAAGTCCCAGCTTGCCAGTTGAAGCATGAGATCCAAAAGAGACACTGAGTTCTTTCTGGCCCGTTTGTCACAAGCAATAAAGATTCTGCGATTCCATGATAATTAATAATCCCATAGAGGACACACAAGTCCAGAATGCAATCTTGTTGGAGTCTCCAAGGATTTTATTGGCTTCACAGTGCTTATAAGAGTAAAAAGTGATACCATTATTTTTAGTCAGCAAAGTAAATAGATGCAGCTCTAAAAATACAAACCTGAAGGAGACAGATCAGTCAGGGGTTGTTAGAAAGTGCCTTCTAAAGATGGTTTCAACTTAAAGTCACAGCAAAAAAAATGTAATCTGGTTACAAATTGAGTTTTCTAGGACTCTCTGACTTTAAATGGATTAATCCATTAAGTAATCGATTAAATGTAAATAAATGCACATGGTGTCAAACATTAATACTCTGATTATAGGAAAGATGAAGGGTACACATTCATTAATGGTAGTTTCATTACAGGAAACATAAATGAGACATTTCCCCCTCCCGCAACCCAATTTAAAGTTCAGGCTTAACCACTCAGGAAGGAAACGGAGAGAACGAAAGCAGAATTATCTGGTCAAGCATCAATGCCCCATTCATTTCATTGGACCCTGAGGAGCAAATCATTACAGAAAAGTTACCAAAACCCTCAAATGTTTCCAGAGAATTTGCCCTTTTGTATAATAATCTTTCATGTGTATCTGAAGTTACTAACTCTCCTATTTATCAATAAATGGGGACAAACTGTTGTTTTTCTAGCTGAGAGAACAAATATTTTACCCATAAGAGATGCACAACAAATTTTCCTATAGCTCAAATTACTGGGAAATGTCATGCATTAAGATCACTGAACCCCAAAGTGTATTTATTCTTTACCCATTATTATCTCCTGCTTAGAAAACATTGGTAGCTGAACAAACCATAACATATGCTCTAATTTTGCCATGTTTATCAATGTTTATAGGACTCATATTTAGAGTGCTGACCTTACATTTAGCATAGTTATACTGTGAATTCTGATATGTTACTGCCTCTTTAAGAAACAAGCCATAAAGAAAAGAGGGACCTCTGGGAAAAGAAAATAATGAGTAGGGTCCATTTTAATTGCCTAGTTTGACTATGGCTGGAAACCTGCATGGCCTTTGCAGAGCTGTGTAGAGTGTACCTGACCAATAAATGTTTTCTTAGTAATTCCTTAGTCTGCAATAGAACATGCAGATTGTGAGAATCCTAACGTAGTTAGTTACCTTTACTATCCGTAAAACTCTGAGAACCATATACTCAAGCTTAAGTTAAGAGCAAGAGATGAGGAAATGAGAAAGACATTTATTTAACAACATGAAGAGAGGTTGTGACTGGGACATGGTGCACATAGGGTTGCCAGGTCCCTCTTTGCCACTGGTGGGAGGTTTTTGGGGCTCTGGGAATGGGAGGGACTTCAATGCTATAGAGTACAATTGCCAAAGGGGCCATTTTCTCCAGGTGAGCTGATCTCTATTGGCTGGAGATCAGCTGTAACATCAGGAGATCTCCAGGCCCCACCTGGAGGTTTGTAACCTTAGTTACAGCCCCCAAAGCTAGTGCCTGGAGGTTGGCAACCTTAAGTGCACGTTATTTGTCAAGGCACATAATAGGACTATGTACCAATTTAATGTGGGTGCTGCAGCAGTAAAGCCACTATATTTGTTTCAGGGTCTTTTTAAAAAGACAGTGAAAAAGAGGGCATAGTGAGGGGAAGGGTGGGCTGGGAAACAGTGAGAAGAAAGATGGGAAATCAGAGAGGAGAAAGGGTCATGACAAAATATGATAAAGTTAAGAGCTATTTATCCATTGAAGGTCATTGATTAATATAATCAAGGGCTGCCAAGTGCAGAAATCAAATATTCTGATTTCTCAGAGCAACCTGGGTAAGCCGAGCAGATCCAGGCTGGAGTCAGAGATGGCTTTTCAGGTGGGGATGGAGGGGAGCTCAGCACAAAAGCAACCTGTTTCCTTCAGCTGTACACCTTATTCTGAGTAGGAAAAGCTGCACTTGCCTTTCTGGCAGCTGACTAGAAGGAGGAGGGGGAATGTCAGGCCAATTACTCCCCCCCCCCTCAGTCACTTAGCAATTCCAATACCACCTAAACATTAAAAAAAAAAGATAACCCCACCCTGGTCTAACCCGCAGCGCTTTAAAAAGCTTGCAATGATCTCCCATTTGTTTTCCAAAGGGAATCCATGAGCCTAGACATGTCTTTCGGGTTTACAAAGACCGTGCACGGCAGCATGTGGCATTAAGGAGCCTACAGAAGGAAGACAATACTGGCCAGGACACCAAGTTGTCAAGAGAATAACAGTATAACGGCAGACAATGCAAACGACAAGATTGCCAGATCCAAAAGGATGAAATTATCCACCAAATTATCTTACCTTTCTTTTTCTTCTCATCTGGGGTTTCTTTTTTCCCACCTCCCTTTGTCTGGCTGTCTCAGCTTATTTTCCCAGGTTCTTTTCAGCTGGGTTACTATAGTGTGGATTTAAAGGCAGCCGTCAAGCTGAATAATGCTTGAGGAGGAGAAGAAATGAATTCACCTAGAAAGAAGGCAGACAGATTAGTGTGGAAAATACAGACTCTCCAATCATAGAAAATGACTTCCATTTTTTTGTGTTAAAAGACATGCCTCTTATTTATGTGTAACCTGATATATAACCACAGATCTATAAATAGCTACACTTGCACCTGTAACGTCTTTGCGTTCTTGGACACAAATCAATTTAGCCCCACAAGCTTCATGATATCTCCTGCACCAATGACAAGGTTTGTGAAGCCCTAACAAGATGAAGAACAGGATATGGGTGAGTCTGGGAAAGTTGTTCACACACACACACACACAAAATGGAACATTTAATGCTCCATTGCTATCTCAGCACATATTTACTGTATAGTAAAAGCAGGTAAAGTCCTGACCTGGATGGCCCAGGCTAGCCTGATCTCGTCAGAAGCTAAGCAGGGTCAGCCCTGGTTAGTACCGTATTTGGATGGGAGACCACCAAGGAATACCAGGGTTGCTGTGCAGAGGAAGGCACTGGCAAACCACCTCTGTTCATCTCTTGCCATGAAACCCCCCCCAAAAAAAGGGGTCGCCATAAGTCGGCTGCGACTTGACGGCACTTTACACACACAAGAGCAGATAAAGTTAGTGACCTTTCAGTCCCTCTGGTTTCAATAAACACGTGATTAACACTCTGTTGATTCAAGTTACAAGGGCTTCATTTTGCCTGGATTGTGCCCTAAGTGATTAGACACATCATGAAAATGTAATGGCGCCAGGTGGCCCTGGGTTGGGCCAATTTTGACCATATGGTGTACCTAGTTAAAGCACATACTCTTCTTGTGAATGATTTCTTCATTCTGCCCAGGCACATTGTGTACTTCCATTCTACGAAATGCCCACTTCTCGTGTGCTGTCTATTAAGATTGACTGTGGGTGTTTAGTTTAGAAAGCGCCTGTATTCCAGATCCCTAAGCGGTGACACAGAACTACACATGGCCACTGAACAAATGAGCCAGGGTTAGGAATAAAATGTTCCTTCGAGGCCTTGGGCAAATCTTGAGAGGCTGAAAAGCTTCAGAGAATTGCCTGTCGGGGAAGAAGAAGAAGAAGAAGAAGAAGAGGAGAAGGAGCTGGTTTTTATATGCTGACTTTTTCTACCACTTAAGGGAGACTCAAACCGGCTTACAATCACCTTTCCCTTCCCCTCCCCACAACAGTCACCCTGTGAGGTAGGTGGGGCTGAGAGAGTGTGACTAGCCCAAGGTCACCCAGCTTACTTCGTGTGGAGGAGTGGGGAAATAAATCCAGTTCACCAGATTTGCCTCTGCTGCTCATGTGGAGGAGTGGGGAATCAAACCCAGTCCTCCAGATCAGACTCCACAGCTCCACCGCTCTTAACCACTACACCACGCTGGCTCCTAGATGAAGTTGAAAGTGAAAGTGGGTACTGGTGTTTCTGGTAATAGAAAATAAGTCATTTATACTTTATTTGCAAATATTTTATTTGCTTGATACACTTTGCCAGAAAGCAATGCAGGATACTGAAAGTATGGATGCTAACACGGCAGTCCTATGAACACGTATGTGGAAATGTGATCCGCAGAACTCACTAGGATATACTTTCCACTTCTTGTACAGAGCCAAGCTGTTGGTGCTCTGATCAGTAGGGTTGCCAGGTCCCTCTTCGGCACTAGCACGAGGTTTTTGGGGTGGAGCCTGAGGAGGGCAAGGCTTGGGGAAGGGAGGGGCTTCAATGCCATAGAGTCCAATTGCCAAAGCAGCCATTTTCTCCAGGTGAACTGATCTCTGGCTGGGGATCAATTGTAATAGCAGGAGATCTCCAGCTACTACCTGGAGTTGGCATCCCTACTGATCAGCCACACTCCTTCAGGTCTTTGTATCAAGTTTCACACAGAAAGAATTACGTACATCTATAGTCTATCTTACATCCAAATAGAATTCAGTGCTTCTGTTCATTTCTTTTTTGTGGCAGATCTCCTTGTCCGAGACGTCTCAGTAGCCCAAATCTGTTATCTTTGTACGTTCCAAACAAATGTCTTCCTCCTCTAATTTCTTCTGCCAGTTGTTGTTTTTTAATGGAATATTAAAATTGTAAGGCTTTGGGCAACCAGAAAAAAAAACAAAAACATTGTCTAGGTACAGCTTCATCTCTAATGTTCCAAAGAAAGGATTAGTTCATACCACAAAGTCAATGGTGTCACACCTCAGAAATAATACAGATCAATTCACCTGGAGGAAATGGCACTTTGGCCATTGGACTCTATGGCATTGAAGTCCCTCCTCTCCCCAAACCTCATCCTCCTTAGGCTCTGCCCCAAAAACCTCCCGCCAGGGGCAAAGAGGGACCTGGCAATCCTAAGCATTATAGGCACTGCAGTGCACTGGGGGCCCCTACATACACAACCGCTCACAGGAATAAAAATGTTAATGGTTGTTAAAATTAAAGATATATTTATTGAACAAGTCCTTTCTTACATTACACTTCAGTATTTATTCTTAATCCAAACCCAAATTAACATTAATATTGTTAGTTATCTTTAGTAAAACACATGCTAAATATGCATTTTCCAATAACAAATATTTATAGTTTAGTATAGTATTTATGTATTCATTGACAGCAAGTCACAACATACAAAGATTAGCATGCCCCCACCCCCCGGGCAACTGCCCAGCATGCCCATGTGTTAAAACAGCCCTTATCCAACCAAAAACGAACTCTTATGTACTTCAACATATAAAATCAGCTCATGTTTTAAGCTGCTTTGGGTAACTAATTAGAGAGAAAAGTGGGGTATAAATATCTGAATAAATAAATAATAAAAATGTGAATTGGCCCTTAATGTGCACCACAAGCAGAAAAAGGAACTAAGAGCAATTTGTTTTATTGGCGGCATGCTTTGAATGAAGAGGGGATTAAGCTAGGGTTGCAAATCACCGGGTACTAGCTGGAGATCTCCTGCTATTACAATAGAGATCAGTTCACCTGGAGAAAATGGCCGCTTTGGCAATTGGACTCTATGGCATTGAAGTCCCTCTCCTCCCCCAAACCCCACCCTCCTCAGGCTCTGCCCCAAAAACCTCCTGCCGGTGGCAAAGAGGGATGTGGCAACCTAGATTAAGCACACATCTAAGTGACCCACTGGGAAGTCTAACGATTGATTCTCAAGTTCATGGGGAACAGTTTGAGAGAGCTATTCTTCATGGTGGGGGGGGGGGAAACAGGGACTGAGGGACACAAGTGGAAGAAAATGTCCCACTTCTCACAATTTCCTATCCACACCACCTCTAATCTTTCTGAATTTGGAAGGCAATCAGGGAAAAGCAACAAAGGGATGTATAACTGAGAGTATTGTCTGTTGTGAGCCTCTACCTTATTCTTTCCTCCCGTCTCTCTGCATGGCTTTAAGAAGCCTGGAAAGGAAATAAAGGGAGAGATGGTTCCTAACTCAGGGATGAGACATAATTCCTTGGGGCGGTGTCGATAGGATTATATGATATATACAGTGGCGTAGCGTGGGGGGTGCAGGGGGGGCCGGCCGCACCGGGCGCAACATCTGGGGGGGCGCACTCGCAGCTCTCTGCCCCTGCCTGGCTCACTCACTCACTCTCTCTCACTGCAGTGAAGACGTCTTCCAACCATTCATAAGCCGCGGTATCCAAAAAACCCTTTCAAAGCGGTGTTTTTTGTATAACATTTTCAAACTCTCAGCAGGCCTCCAGGGGGCGGGAAAGCCGCGGCCCCGCTCCCCAACTCACGGCAGGGCCGCCTCAGGCATTAATCTCCCTCCCCCTCGCCGCTGAGGCAGGGCCGCACGGCGGAGCCCACAGCGTCGGCCTCACCCGGCCCAGCCCACCTTGGGGGTGGGACTCAGCAGCTCCTCCCTGCCGGGCCAGCGGAAGGGGGGGGGAGTTTCAGAGGAGGCTGGAGGGCGGCGGCCGTCTTGTTTGTGGCGAGCAGAGGCGGCGGGGAAGGAGGGGTGGGGGGCGAAGGCGAGACAAAGCTGAAGGGCGCGGGGCGGCGCTGGGCCCTGAGAGAGGCGCCGGTCCCGCGAGGGCCGTCCCACCGGCCCGGGAGCGCCGCCTGCAACAGGTTCCTGGGCACGCGAGGCCGCCGCACTCCTCCAGGCCTCGGCCGTTGGTCTCCGCCTCGGTCCCGGGTGGTGGGAGCCGGCGCCACCCGCCTCAATGCGGTTCGGGGCGAAGATGATGCCGGTAAGTGGCCTCTGGGTTGCCATAAGTCGGCTGCGACTTGACGGCACTTTACACACACACACACACATTGTTAGAGAAACCACTTGTGGATTAGAATTTGATGCTTAGTGAGAATTGCCTCCTGGACTTTTCTTTTTCAAACTCATCTTCCACTTATTACTAATTGGTGAATTTGAATTGTATACAGTTAATTTAGTTTTGCAGCATGGGCCAATTTACTATACATCTTTGCCTCCTGTGGCCAGGATGTGCACAGAGGTGTATAGCAAGCATCATATCAGTAAACAGTAAATATATGTTTTGGGCATATGAAAATGAATGGGGGGGGGGTACATGAAGTCCCAAAAGGAAGCCAGTGGCTGCTTTCCACCTAAACAACAGAGGAGGAGTATGGCCCAAAGACAAGCAGGCATAAGGTTTGTATTGCATCTTCCAAACACCTCTTAAACACAAATTATTAAGTACAGAGGTATTTGCAAGTCCCACAGCTGCTTGGTATACCGAAGGCCCCAGGTTCAGTCATTTTACTTTAATTACATCAGCACAAACAATACATGTGCTTAGGGGGTAAGGGTTTCTTTAACTAATCTAGTGGAAGAGACTCGAGTGCTAAAATCCACGGGTTAGGGGGCGCAAATTACTTGCCTTGCCCCGGGTGCTGACAACCCATGCTACGCCACTGGATATATATCATGTTCTTAAGAACACCTACTAGCCTTACAAAATCCACCCACGTATCTTCTAATAGCCACAGTTAAAACCTGTCTGTCAAGGAAATGTCTACTCCAAGATGTGGAATTGGTCTCTAGACAAGATGCAGTCCTGGGTCAGTAATAGCTTTCCTTGAATAAAAATGTCAAACGTTAAAGTCCTCTATATCACATCCTACAGAGCTATGAATAGGTGCTCTATATCACCAGAAAGAAGTAACACCCGGTTTGCTAATGCGATCAAGTACTCCCATCCAGACCTGAAAATGTCCAAGATGTCAGACTTAAGACCTCTCACGCTTTATGGCTAGCAGTGGCTCTGGCTCATTTTTATCTATTGGCACAAAAGAGATTGACTGCTGCCTTAGACAAGAAGAGTACCCCCCACCCACCACTTATGCCATTCCCGCGTGTGTTCCTGCGGGGCAGGGCTATCCATTCTCCCTCTCAGCCATGCCTTTTCTCTTGCCACATCTGTTTTCCTGACAGACCTGCTTGCTTTGCATACGGCGCTTGGATCGGAGCATACGCTGCAAACTGTGCGTGCATTCAGTGCTACACAACCACTTGTAAGACACTTTGTTAAGGGCCTCATCCCGCCATCCTCTGGCATTGTTATGAAATGCCACCGGTATTGACAAATTCCCTATTACAAAGGGAAAGCAAAAAACTGTTCTGCGTTTTAAAAGATATTGCACTGGGTATTGTTTTATTTTTTAAAAAATACAGATATGGACTACATATACATTGTTGGCTAGAGTAAATTCATCAACACAACACCTTCCCTTTTTCACTATAAGGTGAACTGAGATAATGTTCACACACACGCCCACACACACACAAGTAATAGAAGTGGCTTGGGAAACTTGGGTTCACGTTTCTGATCAGCCATGAAACCCATTGGATGGTTTTGCCCAGCAGTGCTATGCTAAGCACAGTTATGCCCTATGAGAAGCTCAATGAAATTACAAGGGTGTAACTCTACGAAAAAGAAGAGTTTCCCCAGCAAAACGGCTCACGCCAATGTCAAAGGGGGTGTTCCTGTGGCAGAGCTGACATTAGTCATCTCTCTAATGCCCTTTCGGGCCAAGAATGCCCCCTTTTTCAGGTGCTACTCCTCTATGGAGGAGTTTCACAGGGCTTGGGGATTTTATTGTATTTTAGCTTCTGCACTGCTGCAAGCCACTCAAGAGGTGGCACAGCTACACCATCCCTGAGGCCGTTGCAAGTACTACCACCCTGGTTCAGATTGGGCTGTAAGTCTTTACCAAGGGACTCCATCTTGTTCACATGTCAAGGAATAATAACTAGAAGTCCCAACCCTGAGAACTAACATAATGATGGACTTTTAACTTCAAGAATTACTAGTCTATCTCAATTAAACATAATTTAGGATAAATGCAGGGTATAGGGTGAGAGGACTACAAGTTTTCACTTTTTCTTTGTATCCTTGCTCAGCCTGGTGCTTAAACAGACCATATGTGTTTGTTTTTGTTTATTAAACTTTTATATGTTTTGAATGTTTGAAGCCTGACCTCTGTAAAAACAACACAACAATTTGGTCTTGCTATCTAAAGAGCAGTAAAGGGCAGGAGCAGTGGGGACAGCTCACTATCCCTTGAATGTGATAGCTCAAAATGGCAAAGGTGTGATTGATCGTCGCTGTGCTAAATTGTAGGAATGAAGTAGGGGTGCAACAACTAGGCAGAGCCTTTAAATGGCAATGCAAATATTGATCGATAGATGTGCAAATCCATCTGGCAGGAGATACTCTCAGATTTGCTCTTGGCAGTGCTTACTACCCAGTGAGAAGTTTGGTACTCCCTGGGAGTAAGGGAAAAGGGCGGAGTTGCTGAACTGAGACTTGGAACAGCTGTCGGGGGGTTTCAACCCCCCCTGGAAGTAATAATGCTTGCAAGTCCATTCCTTCACACCACTGCATGCACCAACATGCTCTTTCATTGTTTTGAAAGCCAGCTTGATGTAGTGGTTAAGAGCGGCAGTTTGGAGCAGTAGACTCTAATCTGGAGAACCGGGTTTGATTCTCCACACTCCTTTACATGAGCGCGGACACTAATCTGGTGAACCGGGTTGGTTTCCCCACTCCTCCACATGAAGCCAGCTTGGTGACCTTGGGCTAGTCACAGTTCTCTCTGTACTCTCTCAGCCCCACCTACCACACAAGGTGTCCTTTATGGGGAGGGGAAGGGAAGGCGATTGTAAACCGGGTTGAATCTTCCATAAGAGGTAGAGAAAGTTGGCATATAAAAACCAACCCTCCTCCTCCTATTGTTGGGTCTGCAACTTCCAAACCCATGGCAGAAATATGGGGGAAAGAGGCCATTTTCTTGAAGTTGAATCTAAAGTACACAGTGACATTGTGCAGTGCAACTGGGATGCCCATCCCATGAAGGTACCTTCTCTAACCTTCAGCTAGGCCATAGGAAGGAGAAGAAGAAAGTGTGAGAACTGGTGGAGGGGGAAGAGGGGATACTCAAAGCAGCGTGGAGCTTTTTTTGTTTAATGTTTAGAAAACTAAAGAAAAGGAAATCAATTATGAGCCTTACCTGAATTTTATTTCCTCACCAAAAACCAAATTACTCAGCAAACTTATCGCTTTGCTATTGCAGGCCTTGGTATTAAAGAAAACAATCAGGCCAGCAGGATTAATCTCTGACAGCTGCCTTATCTTTAACTTGCACCTTTGTTATTTTCTGATGAGCTTCTCTTTTTTTGCTGCCACGTTGTACCATACCTCACTGGTTCCTTTCATTTTATCATCAGGCAGGAGCGGAGGACCTTTCAGTTTATTAAAAACCTTTATTTGTGAAGAACAAAGAGGGGGGAGAAAAGGCAAACAATGAGGTCAGACAATCTCCTTCCTACCAGGAGTCACTCACCTGTTATTTAGAACGTTATCGGGGTTTTTTTAGGGCTGGGGGGGGGGAGACTTGCATCATTGAAAATGGGGCTCTGACAGGCTACTCTGTTAAAAACGAATGCAAACACATACCGAACAAAACCGGCAAACTCTGACAGACACAGATCACCCTCTAGACAATGACCTCTTCAGTTGTCAAAGCAGCTATATTTTCGCTTGCTTCTTGGGGATTTGTTTTACTGACTCTCTCCTTTAAGGTAGTAAGCAGCCATGACACAGGCATGAAAGCCTTGACAGGTTCTGTGATAAAAATATAAAAATCACATCCACAAAGTAGAAACAGCTTGATCAGCCATTAAGGTGGCTTTCCGCTCTGGGTTCTGCTTTTTGCTCTCTGGTATATTCAGAAAACGCAGCATCATTTATACAGTCTGATTCTGTTCATGTATGCTCAGGGGTCCAACTGGCATCCATAAGGCATACTCTAAAGTAACTGCGCATAGAGTTGCAGCACATATTGGTTAACTCAAGGGTATGTTCGCACTTAACTTCTTTTTTTACTTTACTGGTCACAGCTGGATCTCCAGCTGTTCTCCAAGCAGGAGTACATGGAGTCTCCCCATTTCCCCCCTCACAATATACTTGTGAGGCTGGCTATGGTGAGACTTACAGTGCCACCCTAAGTGAGCCAGCGTGATGTAGTGGTTAAGAACGGTGGTTTGGAGTGGTGGACTCTGATCTGGAGAACCGGGTTTGATTCCCCACTCCTCCACATGAGCGACGTAGGCTAATCTGGTGAACTGGATTCGTTTCCCCACTCCTACACACGAAGCCAGCTGGGTGACCTTGGGCTAGTTACAGCTCTGTTAGAGCTCTCTCAGCCCCACCTACATCACAGGGTGTCTGTTGTGGGGAGGGGAAGGGATGGTGATTGAAAGCCGGTTTGAGTCTCCCTTAAGTGGTAGAGAAAGTTGGCATATAAAAACCAACTCTTCTTCTATTACAACTCATCTCCAGCTGATAGAGATCCACCTTGGCAACTGGACTCTATGGCATTGAAGTCCCTCCCCAAACCCCGCCCTCAGGCTCCACCCCCAAAACCTCCCACTGGTGGCAAAGAGGGACCTGGCAACCCTATTGGCCGCCTTGGACACAAGCAGTATCCACCCCCCTTTGACAGCTTTAAGAGCTTTCAGTTCTGATCCGTAAACAGTCTCATCCATATCAAGTGGAGATGTAAGTAGTTGAGAAACTTTATGAGTTTGAGTTGCACAAGGAATTAATCCCTCCCATTCTTTGGAAACTGAAGCCAGTGTCTCATCCAAAAAAGAAAAGCAGATAGTCCTACCTTGTCCTCAGAACTATGTTTTTTTTTAGCTGTCATGGACTGTTTCTCTCACCCTTGTGTTCTGTTTCCCATTCCCCATCCCCTCCATTTATTTATTTGCATGTGCTTAGAAATAAACCTTTCAAATTGGATTTCTTATTCTGAGAGACTTACCGTATTATCCCATTTCCACCACTTGCCTACTGCTCCATTCATCAACCATTGAAAGATGAGCCAGAATGTCTTCAAGGAACAAGGAAGTCACCTAGGCAGTCCTGACCTAGGGCAGTCCATCACTGTCACCACCCAGATGGTGGCAGTCCAATGAAGTATCATTGGGTCAATGGGTTTCTTCCATTACAGTGCCCCTTTTCAACCTTCTCTAAGTCCCAAATTTCATAATAAATTTTTTGGCGAGTTGGATCTGAATTGCCTGGACCCAACTTACTTTTCTTGCAGCCAAACAACAGCTGTGTGGAATGTCATTTAAAAAACTGGTGGGAACCTGATTCAGTTCAGAACTACAGCATGGGGGGAGGGGCTCTTGCCTTCCTCCTGTATCATTTTTCTGAGCTGAAATGGTCCTGGAGTATTCTAAACACATGCAGCACCAGAGTTATACAGATAATTCCCTGCCAGGGCAATTTCAGCTCAGGAAAACAGCAGGAGGGGAGACCAATTTTTTTTTTTAAATGACATTCCCCACAGCTGCTGTGTGGTTGTAGAAAACATGAGCAAAGTCAAGGGAACCTGGGTCCAACTGATCAAAAAACATATTGTGTAGAGCAACCCTAAATGTCTGCCGTTTTAAGAAGAGTAAAGATCCCTGAACTACATCACCTTTCTCACTTATCCATTTTCCTTTCCCAAAAGGGCTTAAAGAAAAGTCAGGCTGGGAATGAAGCCTCAACTGTGTATCAATGTGATTCTATCAAACAAGTAACATATCAAGAATCACAGTGACACAAAAAGAACCATGGAAGAAGAAGAGTTGGTGTTTATATGCCGAATTTCTCTACCACTTAAGGAAGAATCAAACCGGCTTACAATCGCCTACCCTTCCCCTCCACACAACAGACACCCCGTGAGGTAGGTGGGGCTGAGAGAGCTCTAAGGGAGCTGTGACTAGCCCAAGGTCACCCAGCTGGCTTCATGTGTTGGAGTGGGGAAACAAGTCCAGCTCACCAGATTAGTCTCTGCTGCTCATGTGGAGGAGTGGGGAATCAAACCCAGTTCTCCAGATTAGAGTCCACCACTCCACACCAATGCTCTTAACCACTACACCATACTGGCTCTCATAAGAGTATCAGTGGAATCAAGTGAGGACATAGTGTGTGTTTGAGCATTTCTCTGAGTCAGTGGGACAAATTATACATTTGGGTTTTAAACAAGTTGGGTCCAGGGTCCCTGGATCCAGCTCAGGTTCCCTGCAGCAACCCAGCAGCCCAAATGGGCTCAGAACACTGAGCTAAAAACCCAAAGTTTGGCCCTGTGTGAGGTGATTCCACTGGACCACATGGGGTCCTTCCTATTTTCTATAGCCAGAATCCAATTCCTTGATGCATTGTGGCCAGGAAAAATGGTTGCACAGCCCTCAGGTAATTTTGGACTGAATTAAGAGATTCATGAGTCAAAAATGTTCCTTTCATATGTGCCTGCAAACATGCAACTTCAAAATGAAGAAGCTGAGCTGCTTTCATGGTAAGATTGTGGGTGTGTATGTGAGTAGGCGTGAAGGTTTTGTGTCTGACCATGCACATGATACACACACACACACACACACACATACCCACACACAGAGTGCTTCAGCATCAGCCAAACCTTATTTATTGTGACAAAATGAACAGCCCCCAGGATGCTCATCCAACAGTTAATTTCTCATCTTATCTATTATGTGAATGAGATAGGAAACCAGTTTCCTGTTTTTCACAGATACCGCTAACATGAAAGGTACAGAATGAATTCCCTTGAAAACCATGCAGACAGATCTGGCCACAGACTCATTTGTTTCAATGGGAGGAATTAATGCCGTCAGGGCTGCTCGTTGAGGGGAAATAAGTCTATAAACCCCTCTGTGGAAGCCACCTCTAAAATGCCGAGGAGGTTGACAGACGCTTTGTTATCTGTTTATTAAAGACGCCGCCCGGAGATATTGTTCCCACTTCACATGGAGGAAGAAGAGATTCTTCCTTTCTGTTAGCACAATGCTCTACTACCTGCACAAGAAGGCTCTGAGGCAGGCATTGGGAAGTGTGTGTAGTACGTATTTGGTAAGTATCAGGGGAGGGTTCAAGGTGCACACTTCAGGAAGACACTTCCCGTTGCTTATGCCCAGACACCACAACCCCTAAATTAAGACTAATTCTCAAGCAACAAAATAAGAGGAAGGCGGCATGATTTGTTTCTTCGCTTCCACCCTATCTCTTCCAAAGGACGAGCCCAAAGGGGCTGTGGTTCAGTCGTAGAGCATCTGCTTGGCATGCAGAAGGTCCCAGGTTCAATCCCCGGCATCTCCAGTTAAAGGGACTAGGCAAGTGGGTGATGTGAAAGTCCTCTTCCTGAGACCCTGGAGAGCCGCTGCCGGTCTTAGACAATACTGACTTTGATGTACTAAGGGGCTGATTCAGTATAAGGCAGCTTCGGGTGTTCATGTCTTCACTCTGCAATCATTCTATAAACTATAAACATTACCAGCATAAAACCACTTGTAGAGATGTTAGCTGAGACTAATTTATTTGTAAATAAATAGGCACCTATTCTCTCTCAGCCTAATCTATTTTGCAGGGTTGTTGAGATAATAAAATGGGGCGGGGGGATATGTAGGCCACCCTGAGCTCGTTGGAGAATGGGAGGTGTTTAAAGAAATCTAATTTATTTGCTTCGTTATTCCCCCACTTTTCTCCTCAACAGGGACCAAAGCAACCTACAACATCATTATCGCCGCCTCCATTTGATCCTCACGACAACCCTGTGAGATAGGACAGGCTGTGAGAGAGTGACTGGCCCCGAGATACGCATATGGATGTATACAAGGCATCTCCCAGGCTGAGCTTGTAATAGCAGAGAAACCTAACAGCTGCATTGTGGTGGTGTTATTTAATGGCAGTTTTCTTCCCCCTCTCTCTGTATATTGTCATGAGACTGCCACAGATACCTATGGGAACACCTGGCACTGCTGATGACAAAGAGACACCATTCTTCTGCCACAGTAATGTCCAAAGACATTTTACCATCATCGCCGAAGCTTCTTTTGAACTTCAAGTTCATTTTTCAACTGCATTTGGCACTTACAATATAAACATTAGAAAACCCTGCACCTTTGTGTACGTTTCTGTGGTAAATATGAATATAATAAGGCAGCCATTTCCCTTCCAGCAGTGGTTTAAATCAAATGCTCGCACAGTCCAAAAGCAGAAATCAAATCTCACAGTTCTCTTTTTATATACTTGAGAATAAAGTGGGAAGCTGTGTGTACCAAACTGAGAGATAAAGACAAATCCGAATACCAACATGTTAGCATCTCTTCAAAAATTATCTACAGACATTTGTGGTTCTGCTGGACAGAGACTACCCCCCCCCATATCAAATGATCTTTTATCACACTACTGTGCCAGATTCCTGGCTAGCAGTGTCAAAATACACTTCTACTGCAACAAATGAAATATATTGTCTGCCAAACCCCCAACATGTATCAGTTTGCAGCTTTTAATGCTGGGACTTAAAAGACCCCCAGTGCTTGCCCTTCGAAAGGAACGCCATTGCCTTTTGTGGGAGTCTGCCCCTTTATTTTACATATCTCCTTTAGATTCTTTTTAGACAACTGCTACAGCATAAAGGAAACGTGAGTCACACAGTTCTGTCCTCTAACTCCAAATATGGGCATCTCTAATGAGATTGCTGCTTCTCACAGCTTTCTTAAGATGCAACAGAATGAAAAGGGAAGGGGCTCTGGCCAATTCCCATACAGCAAGAAATCCAGGAGATGTGGACAGAGCTGCTCCCGATACGGCATTGATCATGGGAAGACAACTGCTCGTGGAAACTGTTGCATCGAAACACAAAACCTGTTTAAAATTGGCCAGAAGAGACGGAGCATTGGAATTTTTGCTCTCTCTTGCAAATTACACCCAAATTTGAGTCCCAGTGGTGTTGTGAGGGATTAAACGAATCCCTGTCGCCCATCCTGAAGGCCATCGAAGTAAAAAAAGGGGGGGCTTGATTTACATGGGAGACAGCTTAGAGAAGGCGGAATGTTGTGCGTCATTAGAAACTGAGCCAATTTTTATCATTTGCATAAAACCTAAAAGAGTAGTGATAAGGTTTTTTTCCCCTTTCTTGACTTCACAGGAGAAAACAATTTCCATCTTTAAAGAATTATGCCAGAAGAGCCCAGAATGCGATGGATCTAATTAATGTTTTAGCTTTCCTCCCCACCCCAGTAAATTGCCCTCACATTAGATGTCGGTCCCTTGTTCTCTTTGAGGTGCATAGTTGACGTCTCTTTGCATGCTAGCCTATAGTATGGAACGGTAAAGTGAGACTCCCGTTAAAAGTACGTTTTTGTAAAGAGTAGGATAAAAAGTATTTAAGTCTTCTGTCCCTCTCCACCATTTCTCCAAACAAAACCCAATATACACATTCCAAACTGCTCTTAGCCCTGCAAGGGAGTAAAAGAGTTCTCTTTTGTGCTGTAACATAAATGAGATTACCCTCCTGGCCCAATAATTTTGAAATTTTACATACAGATATATGGACTAAAAGCATGACAAACACCAGTTTCAGAGTTAACGCACATAACATGTGGGACCTTGTAGGAGAATCAGGAGAAGGTATAATGCAATGTACTGTGCACCGAACCAGTAATTCCCAAACACTGTTGCTGAAATCCACAAAGTAATGTGGAATTACAACTGTAGTTTTGTATGTCATGGATATCTCACCTCTAAAATAATTTACATTATGGATTTTCCCATCTACATAGGGGGTGGCAATGTTCTGGTTGTGATTTTCCCATGTCCTGCTCTTTACCAATGCCACACAGAGATATGCCTCCACTACCACAATGGAGTGGGGGGCCAGTGTGGTGTAGTGGTTAAGAGCGGTGGTTTGGAGCAGTGGACTCTGATCTGGAGAACCAGGTTTGATTCCCCACTCCTCCACGTGAGTGGCGGACGCTAATCTGGTGAACCGGGTTGGTTTCCCCACTCCTTCAAATTAAGCCAGCTGGGTGAACTTGGGCTAGGCACAGCTCTGTCAGCCCCAACTACCTCACAGGGTGTCTGTTGTAGGAAGGGAAGGTGATTGTAAGCAGGTTTGATTCTTCCTTAAGTGGTAGAGAAAGTCAGCATATAAAAACCAACTCTTCTTCTTCTACCTTCTTTTAAATAAAAGTGCACTGATTTGCACTGTTATGTCATGGCACCATATCACTACTCCCTGCTCCCTACATTGCTATTAAGCAGTAAACCCACTAACTGTGCATCCCATTTCCAGACACCAAATAAGGCAGTGTCACAGTTTCACTCTGCTTAGAAACTCTATCAATATAGCCCATTTTTACCCCACCCCTTTCCGCAATGAGCGAAGGTTGATTTATATGGCTCTCCCTTCCCTTATCTGTGAAGTAGATTAGACTGAGAAAGAGAGAGAGAATGGCCAAAGGCTACACAATGACCATCATGGCAATGTGGAAATTTGAGGATATCCCAGATCCTAGTCTAACCACTATGCTACACTAAGAATTCCAAGTTCTCCCTCTCAAATTCATATTTGTCCCTCAGAAACCATACATGTGACTGTTTCTTAATGGTGTTGTACAGCCTTTTTTAAAAAAAAAAGATGACTGAAGCAGACTGAAGAAAGCCAGCATGGTGTAGTAGTTAAGAGCAGTGGTTTGGAGCGGTGGACTCTGATCTGAAGAACCGGGTTTGATTCCTCACTCTTCCACAAGAGCTGCGGAAGCTAATCTGGTGAACTGGATTTGTTTCCTTACTCCTGCACATGAAGCCAGCTTGGTGATTTTGGGCTAGTCACACTCTCTTAGCCCCACCCACCTCACTGGGTGTCTGTTGTGGGGAGGGGAAGATGATTGTAAGCAGGTTTGATTCTTCCTTACGTCGTAGAGAAAGTTGGCATATAAAAAACAACTTCTTCTATTGTTGTTCTGTTAGGTGGTAACAGGTGACTAAGAATGCAAACAAATTAAGAATTGAAGAAGGGGGGGAGAGAGAAAAAACAAAGAATGAAGATGAAGAAAACAAAAGTGCCCCTTCTTCTGTATGTGGTGTGGATACATTGCCTCAGTACTGTTTATGTCAGTAAAATGGCAGCAAACCCCACTTGGCAAGTGGAACTGAAATGAAAACTATACAGCACACACGCTGGTTTAAATTCCAGAGAAAGCATCCATAGCAGGGACGAGAATCATAATCTTCCCTGTGCTGTTGTGCTTGGGGAATGGAAAAAAGTGAATCAGCTGAGCAAAGTGGCCTTATTGTCAGGAGTATGTCGCTGATCACAGTGATTCGTTTAAACATCCAATAACGAAATCCAGAAGACCACAGCCCAACGTCTCTGATTCCTACATGGCAAGACCTCCCAGTCTATGACTTGAAAAACTGAAGTGAGTGAGAGGCTCACAGAAAACCTCTAGCAAAATTAAATTAGAAGATTAGGGTTGGAATCTTATGCCGAGTTTCTCCAGTCTAACCTTATTGAGACCAATGGGTTTAGCCTGGAGCAATTCTGCATAAGATCGCACTGTTAAGATCGCACCACAACACACACAACACTTCCCCATCATTGGTTATGTATGGAAATGTTGTGTTCACAGACTCTGAGTTTTCTCCCCTCTTCATTATCTTCTCCTGTTGTCATTTTCAGTCAATAAGAAAAAGAAATAGCAAAGAACTAGAAATACTGAGATCTGATTTGTATGCAAGATTGTTGTGTGAGCGTGTTTTAGCTTTAAAACACAGAGAAACATCAAAAGTGCATACTTCCGCTATTAAATATGCATTTCTGCTCAGAAAATGTGCAGTGGATTGTGCCGTGACGTTTAAAAAAACAACAGGGCATCACATTTGAGAAAGTAGTGGCATGAGATAGAGCACAGGCAAGGAGTTATGACATATGCACTTATTTAGTTATGAATGTTCTTTCTGCTTTAATCCAGTTGTGTCATTGGTCTTTTATGTATGGGCACTTTGACTTACTTTCTCCACTGGTCCGACACAGTTTTTCGTTGCGGTGATGCATGAGTTTTCCGTCCCTTAGAGATGAATTCGCGCCCAGTCCGCACAATGTCTGGGTCTTCCCAATCCTGTTGTAACCCGATTCTTTGATCTTCCCTGAGATCAGCCTGTGCCAAATCATCCCCATTTCCATGCATAAGCCAAAACATGGGAGAGGGGAGCTGGGGGCGGTGATGTTTTCTCACAGTAGGCACCTCAGCCAATTACAAAGCAGCGTTTTCAAGGGGCGGGGACTCAGATGCTTCCAGATTTCTGCTGGTGATTCTGCAGTACTCTGGAAACCCCAGGACATTCTCCAGGGCAAACAGCAACATGTGTAGCATTTTTAGGATTTGGAACAGAAAAGTGTGGGTCAAGAGAGCCTCAAACCCCAGGTAAAACTCCCATATATAAAAGACCATTAAAAATAGCACTAATTGTACTTGTCCCCTGCTCTTCCCCAGTAGCTGATTGAGTGCTATCTGATCAGGGGACCTGTCTTCCAGCACTAGAAAGAATTCATTTATTTGTTTAGCCATAGGCCGTCATAAAATATCCTTACATATGTACAAAAAGCCAAAAACGGGATAAAATTGCATCAATATACATTGCCTGGATAAAAACTATTTCATACAAAATCTCTATTAAAACAAAATCGTACTCATTTGCTTTCCTATACAAAATTTTTCTTAATAGCTTCAAGAGATCTTCCAGCACTATATCTTTTTCATTTTGGATTTTGTCATCATAGGGTTTTCAAGGTATGAGATGATCAGAAGTGGTTTTACCATCACCTTCTTCTGCACAGTGCTAATCAGGATTAGCTGAAGTGTCACTAACACTGTCTATGATAGATGTGTTCATGTACTCTCATATAAAAAATAGATTGGCTAGTCACCTAAATCCCTTTCTGAAGTTATGCTCATGTGGCAAACATGCATATCAGGAATGCATACCACCAGCAATGCTGCAAACACATGTGATCACCATGTTGTCTTCTCAGGGGTGACACATACTTTGCAAACACATACACCTTTGGTGAGCGGGAACCCTGGAAAATCCAGTGATTGGTTTGCACATACATCATTCTTGTTCAGACAACATGGTGACTATGCATATTGGGAGGGCCTACAATCAGTTTCCAGGCTCCCAGTAAGTGTGAAAGTACCATCTGAAAAGGGCTTTCAATGAAAGCAAATTCTTAGTTATTTATTTATAAAAAAATTTATAAATACAAAATATATCTGGCAAAATATTTTCCAGAATACTGAATGGATATGTGAATAGTGAATTTGACTAAATATGTGAATAGTGAATATGTGAATAAAGACATACACTTACTGTACTAACAGCTAGAAAAATACGTTTGATCTAAAAATCATGGCTATAATTCCAACAATTGTTCGTTTTTCTCTACTTTCTATTGTCTGTAAAGTACCAACACTTCGTGTACAAAACTGTATCACATTGTCGATCAATATTTTGGTGACCACTGGAGAGTTTATGGCTTTAGTACAGTTGCTGAAGTGCAAGTACAGGACTATCAGTACAATCCGAAGAACACTTTCCTGGGAGTAAGCCCCACTGAATAGACCTGAGTAGGATTCTGAGTAGACCTGCTTAGGTCTACTTAAAAAACACTTTAAAGAAGTGTTTATTAACCTCATTTATATCCTCTCTTTCTTCTAGGGACTTCAGAGTGACACACTCCTATTTTAGACTCACAACAACCTTGCAAAATAGGTTAGGTGGAGAGTGACTGGCCCATTAAGCAACATGATGGAACAGAGATTTGAATTTCAGTCTGCCTGTTTCCAGTGCAACACTATACATTGGTTTGTGTTCTTAGCACAAAGGTCAAGGGACAGGAGGGAATTGCTATGTTACTCTTCCCCTTTTCTAAGTAACCTTCTAGGAGCAGGGCTAGAGCCATAGTTACTGGGAGGCCTGGAAAAGCTTTCAAAATCCTGTTGCCCAGGATTTTAGAAGGTCTCAAGTTCAATCCCTGGCATCTCCAGTTAAAGGGACTAGGCAAGTAGGTGATGTGAAAGACCTCCTCTGCCTGAGACCCTGGAGAGCCGCTGCCGGTCTGAGTAGACAATACTGACTTTGATGGACCAAGGGTCTGATTCAGTATAAGGCAGCTTCATATGTTCATACGTTCACCTCTCTGCAGACTTATGTGCTAAGCACTGATGTGTTTACAAGGTACACATCAACTTCAAGATCCTCTTTGAATTTGTCAGTTCTACAACTGAGTACATCGAGGAAATTGTTCTGCAGATTTGTCACCCAATATTTATCATACATAATGAATGACTAAATTATGCCTATTTGTGATTCACTGTTCATAATGTCAGTCGAAAAACTGTACTTCGTTGCAACACTGTTATTGACAGCTATGCTCAATGTAATTTTTTCTCTCCACAGGTGTGTTTCTGAAGTACTGCCATAAAAGAAAGTTTATTTATAGCATTTCTGCCACCCATTCCCACCCAACTTTCTGCTATTTGCGTCCGTAGAAAAACCTGTTGTCAGATCATAAAAGCCACTTGTGTTTTTCAAGAAAAGTCTGCGAGCAAAGAGTCCTGCAAAAACCCACATCCCATTCAAAAGATTTTTCCTGGGAGAGTAAACCATATCTCCCCAATTAAGGTAGCTGCGCTGCTCAGAGGCACTGGAATGCAGAGCTGCATACACAATCATGACGGGGAAATGCTGCAGGAACTGCCGTCAGCTCATTCAAATCACAATCTCTGATCAATTAGGCCGAACGACACAATACACAGTCCTGGGGTCATATCCATGCACTTAGGATTTCCCTGGATGAGAATTCAAGGATCAGGTGCTTGGGGCCCAATTTGGACTGAGACCGTAGCACGCGGGGGAAAGGAGCTTACGCTTTCCTCATGCACCATTTCCCCAACCAAAAAAATTCCCCAGGTATGCTCTTTGCCCCACTGCAGAAATCTTCATGTAGCCCCTCAATACACTGGAACCCCCAACAGGGCAAATAGTGCCCTCTGGGGCTGTTTCGGTTGGGGAAACAGTGCAGGAGGGAAGGCTGAAGCTCCTTTCCCTTATATACCACGTTCCAATTAGGGACCATACACCTCGGTCCCCAGTGGCTCACAAGTACACATGGATGATGCGGACCTGGGGAGGACTCGAGGAAAGACATAAGATGTAGTTAGGCCCTCAGCTGACTACATTTCATTTAGCTCCGGTCAGGTTCTCTTTATTCACATACCATACACGCAACTTATTATACTCTATTTGTGTACTAGTTATTTGAGCTACACACTAATTGCGCTGGATCCAGTAACCCCTCAGTGGAAGGCAGTGGTAGAAACACATCTTTGCCATGCTCCCCACTGCCCTGTAGTCCCTTCTGACCCTGGAAAGGTGGATTCCTGAGGTTGAGGGATGCATGTGTGCCTCGAGGGGTCAGGGGGCTACAGTGAGCACGAGGAAATGTTGAAACTGTCCTTTTCTTCTGTCTGTGGAGCTGCACTTGCAGAAGAGAAAGGAGGATGCAATTTCACCCCACTTCCCCTCCTCACTATAGCACCGTCACCCCACCTGGCTATTAGATTTAGGGTTGCCAGGTCCTTCTTTGCCACTGGCAGGAGGGTTTTTGGGCGGAGCCTGAGGAGGGTGGGGTTTGGGGATAGGGTTGCCAGGTCCCTCTTCGCCACTGGCGGGAGGGTTTTGGGGTGGAGCTTGAGGAGGGCAGGGTTTGGGGAGGGGAGGGACTTCGATGCCATAGAGTCCAATTGCCACAGCAGCCATTTTCTCTATCTGATCTCTATCAGCTGGAGATCTGTTGTAATGGCAGGAGATCTCCAGCTAGTACCTGGAGGTTGGCAACCCTAAGTGTGGCCCTCAGCGTCATTTATGAGGGTGTCAAATGTTTCTGCAGCCTGCTTCAGAAAATCTAAAGAATATCAGACTTACAATAGTGAAAACCCTTGGGGGGGTAACATATCCTTTGGGAGATCATGGAACCCCTGATATCAGGCAATATTTAAATCTGCTTAACTTCAGCAAGGTTATTGTATCATGTGTTTCCACACCACACACCTTGGAATTGTATCATGGATTTATACAGTCCTCACATCCAGACACACACAAACACACCTTAGAGTGCAGTGTGCAGCTAGAATATTGACTTTGGAAACAAGAAGACTCATTTGCACTAGAATACAATCCTGACCATTTTCTCTTCTCAGTGGCTCTCTAGCAAATGCTTTGGAAAGCCTGCCACCCTGTGCTAGATCTATAGCATAACAGCAACATCTGCAGAAAGATGAGGCAGCATGGCAAAGCCACAGAAACAAGGGCTGTTACCACACTGACAACTTACAGCATATTATCATCGTGTTCGGTCTGTGAGTTTTGGATGCGTAGGGTTGCCAACCTCCAGGTACTAGCTGGAGATCTGCTATTACAACTGATCTCCAGCTGAGAGATCAGTTCCCCGGGAGAAAATGGCCACTTTGGCAATTGAACTCTATGGCATTGAAGTCCCTCCCCCCAAACCCCGCCCTCTGGCTATACCCCAAAAACCGCCCACCGGTGGCAAAGAGGGACCTGGCAACCCTATGGATGAGTATTCATAATTCCTGTTCGCACCATGCCTATTTTGCCAGCGTATTGATAACTCCCAAGACGTTTTATTTTCAGTTCACATCTCCCAAGTTAGTGCGAAAAGTTTAGGGGAGGAGCGCAGGGGAACGCTGCGTCATCTATACGGTGTGGATGCTCCCCTGCCTCCCCTTCCTTTTTTTGTACGCATGCGCACTAGCATTGGTGCGAAGAAGCACTGGGATTGGCTGGGTTTCCTGGTTCCTCAGCTAGTTTCTTGTATTATTATGCCATTTTAAGAATTAAATCATTTGCACGGCATATAGAAAGACCCTAACCACAATGTCCATGCAGGCACATTCCTCCGCCCACCCCCAAAACAATCACAGAGCCATTCTAATCACAGTGCTAATTACAGAGCTGCTGTCCTCTCGGGGGTTAGTCACACGCTCCATCATTCGTTTGCTAGAAAAAAGTCTCCAACTTGTCTGCACCCCTTGGATTGTCGTCTTTGAAACGGGATAAGGAAATACATCGTCATATAAGTGTTTGTTGAAAGTACGGACATATAACGCTTTGAAATAATTTCCAAGACCAAAGGGAAGGTTTTTGGTGCTAACACACAAAGCTAAGACGTTTGATTCAACGTTGAAAATAGTTAGTGCGCAAACAACCAAGGACAAGAGTTCTTAAAGTTCTGGAGGATACACTTTTAGAACCTGAAGAGGACTGTTGTGGCCCTTGATTTTATTGTTCATTGTTGATGGCATGCGGAAATGGTGTATGAAACACCAGGTGAAACACACTGGCAAATTAAACCAAATTAACAAGCTGAGGACAAAACATAATCTTTAATTTTAAAAGAAAAAAAGAGCAGTGGAGATTTCTTCATTATCATTTTTAATTTTGCTCGATCACATTTTCCATTTTCTAAAATTTCCTGCTTCGGGTTTTTTGTTCGAAACGAACGAAACGAAAGTGTTTAATACGGTCCCAGACCAACAATAAAAAAACTTTTACATGATAAAAATAATAGCTATATACACCAATAAATACATAATCATACATTTGTAGGAGAACTATTAAAAACCCAACCTTAACTAAAACACCGTTAGAATCCACATATAAATATAAAAACACTCATTTGTTAGGTTCGACCCATGCTCGTCTAGTCTTCATAATGGAGATGCCACATCAGATTCAAACTCTGGGTTTTTGCTAAACAGTTTACATCCTAGTTTCTGCAATGTGAAACTGAAACATATGTAGTACCTGTACATAGGTTTCCTGCAAAGGGTTGGTAAACAATTAATGGCAAAATATTGTCGAAGGCTTTCACGGTCAGAGTTCATTGGTTCTTGTAGGTTATCCTACAAGGTTATCCTACACTGAAGGACAGTGTTACTCCTCTGAAGATGCCTGCCACAGCTGCTGGCGAAACGTCAGGAAAGAAAATACCAAGACCACGGTTACACAGCCCGGATAACCTACAAGAACCAATTAATGGCAAGATACAGACTCTGATAAGGCTTATGTATCTAAAAGCGACAATGTTCATGATGACCAAGGATATGAATGGCCTTGGTGGTGGTCTCCCAGTTGTGAAATACTTCCCCCAGGAACATTCAGATGCTGACTATGGTAGCTCTTAGCTGCCAGGAAGAAAAAAAAATTTTCTAGAACATTTAATGAATGATATTTTTTGGCCTTTATCACAGTTTCAAGGCTGGATGTTGTATTTGTGTTAATATTGTTTATGTTGTTATTGCTTGTTTTAAAGATTTTGCTGAGCTCTAGTCATAGGAACTTAGGGAGCTTTTACACATGCTGAATAATGCACTTTCAATCCACTTTCAATACACTTTGCAGCTGGATGTTATTGTGTGAAATGACAAAATCCACTTGCAAATGATAGTTCAAGTGCATTGAAAGTGCATTATTCAGCATGCGTAAAAGAGCCCTTAGATGAAAGACAGGATGGAAATTCTGAAATGAATGAATGAATTGGATAAAAGCATGAATTTAACCAAGTGTGTCTTTTCCTTCCACAGTAATGCAGTAACACAAGAAGCCTTACCTGGTGGAATCCTTCATTCAGTGCAAGTGTTATCTATAAAGAAACTCCGTCATTCTGGATCTTTCCACTCTATTAGAAGTCCAGCATCAGTCAGGATTGCCATCTTTCTTTGCACACCCTGTCCTTCATGTTTAACATGCAGAAAGATAGGTGGGAAATGTTTTATCTACATTCTACAAAAGTTCAATCGCCAAAACGTTTGTGTGTCAGATGCTACTAAAGACAAAGGAGCAGGGTAAATAACAATAACAGGTTTGAATTTAGCTCAGGAAAAGGTTGTTAACCAGTGATCAATGCACATTATTATGATCTCTTCAGCCAACAATATATTTAAAAGTGCCACCTTATTCTGAAGTTTCTGAACTATCTCCAAGGCAGCCCTACCTTCATTAGAGTAGCTAATCATGCATGGCAATGGCCAGGGCCTTTGACTCCAGAAAAGTCTGGATCCAGTATATAAACTGAGGTTCAGGGAAAGTTCTCTTGGTCACAGCCAAATCCTGAACATCTAGAGCAATGCTGGGGTCAGGACCACTCACGAGCTGTTGGTACGATCCATAAGTAGGTTGGGCACATGTCTCAGATCCATTTGATAAGGTCCTCCAGTTGATAAGGTCCAGTTGATAAGAGCCAGAGTGGTGTAGTGGTTAAGAGCAGTGGTTTGGAGCTCTAATCTGGAGAACTGGGTTTGATTCCCCACTCCTCCACATAAGCGGCAGATGCTAATCTGGTGAACCAGGTTGGTTTCCTCACTCCTACACATAAGGCCAGCTGGGTGACCTTGGGCTAGTCACAGCTCTCTCAGCCCTACCTACCTCACAGGGTGTCTGTTGTGGGGAGGGGAAGGGAAGGTGATTGTAAGCCGGTTTGATTCTCCCTTAAGTGGTAGAGAAAGTCGGCATATAAAAAACAACTCTTCTTCTCCTTCTCTTCCATCAGATCTGCATATTTTCTGTACTGAGCTTCAGTCAGTACATTCACAGAAGTGACAACTATGCCTGGTGTTGAAAGTTAGGAGAAGCAGAGACATGTGTTACCTGCATACATGAGACAACTGGGAACCTTGTGATGCCACATGAGAAGTCACTGCAGGGGAAAAATAATAGCCAATCAGCAGCTCCTTCTATAAACTACCACTCCATTAGAAATGGAAAGGCATTAAAAACACTGCAATCCTATATGTAGTATGGTCCAAAAGGATGTAATAGTTGGGGTTATCAAAAGAATTTACAGGGTAACAATCTCTGTTCAGATGCAGGTCATCTACAAGGCAACTGACATAGGATGAAAACGCATGGTTGCTTTAGCCTCCTTTATTCCCTGTTTCAGCCAGGATTCAGCCAGTTTCGAATGCACATTTGGCGAAACACATGTGTTCGATCCTGGCTGAATCCTGGCTGAAACAGGGAATAAAGGAGGCTAAAGTGACCATGCATTTTCGCCCATAGTCTCTCGTCTGAACCTTAACAGGAAGAAAGACTGAAATGGATCCAGATAATCTGTTTCATCTCAAGGTGCTTGAAGCTGATAAACTACTGCCTTAGATTAAAAAGGAAAGTTGGAACAAGATCTATTAATTTCCAGCACGAATGTCAATTTAGATAGCTAAACAAATACAACCTGCCATCCCAGAATTTAGGCTGCCTGAATTTCAGCAATCTTAACACAACAGTTTTGTTTGCAATGAGCTGGGACAGTGACCGTAGTAACAACGGTACCTACCGTAGTTCACCTTGTTTTCTACTTCAACCATACTTGGATCTATCCTGGCCTAAATCTGTATTCAATCGTTACCTCAATCTTCCTCTGAGGGGCTCAGACCTCCACCTATCCTGTACTACAAGCTCCCAGTGGCAGACAAACAAAGACACTTCTACTCCTGCTTACTTAAAGGTCCTGGATCAGAGACGCCGAAGTAACACAGGCTATTCTGCGTTAGATTGCCGTGTTTTCAAATAGAAACCAAAATGGCACATTGGATTGCAGTGTGATGTACTGATGTTTGCAACTGATAAATATTTATCTGTGTGCCATGAAAAGCTTCCTCTGTTAATTTACCCTCATCAAGGTGCTGCTGAAAGTACCAGAGCCAAGCAGGGTGGGTTGCCCCGCACCCCTAGTCCAGCTGGTAATCCTAATTCTACACCTTTGTTTCACTGACCATGCATAAAGAAACTCCATGTCATTATATTTGTGCATAAATACATTTATGGGGAGTCCTATGGAAGGGAAGAGGTCCACGGTCATTATAAACGGACCTTTGCAGCGTCACGGAGAAAGCTTTCAGGGAGAAACAGAAAATAATGTTTTGCAATTACAGCCCACAGCTGCTACAAGCTCCAATATGCTTGCTACACACAGGTGCAGCTATTATGACAATGAATGGTACACATTAAAGGTGCCATCTATAGGGGTAATAACACTAGGGCTGAAAAGGTATTTTCATTTGCAGCCTGATGTTAGGAGAGGAAAAAATAAAATAACATAAAATAAAAGAAGGCAATTCACAGGCAGCCCTGGTGACTCAGCTGCTGCTTAGAAACAGTCGGGTCTCAAAGAAGTCAAAGGCTCTGAGGCATTAGCCCAGCAGGTGAAAGCATGGAGTGGTTCAGAGGTGATTCCTTTTAGCATCCAAAGAAGATTATATAAAAGATGTGTGGCAGAAGAAATGGACACACCGTTCCCAGATAACACCATGTTCTGGGTGAATACAGTGCCATAACCTCTAAACACCAGTGTTTGGAGGCACCATCAGGGAAGATGTTGGCCCCGTGCCCTCTTCTTTAATCTTCCAGGGTAACTGTTTGGTCTCTGTGTGAAACACTAAGTTGAACTAGATGGAACATGGAAAATACCTGGGGATTTTGGGGGCGGAGCCTGAGGAGGGTGGGGTTTGGAGAGGGGAGGGACTTCAATGCCATAGAGTCCAATTGCCAAAGCGGCCATTTTCTCCAGGGGAACTGACCTCTGTCGCCTGGAGATCAGTTGTAATAGCGGGAGATCTCCAGCCACCACCTGGAGGCAGGCAACCCTAAACATGGGTCTGATGTTACAAGGGCAATTCGTATTTTCTTCTCTTCTTATAAACAGAGAATCTCCTGGGTTTCTTTTCTGGGTCGGGCTCACTAGTTCTGTTTTCAATGTTAGAGTTTAGTCCTGGACAACATGAAGGTGGACCAGTGGAAGACAGTAGCTTGCCAGATAGCTAAAAAAAAAAGTAAACAATATACCAATAAAAACTTCAAAAAAAAGTTTCATGAGTGTACCTTGGAGAATGACGTTTGAACCCACAGAGGTCTTGCTTAAAGATTGAATCACTCGTGGTACAGTCGGTGAATAGATTTGTGTTGTACCAACAACGGATAGCTGAAGATAGGGTTGCCAGCCTCCAGGTACTAGCTTGAGATCTCCTGCTATTACAACTGATCTCCAGCCAATAGAGATCAGTCCGGCTGGAGAAAATGGCCGCTTTGGCAATTGGACTCTATGCAATTGAAGTCCCTCCCCTCCCCAAACCCCGCCCTCCCCAGGCTCCGCCTCCAAAATTTCCCACCAGTGGCAAAGAGGGACCTGGCAACCGTAGCTGAAGAAGAACACCGAAACGCTGGCATTATCTAGAATACGCGTCCTATTGCTCCGTTGGATTGGGTCCGCTTCATTGGACTAAGGCTTTTCATATATAGCTGGACTGTGTTAAGCGGTTTTGATACTACAGATATAACTTCTCAATATTGTCATATTTGTACATAAGGTTTGGTAGCTTTGCATGCATGTATTCTCACTTTGTTCCACCTGCACTCGGTTTTTGTATGTAGCTGTGTTTACTTGTTTGTTAATATAGTGTTTATGATATATTGAGCCTCCATGCTGCTTTATATAGTCTTAGCTACGCTGTTGCAGCACAGGTCATTTTTGGTTTGTAACCTCCAGGCACTAGCTGGAGATCTCCTGCTATTACAACTGATCTCCAGTCAATATAGATAAGTTCACCTGGAGAAAATGGCCGCTTTTGGACTCTATGGCATTGAAGTCCCTCCCCTCCCCAAACCCCGCCCTCCTCAGGGTCCATCCCCAAAACCTCCCACAGGTGGTGAACCCTAGTAAGTACTGGCAACCTCCTGGCAACCCTAGTAAGAAAGGTGACTTACTGGGGGATGAGTTCCAATGGCAAGAAGCCAGTACAGAAAAGGGCCTGTCTCTGGTATCTATCAGCCACAATTGCTCCCATATGGCCTGTTCACTCTTCAAAATCTACAAACAAGGATCTGCTCAAAATTCTAGTGCAAAGCCAACAAACACTGGGAGCAGGGGCTTCTCTTAGGGCTGCTTAAAACTATTGTCCTCTGCCAGGTATTTGATATTTGATCGATCTGAATTCTTTAACTATTTGTTTCCTGTTAGTAATGCTGATTTTAGGACAGTGTATAAATGACAAGATTGTTGGTTTTATATTTCTGTTGTGAACTGCTTTGCAAGCTTTACATTTCCAACTTGAATGGGCACATTGGTGATTTATCTTACCAGGAAAAATCCTGGTGGGCAGCTGCTATGGAGGGCCAGTATAGAAGTAGCCTGCTTTACCTTGCCAACCCGGGCATGGTGCAGCTGGCAAGAAGGAGCACGGTGGCACCAGCTTTGCACTACTAGTCATGGCACAGTGGGGCCATTAGCAGAAAGAGGAGCATAGTTACCCATGCCTTCACCCTGCCAGCCCGGGTGGGCAGGGCTGGTAGGGAGCTAAGGTTGCTAGCTCTGGTTTGAGAAATACCTGGAGATTTTTGGGGCAGAGCCTGAGGAGGGTGGGGTTTGGAGAGGGGAGGGGACTTCAATGCCATAGAGTCCAATTGCTAAAGTGGTAATTTTCTCCAAGTGAACTAATCTCTATCGGCTGGAGATCAATTGTAATAACAGATCTCCAGCTAGTACCTGGAGGTTGGCAACCCTACAGGGAGCAGATTTCAGTATTCTTTCCAATCTTGTAGAGGAGCTTCACTAATGTTGTGGGTAACTGTCAAGACTGGGGACATGTCTTTGAGCTGGCTGTAGAGCTTAAGTCAACAGCTGTTCTAGGAGTAAGAAGAGGCAGTAGAATGATTTCTTCCTTATGCGCAAGCTTTTTGTAGAACAGAGCTGAACTGAGCCACAGTCACAGTGACACATGTCTACAGTATACCTTTGTCTTTGATCACACTCAGTAACAAAGGAACACATGACAATGTTATCACTTTATCCCTTTGCTACCAGAGAACGCCTGGACTCCAGCCCTTTGTCTCCCTGTGCCTATATAATAGATTAGTATTTGCTCCAGGTAAGTGGTTATAGAATAGAAGCATTCATATTTAGTATCCTTAAGTTTCTGTTTGTCCATTGTGTAGTCAAACACATAGCCCCTCTGTTTCTTTGAGAGATTTCAGTGTACGGTTCTTCTTAAAAAATATTTTGCTCCCTCCCTCTATGAATAAAAGGCCAGGATTTCCAGTTTTCAGCATATGTGTAACTTTAACGGCAGATTGATGTGCAGGAATTTGCAAGTGATAATGGTTCTTTCTAACTGACGTAGGGGGCTCTAGTCCACAAAAGTTCGGTAAATATGTTAATCTTTAAGGTGCATCAAGACTCCTTTTTTGTTTTTCATTTGGGGGTTTTTGCTGTCATTTGGGGGGGGGTTGCTGCAGCAGGAATTTCCATTTGTTTCACTTGCTTGTTTCTGCACACAAGGTTCATGTTAAAGCCACAGGTGCAAGATAGGCCAGGGTTCCTGGTCAGCTGACAACCCTATGCATTGCACGTTCGCCTCTCAGACTTTCAGTTTCATTGGTTCGCTTCCATCTGATTGCTTTCCTTGAGCTCAGCTGTGTTTTCCAGGCAACTTACCAGGCAGCTTATCTATCCAGTTTTGTTTTCATTATGCTGGCATCCGGTGAAGTTTCAAATTAATTTTAATGTTTCTTTCAGTTTTAAGGCCTATTTAAAAGGCTTTTGTTCTGCCTACTCTGGTGAACAGGGGCCTATCATGAATCCAGAAAACAGCTTTACAGACAATATGATGCTATGAGTGTAATTGATCCTTGTGTTTGCTTTCAGCATTCTCAGGCCTTACCTGCTTGGCTTCTGGGATGGTGTTCGAGAACCTGCTACAGTCTTTAACTATCGGAAATGACTAGGGTTGCCAACCTCCCAGTGGTGGCTGAAAATCTCCTGCTATTACAACTGATTTCCAGCTGATAGAGATCAGTTCCCCTGGAGAAAATGGCCACTTTGGCAATTGGACTCTACGGCTTTGAAGTCCCTCCACTCTCCAAACCCCGCCCTCCTCAGGCTCCACCCCCAAAATCTTCTGGTATTTCCCAACCCGGAGCTGTCAGCTCTAGACATGACATATCCCTAGTACGTTTGCCTGGTAACCAGCAGGAGCCCAGGGGAGTGGGGTCACTATCAGGTGATGGTGTTAGGTCACTTCATAGGGAAATCCATAAGCAACATCATGCCTGTCTAGGAATCACTGGAAATTCTATGGTAAAACCATAGAGTTTCTGGTGATTTCTAGAGAAGTATGATATGACTTCCAGGTTTTCCCTGGAAATGATGTAACGCCATTACCTGACAACAATTTTTTATTTCCTTTTCCCAGCTCCTGTAGTGGCGGTAGCTAACAGGAGCTGGGGGTGGGAACATTCATTCCTATACCCAGTGAGCAAATGGTAAGCATAATCCCAAGGGTTGCCAACCTCCACATGGTGGCTGTAGATCTCCTGCTATTACAACTGATCTCTAGGTGACAGAGATTATTCCCCTCGAGAAAATGGCTGCTTTGGAAGGTGGGCTCTATGGCATTATACCCGATTGAAGTCCCTCACCTCCCCAAACCCTACCCTCCTCAGATTCCACCCCCAAAACCTCCAGGTATTTCCCAACCCTGAGCTGACAACCCCTGAGCTCTAAACTGAGGAACACAGCAAGCCTTCATGATGACAATCATGATCACAATGCTGCTGGACAGCATAATTTTAAAATCAAGTGATGTTTTCTGATGATTTTATGACATTTTATAGATCCTTGTTTAGAGAGTGGAGGAATCCCTTGGGCATCTAGGAGCCGTTTGAAATCGTTAGAAGCAATCTATTTGACTTCTTACGGCAGTCATAAGCATACTTTAACAGCAATTTGGAACCTCTGAAGGTGTACAGGACCAATGAAAGCGGACTGCTTTGGAGGCAAATAGATCCAAATGGACTCCTTAGATCCTACAAAGAGTTTCCTGCCAGTAAAACCCTGGTGAGTTTGTGGAACATGGAGATGAACCAGCAACCGAAAATTGTTCTTAAGTGACCCCTGCTGTCTCACACACATTCTGCTGCTTCACTGGGTTAGAAGATGGGGGTGGTGAGGTGAACTGGCTGACAATTTAAATGCAAAGGGAGGAAAAAGTCCAAATAAGGGCACAGAATACTCCTAGATCAACCATCTTTTCAATGCAGTAGGTTTCCTCTTCAAATAATTAAACTGTGTTCGCAAGGACGGCAGATTAATTGGATTTAAATTCCAAATGACTGCAAAAGCCGAGAAATGAGTTACTAGTCCATTCTAATGAGAAGTTGTATTAAGGGCCTTTTTCTGATAGACATATAGCGCAAGGTTATAAATATTTCATAGTCAATTAATTGAATTTTGCTTTCTGTCTGTGATGCTGCCTTGAAACGCTAATACCCAGAGATGGGGGGAAGGGGAGAGAAAAGAGAAAATAACATCTAAGAGAAGGTAAAAGAATTTCATAATCATAGCAGAAGCCCTGCGTTCCCCACCTCAATCCTACCCAGCAGATAAAAGTGCTTTGAAAATAAACTTGAATATCAACTAGTTCAGATTTCTACAGAGGTTGAAGAGATGTTTTTTCAACAGACTACTATTTCATAAAATGGACCTGGTCAAAAGATTGTCAGAGCCTTGTTTACTGAAAATAGATGTATAGGTAGGGCTGCCAGGTCCCTCTTCACCACTGGCGGGAGGTTTTTGGGGTGGAGCCTGAGGAGGGCGGGGTTTGGGGAGGGGAAGGACTTCAATACCATAGAGTCCAATTGCCAAAGCAGCCATTTTTTCTAGGTGAACTGATCTCTATCAGCTGGAGATCAGTTTTAATAGCAGGAGATCTCCAGTTAGTACCTGGAGGTTGGCAACCCTATGTATAGCTATAGTTGCCATGTGGAGCATCCCTAAAGAAATAGACTTATAAAGTTGGGCATCAGTCCAACCATTGGAGCGAGATAAGAAATGCCATGCTGGATCAGATCAAGGATTGCAAACTCTGTGTTGGAAAATTCCTGGAGAGTTGGGGGTGGAGCCTGAGAAGGGTGGAGGAATCCCAGCAGGGTATAATGCCATAATCCCAGGTAAGTGGAGGAATCCCAGCAGGGTATAATGCCATGTAGTGAACTCTCCAAAGCTGTCATTTTCTCCAGGGGAACTTATCTCTGTAGTCTGGAGATCAGTTGCAATTCCAGGAGATCTCAACACCCCCACTTTAGCTTTCTTCACAGGGAACACATGAACACTTGAAGCTGCCTTATACTGAACCAGACCCTTGGTCCATCAAAGTCAGTATTGTCTACTCAGACCAGCAGTGGCTCTCCAGGGTCTCAGGCAGAGAGAGGTCTTTCACATCACCTACTTGCCTGGTCCCTTTAACTGGAGATGCTGGGGATTGAACCTGGGACCTTCTGCATGCCAAGCAGATGCTCTACCACTGAGCCACGGGCCCTCCCCGATCTAACCACTTGATCTAACCACTTGATCCTATTTCTTGCCTTTTCTACACCTTTTCCAGTTCTGTAATATCCTTTTTGCGGCAGCATAGCCCCATGGCACAGAGTGGTAAGCTGCAGTACTGCAGTCCAAGCTCTGCTTACAACCTGAGTTTGATCCCGATGGAAATCGATTTCAGATAGGCAGCTTGAGGTTGACTCAGCTTTCCATCCTTCTGAGTTCGGTAAAATGAGTACCCAGCTTGCTGGGGGTAAAGTGTAGATGACTGGGGAAGGCAATGGCGGCAGTCCACTCCGTAAACATAGTCTGTCTAGTAAATGTCAGGATGTAATTTACCTTTAGGCAGAACTGTACATTGTGTTCCAAACCTAGCCTTATCAAACATCTGTGTAAGGATATGACAATAGTAGCTGTTTTCTTTTCAATATATTTCCTAATAATCCTTAGCATACAGCTTTCCTTGTTCATCACTGCTGTACACCAAGACTGACATTTTCATTGAGCCATGCACACAACCCAAGGTCTCGTTCCTGGGCAGTCGTCAGCAGTTCAGAGCTTTTCGGTATATATGTAACATTAAAAAGAATTTTTTGCTCCAATGTGCACTGCTTTACACTTGTTGGTTATTCATCAAGTTTGGAGATGTCTTCTTAAAAACAGGTCATGCCAAACTAATCTCATATCTTTTTTTGAAAGAGTGACAAGCATGGTAGATGAAGGAATGCTGTAGTAGTGTGTACCTTGATTTCAGTAAAGCCTTTGATAAAGTCCCCAATGATCTTCTTGAAACAAAGCTAGTAAAATGTGGGTTGGACACTGCTACTGTTAGGTGGATTGGTAATTGGTTGACCAACCGAACCCAAAGGGTGCTCATTAATTGCACAACTTCATCCTGGAGAGGAGTGACCAGTGGGGTACCACAGGGGTCTGTCCTGGGACCAGAACTATTTAATATTTTTATAAATGACTTGGATGATGGAATAGAAAGCATGCTAATCAAATTTGCAGATGACACCAAGTTAGGAGGGGTAGTTAATACCCTGGAGGGTAGGGTCAGAGTTCAGAATGACCTCGATAGACTGGAGAGCTGGGCCATAAGTAATAAAATGGATTTCAACAGGGAGAAGTGTAAAGTACTTTACCTAGGCAGAAACAACATAAGGCACAGGTACAGGATGGGAGATAGTTGGCTTGACAACACTACATGTGAAAGAGATCTGGGAGTCTTAGTGGACCACAAACTGAACATTAGTCAACATGTGATATGGCAGCTAAGAAGGCCAATGCAATTCTGGGCTGCATCAATAGGAGTATTGTGTCTAGATCAAGGGAAGTAATACTACCACTGTATTCTGCATTGGTCAGACCTCACTTGGAATACTGTGTCCAGTTTTGGGCTCCTCAATTTAAGAAGGATGTTGACAAGTTGGAGCGTGTCCAGAGGAGGGCAACCAGAATGGTCAAAGGTCTGGAATCCATGCCCTATGAGGGAGTTGGGTTTGTTTAGTTTGGAGAAGAGAAGGTTGAGGGGAGACACGATAGCCATGTTTAAATATTTGAAGGGATGTCATGTTGATGAGGGAACTAGCTTGTTCTCTGTTGCTCCAGAGACTAGGTCACGGAGTAATGGATAAATAGAAAAGCGATTCCACCTAAACATTGGGAAGAACTTTCTGACAGTGAGGGCTGTTCGACGGTGAAATGTGCTGCCTCGGAGGGTGGTGGAGTCCCCGTCTTTGGAGGTCTTTAAGCAGAGGCTAGATGGCCATCTGTCGGGAGTGCTTTGATTGTGGGATCCTGCATGGTGGGGGAGGGTTGGGGTCACTGGAGATGTGGAGGGAGGTAGTTGTTAATTTCCTGCATTGTGCAGGGGGTTGGACTAGATGACCCTGGTGGTACCTTCCAACTCTATGATTCTATGATTCTAGGTCTTCACACTCCAATTTGATTTTCACTGTATTGAATTCTTTGCTGTCATCAACACTCCACCAACCACACTGCTCTACCCCAACTTCAGATGATTTGCGAGCAAATTGAATAGCACCAGTCCTCATAGAGATCTCTTGGGGTATCTAACTGCTTGATTGTGACAAGCGTCCCTTTACTTCTCTTGAGTGTAACAACAAGTGTCCCTTTACTCCTAGGCTCTACTTCCTGTTGTATAATTACTGATCTACAAGAGGACCTATCCTCTTATTCCATGATTACTGTATTTATGTAAGTGCCTTGTCATAGAATTTTTTGTTAAAAAAAACTCCAAGGATATAATATCTACAGGATTACCTTTAATGGTAAATTTAGTGGTTAAGAGCGGTGGACCCTAATCTGGAGAACCGGGTTTGATTCCTCAGTCCTCCACATGAGCGGAGGTTTCTCCACTCCTCCACATGAAGCCTGCTGGGTGACCTTGGGCAAGTCTCTCCGAACTGTCTCAGCCCCACCTACCTCACAAAGTGTCTGTTGTGCAGAGAGGAAGGTGATTGTAAGCCGGTTTGAGACTCCTTAACAGTAGAGAAAATCGGGGTATAAAAACCAACTCTTCTTCTATATGCTTAACTCTCTTTAAATCATTTAAAAGGTTGGCTCAACTACCAGCCTTGCTCCTTTCCTTGATGGTTCATGGTGGTTGTCTGCTATTACACCTGTCTTTCTAAAAAGTGGCAGACGTATACATTTAGATGTCTGTTTTATTTTTCATATTTTGGAAAACATTTACAAAAAGTGGCAAATTCTCCAGGGATTACATATGTGTGTTTTGTGATGTGACAGATAACTAGCCAATACATATACTCTGTCAACATATGTCAAAGTTATGCCTAGTCTGCAGTTTGCTAAACAGATCATACTGATCAGAGTGACAGCTAAGTCATGTGATGATGCTGGTCTGATCCAGTTTGTACAGCCAGGAATGGGGATTTCCAGAATGACTCATCTCAGGTGAACTGTGATTGGTCATAAATGTGTATATAAGTCTGTATAGTGAATGTGAGTTACCTCTTGCTGAAATATATATGCTGGCGGAGCATGCTGTTGCTCAGAGCTGTGAATGTTAACAGCCAAAGGACTCTGTGTAGATATTGTAAATAAACTGTACATAGCAGAACTGCGTGGTGTGAAGTTGCTACCAGGTAAACTCCTGCAGTCCAGACAAGCTGTGCGCGACAAGCTGTCTGCTATTACACCTGTCTTTCTAAAAAGTGGCAAACGTATACATTTAGATGTCTGTTTTATTTTTCATATTTTGGAAAACATTTACAAAAAGTGGCAAATTCTCCAGGGATTACATATGTGTGTTTTGTGATGTGACAGATAACTAGCCAATACATATACTCCACAGCTGGTGTAACCAGTGGGACTTGCTTTCAAGTAAACCTGTATCAGATTAGGTTGTAGGAATCTTATCCTCTTTAAGTGTTTAACTAAAATGTATAATAATTCGGTCCAGTACCGTTTCACCTACTTGAAAGGGTCACACTAGGCTGTACATTAAACTGTCTACAATGAGAGTTACAATTCTCCAGTGAGAAGTCCTCAGGCTCTGTCCCAAAAACCTCCCGCCAGTGGTGAAGAGGGACCTGGCAACCCCAGGCTGAGTATAAACAGCAAGCCATGGATATAAGCATCATGACTGCTTTACAGGCCTATACAGGCCTCTGGGCAGTCCCCACTGGGAATAGAATAATGGATTAGCGAGCTGGGTCGATGTAGCAACATAGCTTTTGCATCCTCTCCCTACTGGGTCGATGTAGCAACATAGCTTTTGCATCCTCGTCCCTCTCCTCCCTACTGGCAGACATTTTTATAGGAGATTTTATTTATTTAAAACATTTATTAGCTACCTTTCTACCTTGCAGAACTCAAGGCAGCTTATAATTTAAACAATTACATTAAAAAATACATAAAAACCACAATTTAAAACCACTTTTTTTTGCTGTCAAGTCACAGCTGACTTATGGCGACCCCATAGGATTTTCAAGGCAAGAGATTTTCAGAGGTGGTTTGCAATTGCCTGCCTCCACATCATGACTAGGGTTGTCAGGTTCCTTGGATTGGCGGGCAATTGCCCACCAATCCATCAGCCACCCAGAAGCCACATGGTTACGTCACTTCCGGTTTACCCCTGGAAGTGCCCCATTGCGACAGGCCGCTTTATCACTCAAATCCCCAAAAACGTGCAGATGGTTGAGATGCGGTGCTTGCAGGCGTAAACTGGAAGTGACATGATTGCATCACGTGCAGCCACACGCACGTGCGATCCCAGCCCCAGCTACGCCCCAGAAACCTCCCGCTGGAGGAGAGGGGGAACCTGGCAACCCTAGTCATGAGCCTGGTATTCCTTGGAGGACTCCCAAATACTAGCCAGGGTCAGGGCTGAGAGTGTGTGACTGGCTCAAGTTCACCCAGCAATCTTCCATGGTGCAAGTAGGGATATGAACCTTGGTTTCCCAGGTCCAGTCCGACACCTTAACCACTACACTATGCTGGCTCTCAAAATCACAATTAAGACTGTCCATAAATAGAAAACAAACTTAGTCAAAGGCAGTCCTACGTAAAACTGTCTTTCTCCCCCACTCCATTCTCAAAGTAGTCCTACTTGCCACCTCCACCTGTGTAAATATAAACATTTCTTATCAGATCAAACTGACTTTAAAATGAAACCTGGCATGGATGAGAGGTACATTTCATCTTACAACAGAAGGCTTTGAGAAGTAACCACTAGAGGTCACTACTACAATACATTATTTTTAAGCTGATTCTTACTAACGGTTGTGGAATTTATTATATTTGAAAGCAAGACTTATGGTAAAAATGTTTTAAATCCTTTCAAGTGCATTATTGTCTTTTTGAAATGCATAGAGGACAGGACTATGGGCTTCAGAAGACCAACTGGCAGAGGCACAGAGACTGCCTGCATTTGCCTTCTTGCTCTTGGCTTAAGAAGACTTACAGTTAGGGTTGCCAACCTCCAGGTAGTACCTGGAGATCTCCTGCTATTACAACTGATCTCTAGGCAACCAAGATCTGTTCCCGTGGAGACAATGGGCGAAAACGCATGGTCGCTTTAGCCTCCTTTATTCTCTGTTTCAGCCAGGATCGAACGCATGCGTTTCGCCGAACGTGCCTTCGATCCTGGCTGAATCCTGGCTGAAACAGGGAATAAAGGAGGCTCAAGCGACCGTGCGTTTTCACCCAATGGCTGCCTAGGAGGGTGGGATCTATGGCATTATACCCTGCTGAGGTCCTTTCCCTCTCCAAACCCTTTCCTCCACAGGCTCTACCCCCCATTTAAAAAAAATTAAAACTGTATTTTAACAAACACAAACAAACATAAAACACTGAAACATAAGAACAATATATGTGAAACTTGCCATTCAGAATTACAACTCGATGGTCAACTTCTTTGAATTACATTACAGGTTGAGTATCTCTTATCCGGACATCTGATATCCAGACTGGTCCAAAAACCAGACCTTTTGAGCCGGCATGCAGGCATTACTCACAGGTCCTCAGCAGCGCCATTGATGGTTCAATGTAAACAAAATAATTTAAAATAGAGTTTAAAATTACATTCAGGCCATGTGTACAAAGTATATAGAAAACACAAATGAATTTAGTGTTTAGACTTGGATCCCATCCCCAAGACAGCTCATTATTTATATGCAAAAATTCCAAAATATGGAAAGATCTAAAATACGGACCACTTCTGGCCCCAACCAGTCCGGATAAGGGATACTCAACCTGTACTCTTTGTTCTCCACATATTCTTCCATATCTATTAACACATTTATTACATGCTTATTAAACATATATTACCTAAATCTTTCTCATTCTGTCTCACTTTAATTACATTCTGTTCCAAATTTCTAATTGAAAAAAAAAATCCCATTTTTCTCAAAATTCGGAGATTGACCTTTTCAATATGTCAGTTTTGCCATAGGTGCGTACTCTGTTAATTAATCCATTCGTCTAAATCTGGGTATTTCTCTGCTTTCCATTTTGCTGCTATGACGCACACACACCCCTTCCAACCGCTTCAATATCCCACTCACTCAGCCCGGCCGAATGAGCTGAGGGGAAAAGGCGTTGGCCTGAGTATATTTGTGAGGAGAATTACTTCTTTCTTCTCCTCCAGTCCCACACCCGTATTTACCTCAGTGAGAAATAGGAGACAAGAGGCTTTTCAACTTAAACAGAGAAAACAGGGAAGTTTATTAAAGAGAACTCACAGAGATTGGTTTTTAAGAAAAGGCAGAAATTTTGGAGGGAAAACCCAGAGTTAGATTGATACAAGCAAGATTGCTTCAGAGAAATAGCTTAGATGTTCCCTTTAGTCAAGTTACTTTCAGTTCTCAGTTCTCAAGCTTTGTTCTACCTCACAGAACTATTCATTTCATTTCATTTCATTAACCTTTATTGGCATACCAAAAGACAGAGATAAAACAACAATATACCTCCAAAGGGCAATACATATAAGTTACAAGTCGGGTTTATAAAACTTTTCTTGTTCTTTGAGAACTCCTGTAAGAAATTCAGCCACGGTAGCCGTAATTTTGGGATCATGCTCACTCAAGAGAAATTTGCATTTCACTTCATTACTCCTGTATCTCTTGCACTGGAGCAAAGTAAATAGCGGTTTATCCCGCAGAGTCACATAGAAGGGGCAATCTAAAAGGATGTGGTCAATTGTATCCAACAAATTTAAACCGCATGTGCATAAGCGTTCATGTCTAGGGATCTGAAGGTATTGGCCTAAGAGCATCCTAGATGGGAATGCGTTAACCCTAGCTAATAGAAAAGCACGGCGTTGAGAAGGTATCTCTAGGTTATCTAGATACCTAGCCATTTTACCCGATCCATTATTAAGGCCTAGGGCCGCCGGAGAACAGATGGGGGAAAGAGCTGGGTTAAAATTCTGCAATTCTACATCAAGGAGACATTGCTTGATTCTTTTGAAGATGTAAGATTCATTGGCCAGAGCAAGATTATCTAAATCAATTCCAATTTGGCAGAGTCTAGATCCAATCAACATGTCCCATGAGAAATAATGAAGTTCACTTTTCGAAAGATATAAAAGGGAACCTGGCTCAGTTTGAAAATATAATTTGAGGCGATATCTTATTGTTTGAATCCAGGCTTTGGTGGCAATCCAGTTTTGCCCGGTTTCTCACAGAACTATTATTCAGACGTTCAGACCCTCAGTCTGTCATTCAGCTTCAGACTCTCACTCTGTCCCCAGCCTAGCCCTCTCTCACTACCCCACCTAAGTGGTTGTAATCCTCCACACCTTCCTGCTACTGGAAAAGCTCTACCCCAGAGACTAATTCCCCTTGTGACTTGAGAATGGGCCCTCTCTAACCCAGTTCTCACTCCTGCCACTCCCACAGGTTGTGTGTGTCAATAGCTTCGGCTTTCACAGAACCCCTCAGGTTCTCAGAGTATAGTCTGGCTTCCGCTCGGTCTCGCTACCAAGCTCTGAATCTCACACAGCCCTCTCTGGCTGGTCTCAAGCTTCCACTACTTTCACAGCCTCCTCTCAGGCTGGATCCACGCTTCGAATCCTCTCACAGCCCTCCTGCCAGGCTGGGTCCCAGACTTCGAATGCTTTCTCTGTCTCTCTCAGCTCAGAGCATCAGCTCTCTGGCTCGGCCCACTCTTCGCCTGTCAGCTCTTGCTGCCGGTGAACCCCTTATCCGTCACAGCTGCATGTATCACTCTTGCCACCATCACCAAGTCCATAAGTAGTTCATTATACATTTCTGAAGTATTACTTGGTAAAATATTTAATAACCTATTTTTGATCCTTTACAAACTTAATTTTTAAATTGGTTCTTGTAGGTTATCTGGGCTGTGTAACCGTGGTCTTGGTATTTTCTTTCCTGACGTTTCGCCAGCAGCTGTGGCAGGCATCTTCAGAGGAGTAACACTGAAGGCCAGTGTCTCTCAGTGTCAAGTGTGTAGGAAGAGTAATATATAGTCAGAAAGGGGTTGGGTTTGAGCTGAATCATTGTCCTGCAAAAAGTATCCAAGGTAATGTGCTAATCATTGTCCTGTAAGTATCCAGATAATGTGCTAATGAGGGTGTGGTATGTTAATATGGAACCATTGTATCCTGAAGTGATTTGTTAACATGTGGAATCCAAGGCCAATCCGCATGGCTATTGTGGACTGTAGTCTTTGTTAGTCTGGAGGTTTTCAGGACAGGAAGCCAAGCCTTATTCATTCTTAAACTCTCTTCTTTTCTGTTAAAGCCTTCGGCAATATTTAATTTTTAAAATCTTTTGCATTTAAGCATGTATCATAGTCCAATATTTTCTTGCTTTCTTACATGCCTACCACATATGGTAAAATGTTCCAACATTTCTCATTAAAGTCTTCGTTGGCTTTTGCTATATCTTTAGGTGTGATGTACCATCTAAATAACATTTGACACCAGTTCTTCCTTAATACTTGATATTCAGTAAACTTTATTTCTTTAGTCCAAAGACTCTCCCACTGACTCACGTGTGTACTTCCCCCAAAGTTTTGCATCCATTTTATCAAACAGTCTTTGACTTGCTGTTTCAGTGTTTGCAGCCCCCGCTCCTTTTCATCTGCACACCCTCCCTCCCAGCCTAAATGGATGTACTGCCAGGGTGACACGGTGAGCAAGTCCCACGGTGAGACACGCACACACCAAACACGGGGAGCACTGTGTATCTTGTTTTTTGTGCCTCACGGAGAGCAATGCAAGACAAACACAGCAAAGGATCCTGGGAAGCCTTGTTGGGAGAAATCAGGGTGGGCCGACAGCAGTTAAGCCACGCCAGGCAAGAAGACAAAGACACTTGTTCCTGTATTATCTTTTACGATATGCAATCACTGACCGTTAACACAATTCAGACGTTAAGTGCCCTGTGCCAGCCTGGAACCTCTGACTCAGCTTCCCATTGTCTCCGAAGCTCCTGCCCAAAACATGACTCACCTTAATATCTCCCCCTTTTTAATTCCAAATTATAATTCAATTAAAAACGGCCTTTCCTGGTGCCATTTAGTTAGCTCTGTAGTTTTTTTCTTGATTAAAGGTAAAAGCAGTCCCCTCTGCAAGCATCGGGTCATTCCTGATCCGTGGGGTGATGTCACATCCTGACGTTTACTAGGCAGACTGTTTACGGGGTGGTCTGCCATTGCCTTCCCCAGTCGTCTACACTTTACACCCAGCAAGCTGGGTACTCATTTTACAGACCTCGGAAGGATGGAAGGCTGAGTCAACCTTCAGCCACCTATCTGATACCGACTTCCGTCAGGATTGAAAGGTCATGAGCAGAGCTTGGACTGCAGGTTACAACTCTGCACCACAGGGCTCTTTTGTCTTGATTACTCTCAAGTATTCCTTTACCCTCTGTTATAATCTTTTGCTTCCTGAAAATAACCCATTTTATGATAGGAGCCAAAAACTGTATAACTAACCTGGCTTTAGAACCAGGAAAGAGTCTGATCCTGGATACCAGCTAACTGCAACAGACTCCCAACATACACTGGATCTTTCTTCTTCCATCTGATTCCTTCACAGAATAGGACAGGTAATCTTTGCCCTCCCCCAATCCATCCCATTTTCCAAACCACTATTCCCCATTTTCCACACCTTTAAAGAGTAACCCTTTGCTCCAGATTTAGCTTAAACCCCTGCTCCAGGATGCCAAGTTTTCTGTTGCCCCAGGTCGGACCAGAACCAACGGGTTGAAATTAAATCAAGAGTTTCCATCTAGACATTAGGAAGCATTTTCTAACAGTTAGAGTGGTTCCTCAGTGGAACAGGCTTCCTCAGGAGGTGGTAAGCTCTTCTTCCCTGGAGGTTTTTAAGAAGAGGTTAGATGGCCATCTGTCAGCAATGTTGATTCTATGACCCTAGGCAAATGATGAGAGGGAGGGCATCTTGCCATCTTCTGGGCACAGAGTAGGGGTCACTGGGTGTGTGGGGGAGGTGGGCATTGTGAATTTCCTGCATTGTGCAGGGAGTTGGACTAGATGACCCTGGTGGTCCCTTCCAACTCTATGATTGGAGTAGCTCTGCTGAATATTTGTAAGTTGTTGCTGTATTAATAGGAATAATGAATGTGTTTTGTGCTTTGGTTTTTATACTGCTAGTATTTGCTTAGGATAAGTCCCCCCCCACACACACACACTATTCTACCAAATCCATCAATAAACTGTATTCCTTTTAAATCAGGTCTCTGTCATCTTTTTCCTGCTAAAGACTGTCTACTCACAGCCACCTCCGTAGGTGGAAGATCCCGGTTTGCTGTGCCCTGCGCAAACAAGCTAATTCCCCATGTTAATCTGAATGTATGTTCACGTGTTTGTGGGGGTGCAGTGACATCAGTATCGCATTGTAGTGTGTGTGTGTGTGTGTGTGTGTGTGTGTGTTAAGTGCCGTCAAGCTGCTTCCGACTCATGGCGACCCTATAAATCAATGTCCTCCTAAATGTCCTCTCTTTGATAACCTTGCTCAGGTCTTGCAAGTTGAGGGCTGTGACTTCCTTTATTGAGTCCATCCATCTCTTGTTGGGTCTTCCTCTTTTCCTGCTGCCCTCAACTTTTCCTAGCATGACTGTCTTCTCTAGTGACTCTTGCCTTCTCATAATGTGACCATATTGTAATAACAGTCTATAAATGTTCCCTAGTAAATGTCTTAAATCTCCCATAATTAATTGTTAAAAAAAAAACACCCAAATTTCCACGTATTCCCCACCCCAGAGCTGGCCACCCTACCTACAGCCAACACTCAGCAACTGGGGACTAGCATTGAAAACTGGGGAGCTGGGGATGCATGAAATTTGATTTATAATTGTTGTATTGAAATACAGTAAATAAAACATTGTTTACTTTAGAATAAATAATATATCAGCAGCTATGAGCTGTAACACTTAAAACAGAGCTTCTTCGTTCAGCGTAACAGATAAGCAGAGGTAGGAATCATGACGTGGTTATTTCAATTGAGCCTTCCTGAACTCACTGCACTTGTCACACAGAATTTATTTTATAAAAAATATTTTATTTGCTTGTTATCCTTATAAGAAATTATCTATGGAGTCATGAATCCACCACAGAAACATCATACCCCTCAAAGGATGAAGTGAGCACTAAAGTAATAAACAGCAACAACATTACTTCTCAAAACATTGTATTTTTCTCCACAGAGGCAGTCATCTGATAATAGTTCACACCACCCCACATTTACATTTAACTTGTAATTCTGAACATTCCAGCTCTTGATCAAAGTATAGAAGAAGAATTTTACTATTCTACAACTTTTTTTTTTTTTTGCAAAACAAGTTTAGATTAAAAGTGAAAAAGTATCAAAAGTAGAGCTAGTTCTTGGAAAGATGCAATTCGGCACTTGATTGCATAAGGAAAACTCCGTTGTTGCTGGGTGTGCAGACGTACCAACTCCCACCCCTGTGACCACCATAATGCTTTATCCTAATAGGGTCTCAATGGACATTGTGAAGCTGGTGGTGAAAAGTGCTGTCAAGTCGTTGCTGACTTGCAGCAACCCAGCAACCCCACTGGGGTTTTCAAGGCAAGAGACATTGCCTGCCTCTGGGTAGTGACCCTGGACTTCCTTGGTGGTCTCCCATCTAAACACTAATCAGGGCCAACCTTGCTTAGCTTCTGAGATATGACGAGATCAGGCTGGCCTGGGCCATCCAGTCGTAGACAGCATCAAGCTAAACAAGTGAAAAGAGATAAGCCGTATATGCATGGGAGGTTTTGCCTTGGATTTGCCCCTCTCTAGATGCACATTTTTCCCATCCAAACTCTCAAAATTCAACAATAAGCCCCCATGCAGAATTTTGAGAATTCAGATGGGGAAAATGTGCATCTAGAGAGTGGTAAATCCAAGGCAAAACCTCCCCTGCATAAACGACCACAGAGTAGGAGAGCAAGGGAAGAAGCTTACAAGTGAAAGTGGGCTCAGATAGACACATTACAAGAATGGATGCATATCTATTCACGTGCTTTTAATTGTGACCAAAAAAGAACCAATTAAACATTTTAGTGGGCGGGGGGAAAGTAAGAGAAAATCTACAAAAGCTAATTTAAGAAAGAAAAAAAAGTAGTATTTTAAATATCCGGAAATTGCAAAGCAAGATTTTCTAAGAAAATCTAGCCAAGTGCTTAACACACCGTCTCCCTGAGTTATTTCCCAAGAGTTCAAGTACTTTGCCTTGACACTGGCAAATGCTATTGGCAATGATGAAAGTACATCATTGTACTTGTCACACAGAGTGTACATCGGCAAGATATTATGGTGCTGTGAGGAGAAAACAATCACTCACATTTATTACTTATCTCTAAGTACACACAGAACATGGAGTTCTGTCAAAACGTCCATGTTTCTCACCTCAAGTGGCATACCGTTAATTTTACACTGTCATGGGGAACTGTGTACTCTGTTCTACAGCATTCTCTTACCTAAAAGGTATTTCCAGTCACACAGCACCCACATTTATTTATGGTTCTAGGCAGATGATTGTCCTCACTTTTACTGAAAAGGACTCACCCATGGACGATGCATGTCAAAAGATGCCTGGGGTGAGCCTGTTTGTTGACCTTGGTGCGCTGTCTCCCAGGCAAGGCTTAAAATCAACAGGAGACCTGTGTGATTCCTGCAATCTACCCACTTGCACTTACATGATGTGCACTGAGACTGAAATCACACATGCTCTGGAAAGAGCAGAAAAGTTGAGATGCAATTCTGACAGTATCATCCTACGTAGATGTAGACTCATAAGTACACTGACTTTCATGGACTTAGGAAGGTGCAATTCAGCTTCGGTTGGTACCATTCACCAATGTTCCTATTAGGCCATGAATTGATTCAAAAACCTGATGTGAACACGTTCAACTTGCCTTATACATCAACAGCAGCAGGAGAAGGGGACAAAAAGTGCTTCAAGAGGCAAATGTAACATTGGTCCACGAGTTGTCTTTGAAGTTAACCATTCCCTGGAAAAAAAAATTCAAAGCCTACAGCACCCGTCTACTAAGCCCCTGCAACTTTTATTCCTTCATCTTGAAAGTACTGGATAGTTATTATGAATGTCTCTAAGACACGAATCAATTTGAATACATTAAAGATACTCTTTTAAAATATTCTCTTCATGTTTTTAAAAAATCATAAGTTTTGCCCTTTAAGGATGTAAACATTATCCAGGGAAGCCACTAGATGCAACAACCGAGTATTCTGTGTATCCTTTTATAGCTGGCATCCATATCAGTTCAGCAGCTCCCTTTTGAGATTATCATTTTTGTTTCTCATTTGTATTCGAGTTTTGTGTGCCTCGAACTGCAGGCTGTCTTCTGCTGTGGCCTTCAGATTTCTTTGGCAGCACCAACAGAACAAAAAAACATAAAAGGTGCATATGGAAGTAAAGTGACCTGCAAGTGACAAAGACAGAATTCATCACAGAGCACTAATTTTCACCTAGCACCTATATACTAAACCGAATGATAGTAGTATTTTTTCTTTCCAGTCTCTTCATGGAGCACTAGGAGATGTTTCGCGGAGCACCAAGTGCTCCATGGAGCACAGTTTGGGAACCGCTGGCCCTCAGGATATGAAAGTAGTGCAGAGCTTGTACACATGAACACATGAATCTGCCTTATACTGAATCAGACCCTTGGTCCATCAAAGTCAGTATTGTCTACTCAGACCGGCAGCGGCTCTCCAGGGTCTCAGGCAGAGGTCTTTCACATCACCTACTTGCCTAGTCCCTTTAACTGGAGATGCTGGGGATTGAACCTGGGACCTTCTGCATGCCAAGCAGATGCTCTACCACTGAGCTTTCCTGCCTCCCCTTTCTGACTCATCACCTCCTCCAAGAAACCAGAAATTTTGTTCCTGGGGCATCAGAGCATCTGTGTGAACAAGCAGGGGAGGGCTTAAAGTGAAAATTGCATTCTGCCTTGGATGGAAGAGGCCTTCCATTGCTGGAAACAGGATGCAAGACAATATGTTTCAATTCCACAGGCAGATTATGTTCTACTAAAAGACTTTTAAAAAATAGTTCTGACCATCCTACCTTCTTAAGCAGTAGTTGGCAGTCTTGAGAATCAGTATCCAGATCTACTTGGCAGGCATAACCTTACATGCTTGGCTTTGAGCAAGATGTCGATGGGCTTCCACCTACAGTTTTCATCCCTGCTAGATCTGGATTATCTCCCCCATACCCAGATACACAGAGGACTACTTTTCTTAGGGGACTCCTTTCTTATCCTTCACCCCATCACACCCTTAGCATGTTTTACTCCCTTTCCCCCATTCTTCCCAGATGAAAGATACCAAAATTTGGACAATTGTATTATTAAAACTGTCTGGTGCATTTCACAGCTTGGAACAAAACCAGTGAATCAGTTCTTCTTACCTCATCCTTTCCTACAAGAAAAAACATACATGGATACTGTCGAAGGCTTTCACGGTCAGAGTTCATTGGTTCTTGTTATCCGGGCTGTGTAACCTCTGAAAGAGACACTGTCCTTCAGTGTTACTACTCTGAAGATGCCTGCCACAGTTGCTGGCGAAACGTCAGGAAAGAAAATTCCAAGACCACGGTTACACAGCCCGGATAACCTACAAGAACCAATACATGGATACTATTCGCTGCAAAATGTTTTTGGAATGCATGGAATGCACAATGCATGGGGAAGGACTGAGAGTGCTCCCATGTATCCTAAACAGATGAATGGTGAAGAATGGAGAAGTATGTAAATAATATTTCCTATGTACATTTGGTTCATATATTTGGTTAAGTAGTAAACGTGGTTAAGACTTCCCAAGCATGCAGCTCATGTGAAAAGTTCCTAATGGGTGGAGGTGAAGGTGATTCACGTTAGCATAGAAATTATAGCTTTTCTATGCGGGCAATAGGACAGCACTGTACAAAATGATTCACAAAGTTACTTGGACAAATTATTAGGGACTGTGGTCTATACTACTGTGTATGTGTGTGTGTGTGAAGTGCCGTCAAGTCGCAGCCAACTTATGGCAACCCCTTATGGGGTTTTCAAGGCAAGAGACTAACAGAGGTGGTTTGCCAGTGCCTTCATCTATATAGCAACCCTGGACTTCCTTGGTGGTCTCCCATCCAAATACTAACCAGGGCTGACCCTGCTTAGCTACTGAGATCTGACGAGATCAGGCTAGCCTGGGCCATCCAGGTCAGGGCACTACTGTGTATAGTTTGCTGTAAATTGGATCCTACTGTGTAATCTTGTATCATTTTATGTGTCATGTTAACACTTTTGCTTTGCTTCAATTCAGTTTTTTAGATTTCTGGTTGGTTCTACAACCTGAACCCTATTCTCATTGGTTCTTGTAGGTTATCCGGGCTGTGTAACCGTGGTCTTGGTATTTTCTTTCCAGACATTTCGCCAGCAGCTGTGGCAGGCATCTTCAGAGGAGTAACACTGAAGGACAGTGTCTCTCAGTGTCTCTCAGTCTTAGTGTTACTCCTCTGAAGATGCCTGCCACAGCTGCTGGCAAAACGTCAGGAAAGAAAATTCCAAGACCACGGTTACACAGCCCGGATAACCTACAAGAACCAATGAACTCTGACCGTGAAAGCCTTCGACACCTATTCTCATTGTTTACTGAATATCCCATCCTGTTGATTGTATTGACTCACTCTGTCTCATCTGCTTTGAGCCCCAGTGAGAAAGGCAGACTATAAATAATGTAATTTTTTTAAAAAAAATACTATCATAGCCAAATACCCCTGTTGCATTTCCTCATCAAACCACAGAAATATTACACTCAGCTTTGGTCACAGGCTAGCAAGTCTAATAAGACCTTTCATAATTTTTTTATTTTGTATTTGTAACAGAAGGGAACATACCTGTATAATTTAATTGTGGGCTCAACAGCTAGCAGAACAAATGGTGCAACTGTATAACAGACAGACATCTGAGTTACCAACCAGGTAACAACATCATAGCTCCTCTTGAGAGTCTTTGGAGAAGTGAAGAAATGCCTAAAATTGTTCCTGATCTTTAAAAAATGAAAATATTACAAATTAATCTTCATATGTAACTGCGCCTCACACAGACATTTTCACTGTCCCGGGGAAAATGCAGGTGGGGCCTCTAGGGACCGAGGGGGCCTATTTAAACACAGCCCCAGCTGAGAGGGAGGTAGTTGAGGCTCATCCCTGCCCCCAGGCAACCAATGAGAGAGAACTGGAAGGGCAGAGAGAATCTGAAGGGCAAAGATGGAGCATTCTGACATGAGGAGAAATACATAGGTGAGGCTGAACCCCCTTTCCCTCTACATCTGAGGCCGAAAGATCTGGAGGCTAAGACCCCCTTTTCGGCTGGGGAATAGGAGGAGGCTTTGGCAGGTACGCCAGGCCGTTCCTTTCTTGGTCCCAGAACTCCTCCAAGCAGACCCATTGTGACAAGCAAATCAGATTTCTCTGGCCGGAAGTCTCAGAAGAAGAATAGGTGAGATCTCTAGGTGAGATTTTGGGTAACTTGGGCTTTTTCGATAACCCCCCCAAAAGCAGTGAGACAAAATATGAAACCAGATTTGCATTTTAAAACTATTACTTGCTATAAAATGATGAAGAAACACCAAGTGCTTTCAGAATTTTAGCATTTATCTCTACAGTGATTGTAGGGTTAATTTTATCATGCCTTTATTTTTTCCCTGTCTTGCTCAATAAAAAGAATATTCTCTTTTTACAATATAAGTTTATGCAGGTGTCCTGTCTGGTTTGCTGGTTATAGAGAACAGAACCTTACTCCCTCTTTTTCTATTATGAGAATTAAAGGTTGTAAATCTCCTTTAATATGATAAACCCTTGAGAACACTGTTGCTAATCAGTTTTTGCACAGGCAAAGCCTTGGAAATTGTTTACTACAGATCCTCTCATAGAATGCGGGAGGGAATCTCTCATTATTAGGCTGTGCTTCTTTGGCCACCCTTCCCTGTGGCCGGCCAGTGCCTCCCATCCTTTTGGAATTATGCATGTGGACCAATACATGAATAATGTCTCCTCTACTCTAATTAGTTGAAGAGTATCCTGTGGCCTTGACCTAACACGAGTCCAAGGTGTGGATATTAAGACTATGTAGCCACTCATTCCAGCAAATCATTTTCTCACAGAACATTTCACAAGTCATTTTTCATAGAACTTGGAACATTTTATCAAGAGACTGAGTGGTAGAAAACAAGAGAGGATACGGACTCTGACAGGGCAGGGGTGACCAAGAGGCAAGGGGAGTGGAACTATCTGAGCCATCACAATCCAAGATCACTCAAATCCTCTTTTTCTGTTTTGGAAAGTTCTGTAGACACTATCTGCCCATTTCAAACATTTATATGTGGGAATAAGTACTAGATGGCAAATTTGGGGAGGTGGGGCTACAAAATTTCCAAAAAGCTAAATTTCATGTGTGTTGTGTGTGTTAAGTGCCGTCAAGTCACTACCTCAGACCATTTCAGGCTCACAAATGATAAACTATATAAAGTTTCACCCAGGAACAGTTTGTCTCAGGGGATAAGACTAGGCCTGCCCCCTAAATAGCAGCTTAATGTGTGGAAATAGGCGGCTGCATAGCATAGAAATAATTAACATCATCGGGTAAGCAACATACCATTATGCCTCTATTAAAGTGACACTACATTTTTTTCCTCCAGGTAGCTGCCAATCCTAGGTAAGGCTCTGATACACACTTGGAGATCTCTCACTCAGCAGAGATTCTCTGTCCATTTTATTGGAAAGGGCAGTTCTGGGTTCATGTATCTTTGCATGCCATTCATTGACACGCATAAAGAAGCCTTCATGCATGAGAGCATGGTGGGCATATCCTGGCAACTGCGAGATTTTAAATAGAGGCTACTTTGTACAATCTGGAAAAAACATTTTCTGTTGATAAAATAGGGAAGAGGGGGTTCCCTTTGACCATCAAAATGGTTCTGGTGGGCGGGGAAAAAAGCCATGAGGGATGGGAACTGTAATAAGGAGAGGAATTGACCGAGTGAGTGAAAAAGCTTGCTAGATCCATCCCAGTGTGTCTTAAATCCTAAGGAAACCAGTAAAATTTATGCTACAACCAAGTGCTAGATGACTTAACAGGTGTCACTAATTATATCTGAGCCACACCGAAAGAGAAAATAAGATACACACCGCTCTCGCCGCTAGTGTCATGAAGATTCCAGTGATAAATGTAAAATAATATCCAGGGTAAACACCGTGCCAAACAGCTGAGAGAAGAAACGTTAAAGCTGTAGGGTACAAAGGAGCTCTATCGTAGCACACGCTGGGAAGGAAAAACACACACACACAGAGTAGAATAACTGTAAGCTTAAATCAAGGAAAATAGATAAAACTGCCACCACAACATTCCTCAATCCATCTGAGGTGTTATGTGTAAGCTTGGATGCAAGTCAGGTTCGTGCACAAGTTGGTTCAGTACGAGGTCCTGACTGAAGCCTTACCATATAATATAAAGATGTAATCAAAATTATTTGAACTGTTTTTTAAAACAACTTAGGTAACATGAAGATGGTAGCAAAATAAAAGATGTGTCTAAGCAATGTGGTCATAACCAGTCTCAAAAAAATAACAAGGTTTACAAGACTTCCTAGTGAACCAGTTCTTCAGGAAATGAGAATGGTGTGTACTTCGTAGCTTCCTGATGGACTTTTTTTTTGGCCATCAAGTCACAGCTGACTTATGCCAACCCTGTAGGGTTTTCAAGGCAAGAGACGTTCAGAGGTGGTTTGCCATTGCCTGCCCCCGCGTCACAACCCTGGTTGACCCATGACAGTGGTATTTCTTGGAGTCTCCCATCCAAACACTTGCCAGGGTCAGGACTGAGAGTGTGTGACTGGCTCAAGGTCACTCAGCAAGTTTCCATCGCAGAGTGGGGGTTCGAACCTGGGTTTCCCTACTCCGATGACTATGTGCCAACAAAACATTTTACCTATATACAGCACTAAGCTTAGAGAATGCAATGTAACATTACAGGATTTCCCAAAAGACTTGTATCCCACTTTTTCCACTGATTGCAAAAATATTTATTTATTATTAGATGTATAAATTACTAAAAGATGGGGGCGGGGGGGCTTGCTTTGCCATTAAAAAATCTGTGGTTCTCTGCTTCCATCTTGTTCTCCATATTTCTACAAATTATTTTGCTGCTGCTCCTAACTTGCATGCTGGCTTTTAAATAAATTTAAATCTTTATGCAAATTATATTGTGATTTGTGATTTAAATAGTTGCACGTCTTTTATATCATTTTATGTTTAATAGTTTTGTAAATTGCTCTGATATTTCTTCAGGACTGAGAGATTGTATAGTGTAATCCTAAACAGAGTTAAACCCATCAAAGCCCACTGACGTTAATGGGCTAAGAGGGTTGTAAACTCTGCTTAGGAATGCATTGTTAGGCAAGCAAATAAATTTTTAATGTGTAACTCCCAGTGACAAATGTTAAACGGATATCATATTTATGAGTGTGTAGTATAGTAAAGGGAGGATTACCAAAGTCTAAGAGCACCAGACTACATTACTCTTACCGTTTAAGCCAGGCAGTGGTCTGTATATTCCAGTTTTCTACATACATTTTAAAACTTGTTGCCGTCTAGAAGAAAAAAAAAATCCCATGCATTATTACCTTGCACACAATGTCAACTCCTATCCAGTTTTACATTATATTGCTTCTGAACTCTGTGTTGTAGTTATAGAGTTATATATGGCTGGTGACCATGTTTTCTCAGTACCCTACAACTCCAAGATCAGCAATGCACTCTTAAGAAATCACACTTGGCTAACATTTAGTATTCATTTTAGAACTAAAAGTACTTGGGGTTTGCATATGAAAATGTCCAGGAAGAATATGTAGTTGGAGAAATCTCCTGCTTAAACAATGGTTTGATTTCTTTATTTTTATCATTCATATTTCCAAAGTTAGAGCATTTTTAATCCTGGTGGGAATATATGACCTTATTTGAGGTAGATAGGCATATTGTTACTTTTCAATACATTAATGTATTGAATGTTCAATAAAATATCCTGATTTGAATTATCAATGTCTTCTGTTCTTCAAAATTAAGCAAAGGTTAATTGGGCTTGAACTGATGTTTAAAAATCCTTACTTGTGGGATCTGTCTTTGAAAATTGTGCACAATGTTTCTGTCATGCCTGTTTAACACGTTTTTTCCCCCTTACAGGAAGTAATGCCCATGATCTATCTCCCTTTCCATAATATGTTATTTTGACTTACCTCAATATTCCAGATATTTAGATTAGACAATAAGTCCCAGTGGAAACAGCCTCTTTCATCAACACCACTGAACCCAAAACCAGCTGCATTGTTGATCACATCAGCTGTAATATCAAAAACAACAAAATTAGAAACCACAACATATCCATCTGAGATCCAAAGCACTACTGACAGATGGCCAAGGGTTTGGGGTTGTGCCCAGTGGGACCTCTGACTCTCCCCAATGGAACCACATCAAACACTGCTTTGGAAACTTCTCTTGGTTTCCAAACAAATTTTATTATATAATATGGAGAATTGCTGTTTGAGAAACACAAGTTAAAAGCCCTCAGCACCATGTGGAACAAATGGTGCAATTCTTTGGATCGAGGTCCTAATCTATACAGTGCAGGTTAAATCTAGCAGGATTTCAAGACGAGTACTACAGAAATGTAACATCAATGTTAATGGTAAATTTAACAAAATTAGTGCTTGAGAAGAAACACAGAGGCGTAAGAACATAAGAACATAAGAAAGGCCCTGCTGGATCAGACCAAGGCCCATCAAGTCCAACAGTCTGTTCACACAGTGGCCAACCAGGTGCCTCTAGGAAGCCACAAACAAGACGATTGCAGCAGCACCATCCTGCCTGTGTTCCACCGCACCCAAAATAATAGGCATGCTCCTCTGATACTAGAGAGAATAGGTATGCAGCATGACTAGTATCCATTCTAACTAATAGCCATGAATACCCCTCTCCTCCATGAATATGTCCACACCCCTCTTAAAGCCCTCCAAGCTGGCAGCCATCACCACATCCTGGGGCAGGGAGTTCCACAATTTAACTATGCGTTGTGTGAAAAAATACTTCCTTTTATCTGTTTTGAATCTCTCACCCTCCAGCTTTAGCAGATGATCCCATGTTCTAGTATTATGGGAGAGGGAGAAAAACCTCTGCCTGTCCACTCTCTCCAAACCATGAATAATTTTATAGACCTCTATCATGTCTCCCCACAGCCGCCTTCTTTCCAAGCTAAACAGCCCTAAGCGTTTCATTTAGGCATTTCATTTAGAAATGTAGCCTAATCACTCTGGGATATCGGAGTAGCTAAATTTGAGTTTGACGTTCCAAAAGTAGTATTTTTTCTAAACGATTCATCTATTGATTAGATACAGCAACAGATCCAAAGATGGAATTTTGTTATAGAGTTTCTAGTTCTGAAGACTCACACTCAACAGTTCTGCTACCAATATATTAAAGATCCACATAGCCAAGGCACTGTGGAGCCTGTGTCAGTAGAGCACTTTCTGCCATTTCCAGGGCAGAAGGGATTTTCAGAGTTTCTTTTCTGGATTTTGACATTCCTTTTGCACAAGCAAGAATTGTCTATCCTTCTGCACAAGCAAGAATTTCTTAGCAACAGTATTATTTGATCAACAGAATGCTCCACGTCATTAGATAGAAGTTGTTGAGAAAGGGAAGAGGGAATGATATTTTGGACATCAGTGGGAAGAACACTGGAAGGCCCTGCCTACTGCTTTACATGGTCCCCCCCCCACACACACACAAATTACAATGTCTTTCAAATCAGAACGTTGCCTATGACTCAGTTTTTCCATATACCCAATTCTATATTCTTCATAAAGTGTTTTGGTCCCAGTTTAAGCAACTGCTTGCCAGTGTAGTGTACTGTTTAAAGTGGAGAAAAACGTAGGCCAGGAGTATCAAACTGAATTGTTACGAGGGCCGGATATGACATAAATGTCACTTGGTCGGGCGGGGGGTTCCTCACCAGCCCAGATGGAGAATTGGGGGGGGGGCTGCATTGGCTGGCTCGCAGGCTGGATAAGAGCTCTCAAGGGGCCGGATCAGGCCCTTGGGCCTTATGTTTGACACCCCTGACGTAGGCTGTTTTGGGTTCCCACGAGGGATAAAGGCAAGGTATACATGAAGTAAATAAATAAAAATTACTTTCCAACTTCTGCTAACAACCAATAGTAGTAATGAAACTATAGGTTGAAAACTATAGTTTCTCTCAGGCATATATGTACTTCTTAAAAGTTAGCTGAACTCCATTCAGAAATACCTGGGCCTGGCACATCCAGAGTCCATCCCCACTGCTATAATGCTGGCTCTGAGCAAGGCAGACGTAGCTCCCTGAAATCTACCTTCCCTTGCCTCCTGTATGAAATGGCAGAGGGGGATGGGAGAGGCTGAATCCTGAAACCCTATTCTGGATACATCAGGTTGGAAGCTGACTCAAGCTGACCCTCTCTGTATGAAAGACCTCTAATAAACTTCGACTGTGGATATTCTCCCATACAAATACCCATGTGCTGTGCTCTACTGAAAGACTCCTGTGATGCATTTCCCCCTTATTAAAGCACACTCTGGTCAGGTGTGCATATTTAATTTTGACTGCAGAGTGAAGAAGTAGATAGCTGGTCCTTCACGATGGTCTGGATTATCACTTCCAGTTTTATGACCTGCACTTGGCATGGCGCTACACAAAAACACAAACACTGCACTGTCTAGAGAAAGTAAGTGCTCCCAAATAACATTAATTCAACGGACTGGGGTCCGCACAGTTAAGTACTAAAGGTTCATTGATTTCAAATGCACACAGACAAGCTAAGAGTTGTGGTGGCCCCTTCTGCTCCCCCAACCTTGCTCTGATCAGAGACATTATAGTGCCTGACCTGTCATTCATACCCTCAGCAGTAAATGCTGCAACGTACCAAAAGGCTAGTTCCATGAGTTTTTATGTATGCATTAAGATATTAAGGTTTCTACTGATCGCTACACAAAAGAAACTGTTGTGTCAGCCTTACCGAGTGTCCACGCAAAGTAGTATTTTGGCTTGGAAGCCTGCATAACAACATACAAGTAGCCGAGTCTTGACAAAAAAGAAGTCTTATCGATGAACTGGTTATCAACAATGTAAGCAACTGGAAAGTTCTTGGTAAATGTCAGGAACAAAAGCAGCGATACGAACACGATGCAGAGCTTGTGCCGAATGGCTCCCTGCAAAGTACATTTAAAAGTAATCACTCTTGAGAAAAAGCCAAAAGCCAAAATGTTTCCCCCAAATAAAAGACCTGTTTCTAATTTGGTAGTGAATGCAGCACTCCCACTGCCTGCCTTAGCTATTCTGTAAAGAGGACTTGGTGGTACGGTAAACAATACAGTCTTTTGAACAATTTGCTTTAACGTAGCTTATTATTTTATTTACAACCTTTGTTGTCCACCTTTGCCTGTGAGACTCATAACTGAGTAATCTGCCTTAAGAAAAAGGCAAAAAGGCAAGTAAAGTACATCCAATGAACAATGCAGTAAAACCGTGTTGCACAATTAAAGAAAAATGAAATAATATAATACATACAATAGCCTTGATATCACCAGTAACAGTAGTCAATGAACTTGATTAATGGTGCAATCCCAAACAGAGTTACACCTTCAAAGTCAACTGAAGTCCAGTTAATAATGCAATCTTATACGGTTCTGTACCTGTCGCTATGTAAGTTTTGGGTCCCGAAAGTTAAAGGAGAGTAAAGAGAAACAGTCAGGGTTGGGATTATTCAAATATCGGAAGCTGCCCTGAGCCAACAGGATGGGAGAGGATATAAGAGCATCTGAAGTAAGTGCTCTGCATTTTTTAGCTTACCATTGGAGAAGGTTCAGGAAGTTTATCATGCCCATTTGGCTTCCAGCTGACTTCCAAAAGCTTCATCTGCACATGTTTCCCTTCAATGAAAGCTACGTAATCCTTGTAATTGCTGCAGGGCCCTGCTAGGATACTCAAAAAGTTGAGCTGATAGCTCAAATACTCCAGCAAAGAAGGCCTTATTCTGTCAAAGGGCATTACAAACAAAAACAACAACAACAATTTAAGGAGAAAAATTTCCGAAGTGTTCAAGGACCAAATATTTTCCTTTATCAACAATAGCTCCTTTGACCAAAGCTCCTTGAGCCAAAATGCAATACAATCAAACACAAATCACATGAAAACATTTGCAAAACAACAAATAAGAATGATTATATCAGTAATAAAGTACCGTTAAAAATATGAGATACCGACTTGTCAGATTAATGTGCAGTGGAAGAGTGTCTCACAGATATCATGGCAGACAAAAATTTGGCCACAGCTAGTGTTGCTGCAGGACTACAGTCGGCCAACAGAAAAGGAACTGCCTGGGGTTCAGTAGCAAGAGGGTATTTATTCAAAATAGGAAAAAATCCAAAGTTTTCATAGCAAAGACCATTGACTGCAAGGTAACAAAACATGATCAATGGTCTCAATCATGCCAGAGGCACAAGGGCAGAAACTGTCAGAAAATGGGAGGTTCATGAATCGCCCCTTCTGTTCAGCTGTAGGCAACACATTCCGTTGGCTAAGCTAAAAGGCACAGCGGTTGCTAGGAATTGTGAGATATTTTAAATAAGGAGGGAGACGTACTGGGAGAGGGATTCCAAGAGCTAAGGTGGAGCACACATGTTGAGCTCGGAGCTCTGTACTAGTGGGGGACTGGACATTATACAGTGCAGAAGGCAGTTGCCTTTGAATCTTTGAATCATGAGAGGCAGTTTCTGAGAGGGAGGGCATCTTGGCCATCTTCTGGGCATGGAGTAGGGGTCACTGTGTGTGGGGAGGGGAGGAGGCAGTTGTGAAATTCCTGCATTGGGCAGGGGTTGGACTAGATGACCCTGGTGGTCCCTTCCAACTCTATGATTCCCCGCCCCCCCCCAGCTGCCCTAACATCCTTATAGATCTGAGATGCAAAGGGTGCCTGAGGCTAAGGTAAAAAAAAAAAAGAGTCTCAAAACCTCTCCTAATAATAAATTTGGAGAAGGATGAGTCTCAAGAATCATCTTTCACATAGAGAAAGGAAGACAACAACCTAAGGCAAGAAGGTCCATGACAGAAGCACTTGTGCACACACACTTTTGCAGGATTAGTAGCTATCACAAACCCACTCTGGGTCAGTGTTCATGACTGCCTGCCCATAAATGCATGTTTCTCTTCATGCCACAGCCCCAAGTTACAAAAACCCAGCCTATCATGTAACCAGTGCCTTGGGGAACCGTAGTAAGGCTGTCTCTGTGCAAGTACAAAGGGAAGAGCTTTTCAATCACTTTTGCCCCCACCCCACCCCGGTACATGTGTTCTTCGCATGTATGGTCTAGGAGTGTGAGTAGGGTTTGAATCACAGTGTGCTTTCTTAAATAGGAAAGAAATCTTATTACTAAAGATTAAACTAGAGCACATACATGGAAAATAGATGTCATGACTAATGGGTAGAGAACTAAGGAAAAGAATACAAAACCATAAGGAAAGCTTAGAGAAAACATATCCCCACTTAGAGAAAACATATCCCAAAACATCCTACTGCCCCCTTGGCAGAGGAGCTTGGGTTCCAGCATAGGTCTGGGCAAAGTATTTGAACAAAGGAAGATCCGACCTTTTTAACCGTTTTTAAACATTTGCATGTAATGAAAACATTTTTTTTTAAAGAGATTTTCTTTAGTGTATCTATTTCAACCGACAGAAGCAAAGCGCCCAGTAATAGGGAACACAAAATTAGCGCATCCCAAAATTTAAAATATGAATTCCATGCAACAGACATAATTCACAGAATTTCTTAGGAAAAATTAAATATTAGGAGAATTACTTCCTTACTTTACAGCAAGTTGATTTTGCTCACTTGATAAGTCTTCTGCTTTCCGGCCTATTCCTAGATAAAAAAAAAGATACGAGATTCATACTGGACAATGAAAACACAACCAAATGCAATTATGCCCGTATATTAAGTACACTAATTACTGCAGTACCCTTCACTGCTACAAGATCCACGTTTTCCCCTGCTCCATTACCTTGCCTTCTTTCATCATTTTTTTAATCATCAGAAAGCCAGTGTGACACAGTGGTTAGAGACTGGACTAGGTTCTGGGAGACCCAGGTTTGAATCCTGACTCTGCCATTCAAGCTTGTTGAGTAACCTGAATCATACATACTCAGCCTAACCCACCTCACAGGGCTGTTGTGAGAACAAAATGGAGAAAAGAGAACAATATAAGCCACTTTGGGTCCCCATTAAGGAGAAAGGTAGGCTATGAAGTAATTAAATCATTTTTTCACTAAACTTTATGACTTCGCAGTAACCACTGGGGAGCCCCAACTACACATTACTTGGGAAAACTGGGACCAGATATCCTCACAGTTACTTTAATATGTAGCTCTCCAGAGCTCATACCATAACAGCGTTAATTTCTATGGGGGAAATAGGGCAAGAGGAAAAAACCAGACCCCTTTCCCTCAGTGCCAAATCCCTGACGCATTCGAGGTCTAGCCACAGTTGCTTTTTACTGTTTAAAGATGAGGGGTCTATTTTTTAATCTGAGACAGTAGCCTCCTTGGAGAGGTCATCTTCTGTTTATTTCTGCTTTTCCTCGCCACCATTTTACTTTCTCATGTTCACTTATTCTTTCCAGTCAAAGAGCGGAAACTGACAGACATTTTAAAGGATCTCATTCTTCTCATCTTAGCGTATTAGCCTCCTTATCTACAGTCAGGCTGATACCACTTTGATTTTGCAGAGCTAGAATGGATTTTGCATAGGGTGACTGACAAGACTTTCAATTGTGCGGCTATGGGTTCAAAGTGGGTTTCTGTAAAATCAATTTAAGTCTGACGCCCAGCCCCTCACAGAACTATAACTCCAGGATACTCTGAGCTGAAAGACTTTAATATAGTCCTGTGAGGGGCTGGCCATCTGCTAGAAATGTCTGCATCCTTGACAAACTTAGGGTTGCCAGGTCCACCTCACTATATCAGGAGGTATTTCAGAAGAACCTATGAGGAATCACTGTTGTGTCTGCATGAAGTACTCATTCAAAAAACGCTACCACCATCATAGGAGGAGGTTTGATTTGTAACCTGCCAACAGTTTGTAATTATCCTCAGTATGCTCCGAAGGCCTTTTTGCATTGGCCCGGCCTCCCCCCGCAGCCATTTTGTGGTGATGCCCACTCCCTGTTCTCTAAATTCCCGAAGTACCCACAGGCTCAAGGAGATTGAGGACTTCCAACATACACTATACACTAGACCAGAGCTTCTCAAACTTTTTCCACTCGCGACCCCTTTTCGCCCAAGAAATATTTACGCGACCCCGGGTACATAGGTATATAAAATAGGTATACAAATCAAACATTTACTGATAATAAATCATAAAGAAATTTATTTTGAAACAATTGTTTTACTGTTGCCAAATTTTTCGCAACCCCCATGTTCAGTTACGCGACTCTATATGGGTTCGCAACCCACAGTTTACGAAGCTTTGCACTAGACCACAGTTAGGAGAACTGGTTACTACGTCTCAACACTTTTCTAATACAGTAGAGAAAAAGTGTTAGAGACCTCTATGAACTTCAGCTTAGTGTACTTTTTTTGAACTGAAAGAGAGGAGTAGATAAACCTTAATGTAACAGGGTGATTTCAGATGTTGGCCAATGAAGCACAAACAGTTACTTTGCCTAAAGATACCAGAATCCATTTGAAGAACTTTAAAGAAGACAACAGGATCGACAACAAAAATGTCACCTTCCTTACCATCATGCACCTGGAAGGCAAGAGTAGTGATCTTCTGTGTTACAATCATCAGTGGCCTAAAATACGGAACGAGGAAAAGGTCTCAAATTTTACATGCCATAAAATCATTTTCAATATATTCCAATTGATTCAATGTTTCACAGTTATATATCACCCTTGTTCCAAGATGCTTAGAGGAAGACAAACCAAGTGTTTGAGTTGGATAAGTCACTATTAGTGTGATCTACAATCTCCCAAGGAGCTTCATATCCAGCTAGGAACTTCAACCTGTCCCTTCCAGGTGCAAGCCTGACTCACTAACCACAACAATTATGCTTCACCACCAAGTGGTCCCATACTGAAGATCAAAAAAACTACAAAATTTGCAGAAAAATCAGAAAGCTAAAAAGGGGGAGAGGGTTAAAAAAAATCAAATGTAAAATATCATATATTTAATATTAGGGAGATATTTAGAGATGCTGTATCAACCAAAAATGGTGTCCGCATGGTGTTTTTCTTTCCAAAGAGGCAACAGGGAACAGAGTTTGGGAGAAGATGTGTGGGCTATAAGGGCAAATGAAGAGAGGATCAAGGCAAAAAGAACTCGGGAGCTATGAGAGGGATGGGGAAGAGAATGCTGGGGGATGGGACAGAGGATGAGGGAGCTGGGAGAGGAAGAAGATGCAGACAGGATGCAGAAGCTGCAAGATGTGTGTGTGTGGGGGGGGAAGCAGGAGCCCATGAAAGATGCAAGAGCAAATGGGAAAGAAAAAAGGTAAAAAGGCAGTATGGGGAAGGGGTTTCCCTGCAAGCCAGTGCAGTTCCCCCACTTGCAATTACTTTAACATTTAAATGCCATATTTTTAAGCCATACTGAATGGCTGGGAACCAGGGATAATGCTAAGTTAAATAATCTTTCACACATAGCTGAATATTCTGGGTTTTCCCCAAACAGCTTGGACAAGCTCCTCTTCTATGGATTAGATCATGCAAAGGATTTCTGCTAAAGATTCCCCTTCTGCTGCAGAATTCCATCTTTCCACTCCTAATCCTGGAGTCCCCCTGGCTCACAGGAACAGCATCTTGATGAGCATTTCCAGCTGGAGTGGGACAGGAGAAGCGAGAAATCCCTTCCACCAGTGGAAACCACCACCAGATCCACCCCTGTGCGCCACTGTGAACACATGAAGCTGCCTTATACTGAATCAGACCCTTGTTCCATCAAAGTCAGAATTGTCTACTCCGACCGGCAGCGGCTCTCCAGGGTCTCAGGCAGAGGTCTTTCACATCACCTACTAGCTTAGTCCCTTTAACTGGAGATGCCGGGGACTAAACCTGGGCCCTTTTAACAGTAAAATGTAATAACCATGTTAAGGGCTCATAGCAAGGCATTTTTAATGGCTGTTTCAATCCCTTCTCTTGGAGGTTTGCCAGGGTCTGGATGTCCTTTGGAAATCAAGATATGTTTGTGTTCAGACTCACAGCCTGAAGATCGAGGTAAATTTTGTGACAAATTCATTACAACTCAGTTAGTTTTGCCACAGAACACACACTCATACAACTGATAGGGCTGCCAAATGGTAATCTGCAGAAATAAATGGTAGCAGAAGCTATCCATATACTTCCAGTGCTGGATTTTACAGCAAAGAAGTGCAGCTCGACTATGTTCACTGACCCTTAGCTTCAGTTTTTCATGCAATTATCTTCATTAGATGATTTTGGTGAGGATGGTAGCAATATGAATATGTGAAATATTTTGAAAAAGCTACCCAGTAACACCCCCAAACTATCAACAATGATAACAACCAAGCACCAACAATAATGTCCTGAGATGGCAACTAGTTTGGTGAGTTGTATTTCCCCCACCCAACCTACAATCTGGAACAAAATGGAGGCACAGCATGCCTGTTTTTTTCAAAAAAAGAGAAAAAAAGGAGGCAGGATAAAGAACCAGGATGTTGAAGATCGATTATGGAGTCTCCATTTTGTTAGATTTGTTCCGACATCAATTACTGTCCCTCAGAACCATCAGCTTTTATTATTTGAAATCAAACATGACAGAAATTATAAAACATTAAAAATGCACAAAGAACTACTTACCAACATAATCCTCTCAGCATAAAAGAACAAGACATACAATTAAAGAAAGCACTACTAGTACAATTGCTGGGGTTTTAAATGCAAAAACAGATAAAAGTTAGCTAATATTTTAACCTCTAAACAACCCGATCAAGAAAAATTATACTGTATAATTAACTGCTACAAGAGGGAGCCTGTGAGAAAGGGAAAATCCTATTTGTGCCTCTTCACTGCTGCCTCTGGCTTCGCGCACATATATCTTGCCTTTCCTGTGCAGCCCCCCTTGCCTGAGTTTGCCCACCCACTGTGAGTCCCCTGGCTTGCTTCCCTCCATCCTATTCTGGTTGGCTCCCCCCGCAACCACTCCAGCACATCTTCCATCAGCCACATGTTTCTCTACTCCTTCCTGTCAGTTTCCTTCAGACTTTGGTGAAGGCCCAGGGCAGACTTTGACAGAAGGAGATACGGGCAGGCTGAGGGAATCCAGCCAGATCCTCATCTACTCCTGGCTTCATTTTTACATACTATGTCTTCCAAACTCCATCATTAGAATGCAATTCAACCCTGATGTTCCTGTATATCAAGCCAGCTGTGAAATGCCACTAACAGGTCCTGCTTTCCACAGCATAATACAACACGTTATTCAGCTGTGTAAGGGCTTCAGATTCATAATCTTGTCTGTTCTGAAGAGGTAGTCATCTTGTATATGGGGCATTTTGAAGAACATTTTTGTACATTCTATTGATAATATTAATTACATGGCGGCACTTTATTGATGGTATCTTCTTGCTATGGAATGTTATGGTTACCTACATCAGATGTTACAATCTGCTTATTCCAAGGCCACTACTTGCACCAGGAGAGGCTGGTTACAAAGAAAAAAACCTGACCTTGGGATACTCACATCCAACCTAACTTTTAATCCTATAAGGGTCAGTCTCAAAAAGAGCATATACAGAAATTGGAATACGTTGTATGATATTCCTATGCGTGACAAGTAAGCAATAATCTCATTCAAATGAACATTTAATTCAAAAGATCAGCTGGTACATAGTAATACACAACGACCCATAAATTCACAGAGAATTCTGTTGGGATCCAGCCTACCTACAGGACATTTTTTTCTCTTTGTCAGGCCTGTCTCAATGTCAGCCCTTGCCCAAATTTGAACCAAAAACCACATCAGAGACAGTCAGGTCCAAAGAAGCTGGTTTTTACTGGTCAAAATAGGTTAACAGAGCATAAAGGAAAAGGTGACAGCAATGGCTTTTGCTGGATTGAACTTGGTAATATAAAAGCATGAAAAAAACGCATGAGATTACAGAACACAAACAGCGATGTGGTTCACACAGCTTCAAAGGTATTTAGGTATGCATAACAGTCCTTGAGTTCTTGAGTCTGCTCAGTGAGAAAACGCCAGGAAACGAAAGCAACTGAGACAGGCCTGACACTCTTGTGGAAATTGTTCATTTTACCGCACATAACTCTGAAGGGGTAGTGTATATTATTAAGTGTCCTTGTGAGAACTTGTATGTTGGCAAAACCCTGAGGAAACTTAGAGTTCATATTACAGAAAGCAGAAGTAATATCCATCTTAAAAAACAGATGCCCTTTAGATCATCACTTTCTAGAACATAACTATGGTTCAACAGACTTTACAGTCTGGGCTATTTTGAAATCTGAATGTCACAAGGATGAAGTGTTTTTGAAAAAAGTGGAAGAGCTGAACCTGAGACTGAGCATGGGTTAAACAATAGCCTTGGATTGTTATCACTCATGAGATAAAAACTGAGTCAGACTAGCACACTTCTCTTTGAAATTCTGTTGCTGTGGGAACTGCTTCACACAATCATACAGGTTAATTTCATATATTTGTCTAACTTGTGGAAGTTTTGGAGTGCCATGAAAAATTCTGCTTTAAGATCCATGTTTCCAGCAATGTATTGTACCTGTATAATATCTGTAACATTCTCATGGATTTGTGGCTCTGGATACATTCATGCACTTGACAAATACCATTTTTCTTCTGTCTTTAATGGCATATTTTCTCTCTCTTTTTTTTGTAATTTATATTCTTACAGACACCCCTGAAGAAGCGTAGGTGAAATGTATAGGGGCAGTATAATGTTATAATATAATACTTTTTCCCACTGCACCGTTTTTTAAATTGTATGCTATGTATACATATACAAATGTGCATGCACAAAGCTCCTGTGATGAAAATAGGAGAATTCCCATTTGGACAAAAAATCAGAGCGTTGCTTATTTAAGTCTGTTTGCATTTTTCACTTCTACAGAACTCTTCCAACACTATGAAATCTGAAGAGCTCCCAAAAGTGGCAAGCCTTCCATATAAGCAGCAGATATATAATGTGATACCCTGTGGATCAAAAAAAAAAATCTGCAAAGGAGTGCCACCCAGAGATGGAAGGCATTTGTCTGCCACTCTGAGGAACCCCTGAGGTTGTAGGGAAAAAAATGAAAAGGGAAGAAAGGGTGAAGGGTTTAAAAAACACACATACACACACAAAAACTTCAAGAAAAAAGGAAGATACAGTGCTGCAAAATCTCAGCTGCCATTTCTAGCAACCCCTATAAACATTTGGGAAAGGGGTGGGTTAGGTGAAAAAAGGAAGCAGCACAGCAGTAGGATTGGGTAGAGAGAAAAAGGTGGCAGAAATAGCGAGAAAGAAGGGAGGATGTGGAAGATCGTTTGGGGGTGGAATTTCCCTTTTTTCAACCCTTATCTTCACCACATTTTAGTGCTTTCACAATCCACAGCTCTTTGTTTCACTTTCTTTAGACATTTTCCTTGCTGACTTCATTCCAGTTTTCTTCCTTGCTCTAGTATGTTGCCCCTCCTTATAATAAGCACTACATGTTTTTTTACAAAGGTTCCTTAAGTGTAAGGATGTGTTGCTGGCGACCAAGATAATTCATACCATAATATTCCCCCCTTACTAGATATGAGTTGGACAATAAAGAAAACTGACAGGGAAAAAGTTGATTCATTTGAAATGTGGCGTTGGAGGAGAGTTTTAAAGATACCATGGTCTACCAAAAAAACAAATCAGTGAACTCTCCCTAGAAGCTAAAATGACCAAACTGAGGCTATTGTACTTTGGTCACATCATGAAGACAAGACTTGCTGGAAAAGACAACGACGCTAGGAAAAGTTGAAAGCAATAGGAAAACAGGAAGACCCAACATTAGATGGATTGACTCAATCAAGAAAGCCACAGCAGTCAGTTTGCAAGACTTGAGCTAGGCTGTTAATGATAGAATGTTTTGGAGGGCATTAATTCATAGGGTCGCCATAAGACAAAAGAGACTTGAGGGCACAACACACACACACCCTCATTGTCTCTTGACCACCCTTCTGCCTCAGTTCCAGCAAGTCTTGTCTTCTCATGATGTGACCTCAGTTATTTCCCTCAAGACTCAGTTATTTCCCTCAAGACACTATTTCGTTCACAAAGCCCTTCCTTAAGGCTCCATCTACACATTAGAAAGTCCTCATGTTTGTTGGGGAACAAGACAAGGACTTTGCCTCACACGCAGGATGGGAGTTTTGAATCTTCCATGAAGCACACCAGCTCTTTTCTGTTTGAGACCACAGCATGCACAGATAAGAGGCCGTAGCTTCCCACCACACTCATAATGGGCACAGACAGTGGCTCCATGGGGTCAGAATTCTGCACGCAACCACTATTTGTTTTGAAAGTTTAAATGAGTTTGTGATAGAATTCCTGGGGTTAGAAACCATCCCATAGGCTTTTTCCCTGTCACACAGTTTCTCAGCTACCCCACTACACCAGGGTTCCCAGCAGGAATTTAATAAACATTGAGCAGATAGAATCTGGGAATAAATCCACCCAAGCCTGGACTAATAACGGAGGGACGAAGCAGTGAACTGACAGGAACAAGATACAGGTTGAGTATCCCTCATCCAGACATCCTGGGACCAGGAGTGGTCCAGATTTTGGATCTGTCCAGATTTAGGATCTGAAGTTCGACTGTGGTGGGGACAGAAGTTAAAGTGAGGTCTGGGCATGCTAAACTTCAGTTTAGCTTCCCTCCCCACCACAGCTGAACTCTACGTGGAGTTTGACTGAGGCAGGGAAGCTAAAGCGAGATCCCCGCCACCCGGCCTCTCCGGACTTTGGAGAGCTCAGCGGCAATCTGCCTGCATGTCGGCTCAAAAGGTCCGGATTTTGGGTCAGCCTGGATTTTGGATGTCCAGATAGGGGATACTCAACCTTTAGCTTGCTTTTAAAAATGAATAAGAACAAAGTTTATTTAGAAAGAAACACACAACTGAGGTAAAAAAAATATTTTACCAGGAGCTGTGGGATGTGATGTTTTATACAATACATGCCCAGGGAAAATCCCAGTCTCAGGCAGGTTTATTACATACAAACACAGCAGTCTGCTGCAACTAGGTTACCCACCAAGCCCAGCAAACCCTCCGGGCATATTGTAACAGTTTGGATGCTCAGTTCCCCCAGACAGGTGACCTAAATGAGTCTGTTATCTCCTCAGATCTTTAATTCATGCTCCTGGTAAACTAAGGCTTCTCTTGCACTCCCGCTAACCGCTAACATTTAACACTTAAAACCTAATTGACTAAACCTTCCCCTGTCAAACCTTAACTCCTTCCCTGTACACAGCTCCTATTGGCTAGTATAGGGTACTGCTCTCTGGCTCTTGTGTTGCTGGGGTACGCTTCTGTGCTCTACCTGTCACAATTTCCAATAAAGGCAACAGCATCAGAGCTGGCTACTAGATTACCTGACATTTCTGTTTATGACTGAAAAAACATATATATTAATATAAGTGTTATCACTACTTACCCAGAGAAGTCTGTAGTGAGAATACCGTAGTGGAATATGTATATCCGGCTAGCATGGCACAGAGTGAGGTATCCCATAGCTACTACAAAAGAGTACCTAGAATCATACATATTTAATTACATGAAATAAAATAATTAACAAAACTTGTAATCAAAAACCTCAACAAGCCCTGGCTCCCAACCCTACATGATGAAGAATAAGAGTTGGTTTTTATAGTCCACTTTTCTCTACCTTTAAGGAGTCTCAAAGTGGCTTACAATCGCCTTCCCTTCCCCTCCCCTCAACAGACACCTTGTGAGGTAGCTGGGGCTGAGAGAGTTCACAGAGAACTGTGAATATCCCAAGGTCACCCAGCTGGCTTCATGTGGAGGAGTGAGGAAACAAAACCCGGTTCACCAGATTAGAGTCCATTGCTCATGTGGAGGAGTGGGGAATCAAACCTGGTTCTCCAGATTAGAGTCTGCCGCTCTCAACCACTATGCCACGCTGGCTCTCAACAAAGGAAGAAAAGGAAAAGCAGCTGAATTCTCTGGCATGTGAAAGGGTCTAGGATATCTAGATGTGCCAAGTTTTCCAGCTAACTCTTTCGACCAACTATATTTTTCCTGTGGCTTCCTAGCGAAAAAGAATTGTTCTGGCCATTCCAAAGTACACAACAGGAAAAGCAGAAAATGAGCAACCATTAATCTGAGGAAAAGAGGCAAGAAAAATGACAAGGATATTTGACACTGATGAATTGCTGCAGCCACATAACCTTACCTATGAATGTTGGGAATACTGGCCATATTCATGATACCATAGCTCAGCATCACTAACGTGAAAATATGGATGGAGTACCTTGAAAGTAGAAAGCAAAACAATAATCACATTCAAGTATCAATGCAGGATAGAAGGTGTAACAGAACTTTAAAAATAATAATAACTCAATTTACATAGAAAGGGAGGGGCAGAACCATGAAACACCAGCCCTGGGATTACAGTGTTGCAACTTGGGAAAAAAGGATGAAGCCAACCAGTTTGCTTCCAAAACAGAAATGAAATTCTAGAAGCATATTCCTCTAAATCAACTCTTTATTGATCAAATACTGCCTTCAAAAATGCTGTAATGATTTTAGCTGTTTGACCAGGTGCTCTAAAGGTTGTTTCCTTATGGAGGCGTTTCCACTTTGGCTTCTGAAATGGAGGACTTTTTTCTTAACAGAGCTTCCAAGATGTACTGCTACGATCATCTCATTTCCAAGTTTCTTTTGATCTCAATATACTCTATTGCTTTACCCCAATATTTGTGAAAAAGACAGTCTAAGCACATTAGCGCTGGTAATGAATGATGTGCAATGTCCTGCCCTGGATGGGTCCCACCCACATTAGGGCCATCTCCTGCTGTTAGTACTTTCTGGGCACAATTTTTTTTCCTGCCATGCCACCAGAGTGTTTTTGAGGGTTTATTTCAATCTGATTACTGCTATAGCACTATAATGAGCTATTGTCACTTAATTATTTCCATTTAAAACTGTAACAGAACTGTTATAGTGCTATAGCACATGCGTGAAGCAAAAAGACCAAAAAAGGGGCATTGAGTCACCACACCAGCCACGACAACCATGTACTGAGAGCCAATGTAGAGTTGCTGAAGAACATGTGTGGAAGGGAAAAGTTGGAAGCAAAGTGGAAGAAACTGTGTAGAAAACTCCCCACATGGAAGCTCTGGCACCAATACAAATGCCTATGTATTCACAGCAGTGATTAAAACAACATGGAAAATCCTTGCCATGTGGAAGCAGCCAAAGCACGCATGTATGATGCAAGTTATTTTGGAATGGAACATACAAAACCTTCAAAACTTAGCATAAAATACATAAGCAGTTTTAATGAAATGCGTAATTATTCAGAATACAAATACTCACCAACCAAAGCAGAAAACAGCAAAATATATTCCAGAAATGGTGGCAAACGCATGGCGGACACCAGAACTGGCACGACTAGGGCTTAAGTACAGGCGAAACCAAAATGCCGCCAGGAGGGCAAAGAGCTGACAAGCAACAAAATTTACCTGAGGGAAAATAAAAAGAAGATTGAAATCTGACCTGCCTGTCAGCAGCCATTACTGGCAAGTAACAACTCAGCTTCATGATCTTGGAGAAGTCATGGAGATTTTCTCCCATGTAACCGTCCAAAGCAGTTTTGAGGTATTCCAGATATTTAAACTGTACACAAAGTTACCAGTGAGGCAATCTACTCAATTTAACTTAACAAATATGGCTCCTTCATAAATTTTTAAGGTATACACCTATGGTTGCCAAACTTCAGGTGGGGCCTGAAGATCTCTTGGAATTACAACTGATCTCCAGACTACAGGGATTGGTTCCCTTGCAGAAAATGGCTGCTTTGGAGGGTGAACTCATACACAACTGAGGTCCCTCCTTTCCCCAAACCCTGCCCTCCCGAGATTCCAATCCCCACATCTCTAGGAATTTCCTACCCTCTGTTAATCCGGTACATTTTTTTGGCCCTCAACTGACACAGCTACAGCCTCTATCATTGAACAAAATGGATTTCGGACCCTGATTCTGTGTAGCTTGCCATCAAAAATTGTGACTCAACGATATAGCACTATGTGATTATTAAGACTGCATCGATATAGCACTATGTGATTATTACGCATTCCATCAGGAACACTAACTGCAAGTAGTTGTAAACACTGGGAAAGCACCTCTTAGTATTGCGGAAATGTTTTTCATTGGGGGGGCAACTTGTCTAAAACTTGTTCAAATGGATTTTTACAACTGATAGACCCCTTCCACCAGACAACCTCAGTTGTATTCAACCATATTACATTATGGAAGTACGAAGAATCATGGATTGCTGAATTTGTTTTATCTTGTTGCCAACTCAGTTAAGATAAGCAGCTACTGATATGCCCTTAGAACCAGATTGTACAGCACTGGGTTCCACACAAAAAGGGGAACAGACCACCCCTCTGGACTGTTTACATTCATAATTATGTTATCCGGGAGCACTTTCCCTTGAACCTTAATCTGAAACTCCTCATTGGAAGTCCCCAAAATGCACTGCTGGTTGTTGAGAAAGCAAAAAGCCTCCAGGACACAGGTGCACACCTACAACGCTGATGAGCAAGCAGGCCGGTCTCACGACCGAGAAGAAGAGCTCGGGGGGGGGGGGATTAAGCCACACTTCTGTCTCCTCCACTGAGGAGTCAGATGCCACCAGGGCATCATCCCTGCCCATTTCGAAGTCTGCATCTTCCTACTGACAGTTGTGTATCCGATGGGGTGATAACAACCCATCGGTATAGAGGCCTCACACTCAAGGGGTCTCAGTTAACACCCTGGAGATGGCAACCCTATGTACATCTAAACTGGAAATATAAAATGTAAAATGTGAATGTAACAGGTACATTTACTTAGGAGCCAAGACCGGGCAGTTTAACACGAATCCATGAAGACCGGCGAGTGTTGGTTCAACATACACATGTAACCAGTGTGCAGACCTAAGGGAATAGAAAACCTCACTGTAATCAGTTCTCCGCATCCCAAACAGGGAGGAAGAAGATAGAACTTTGGCAGATTCAGGACAAAGAACACCAAGGAAGGTACACTGGTGTTTAGTGAAAACTAATTCCACTTCCATAAGTACAGAACTGATTCCCCATGACAAGTGTCAGTTAACAATGGACGAAAATTCTCAAATGACAGGAAACCTGATCAGAAGAGAATCACATCTTCCCAAAAGTTTAAGTTTACTGGGAGCTTGCATAAATTACAGAAATACTTATGCGAGGGGAGGAAGGATGTTGCTTATCGCAAGGAATGGTATTTATTTAACTATTTATACCTTACTTTTCTTCCAGTGAAGACACAAAGCAGCTTTCGACATAATTTGCCCCTCTTCCATGTTATCTCTCAGGTTAGGCTGAGAGAGAGAGACAGAGAGAGCATGTGTGTGAGTGTGTTACTGGCCTAAGTGAGCTAACATGGCAGCGTGACGATTCAAACCTGAATCTCCCCCATCCTAGGCAAGAGAGGACAAGTAATTCACTGGATTTCCTCCTAATAAATCAATAAAAGAAGGAGTGATCTTTTTCTACAGGAGCACAGCTTGTGGGAGTAAAGGCTGCAGAAAACAAAAATGCATACCGATTGGTCACAGTGCGTTATAGTTATATATGCATTTATCCCTCGCAGTATGCAATATACAAAATCTTTTCTGCTCATGCAGAACACTTACTATGCATTAAGTAGGCCTGAAGCTACCACAGATGCTAGCATGAGATCAAAGCCCACTGAATTCCTAAGCACTGACAAAATATAACTTCTCATTGTAGAAAAAATAAATAATAAATAGCACTGGTAGTACCCATGCAATCCTAAGGGAAGGCCAGAGCCACTTGCGCTGTGCAAACTGGCATGGGCCCTGGCTAGGGTTGCCAATCTCCAGGTACTACCTGGAGATCTCCTGCTATTACAACTGATCTCCATCTGAGATCAGTTCACCTGGACAAAATGGCCGCTTTGGCAATTGGACTCTATGACATTGAAGTCCCTCCCCAAACCCCACCCTCCTCAGGCTCCACCCCAAAAAACCTCCTGCCGGTGGCAAAGAGGGACCTGGCAACCCCAACGCTGGCGCGTGGCAACTTACTCTAACCCCCAAGAACGGCGCAATGGTGCGGGCCTCGGGCACCGGTGCTGCCTCCCTGGCAGGGTTGTCTGCCAGGGTTGTCCCGGCATAAGAGGCGGCACCGGCATCCAGAGGGTCATTCCTGGGGCGTTCCCAGGGGCAAAGCTGACATCGCATTATAGAAAAAAGTTAATAGAGCACAGGTAGTAATCCTAAAAGGAGGGGCGGAGCCTCATAGGAGCCATGGAGGAGTTTAATGGGAATTTGATTTTAAGGCTTTTTATTCCTGTTATTACTGGCTGGGAACCGTTCCCAGCTGTCGCCTATCTACACCACCACCCCACTCAGGAGTGGGCTATAAGACTAAAACACTATGAATTATTTTGTGTAACATATATTTTAAACTTCTGAGAAAAAAGGGATTAAAGTATATACGTATTGATCTGAAAGAATTCGCATTAGTACCATATTTGTTTTTTCTTTATTTCATGCATAGGTTCTAAATATGCTGGTGTTCTGGATGCAGTGCTGTTCTGGGGCTCTCCTAATTTTAAATCCTTCTGAGATTTGGACTCTAAAATTGAAACAGATGTTCTTTGTGGATTACCGCTATGAAGCAGCTGGAAGAATAATTACGAACAGACCTTGTGGTGAAGCTGCAGAATAGATTACAAAGTCCTTAGTCAACAAAATCGTAAAGAGAGAGAATCCTTAGTCAACAAAAATATAAAGAGAGAAAATATTTAAAATTAAAAAGTAAATCTGGGAAATTAAACATTATGCTGCATGTTAGCGAAATCAAACAAATAGCAATTATGGTTTCTCTTAAGGGTTTCCCACTTTTACTGGCTGGTTGAATGAATAGATGGCTTAGTTCCAGTTGCCTCTCAACAACTCATATTGAAATAGAACTCCCTTCCTATCTGGATTTTCTGGTTAGTCCAAAGTTATGTAGAATCTTTATGCATTCAAGATTTAATTGCCCTTTTTCAATGGTTTTGCTGGGTCGTATGCTAAGGATCCCTTTTTCAGATTGGCTGTGTCCCTGCCCTCTTCAGTCAGTGGACTCCTTGGTACATATCCTTTTGCATTGTCCTTACATGTACCATGTAAGGCTAAAATGGATTATACCATGTTTTAACAAATGGTCTGCGTTTTCTCAAGCAACTTTGGAGCAAAAGGTTCAGTTCCTCTTAGAGGATTCTGACCCTCACTGTACTTATTTTGTTGTTCGTTTTTTAGAAGCAGCAGAGAAGAGTCAAAGGGAGGTGTTTTTAGAGATAGGTCTTATTTAAGTTTTATGGTTTAAGAAAAGGGGGAAAGAGAGAGAGAAATAGAACTGCATGCAACACAGATGTTCCTAAAAATCTTTAGTCAGGAGCAACAATGTTCTGCCACTATTCCATGGACAGGGAGTGCTTTAGAAAGTGCCAGGCCCTGTGTTTCTCCTGTGCCACTCAGGGGTTATGGTCTTTTCCCCCTTACTCAGCTTCAACTTGGGGTACATTTGAGGAGACTCAACCTACTTTCCAGCAGTCCTATAAAATAAGTTCTATACAAACTACCACACACTTTTGAAACTGGGTAAGAAGTTTTGTGGTGCTGTGGTTCAGAGTGTTGACAAAGCCTCTTCTTCCACTGGATTGAGTCAACATGGTGACCTGAAAAGTTCATGAATATTCCATTATGCTGACAGAAGCTCTCAGGCATGCATAATACTCTAATGTAATGACTAAGAATGGAAAAAACTCAACAGATTAGTAATTAGCTGCACAGATTTTTAATACAAACATTATGCCTGCTGCAGTTGGAACAGCAGTAATTTTAGGATTGTTATTTTGGGTATTTATAAATAATATTCACCAAAGTACAAAGAGGATCAATGCAAATTCTAAAGCAATAACACACTTATTATTTCCATTGGTTGTGTGCCTGTACTACGTCGGCGGGGTGGGGAGATCCCACAGGTGTTTTGCTCCCTGTAGGGGTTGCTTCGATTTTTCAACATTTTTCCCCCCTGGTTTTCCCTGAACACTTTGAAAGTACTCATTAAAAAGGCAGAGAAACAGCTGGGAAAGATGGAAGCTACCACTAGATGGCGCAAAAGACATGCAGAAAAGGGAAAAAAAACCATGATGCAGGACAAACACGTGATGACATCACTTCTAGTTTTACTTCCAGAAGCGCCGCATCGCTGTGGCCGATTTAATACTCAAACCCCAGCCGCCGCCTTAGCCCCGCCCCCTAAAACCTCCCGCTGATTGGGAAGGGGGACCTGGCAACCCCACCTGCCAGTGCTGCACAATACTATATTAAACATTTCATGAATTAATACAGCCTGCATTCCACCAACTCGTTATCGCACAAAACACATATTCAGGACAGCAGCATACTAGTCACAACTGATCAAATGAATCTAATAATATTCCGCAGGGCATCAGAGTTCAAGATGTTACAAAGATTTTTCACAAATAACAAAGAAAAGGGGTAGTATATATGGTATTTGGGGGAAGAACATCTACCTCTCTAGAAACAAAACTTGCAGGAAGTTGGGAGCCAAGCTACATCCCTTCCAGTACGGAGTCCCACCTCAGTCTTGTAGGCCAGCCTTGTTTGTTTTGGTTGCTATGTATCAAGTCCTCAAACATATAGACCCAACTATTGTTGAAACAAAGAGGAAGAAAGACGTAGCAAAACTGTTAAGCCACAAAGAACAGCTAAATCTTCGGTTTGAAAACATTTTGGTAAATCTGATTTATGATACGTCACAGACTTAAAGGTGATAAGGCAATGCTGGTCTTCAGCCCTTTAGGACTTTAAATCCACCTTTAAATCCCAGGCACCCATCAAGCTGCAAGCACCTGAGAGGAAGTGATGTGAGAGGGTGACATGACAAGAGGAGGAGCCAGAGTTATGACCCCACTAGGAAAGGAGCTACACGTGTGGGGGTGCCAGCTCCGAGCTGGGAAATACCTGGAGATTTTGGGGGTGGAGCCTGAGGAGGGCGGGGTTTAGAGAGGGGAGGGACTTCAATGCCACAGAATACGATTGCCAAAGCGGCCACTTTCTCCAGGTGAACTGATCTCTGCCGCCTGGAGATCAGTTGTAATAGCAGGAGATCTCCAGCTGCCACCTGGAGGTTGGCAACCCTATCCATGTGGCAAGCATGTGAGGGGAGCTCTGAATCTATCTGTGCTAAAAAAAAAATCCTCTTCATACTGAATGTCCTTGCCTAGCTGTGCTGCTGCTTCTCTCTGCGGAGAGGCTCAGCACAAAGGAACTCTGATCCCCTGACGAAGCTTGTACAGCAAAACATCTAGGGGCTTTACAAAACAATGACACCGTCACCTGGCACCTCCCCCCTTTTTTTAATTTGCTGCCACACTGCTACATTAGCCCTATTTTTCTTTCACTGCTGCTTCTCTCAGTATTTCCGCAAAGAGAGGTCTTATGTGTAGGGTTGCCAACCTCCAGGTACTAAGCAAAAGATGCACTGGTATTAACAAGTTGAAGGATTCCAGGTTTCTAAAAATGCTATTCTGGCAACCTTGGACATGACAGCCTTGTATACAAACGTGCCCTTAGATGCTGCACGTACCATTATAGCTGACCATCTAGACCTAGCCGTTCTCCCCCTACTCATTTCTTACTTGACATTGCAGATATTGTGCTAGAAAACAACGTATTCAGATACCCTGATTTTTGTGTGCAAACGAAAGGAGTCGCAATGGGCGCTTCATGCGCCCCAGCGATAGCCAAACTATACATGGTGGACTTTGAAAAACGTTTTGTTCTGAACAATAACCCTTTTTTGGAAGATATTTTTTTGTTTCGCCGTTTTGTTGACGATCTTCTATTTTTATTTAAGACTTGTGAATCTTTCTTGAACTTTAAAGAATGGCTTAACACTTGTGATGAAAATCTCAGTTTCACTGGATCATATAGCGTAGAGAGTATACAATTTTTAGATCTTGAACTTTTCATTGACAGAAATAGAACCTTGGTGTTCAAACCATATAAAAAGCCAATGGCTAGGAATGCAGGACTCAGATATGATTCTTATCATCCTTTTCATTTGAAAAATAATATTCCGTTTAGCCAGTTTATACACTTGGAAAGAAATTCGACCCGCGCACAGGATTACGAACAGGCAGCAAACAGCTTGCAAATGGATCTCACCGACAGGGGATATCCCACCGAAGTCATACAACAAGCTAAATGCATGGCAGATCTTAAAAACCGAACTTCGATGTTGCAATCAAGCTCCGCCCCAAAAACCTCCTGCTGGTGGCGAAGAGGGACCTGGCAACCCTACTTAGGCATCCTGCTCTTGCTTCCTGCACATGCTTAACAGCAGCAGACCTTTGCCAGAATGGTAGCTCTGTAGGGCCTCATGACCCAACAGTTAGGGTTCTGTGACATCCCTTAGAGTTCCCCATCCACAGATAGAAGACTACTGCAGTAAGGCCTATTTAGACATTTCCTGGCTCTGACTGTGCTCAGGGAGTGGGTCTAGAGCTCAGATTCTCCTCTCACTCCTCATACATTCCTAGCACTGGGGAAAGACGTTACTGAGTGAATTGGAAACACCACTTAGAACAAAGAGTCAGCACAGAGGGGGGGGATGGCCTCAGTACAGCTGTAGGGTTGCCAGGTGTGTCCCCCCCCCCCCGCCACTGGCGGGGGATGGCAGGGCCCTGACATGCCCTCTTGCCATCCTTGCTGTATCATCATTTTGAAACTCCCTAGGTCAGGGATGGTCAAAAAGGAGACCACAGTATACAATTTCTGGGGAACCATGCAATGGTTTCTGGGATTAAAGAACCCTGCACTATACAGCCCTGGATCTACTCCAGCAAGGTACTGCTTATATTCTTCCACAAAAATACACTCCCAGAATTACAAACATGGATCAAGTTATTCCTCTCGCTTTAAAATGTGCTGGCAGATCATACGGTTTTTATTTTTTAAAAAGAATATACTCTTCTCTTAGAATTTTACCTGCAGGACTGCTTGTAATTTTCATGCTTTGGCATTAATCTATCAAAGCTTTCTAACAGGATTCTTTCCCAGCACAAGTGCACTGTTCTTTAAAAGTATATGCTGCCCCTCATCTACAAGTCCCTGTGATTAAACATTATCAACTTAAGAAAATTTAGCAGGAAAAACCACAAAAGCCAGAAGTACTGCTCTGGGGGATGGATTGGGGAGAAGGAAAAAACATCATAATCACATCCAAATAACTCAACAAATCAGCCAAATGCCTATTTAACATGGGGCCTGAAAATAAGATCAGACTCCAGATAGACAGATAAGAAATGCAAACCCCACGGTCGAGAAAAGAAATGATATGGTTTGGGAATAGTATTGGATTGTTCCACTGTGAAAAACTGAGATAACTCACTAAGTGAATGCCTTTTTTCATGAGCATGTGAGAAGGCAACACCTTTAGGTAAACATTGTTAAGATACCTACAAGTTAACATGTTTGTATTCTGTTCCAATTATGTTGATAAAGGCATGGTCTATTTCAGTGGTGCTTACTAGACACTAGGGTGGAGGTGCCCAGCTTCAACAGGGTATATACTCCTTCAAAGAAGTCTGGAAAAAAAACCTGACATTTGACACACACTGGAACATTCCGAAGGACAAACTTTTGTCCTTCAAAAACAGGTTAAAAGCTCTGCACAACAGCCATGCTACAGAGGTGATGAAATCTTACAACTGCTTTCAGGAAATGGGGGTGGGAGGAGACACTGGAAAAAAGTTAACAGGGACCGACACAAGCCACTAAATTTGTTTGCTTCATTTCCTATGGACTCTTCCAATATTGCATGTGAAACATCAGAAGTCAACCTTTCACTTTGTTTTGGGTGTCTTCCAGAAACTTAATCCCGGCATGCTTTTTCACTCCTAATTTCTGTTTTGTTTTGCTACAATAAACTAATATGGCTATCCCACTGGATTTCTCATTTCCATCATCCTAAAAACTTCCAAGCTAAACACAAACTCTCCATGTATGTAACTCCTTCAGCTTTCTTTTTGGGTAAACAGAACAAAGAAGGGATTATACACGGTACCTTAGAATCCTAGAAAGCAAAGCATCATATTCCTGGTTTGGGGTAGCTGGTTTGTCAATAAACAAGCACGGGTAACTACTGAACACATGAAGCTGCCTTATATGGAATCAGACCCTTGGTCCATCAAAATCAGTATTGTCTACTTAGACCGGCAGCGGTCTTTCACATCACCTACTTGCCTAGTCCCTTTAACTGGAGATGCCAGGGATTGAACCTGGGACCTTCTGCACGCCAAGCAGATGCTCTACCACTGAGCCACGGCCCTTAATATACTTGCTATATGCTCCACTCTGCATCTTTCCCCCCAAGTTAAATCCTTTTGTCCCCATCAGTAACATGAGCAAAACAACATCATTCAGAGCTGCAAGGTCAAATGCAATAAAGCCTCATCAAATTAACCATGACTACTAATTAAAAAAACTGGGGGGAGTGAAAGAAGTACAAACCAGTTTCTCAACGAGAGTTGGTAATGTATTTGGAGCAGTGGTTCTCAAATACTGTAACAGCAAGCAGATTTAAACATACACACAAGACCCTCTAAATGTAAAAAGGCAAAACAATGATGACTTGGCTGGTCAAACTATTGCCTCACTTCCAAGGCCAGGATGATAAATGAAACTCACTTTCCTTTAAGGATACCCAAGAATAAAGAGAATAAAATCCTTTGTGTTCTTCACACAATGCATTGTTAAATTGTGGAACTCCATGCCCCAGGATGTGGTGATGGCTGCCAATTTGGAAGGCCCTAAGAGGGGAGTGGACATGTTCATGGAGAAGAGGGCTATTCATGGCTACTAGTAAAAATGGAATCTAGTCATGATGCATGCCTATTCTCTCTAGGATCAGAGGGGCATGCCTATTATATTAGGTGCTTTGGGACACCGGCAAGACAATGCTACTGAAGTTGTCTTGTTTGTGGGCTTCCTAGAGGCACCTGGTTGGCCACTGTGTGAACAGACTGCTGGACTTGATGGGCCTTGGTCTGATCCAGCATGGCGTTTCTTACGTTCTTATGTTCTAGAAGGCAGTGAAGAAATGGTTCATTCAGAGCAAAATGGGAAGTTGCAGTGGCCAGAACCAAGTCAAGCCTAGAGGCATCTGTGGGGCTAAGCCAGCATGGCAGGGGACCCTCAGCTGAGAGTGAACCAGCAGTGCCAGTGATGGACATTGGTTCATCCTTTGGCTTATCTCGCAAACTGATGGCAGTGCAGGAGGAGGTGATTGACACTAATCATCACAGACGCTGAAGGGTCCATGCCAGATGGCTCTGAAGGTGCTGGCACAGCAGCACATCTCTCCTGGCTATGAACAAGACTGCTAGACAGTGGCCCACTGGGAAATTTCCGCATAAGTTACACAGCCAGCCCACCCCAGTTTTCTTGGTCCCAGGCAACAGAATAAGTGGGAAGGTAGAGACAGTTACATTGACAAGCATAGTGCATCGAGGAAGGACAGGGCTCTACCCTCTACCAAACAACCATGAAAAACACAGAACCCAGAATGGCAGGGGAAGGAGAAATTAGATATGAGCCATTCCATTAAGTGGAGTTCTTTTAAAGAGCTCCTCCCCACCACAGTAGTGTAGTAGTAGTAGTAGTAGTAGTAGTGACAAATCGTGTGGTGGACAATGTGGCGGAGCTGCTCCGCTGAGCCACAAGCACCACTCTGTTGTGTCCAAGGCGTTTAGATGCCCAGCGACCATCCTGAGTCTCTACCCGGCGATGGACGCTCTCTCCATTCACCCAACCCTCGGAGGGGTTCTCTGTCCCTCCCTTTCTAGTAACAAGTTCCAGGGGAAGAACTTACTAGCTGAGTTGGTTCTCTGTGGAGGAGAAAGCGCTGAAGCCTTACACCATCTTGTAATATTTGCTTTACTTACAGCTATATACAAGTCAACCAAAGTTGGAGGCCAAGAAGAACTCCTAAAGGGCAGCAGGTCCACCACCTCATATCAGACGCTCAGAGAAAGATCCTGCATCCCCAGAGGAATTCTGCCAACTCACAGTAGAGTAACTATATCATTCCCTGTTCCAAACTCAATGCTGCTGTTTCTTCACTACCAGTATTCTGCCCCTTTACACAGCTGGGAAGAATTACAGCTTCCTGACCTCTGTTGGGTCCATCAGGGAACCATCTTCTAACAATTATCCCCCATGAGGAGATACCCACAGCTGTTAGGAAATGTTAAATATTTTTTACCATATGTCCTGGGTCCAGTTCCCGTAAGTCAACCCCATCCATGCTGATCAAACTGACAGCAATACATACACACCAAGACAGAGGGAGAGAGAGGAGAGGCAGGAAAATGGCTCTTCCTCTGGAATTTGCTTCACATTGCTTCATTATGACCAGACTTGCTCAGAGAGACACTTGCTTCACTCTGCTTTTACAAAGGAGAACTAGAGATATAAAAAGATAAAATCATTAAAGATTTATTCACAGTCTCTTGTCATATATATATAGAGAGAGAGAGAAAAAGAGGCTTGAAGGACAAGGATTTTAACTGCAGTGAATATAGTTTCCTCTGAGACATGAAAAACTATTTTCCATCTGCCTTCTCTGCAAGGACGTTGTTTAGAGAAACCAGTGGCTAGCTGCAAAAGATAGCATGTACCAGCACATGCTACTGGTTGCAAAGGATTGTTGCGTCAAAGCCGCCCCCCTATAGTGTTTGATCTGTATTGCATCCTTAAATGTACAACAGGGCTATTCGTGTGCATACAAGGTGTATTGAAAAACAGCTTGCAAAAGCTATATTCTCTTTTGAATACAGTCTTCAAGCTACAGCAAGAACCATTCCATTCCATAAACCTTTAATGGCATAGAGCAGCAAGAACCATATTCTCAAAACAAATCTACAGTTCTAATAAGGGTGTATGTAGCTTCCTGAATGTGGCAAGTGACACCGCTCTAGAAGGCCATTCCAGAGAAATGGACCTACCATAGAATATATCCATGCACAGACTGTTGTCAAATGGACCATCCTAGGTAAGGAACACAACAGGTACATGAAGTACCAGCATGTGCCTTTTGGTATGTAACTTTCTCCCCACCGGCTTCAACCATGGTTATGTGCTAAATTAGCATCAATATTAACCAGAGTTAATGCTACCCAGGTTCTTTCTTAACTAAGATTTGCAAGGCAGCTTCAAATGCTCCATTTAAGTTTTGATTAAGAAGCAACACAGTCATGTCAACCATGGTTAATATTGGTATCGATGTAACATTTAACCACAATGAAAGCTACTGGAAGAATGGCACACTGGAGAGGAAGAGCTGGAGTTAAGGGCAGCAGAAATCTGTGGTCTGCTATCCTTTTAACTGTATCTATACTAGCCTGAAGTGCTATCAAAATTACGTGCCTAGCTAAGCTAAATTGTAGCCTAGAAAAAGTAAATCTTACAGCCGTATGCATATTTATTTATGTTTTTATTTTGCCCAATTTATTCCACTTCTGAGAGTTACAGTGAGGATAACAAAGCTAGCCTTTTCCCAGACCGCAGGACTGACAGCCTTTGCCATCTGAAATTTCACCAACCATCTTCTACCCACTTTCAACCCCATCTTTTCAACTTAAAAATAAAAGAAAAATAAAAGAGGGAAACAGGTTGTCGGGTGCCAGCCTCAACACAGTCACCCCCTTCTAAGCCTACTGAAGTCAGTAATGATTATAATTCCTGAAAATGTGCACTGCAGTTTCAGAAAACAAAATATACAGACCCTGGCATTTATCAGTTGGAAGCTGGCCTTGAAATGTCTCGCAGTTCATTGCACAAAGTTTCTGTTGTAAGATCCTTGAAGCAAAAGGAGGTAGACCAACACTCCAAGTGTAAACATGTTTACTCAAACGTAGAATATGCCACTGAGTCACAACTGACCCTAACCACAGGGCGTTTAAGGCAAGAGAGTATCAGAGGTGGTTTGCCATTGCCTTCTTCCACTTAGCAACCCTAGTCTTCCTTGGAGGTCTCCCATCCAAGTGCTTACCATGGCTGACCCTGCTTTGCTCCCACGCTCCGTTGAGCTTGGGTTAAGCTGAGATACCCAGGCTGTTAAGTCCGCGTGGGGAGGACACACGAGGTCGAGACGGAGTTCCAACAACAATGCGTTTATTGAAGCACAGAACAGAACTGAAGAACTGTGTAAACCGGCCCCGCTTATATGCCCCCCTGGCCGCCTGCGGACACTCCCCCCCCGATCCGTGATGGGGGGAACAACCCTGGGTCGCCAATGGCGCGTGCTGGCTTAGGGCCAGTGGCGCGTGCAGGCTTAGGATCCTTCGTCGGGGACTCAAGCTCCTAAGTTCCCCCTGCATATCGGCCTAACTATGTACATACCGTACATAACACAGGCTACTACTCAGAAGTCACTCCCGCTGAATTTAATGCGATTTCCTTCATAACGCATATGCCCAAGAGGTTCTAAAGCAGGACTGAGCAGAACGTAGATCATGGTCTACTAGCAGACTGACCAGTTTTGGACCACCTGTTGCAGAGGTCTGCAAGCTATGGCTGCAGAGCCAAATGTGGCTCAGTATAAGGACAAACTATGGCTCTTTAGAGAAGAAAATGAATCCTTTATGTTAAGGTATGATGGAGGAGAAGGAGAAGAAGTTGGTTTTTATATGCTGATTTTCGCTACCTTTTAAGGAGAATAAAACCAGTTTACAATTGCCTTCCCTTCCCCACAACAGACACCTTTTGAGGTAGGTGGGGCTAAGAGAGTTCAGAGAGAACTGTGACTAGCCCAAGGTCACCCAGCTGGCTTCATGTGTAGGAGTGGGGAAACCAGCCCGGTTCACCAGATTAGAGTCCGCCGCTCATGAGGAGGAGTGGGGAATCAAACCCAGTTCTCCAGTTTAGAGTCCACCGCTCCTAACCACTATTCCACACTGGCTCTCAGGGCAGGCGAGATGATAGAATAGCCAGTATGTAAAGGGAATGGCAAGCCAAGATTTGTATGGGACTGAAGGGATTCTTAAAGATGTTTGCAGAAAGGGAACTGATAAAGATGTATGGTAATACAGGCATACACCACCTTGTCTGCCCATGTGCAGCAGGTTTATGCCAGTGCACTAAAACAACTGTGAGACCTTATGCATGCCACTTCCTAATAAAGGACTCCCAACTATCAGTATTTGGGCAGCATAAATGCTACGCTATGGATCCTCATGTCAATTATCATTAATGTTAAGCGAATGGACTACTGTATGGGCTCGTTTGCTGAACTCCTGCTCTGAATTTTGACATAGTGTGGATCTTTGATTAGAAAAAAAAAGGTTAACATGGTGATTACTGGGCTTCTTCAGATAATCCTTGAGCAGCATTTGATACTGCAAAGCCCCAGTAAGAGCACAAACCCAGGATCACCCACCACAGATTTGTTATTTAATAGATCCAAAGTATGATGAGTTATTTTAAAAATTAAAATACGTTGGTTGAACACTGAGATTCTAGTTGAACCAAAGCAGACCACGGAAGTCAAAGCCATTCCTTGGTCTAGGCTAGAGTGTCCTTGTTAACGCTGCATTCAAAACCTACTACAACAGACGTTTTCAGCCCCATTTTATCTTGCAGTACAATCTGAATTCTGTAACCCATTTCTTCCGTTGGTACAGCAAACACCGCAAACTTCCTCGTTGCTGAGGAAGTGTAGAACATAGCAGCAGGTGTATGCCATGGCTGCTCAGCAAGAAGTAATACAAAAAACCAGTTGTCTTAAATACAAGCAATATTTTTTTTGCACTAACTCTCTCCCACAAGCCTAGATCTTAAATCCAACAGATAAAAACACTTGAATAGTGGAGGGATATACATTCAAAGTTCCTGCCAATAAATCTGAGTAAATTAGACACATCAGTAGTCACAATTATGTTGACTTTTGGCCCCATTCCCACAACAGCTAAATTACTTGTATGGCAATTACAGTACACGGCCATAGATTTCGAAGGAACACAACACCAGTAAGGCACAAACTACAAACTACATTTTAAAACACTCTCTAAATAATCAGTCCCTAGACTGAATCATTGCACAGTCTCATGGGCAAGCATGCCACAAACCAAGTCTAGATTGAGGTGGTGAAATTCTGGCACATGCAAGAGTACATTTGTGCCGCCTGATGTTCTGCAGTAGTTCTCAGGACCCTCTATGCTCTGGTGTTGTCTTCAGCTAGGTGCAAGCAGCAGTATACCTTAAGAGTAGCAGGCAGAAATACTGATCTTATGTCATAACTAAGCCCACAGGTGTTCCTGTTGCTCTCTAGAAAGTATTGGCTCCAGATTTTGAGGACACTGTGCAAGATGAAGACAAACTGGTTTTTATACCCCGCTTTTCTCTACTGAAAGGAGTCTCAAAGCAGCTTATAATCACCTTCCCTCCCCCCCATACACAACTGGCACCTTGTGAGGTAGATGAGGCTGAGAGAGCTCTTAATAGAACTGTGACTAGCCCAAGGTCACACAGCAAGCTTCATGTGGAGGAGCAGGGAATCAAACCCGTTTCTCCAGATTAGCGTCCACCGCTCTTAACCACTATCTTAACTTAACCACTATACCACCCTGGCTCTAGAGGAGCATTCCACTAAGTGTGCCACCTCTCCCTTTCCCAAGTGTGTGCTCACAGCTACACACATGCATCCTCCTACAGGAAGAAGCAGATGACAACGCTTTCATGGCCCCTTAATCCCTGTTACAAGGGCCTCTGGGGCAGACTTCCAGTTTGGGGGAGAGGCATCTAGGATGTCAACAGAGTATGGCGCTCTCATGCCCCTTTTAGCCAATCAGAGCTGGCAGGGCTTAAAAGAGTGAGAGCAACCTGCACTCTGCCATCTCTCCAAACATTCCTCCCACAACATCTGGTTGCTACCACATTTTGTGGTTGGAAATCAGCCAGAGGAAGGCAGTAGGGTGTGATTATCTTGCATAGCAACCAGGCAACATTGCCTCTAGGCACCTCTCCCAGCAGAAAATGGGAAACTGCACCATAGACACTACAGGGACCTTTTGGGGAAATCTCTCCCATTCCCAGTGGTGTGCGACTGGCCTCCCATCTCTGCTGAGCAATGGACCACCTGCCCGGATGCAAATCTTATAAATGCTCAAGCACGCTGACCCTTGACACTGGCTCTGTTTCTAGGAGTGCCAGAAACTCTCTGCCAACGTCTCAGGCTGCCCACCCAATCTGGGGCAATCCAATTTGGGCTGATATCCATGCACGCTCACTTGCGAATAAGCCACATTGTACACAGTGGTGCTTACATTATCCATTAACATTATAAGATCATAGAATGGGGGTGTAGAGTTTTGCTCTATTTATAATGCACCATATTTCTTTCTTAACTTGGAACCAGCACAAATATTTACAGCAAAGCAAGGCAAGGGAAAGACCTTGGGCACTGTATCAACAGAAATCATCTCTACAGTTCTGTGTATGGTGTACTTGGGAGCAGGCCTAATTGAATCAGGAGGATTTAACGCTATGTAAATATACATAGAATCAAGCACCAAGGTTAATATCCTGTCTGGTGAGCATATTTATGGATGCACTGTTTCAAACCTGAATTACCAAAATTAAATCACCGTTCTGCAATAGTATACAGAATTACAATTAATTTTTAATACAAGTTCCTTTTTTGGGGGTAACCCTTTGGAAAAATAAGAACAACTGTCTAATTGGCAGCAATGTTTCAGATGGGGTTGAATATCAGGCATTGGGTACCCAAGGTTGGGTGGGATGAAAACTATATAAATAATGTAATTTATTAGAAGCGCTATAAAAGAATTAAAATTATTTAAAACCATTAAAATAGCACAATGGCATTTCTTAAGATGGTTGTCTATCACCACAAGCCAAACGCGTTTCGGTGTATATGGCCTTCCTCAGTGGTCTATTTAAATCATATATAAAACATGCACACACATTACAAATCTATTTACCTATACAAGCAATATACAACAAACCAGGCATGTGATAGGCTGTATATATTACCAATTACAACACCATCTGGTAGGATGGTCTTAGGTTTTTATGCTGGGCTGTATATGTCTCCCTCATAAGTTGTGTGCAAGTATCAACCTATTCAAACGGTGTGAATATTGGGCACTGTTAGATTTCTGAGGGCCCATTGTCCGAACCTGAATCGAAGTGCCTCAGTCACATATCACTTGCTTGAGAGTAAGAATCAGACCCAGTTCTCTCCACTGAGATCAATCAACCATTCGAGAGTAAAGAACAATTTATGAATGACAACCTCAGAAGACCTAGCAAGTTCAAAACAGGAACTCCCAAATAAGCGTCATTCTGCAGCTGTGATTCAACGCGCACTTGGGAGTGGGATCCGCTTCAGACTAAGCATGTTTTGGATCACGCTACACATTCCATTCAAAGATCCACACCCACAAGAGCAGAGATGAGAATCTTCCCATGCCTGTGTACAGCATGCTCTACCCTCGGAGATGATGGGCGGTATCACAGGTGGTGTACTACGGAGGTGAAGGATAGAGCAGTGGCTTTGTTTTTGCTTGTTTTTTAAAGTGTCAGTGCTCACATATAAGGTTGCACCGATTTCCACCAATTCCCCCCCCCCTCAGGACTTGGGACAGCCCTGAAAAAAGATGCTGGTACTCGGTACTGGTGAGTACCATCACACACACACACACACACACACAAAGCCCTGGGGTAGAGTGAAAGTATATTATTATCTCTACTGCTTTTATGTGTTAGCATCAGCTTGCTCAGCGCTTAGGTTTACAGTTCAAAATCGGTCAGAGGAGACAACAAAGGGGGGGAGAGACTAGGTATGCTTTTCGTTTACACACAGCCAAGGTTGGTATCAGTTTAGTTGCTATAGGAAACCCCAACCAACACATAATCCTGGGGCAGAGAGCAGCTTCCTGGACTTTTTTCCTTTAATGTTCAGGCGTCAAACAACACTCTGCTGTTCCCTTCGACCTAGAGTTCGCAGACCTTACATGCCGCCTCTCCCTACAGCCTGGGCTGTTCAACCACCTGTAAAGCAAACAGGTCCCTGACAATCAAAGCTACAATCTCATCAGCACCATCACATTCCTAAACAGGTCAATAATATACACTCTTACTTGGAAGTAAGCGGCTCTTCAGTAGAATTTATTTCTGAGTAGACCCGCCTAGGCCAGACACGCTTTTTGGGAAAAACAACACAACATGACTCCTGCTCTAACGTCTCTTCTCCGAGAGACACGCCCTCTTCCATATGCACCACAAGAACATAAGAAAGGCCAAGGTCTGTGAAGTCCAGCAGCCTGTTCACCCAGTGGCCGACCAGGTGCCTCTAGGAAGCCCTAGTGTTCAGCAGCACCTAAGATAATAGGCCTGCTCCTCTGATCCTGGAGAGAATAGGCATGCATCGTGACCAGCATCCATTTTGACTAGTAGCCATTAATACCTCTCTCCTCCATGAACACGTCCACTCCCCTCTTTAAGCCTTCCAAGTTAGCAGGCATCACATCCTGAGGCAGGGAGTTCCACAATTTAACTATGCGTCGTGTGAAGGAATACTTCCTTTTATCTGCTGTGAATCTCTCCTCTTCCAGCTTCAGCAGATGACCCCACGTCCTGGTATTATAAGAGGGAGAAAAGCTTCTCCCTGCCCACTCTCTCCACACCATAGACCTCTATCCTCTCTCCCCTTAACCGCCCTCTTTCCAAGCCCAACATCCCTAAGCGTCTCTTCTCCGAGCGCACACCCTCTTCCCTAGACACCATCCACACAACTAAGAGGAATAAAAGAGTCGATCTCCCAAATTCGACACATTAGTTTCCCTTTTCCAACTGCAAAGGAAAAGGATAATTCGCAGTGGGTCGCCGTGCTCATCTGTCTGCAGTAGTAGAAAAGAGCAAGAGTCCAGTAGCACCTTCAAGACTAACCAAAATAATTTCTGGTAGGGTATGAGCTTTCGTGAGCCAGTAGTAGAAAAGGGCAAGAGTCCAGTAGCACCTTAAAGACTAACCAGAATATTTTCTGGGAGGGTATGAGCTTTCGTGAGCCTGTGGCTCACGAAAGCTCATACCCTACCAGAAAATATTCTGGTTAGTCTTTAAGGTGCTACTGGACTCTTGCCCTTTTCTACTCATACCCTACCAGAAAATATTCTGGTTAGTCTTGAAGGTGCTACTGGACTCTTGCCCTTTTCTACTCATACCCTACCAGAAAATATTCTGGTTAGTCTTTAAGGTGCTACTGGACTCTTGCCCTTTTCTACTCATACCCTGCCAGAAAATATTCTGGTTAGTCTTGAAGGTGCTACCGGACTCTTGCCCTTTTCTACTCATACCCTGCCAGAAAATATTCTGGTTAGTCTTGAAGGTGCTACCGGACTCTTGCCCTTTTCTACTGCCGCAAAGGAAAAGGAGAGCGCGCGATGGGACGCCCGGGCTGGAGTCCTCTGCCGGACGCGCCTGCCAAAGCCGCGCCTTTCGCCGCCCTTGCCCAACTCGGCCGCTGGAGCCTCACCTGGTCCAGCGGGATGCCCAGCAGGCGGCTCAGCGGGTGCAAGAGAGCGGAGCCCGTGGTCCTGCAGAGCGCCTCTGCCATCCTGCATCCCGCCCGCACTGAGCCTCGGCGGCGAACCACCCACGGCCCGGGGCACGTGCGCCGCGGGCCAATGCGGCGCCTCCCCAAAGGAGGCTCTGCCCCCCTGCCGGACGCGGATTGGCTGCGGGGGCCTGTTTGTCTCTTCCGCATTGGCCGCGTGAAAGCAGCGTCTTTTCTCCCCGGGGAGGCCGGCCGGCAGGAGCGTGGCGCGAGGGCTGCAGGCGCGCGCGCGCGCTGCAGCTTCCCTCCCCAGACGCAGCCCACCTCGTGGCTGCTGAGATTCCAGCACTCTGCACATGCTCGCAGGCAGAGCACGATGGCTTAGTCCAGGGCCGGTGCCAGTCGTTTTTGCGCCCTAGGCAAGCGCCCCCCCTCCCCAATTGCGAACCAATTTTCAAAAACGGATGTCTTGTGCAAAAAACAAAAAAAAAGCACAAGACTTTTTATAAGACATTATAATTAACACTGGTTCTTGTGGGTTATCCGGGCTGTGTGACCGTGGTCTTGGTATTTTCTTTCCTGACGTTTCGCCGGCAGCTGTGGCCGGCATCTTCAGAGGAGTAACGCTGAAGGACAGTGTCTCTCAGTGTCAAGTGTGTAGGAAGAGTAATATATAGTCAGAAGGGGGTTGGGTTTGAGCTGAGTCATTGTCCTGCAAAAGTATCAAAGGTAATGTGCTAATTATTGTCCTGTAAGTATCAAGATAATGTGCTAATGAGGGTGTGACTATATATTACTCTTCCTACACACTTGACACTGAGAGACGCTGTCCTTCAGTGTTACTCCTCTGAAGATGCCTGCCACAGCTGCTGGTGAAATGTCAGGAAAGAAAATACCAAGACCACGGTCACACAGCCCGGATAACCCACAAGAACCAATGAACTCTGACAGTGAAAGCCTTCGACAATATTTTCTACCTTCCCTGCTAGCTGATCCTGATCCTGGTATTACTTGGGCTGTGGCTAAATTTCTGGCAGCAGTGGCTTCTATGTGAGGATGGAAATACTGGACGATATTTGTAAGATTGGCAGGGAAAGCCTTGGACAATATAATTAACACTGTTCCATAGCACTGTTGTAGTACTGATCTTAAAATAAAAAAAATATAAATTGTCAGTGGGTTTTTTTCCCAAGAAACTTAACCTGTTGAAAACTGCCCCTCGGGCCAGTTCTGCGCCCGTCTGAGGTCTGCGCCGTAGGCGACCTCCTAGTTCGCCTAATGGTAGCACTGGCCCTGGGTTAGTCTGTTGCTCGCAGTAGAAAAGAGCAAGCGTCCAGTAGCACCTTAAAGACTAACAAAATTTCTGGCAGGGTTATGAGCTTTCAACTCTTTTCTACTGCGAGCAACAGACTAACCCGGCTACCCATCGTGATCTGTCTTTGAGCATGTACAGTGTGCATATGCACAGAGTGCTGGACTCTCAGTAGCCAGGAGGTGAGCTGCCTTTGGGGAGGGAAGCCGTGACTTGCGGGCAGCTATGTACATAGGGTGCCAACCTCCAGAAACTTAACAAAGCAAAAACAGCACTATAGCCTTAAACAAACCAGAACTGTCTAGTAGACAATTACCACAAACAATTTTTTGCTGAATATACAAGTATGTAATAAATACAATCTAGCAGTTGAAGTCCAAGTGAACAATAGAGGAATACAAAAAGTTTCACAAGTACAAGTGAAGTACAAGAGTACAAAAGTACAAGACATCATTGGATTCCAGACAATTGATGGGTTTCCGGTAAAGTCCCATTTCGCTCAAGCTTCATCAAACATGGAAATCCTAAGATGATGAATTTGCATGGAACATGTTTTCCAAGCACAAGGCGTGTACCTTCTCAGTATAAGCGGAGAAACTACAAGATCCATGAACCATAAGTCAGCATTTCTTGGGGAGTCACACAGCTGTATGGTTTTTGGTACTAGGGCCCTGACGACATCATTCCTGTCTGTCTGGGTGTACAATCTAGGACACACTTTGGAACTCACTCAGACATACCAGAATGCAGCGGTGAGGATCCTTAAGGGGACCCTGCTGAGAGCACATATTCAACCAGTGCTCCATCAGCTGCACTGGCTCTGGGTGGAGTACCGGATCAGGTTCAAGGTGTTGGTATTAACAAGGGAGTAACTGCTTTTGGACATTCCATCCATGCTAAGATGCCCTCCCACTCAGAGTAAGAAAGGAACATTTCTCACAGTGAGAGTTCCTTCTACTCTGAGGAAGGGAGGGGGTCTTATCCCATCCTAAGTAAGGGAGGAGACAATTGGGGATAACCATATACATCTCTCTCACAATATAGATATTTCCATTACATTGCTAATAGTCTTCCTGTCTTCTTCTTTACAGTCTCTTTGGTTCAAATGTGTGCAGTATCTATGTAGCATTTCCACCTATTTTATAGTTTTCTGTCTGAGTTCTAGGAGAAGTTATTATACCACTTGGGGAGCACTTGAACAGGAGAAGGGTAATCCCAGAACCACTGGGGACAGGAAGTTTGAAACTAAGACTGTAGGAATCACCCATGCTAAGATGCACTCCCTTCCTCAGAGTAGAAGGAACCCTCCTGATAAGTGTCAGCGTTCCTTTCAGAAATATGTTAATTTGACTCATTTTGGAATAGATCCCAAAGGCATTTTCTGCTGGCACAAGCAATAGGTGATTTCCCCATCCAGTGTCTCCCAGGAGAAACATTACAGGGAGATTAGTGGGCTGCATTGGGAGGGGAGAGGGAGGAACAGTCAGTGCTACTGGAAGAAATCCTTTACACTAACAAGCTTTGGATCCAACTCTGCATTTTTCCTAATCACCCCTTAGAACATCTGAGCAGGATATTTAGTATTTCTCAAAGATAAGTCTCACTCCTGTTAGCTAGTTTAGCACTGCCTCATGATATTCTGGAATATATGGCATGTTGTGCCACAATAACATGTCCTTCTGGGAATGCCACAGACCTGCCTATCTGGAATGATATATGATTCTTCCCAGAGTACTAATTCCTAGGATAATGTTTGCATCACTCTGAGAACCATGGAAAATCAGTGTTCTCTAGGTGACTTCATGTTTCAACAATTAAAACATTGACCCTTTACAAACCAGAAATTACCTATGTAACTCCAAATTGAATTTGGGAGTGGTAGGAATCTCTTCACCCTGACCTGGATGGGCCAGGCTAGACAGATCTCATCAGATCTCAGAAGCTAAATAGGGTCAGCCCTGGTTAGTATTTGGATGGGAGACCACCAAGGACGTTCAGGGTTGCTATGCAGTCAGGCAATGGCAAACTACCCTGTTTGTCTCTTGCCTTGAAAACCCTACGGGGTCTCCATAAGTTACCTGTGACTTGATGGCACTTTCCACCACCACCAGAAATTTCTTTATTGGACAAGTTGGGCCAGTAAAGGAATGATGACATTATTTCATTCATTGAACTCCTAAGATCCTCTTAAGCATTTTAGGAAGTACAATCAGATATTACCTGGGTCTGGAAATATACTGAGTTGCACAATTTATTAACGACCACCTCCAAAGGTTTGGCACGTGGCGACAGCTCTTGGGAGGGTTGTCACAGCTGAGGGTACAAGCCAGTTTTTCACCCTCCCTGCTGCCTTCACTCATTTCCTCAGCTCTGGAGTCAAACTGCTGCCACCACCACGGCTTGGGGGTCAGCTAGAGCAAGGCAGCAGGGTCTGTTCAAAAGAAATATTACATAAGTCCTAGGTGCATTGGTTCAGACTTTCAAACCCAAGGTTACACAGTTGCAAAGGTACTGTACAAACAACAGGTAATCCTAACATGACTAACTGTGGCAGGGCTTTGGTGTGGGGTGGTCAGATGTGGTACCTGCAATGAGAAGACCTGCAGCAGGCTGGGCTGAGGACAAGGCCTCATGGCAATAAGCAGGCATATTCTCCACTCGTGCCTTTTATTGGGTTCATCAAGTTCTATAGCACTTGACCCCCAACCGTGCCCCAGGTAGTTCACAGCACTCCTGGACACGCAATCCTGCTCTCCACATTCTTTTGGAGACAAAAGAATCTTTCCCTGGTGGAGATTGAGGGTTCTTACTTTGGGAAGTAATTCTACCTGGGTCAGACTCACTGCCTCACAGCTGAATCATCACGTATGGTTGCCAACCTCCAGGTACTACCAGAAGAAAAATAGGCTCTGTGCTATATAGAATTGTTAGAAAACAAAAACAGCACACAATAACAATGCAGTATAAATATATTATAAGTGCAATAGTGAAAAAGTGAATAAATAAAAGACAAACAATACACAATATATACAAATATACAGCAAGTTATAGACTAACAAGAAGGACCTTATTAACCAAGGTAAGTAAAATATTGAACAATCCTATATGGGGGGGGGGGCTTCAATGCCATAGAGTCCAGTTGCCAAAGCGGCCATTTTCTCCAGGTGAACTGATCTCTATCGGCTGGAGATCAGTTGTAATAGCCCGTCTGAAGAGCCCGTCAGGCTACTGGAAATTTATGCCTAATATGGTTATGACTTGTGTGCATTATTATTTCCTTTGAGAATACGGTCAGCTGATGAAGCCTCTGGCGAAACGTGGACAGTGCTGACAAGTTGCAGCCAATTTATGGCAACCCCATAGGGCAGGGGTGTCGAACTCAATTGTTACGAGGGCTGGCTATCACATAAATGTCACTTGGTCAGGCCGGGCGATGCCTCGCCAGCCCAGATCGAGAGTTGGGGTGGGGGTTGGCTGCCTCAAGGGCCGGATAAGAGCTCTCAAGGGGCTGGATCCAGCACAAGGCCTTATGTTTGACACCCCTGCCAAAGGGTTTTCAAAGCAAGAGATGAACCAAGGCAATCTGCCATTGCCTGCCTCTCCGTAGCAACCCTGGACGTCCTTGGTGGTCTCCCATCCAAGTACTATCTAAGGCTGACCCTTTTCAGCTTCCCAGATCTGACGAGATCAGGAAACGATGGTATGTTACAGTGTCATTTAAGTCCAGTAAAAAATTACATAAATATATACATACACAGAGAGGACACCACAGGATACCACAGTTTCAGGCAGAGATACTGTATGCTATCCTCTATGGAGCAAATAGCCATTTCATTTGAACAATTTGTATGAAAAAACTGCCATGTCCCTTACTCTTTTAGTAATGCAGCCAGATCTAACTCCACCTATATGTGATTTGGTTGTCACGCGGCACCTGCTTTAAATCACTCCATCACGTTTATTATTATGTATTTATTGGAGCACTTCTGTGCTGCTCCAGATTGTGAGCCGTAGGCTAAGAGCTGAGGGCCAAGACCTATTTGGCTCTTGCCTACGCCTCTGGCCCTGCCCAGAGGAATTCACCAGGGCAGGAGAACAAGCCAGCAGGCGCCTCTTCCATTCTGACCCCGTGGCTGTGGATATTGCAGGGCCAGCGGTTCATTGCATCAAGGGTTCATTACATTATATCAAGAGCTCCTCTAGTGGAACAAATGTGAATAAGAGGAAAGACTGCACCAGCGAGGAAGTCGATGGGAAAATCATGTAATTGGTATGGTGAATCTGTTGTACATGAGCGTTTTACCACAAGGCTATGAAAAGTGAAATGCTTCCATCTGGGTGCTGTAATGTGTGCATAAGCCCATTTCAAGACTTTTTGGGAGCCAGTGAGGTGTAGTGGTTAAGGGCGGGGGACTCTAACCTGGAGAATCAGGTTCAGTTCCCCACTCCTCCACTTGAAGCCTGCTGGGTGACCTTGGGCCAGTCACAGTTCTCTCAGAACTCTCTCAGCCCCACCTACCTCACAAGGGGCTTGTTGTGGGGGGGGGGAATGGAGGGCGATTGTTATCCACTTTGAGACTCCTTATGGTAGAGAAAAAGTGGGGTACAAAACCAACTCGTCTTTTTTAAATGTATTCTGAGCAATACACTTCTGAAATGTAGTCTAAAAAACAAACATACAAGTCCATGGCTCTCACTGGAATATCAAAAGCTGCTTCACAGTATGTACTTTGTATCTGTCTGTCTATTTATCTATCTTGCATATAATGGATAATGTTAAGCCGCTTTTGATATGCACCTCTAAGCAATGATCCCTACTGGCTGATATGTAGAACACCTTTTATTTTTTTTAAATGTAAACTGGAATCTGTTACTAACCAAAACCTCTCCCAATTGAATCAAGGGAAAACTTCCCTTAGCAGCGGGCTGTCAAAAAACATTAAATTACTTTAAAGCAACAGTTAAACGAAATTTTATTCTTGTTGAGTTGGCGGCTTTAAAGTTATTTAAATTTATGTTACTAATTAAGAAGAGATCTGTTCATGAAAGGCTGTTATCCTAATACTATGACATTATGCTGTCTCATTGAATTGTTTTCTGTCTCTTGTAATCCACTTTGAGTACCATCAAGAAAGGTGAGCTTATAAATGAAGTAAATCAGGGACGTTGAACTCATTTGTTATGAGGGTTGGATATGACATAAATGTCACTTGGTCAGGCTGTGCCATGTGTACCATAACATTTAATGCCAGGTACAGGAGATACACATTTTATAGAAGACACAGGCAAAGCCAATTAATGATATTATTGTTTACTTAAAATACAAACATGCTTAAAAAATAACACTCTTACAGTATTTTTTTATTTAATAGTCTTTGATAATTGACACCTCAGGAGTAGGGTTGCCAACCTCCAGGTACTAGCTGGAGATCTCCTGCTATTATAACTGATCTCCAGCTGATAGAGATCGGTTCACCTGGAGAAAATGGCCGGTTTGCCAATTGGACTCTATGGCATTGAAGCCCCTCCCCTCCCCAAACCCCACCCTCCTCAGGCTCCGCCCCAAAAACCTCCCACCGATGGTGAAGAGGGACCTGGCAACACTAATGGGGCCAGCTATTGGGAGAACATGACTCCAGTATTACAAGTTCTACTGATCCACTCCCAAGCCTAATTAAGGGTGTTGGTTTTGTCCTTTCAAGCTCAACTTGGCTTGGGACTGGGTTATCTGAAGGACTGTCTTCTTCCATATGTTCCTGTTCTGGAATTAAGATCACAGGGAGAGGCCCTCTTAACTGTCCCATCAATAAAAGAAGCTCAATTGGTGGGTACATTAGAGAGGGCCTTTTCAGTGACCACCCCATGATCATGGAACAATCTCGCCAGGGAGGTGTGCCTGGCCCCTTCATTTTGATCTTTAGGAAGAAGTTGAGTTTTATTTAGACTTCATTTGGTTAAGTTTACTAGCAGCCCTGAGTAGTGATTAAAATTTTGAGGGTTTATGTTTTTAATGTATTTTATTTTAATTTTTATCTATGTAAGCTGCCTTGAGCTCCATAAGGAAGAAATGCGGCTAATAAATATTTAAAATAAAATAAATAAAGTTGGAATCCAAAATTTAGCTACTCCTCTGTGGTCACCTATGTGAAGCAATGAATGAGTTACATTACTAGTTACCCAAAGGTTGGGAGGAAAATAACTCAATTATATAAATATATTTATTTTAAGGCGCTAGTGTCACTATTAAAAACATTTAAAAGTTGCATTAAGAGAAAGCACAAATGGCAACGAATACAGGTTGATAGACTGAAACCACAAACCAAATGCATTTCAGCCCCCTGACCTTTGTCAGTGGTCTAATAAAATCACTTATTTATGCACACATATACATAATACAACGGGTATGACAATATTAAAACAGTATTATGACAGTATAATATTAACCCAGGTATGTGCATTCTGCCCTGACCTGGATGTCCCAGGCTAGCCTGATCCCGTCAGATCTCAGAAGCTAAGCAGGGTCAGCCCTGGTTAGTATTTGGATGGGAGGCCACCAAGGAAGTCCAGGGTTGCTGTGCAGAGGAAGGCACTGGCAAACCACCTCTGCTAGTCTCTTGCCATGAAAACCCCAAAAGGGGTCGCCATAAGTCGGCTGCGACTTGAAGGCACTTTACACACACACATGTGCTTTCTAATCTGACTCTGTGCCTAATATGTTCTATAAGATTACAGAGCCTACTGCCATAGAATGGATTCTACTTGTTCTTTTCTGGGCTGTATTCACCTTCCACACAAGGTGTGCATACCAGTATCAACCAGATAAATGGTCGGAACACCTTGTCTATTTATTTATTCCCTTTTTCCCCCAGCAGGGACCCAAAGTGGTTGACAATATTGCTCTCGCCATGTTGTTTGATGTGCACACTGTCCTATTTTTAGCAACCACGCAGCTCATATAGTAGGGTTGCCAACCTCCAGGGGGGCCCTGAAGTTCTCCCAGAATTACAACGGATCTCCAGACTATAGAAAAAATGGTGACAACGGCAAGAAGAAGATGGCTGCCTTGGAGGGTGTGGCATCACATCCAGGCTGAGCTCCTTCCCCAGACTCCACCCTCCACAGGCTCAGTTTCCAAATCTCCAGGAATTTCCCAACCCAGAGTTAGCAACCCTATATATACAGTTGCCAACCTCCAGGTACTGCAGGAATCTTAGGCTATAGTTACTACAACACAAATGAGTGAAACATCAAAGTGTAATCAATGCATACAATAGTGGAAAGGGACAAACATACAACTATATACAATGGTATTTCAATAGTCCACAAAGGTATGTATAAATGTGTTTTTTTCAATAGTCCATAAGGGTACATAGATCCAAGAAGATTCCAATAGTTGGTCACAAGACCTCAGCAGATGTGTAAAAGACTTTTATGAAAGGAAGACGATCGTTTCATTCTTCATCAGTTCCATTCAATTCATGCAGTTCAAAAGGTATACAAGGTTCAAAAATTCATTTCTTCCCCTTAGGGATAAATCTTATAACTATATCCATTGGCAAATGTAATAGTCCATATGACTTAAAATCTATAGAGGATATAGTTGGAATAAACAGAAGTCATTGCAAATGTAACAGTTCCACAAGGGATACACCTTATCCTTGATGTTAGTGCAGAGGTGTTGATTTTGGTTTGCTCAACCTCCAGGTACTAGCTGGAGATCTCCTGCTATTACAACTGATCTCTAGCCGATAGAGATCAGTTCACCTGGAGAAAATGGTTGCTTTGGCAATCGGAATCTATGGCATTGAAGTCCCTCCCCTCCCCAAAATCCACCCTCTTCAGGCTCCACCCCAAAAATCCCCCGCCAGTACCGAAAAGGGACCTGGCAACCCTACCTATCTATGACAGTCCCTGTGCTGCAGCTAGCAGGAGCCTGGCAGTGGGCAATATGTTGGCAACTGGGTAAACCCGATGGGATCATTCCTTCTCGCTGCTTGTAGAGCTAATGCAGTTATTGTTGTGACATTTAGTATGGGTTAACAACATCCAGGAAGGGAGATGGCAGGACAAGAGGAAGCACAAGACATTTTAGTGCCTGAGGCAGAAGATAAAAGTGGTTCTCCCTCTAGTGGTAAAAATAAAATAATCACACCTCAGGATCTCTTGCCTTGAAAACCCTACAGGGTTGACACAAGTCAGCTGTGACTCGACAGCGCTTTCCACCACCACTGACAGTAAATTAGTCTGTGTTAGTCATAAATGCCGCAAAATCAGCCCCCACTCCAAAGCATGGTAGGAGTTTCTACAATTTCCCCAATGTATTTATTGAATTGATTCATTAAAACATTTATACCCTTCTTTTCCTTGTGGTTAAATGCCTCGTGGGTATTGTAAATTAATTATCTGATTAGGACTGGGTATGCTCCCAGAGCCCTGAGTGTTGAGAGCAATTAAGAGCCAGCTACAAGACAGAAAAGGAGAGGACAACAGCGCCTACTCAAACCCTGATAACTAACAGAATCTTGGAGGGAGTAGTTGAGTATCTGTGTGAGTTTCCACATTGTCTTCTTTCCACGATAACTCCTTGAGATCCTCCAGCCTGTAAATTAAATACCTATCTTTGTTAGCCTTTTAATGGTTTCCTAAATCCTGGTGCATGAAGCAGCTGGGGAGGGGCTGTGGCTCAGTGGTAGAGCATCTGCTTGGCATGCAGAAGGTTCAATCCCCAGAATCTCCAGGTAAAGGGACTAGGCAAGTAGGTGATGTGAAAGACCCCTGCCTGAGACCCTGGAGAGCCCCTGCCGGTCTGAGTGGGCAATACTGACTTTGATGGACCAAGGGTCTAGTTCAGTATAAGGCAGCTTCATGTGTCTCACACTTCATAATGGCCGAGCTAGCCCTGAGTGAGGAGTAGGCAAGGAGCCTGGAGAAACAGCTATGTAGAGATCTGGGCAGAGAAGTCCCTTCATACTGGCAGCAGGGAACACAGACCATAATGGCTATTGTGGCAGAAAGGACAGTGTAAGTCCCCCACTGCAGCTGGATTAGGGTAGTGGATGGGAAGTCAATCAGAGTTTGAAATATCTAGAATAGCTGTATAAATGGGTATCATAGAATCATAGTGTTGGAAGGAACCACCAAGGTCATCTAGTCCACCCCCTGCACGATGCAGTAAATTCACAACTATCTTCCCCCCACACCCCCAGTGACCCCTACTCCATGCCCATAAGATGGCCAAGATGCCCTGCCTAAGGTCATAGAATCAGCAAGCAGATGGCTATCTAGCCTCTGCTTAAAAACCTCCAGGGAAGGAGAGCTTACCACCTCCACCTTCAGTTCCACTGAAGAACTGCTGTAACTGTTAGAAAATTCTTCCTAATGACTTCAAATGTGTAAGCCTGGGTTTTGTTTTACTAATAATCCTCTGTTCAGCTGAAGTTTGCTAGATTTCCATTAGTATTCTTCCCCTTTCCTGATTCAATATAATGGAATATGGCAGGGGTCTCCAACAGGTAGCTCATGAGCTACAGTAGCTTGTTGGCAGAGTAGCTCATGCAGCCCTTATTAGGCAAGGCAAAGATTGTGAATAGCCCTACTCTAAGCTTTTTCTTTTAAAGCTTTTATTTCATACAATTTTTTCCTGTGTGCTGCTTAGCTTATAGTTTTGTTTCTGGTGTTCTTAAACCATGTCCTGTTTCTAGGATAGGACAAAAACTGGTAACGTGTGGGGTCGGTTGGCGGGAAGCAGTTTGGGCTATTTTTCATTACTCAAAATTTGCTCTCGTTTAAAGAAAAGAGCAAGAGTCCAGTAGCACCTTAAAGACTAACAAAATTTCTGGCAGGGTATGAGCTTTCGTGAGCCACAGCTCACTTCTTCAGATACAGCTAGAATGTGAGTCCATCTAGCCTTAAGTAGAGACGAGTGAATTAGACACACAATGGTCAAAAAGGGCAAGAGTCCAGTAGCACCTTAAAGACTAACAAAATTTCTGGTAGGGTATGAGCTTTCGTGAGCCACAGCTCACTTCTTCAGATACAGCTAGAATGTGAATCCATCAGTCTTTAAGTAGAGGAACAGTATGTAAATGTGAATAGCAGGCTTGATGGGATTAGGTGTGATATGCAGAAGAGTCTGTGATGTCCAGGGGAGAGATGGGTGTGGAGAAATCAGCATTGGCAATGGCAATGTAAATGTCAAAAGCAAGTAAATGACATTAGTAGGCTATAGACAATGAACTGTTTGATATGGTTGGGATGATAGCTGGAGGCATGTAGATGGGTTTGTCAATCTGTTGGTTCCTGGTATAATGTGGTGCTTGTGTGTCCCTTGTGTATCCATACTGTGGTGTCCAGGAAGTTTATTTCTTGCTCAGAGTAATTTATTGTTAGATTGATGGTGGGGAGGGAAAAAAAGTAAAAGCATTACCAAGAAAAGTTTAGCAACCCTAGGTAAAAAGGTAAAGGTCCCCTGTGCAAGCACCGGGTCATTCCTGACCCATGGGGTGACGTCTCTCTCTCTCTCACACACACACACATATATGACACAATATTTTTCTCTGCATAAAAAGGTAGTTGGGGTAAACAGAAATAGTCTATACTACAATTATCTAGGGGAGTAGAAACAGGAATATCAAGAGGTGAGTACAAACAACCCTCACTCATAAAGTAAGCCGAAGATAAACTTCAGTTGTGAACGCTGATTAAATCTATTTATAACAGCAGTTGTAACCAATGCCCCTGCTTTGCATTCAGAGCTTTTTAATCATGAGAGGATACTTATTTCATAAAGTTGTTTAAAAAATGCTCCCGCAGGAAGATCGAAACAACTCTTATGGCACTTTGAAGAATACCAGGTTTATTATGTCATTAATGGAGAGCCAGTGTGGTGTAGTGGTTAAGAGCTGTGGCTTGGAGCGGTGGATTCTGATTTGGAGAACTGGGTTTGATTCCCTACTCCTCCACATGAGCAGCGGAGGCTAATCTGGTGAACTGGGTTGGTTTCTCCACTCCTTCACATGAAGCCAGCTGGGTGACCTTGGGCTAGTCACACTGTCTCAGACCCACCTCCCTCACAGGGTGTCTGTTGTGGGGAGGGGAAGGTGATTGTAAGCCGGGTTGGTTCTTCCTTAAGTGGTAGAGAAAGTCAGCATACAAAAACCAACTCTTCTTCTTCACTGGCATGAGGTGCTACCTTGAGTTGGCGGATATGTATACAGAAACAGAATGGTCTCTGTGTGAGTGTTATTACAAAGTAAGGCCCAGCAATCAAGCAGTGTCTTGCAGAGAAGCTGCTGAGCTGGAATTCGTCTGCAAATCTGACACTATCAGATCTAAGTTCAGTAGAACCTGGGATGGCTAGTTCATTGCAGAAAGCAAGCGAAATCAGTGGGCTTAGACGGGAAGAGCATCACTGGATTGCACTGTAAATTAGTATGCAGAGCAGAGATGAAAATGAGAGCTAAGTCCAAAGAGTCAAAGATCTAATCAGAGCGGACCCTCCCAAGGGATGACGAATTGGCAAAACAAGATGAATAGCGAACACACACCTCCGAAAAGGGACCATTGTTTTCTGCAGTCAACCAGATCTGATAGTGTGAAATTTGCATATGAATCCCAGCTCAGCAGATTCACTTAAGTCTCCCTTTGATTCCTTCCCACCTCTTTTGCTGATGTATGGCAACTCTGAAACCTGTTGCAGAATGTGCAGCTGTGAAATGCTGGCTGTTTCAAAAAAAAAATTTTTTTTTTAGTGTCCTTCTGTAATATTGAGCATTTTGTTGTCTACTAAATTCTCTCGCTAGAGAAAAGTCCAGTTTGGTCAAGGGGAACGGCAGAAGAGCATTGCTGGCATACACCGCGTCACGTTAATAAATGCGCAGGTAAGGGGGTAAAGGGAAGATGACAGGGGAAGGCACTGGCAAAACACCCCATAGCCTGCCTAGTAGACGTCGGGATGTGACGCCACCCCATGGGTCAGGAATGACCCGGTGCCTGCACAGGGGACCTTTCCCTTAAAGGCAGACACTTGATGTTATCAGGTCTTGCGACAAGGCCCCTAAAGGAAACCCAGAGACAACGTTGGGAATAGGATCTGTCCAAGCAGATCAGCTTGCATAACGGCGACGTCCAGTTCTGCTTCTGCTTCCTGCCTTCGAACTTGCAGCTTCGGGAGCGCGCTGACGTCACAAAGGCACCCCTCCCCACCCCAAGCCGGTCCGGCCAGAGTCCGGAATCCCGGCCGCTCAGAAGGGAATCCCCCGCCGAGCCGCCCAATCAGCCAGCGCTATGCAAAACAGGGCCACCCCGCGCCCCCGCCACCCAATGAGGCGCCGGCCAAGCGCCGACGCCTCCCGGCATTGGCGGAGCGAGCGGAAGGAGCGGGCCAATGAGGGAGCGCCGCGGGCTCGGCGCGGCCGAGGGGCCGGGCTATGCAAATCGCGTTTGAAAAGCGGGCGGGAAATCCGAGTTTCGCGGGAGGCCCTCGGCGCGTAACCCGGCTCCTTTCCCTTCATTCATTGTCAGCGGCCGCCGCCGCGGCTGCTTCCTGGAGCCATTTTCCCAGCCCGCGCTGCACAGCGGGAGCGGCCGGGCTCCATCCGCGGCATCGGCCCGCTTAGCCGGCTCGCTCCCCGCCGCGCCGCCGCCTCCGGGAGCCGGAGCCCCCCCGGCACCCCCGGCCCAGGCCATTTCGGGTCGGGCGCGGGCAGCGAGCGGCCAAAGAGCCAGGAAGGCCTAGAGGAGGAGAAGGAGGAGGAGGGGGGCGGCGGCGCCGCGAGAGGGGTGGGTGGAGACTCGGCTCCGGGGGCCCGAGGATGCGGAGGGGGCTCCCGCCGCCCGCCCTGGCAGCCCGGCCGGCCTCCCCTCGCATGGACCCGGCGGGGAGCCCCGCCGCCGCCGCCGCCGCCGCCCGCCTCGCCGCCGCCTTCATCCAGATCCGCAGCAGTTCCGGGGCCTCCGTGCTGGGGCCGCCTTGGGTCTACTCCTGCTTCCCCGGGGCCGTCGGGGCCGTGGCGGAGGGCGGCCGGCCCACCGCGGCCGGAGGAGGAGGAGGAGGAGGCCCGGCCTTGAGCGACACCCCGCACGGCCCCGCGCTGCTGCTGCAGCCCGACCGGGACGGTGGAGGCCGGCCCTCGGTAATGCTTTGCTCGGGGCTCGGACCCCCTTCCTCACTTTTATTGGGGGGGGGGTCTCCACGAGGGGAGGCTGGCACGTGGGGGGGAAAAAAAGGGGGGGCGACTTCTACTGTCACAAACTTTTCCCGGCCGCTTCATCTCCTTGGGGGGCTCGACAAGTGCTGAACCCCCCCCCATTTATTAGGAATTTCTTTTTTTTGGGGGGGGGAGCAAAGCTGCACCCCCAAATTTTTAATAAATTGGGGGGGGTCCAGTTTCTGGTCCCCCTGGAACAAAAGCTGGGGGTGCGAGGGGGGGGGGGAAAGCAACCCGAGGCCGGCGCTGCAAGCAACCATCCATGCAAAGCGGGGTCCCGGGGAGATCCGGGGGGGGGGGAAGGGGAGATCCGGATTGCCGAGCAAGCAGCATGGCCGTGGGGGGGGGGAGGGAGGGAAGGGGAGGCTCCCTCTCCGTCCCCGCTGGTCTCCTTTTTTCCGCTTCACCCCCGGACTCGGCGGTGACGTTTCGCACACGTGCGCCGAGGCCGCGTCTGTGACTGGGAGCCGGGCGGAGGAGGAGGAGGGGGGGGCTCCGATCCCAGTGGGGGGAGGGACGGAGGGGGGGGGGACACGCGCCAGTTTCTCCCTCCGGCCTGGGCAGCCCCGCGTGCATGTCGGAATCGGGCTCGCCCACGCGGCCCGGCCTGCTTTTCAACCCTTGCAGCTGCCTGGGGCCGCTGCTGGGCTTGGAAATGCCCCTGCAGCAGGTAGGGTTGGGGGGTCCTGGGGGGGGGGAGGAGGAGGTGGGGAGGGGGGGCAGTGAAAGTCCTAACTGCACTTGTAGGCATGCCTTACTGGCCGCCCCTGGCAAAAGACTTTTTTTTTTTTTAATGCAAGGTCTGTCTTCTGGAGGCAGGGTGGGGTTTTAAGTTGGGGGAGGGATTTTTAAAAAACCGTGATAAAGTCTTGTCTGGCCGGGTAGGCGCTTTCGGGAGCCACAGCTCGCTTCTTCAGAGGCAGTCTCTGAAGAAGGGAGCTGTGGCTCGCGAAAGCTCGTCCCCTGCCAGAAAATATTGTTGTGAGTCTTGAAGGGGCTACTGGACTCTGGCCCTTTTCTACGACTGCAGACAGACTAACGCGGCGACCCGCCGTGAAAAAAATATTTTCTGGCAGGGTAGGAGCTTTCGGGAGCCACAGCTCCCTTCTTCAGATACCGAAGGTATCTGAAGAAGGGAGCTGTGGCTCCCGAAAGCTCCTACCCTGCCAGAAAATACTTTTGTTAAAGGTGCTACTGGACTCTTGCCCTTTTCTACTACTGCAGACAGACTAACACGGCGACCCGCTGTGAAAAAAATATTTTCTGGCAGGGTAGGAGCTTTCGGGAGCCACAGCTCCCTTCTTCAGATACACGAAAGCTCCCCCCCTGCCAGAAAATACTTTTGTTAAAGGTGCTACTGGACTCTTGCCCTTTACTACTACTGCAGACAGACTTAACACGGCGACCCACTGTGAATAAAGTCTTTGCCACCCGTCTTATCTAAAACCACCGTCTTAGGGGGGTGAACTTATCTCCCTTCACACAACTCCTTCCTGACTTTTCCAAGTTTGGGCCTCCCTGCCTGTCACTGGAGAGGACTCCCCTGGAAGCTGTGGGGCTTGAGGTCCCTGTTGCCTGTATGCGGCTTTATGTTTGGGGTGACTTCACTTTCTGGGGGTGGGGGTGTGTGAATTGGGGCCGGTGTGGGGCCTGCGGCAGAAAAGGCCACCCTCCCTCCGCTCTTATGCTAGCGCTTAAACGTCATTTGGTCAACTTAAACGGATAACGTGCGAGTCGGCCTGTGTCATGTCAGGAAGCCCTCTTGTGTTAAACTGAGAATTGTGGGAATGTGGGTTTGGGTGCCGCGGAATAATTAAGCTTGCTGCGCCCTTCCTGGAGAGTCTTGTGAAGCTTTTCCTGGAGGCTTCCCCCCCCCCGCCCGCCCCTTATGTGCTTGTTACAACAAATAATACTTGCCATGGGAGCTTAGTTCAACAGTTAAAATGAAGTTTGGATAACGTAAAAAAGGGGCGGTGGAGAGGGACGAAGGTGTTTTTCTTCTCCTTCCTAGTTTGTCTGGCTGTGTAGGCCTGCTTAGAGAACAGGCAACCGGGTATGATCTGGACCGCTTGAGCCGAAGTGTGGTAATGTCAAATTGCAATCTCTTTGGGACTTGCTCTCAGGGCAAAATAGGCCTGTGTATGATATTCTCTAAAAAATACTACTGAGGGATTGGCTTAGATCACTGGTTCCCAACCGGGGGTCCGCGGACCCCCAGGGGTCCGCGAGAACTAAATTAAGGTCCGCGAAACAAAGTTATAAACCCATAATAAATTAATATTTTCAATTAAAAGTTCTCTATTATAAAAATATATATTCAAATATTATTCTGTTTAATGTTTCACTAACAGTTATGATTAAAGTTTATTTTCAAATTCTTGGAATTTTTATTTTGAACCTTGGGGTCCCTGCACCGAACAAAAAAGTCCTAGTGGTCCCTGGTCAAAAAAAGGTTGGGAACCACTGGCTTAGATGATGAAATTGGTTCTTTGTATATGACCCGATAAAGGAACTACTTTGAGGCTGTTACAACTTATTTTGGAGCGTTTGTAACATGACTGATTTCCTTTATTTTCTCCTGGTGGTAGTTATCTGTGGTCCTGCCTACCCATACAGTGGAATGAGGTATGCCAGACTGCCACCATGAAGGAGATAGGACAAGAGGAAGCACATTTAGTATCTTGGTTAAAACCACCACCCAGATCTTAAGTTCCTCGTGGTGAGCCTTGGCTTATGAATCAAGGCCTTTAAAAACAAAACAAGCTATAAATCTGATTGAGAATTATGTTTTATGTTTGCAAGAAGAACTAAAAGGATGAATGTGAATCACAATAAAAGTACTATGGAAGTTCTTTGTCAATCTGTGTACCCTGATCCAACTAAAGAGAGCTGTATACAGAAGGAAGGTGGTCACGCAAGATTCCTGACCTACTACAAAGGGTGTTCTGAAGTTATATAATGTGTTTGAGGTGGTGTGATAAGCGGTTTCTCTTTAAAGCCTTAAGTCTTGATTAAAGAACCAAACATCTCTAATGCTTCAGGCATGTAATTTGGAGCATTTAGTAATGTTGATGGTTTCGAGTCTGGAAACTGGTTGCCCCGTTGTCTTATAAATAGCATGGTTCATGGTTGTCAAGTAGCAAACAAATGCAGGTGTTGCTAAGAGTGGCTGTTGCTTGTAACATGGTGATGATATGTGGGAATTTTTGTATTTGAAGAGCAATCAAATGAGGACATTATAGAATTGTTTGCCGGATGCAAGCATCCTTGTTTCAGTAAATGGATGCAAAGTTGGGCATTATCTCATGGAAATCATGATTTTTTAAAAAATATGCAGGGGTCAGGATATTCAACCCCTCTTGAAGGAAGAAACGCATGGCCAACCCAATATTGGAAACCACCAGTGTGGATTAGTTTGAAGTAGCGGTTTTCAAACTTTCCGCATTCAAAGAATCTTTCCAGTGTTGTCTGTGCATTGCAGAATCTCCATGTGGAGTTTGTGTGTTGGTGTTGTAAGGTGTGTTCTAGGTTTGTGTAAAGTGCTGGTCTGCTTATTGTTGCCCCATGTGAATGGAAAGTGCAGCTTGGAACGTACTATACATTTTCCTGCTCTGCACATTGCTATGGAAGATTGGTAATCGTGGGCAAGCTATCTGCCATTATGGAGCTTCTTACAGTAGGGGCCAAGTTCCCAATGAACAATTTTCTGTAGAAGTAAGTTCCTTTGTCAATTGAGGTATTTAGTTCTGAGGAACCATTTAAGGCTGAAGTGTTAAACCTACAGTGAGTAATATATTATTTTTAATCTTCTGGAAGGATTCTTGAAGCTCTGGAATCCACACGGATGTGCTAGCTGATGGGTGAGCTTTAGGAAGCAATCCTACACAGGTCTGCTTACTGCCAGGTGTGTATTCTTAGGATTGCTGCCTCAGGTCACTAGACATGGTTGTGCTTCAGGCCAAAGAAACGTGTCTATTGCATTTTCATATTGTCCTTCCTCCAGGGAGCTTGGGGGTGGCACATGTGGTTCTCTTTTCCCGTTTGGTACCCTCAGAGGAATCCTGTGAGGGAGATCTTGTCGAAGGAGTAATTGGACAAAGGTCGCTGTGTGGTGAGCTGAGCTTCGTGGGCGGGTGCAGATCTAAACTTCATCTGACATTAACCATTATACCAGTTGGCTCTGTGTAATGGGTATGATTTTGTATCTGCCACACTTGTATGTGTGGGTGATGTAATATTTTACCAATTAGTGTGAAGGATGAAATACAGTGTAAAATGATATCCCTAAGGGTGTTTTATCTGTGTCTTTCTACATCATGTAGTTCAGTCCAGCTCTGTGTGCTGGGGGAAATGTTTATACCTTGTAATTCTGTACGTTTTATTAAAGGCTGTTTTGTTTGATTGTGTGCTGCCGAGGCATGGAAATGCCTTGTGAATCTGTGCACACTGATCCAACTAAGGAGAGCTGTATACCAGGGGTCCCCGAGGTAGGCGCCCACCAACACCTTTTCTGGCTCCCGCCAAGTGTTTTTAGGAAGTGGGTAGGGCTTTTGCCCAGCAAAGCTTCTGATGGACTATTGGAGATTTGATTGGTTATGCAGATTTCTTAAACTGTTGCTTTGGCAGCAGGTTGTCACCACAGCGCAAGGATCTGTACTGTTACTGAAGTTAAGCTGCTGCAGAGTTCCGTTATCAGAAGAAGAGTTGGTTTGTATATGCCAACTTTCTCTACCACTTAAGGCAGAATCAAACCGGCTTACAAACACCTTCCCTTCCCCTCCTACAACACACACCCTGTGAGGTAGGTGGGTTCTTAATAGAACTGTGACTAGCCCAAGGTCACCCAGCGGGCTTCATGTGTAGGAGTGGGGAAACCAACCTGGTTCACCAGATTACAGTCCACCGCTCATGTGGAGGAGTGGGGAATCAAACCCGGTTCTCCAGATCGAGTCCACTGCTCCAAACCACCGCTCCTAACCACTAAACCCACGCTGGATAACACTTTCTGGATCAGGAACTCTGTACGTCGAAGTGTGGATGCTATCTAATGTCACTTAATTTATTTGAATGGATTGCATACTTGAATGTCAATCTTCGTCTGAACTATATCACAGGTTGTTGTGCATAGATACCTTAAAAAGTTCAACCAGCACTGGATTAGGGTGAGCAGTGGCTTTAATCCTGCAATTGTTCCAAATTTTAAAATCTAGACACCTAGACAGAGGCACAGCTTGTGTTCCTACAAATTAAAATACCTATAATAGTTGCTAACAGAACTTGTTCTCCTTTCCCTCTGTTGTGGGGAAAGGAAGGGAAGGCGATTGTAAACTGGTTTGAGACTCCTTAAAGGTAGAGAAAATTGGGGTATTAAAAACTAACTCTACTTCTTCAGTTTGAAGACTGCTATATAGTCGGGGGGAGTCAACCTTCAAATTCTCCTATTAAGTATCATCCTGGCCCATAATTCTGCGATAACCCACAAAACGTTCGTAACATGTCTTTTCATGTATAGTGATGTTCGCTGGTTGTGACACGTCAGCAACTTAAAGGGGTGCCAGGGAGAATCCAGAGCCAGCTGCATACAAGCCTTTGCTAAATTAAGAGCTAAGAGAAACAGGATTCTACTGATCTAATACAAGGTTCCTTCAGCGTGTAGAGTTTTGCTTCTCTGTATCCCTTGTAGAGGATGTAGATACGTGTCAGATTTCTTTCCAATTGATTAATGTTCAGCACTATCAACATTTACTAATGAAGAATCTATGGACAACTCAGTCTAACAATCATTCATTTGAAAGGATATTGAGTAGCAAGAAAGTCTGATGGCACAGGGTAATGGCTTTTCTAGTATTATTTTGGCTAGAATTGGAGTAAGAACATATAAAAGAGGTGTGATGGACTGTGGTTTCTTAATCGTACACACCTAATATGTTAACAGTATTAAATGTAGTTGTACTTATGGCTCATAAACAGATCTGGATTAGTATTGAAAAGTCACTTCTGAGATCTTTTATTACTGTAAGCATTCACAAATGGTTAGCATTTAGAGGCTGATTGGAATATTTGCATTGAAAGTATATGTTATGCTGGTGTTCAGTAGGTTATTTTTATCTTGTACCTTGCTGTGTGGATTGAAACTGCTGAGATACTTGGACTGGGATTATATACTTCAGTGTGGAATGCAGCATTAATATTCATATGGGTGCGTTTCTCTTTGTTCACAGTGAAGTAGGACTTTCATTACAAACCTTTCCCTCTGGAGACAACAATCACCTAGGTTCTCAGTCCTGTGTTATGGTAGGCTTAAGTCTGCACAATCTTCCTTTGTGGCTATCTTAAAACTCTTGTTTTAAGGAGGGCAACAAAGATGGCGAGGGGTCTGGAGACCAAGTCCTATGAGGAAAGGTTGAAGGAGCTGGGTATGTTTCGCCTGAAGAGAAGACTGAGAGGTGATAACCATCTTCAAGTATTTGAAGCGCTGATATATAGAGGAGGGTGCCGAGTTGTTTTCTGTTGCCCCAGAAGGTCAGACCAGAACCAATGGGTTGAAATTAAATCAGAGTTTCCGTCTAGACATTAAGAAGACTTTTCTAACAGTTAGAGTGGTTCCTCAGTGGAACAGGCTTCCTCGGGAGGCAGTAAACTTTTCCTTTCTAAAAATGGGATTAAATATGTGTGACGTGAACATGTCCTATTGACTCCAGTGACAATTTGTCACAGACCTTTCCTAGATTTAGGAAAGTTTCCATGTCCACCTGAAAATGCATCTGTCCTATAACCTAAATTGGAATGCCCATCAAAAAAGCAGTATCCAACACAATTAAACCTGGGGTTGGTGCTATTGTCAACTTTTTTCACACCAAAGATGGCAAATATATTCCAGGGGCTATTCAGGTTTTTAACCTGAAAATTACCCCAATTATCCTCTTTGGTGTTGCCATCTGGATAACAGTCATTAATGAATCTATAGATCGTCCACTGCTTCAGTTCTTACGAAAACTCCTAAATGCCCCTCGAGGTGTTGCTGGCGTTACTCTTCGTTCCGAGTTTGGCCAAATGTCACTTGAAGCTAGGACGTGGTTGGCCGCCTTTAAACTACACCTTAAACTGTGCTTTAGCACTGAGGGTTTCCTAGCTTCTCTGAAGCCTGACCCTTTTAAATCCTCATGGCAAAAAATCTTAGATGAGAAACTGTCCCTGTTGGGCTTCTCGCAGGATATGTTATTAGATCTTGGGAAAACTGAAGCTTTTACCAAAATTAAAAAGCGCATTAAAGAGCTCGATTATAACAGCACTACTTTTCGTGCTCGTCGCATCTGTTCATCCCAGTTCTTCGAAATACCCCCTCCACGTGGTCTGCCTGTCTATACATATTATCTGACAACTCCTCGTCTCTGTAGAGCTTTTTGCTTGGCTAGATTGAATGCTAACCCTTCTATGGTAATGCAGGGCAGAATTCTGAATATACCATACTCAGACAGGATCTGCCCTTGCTCTTCTGGCTCTATTGACTCATTAGCCCATGCCCTTTTGGAATGCCGCTTTTACGAGGAACTTCGATCGCACTATATTTCCCCCCTTTTAACATACAAATCCAATGCCTCTGTGACTGACATAATGCCTTTTTTACTAAGCGATAGGGACCCCAAGGCTACATTGTCAGTGGCAAGATTTGTTTCAGTCCTTATATCCCTCCAACACTAGATATATGCTGCTCAAGATCAATTGATCAAGGAGCTTCTAAGGGATAAAAGGAAAGGAAAATGCATCTGTAATTCCAGCTAAGTGGAATAGAAACTGAAATTTGCACTCAGTGGGTAAGGTGAAAAGAATCACTATGAAGGAAGTTGATCGTACAAAGGAGGAGCTAATGAGTTTTTTTGTAAAAATGTAAGGAGCATGCCAAGAAATAGCGCTAATTCCATTAATGGTTTTGAATGGTGGGGAGAGATGGGAGAAGTATGCAAATTGGCCGTTGTGTTCATACCTTTCAGCCTGAAATTTTTTAATACAGTGTATTCCAAAAGTGGATGGTATTTTAAAGTCTCTCAGATCTTTTATTTAGCTTTTAATTCATCACAACACTTTCACTCTCGAGAGGCCTTGACAAACAAGCCTATTTAAATTTTACTTCATCTTTATCCTGGTTTTCTTTGTAGTGGGGACTCAAAATGGCTTACAGCATTCTCCTTTCCTCAGTCATATCCTCACAACAACCCTGTGAGGTAGGTTAAACGGAATGTCTGCTGGGCCAAGGTGACCCAACAAGCTTCCATGACAGAGCATTTGCATCTGACTCTCCAAGGTCCTAATCTGAGGGGGTTACGGCACTTTGTATTCCCAGCAATGTATTAAGAGTTTGAAAATGTTATAAACATTGCTTTAAAAGGGTTTTTGGACACCACGGCTTATAAATGGTTGGAAGACATCTTCACGGCTAAAGGGGCCAAACAAAGTGTGAACAGTATTTTTTATAACATTTTCAAACTCTTAATACATTGCTGGGAGTACAAGTGCGGTAACAGCCTGAGACTAACCACTATACCATAATGGCTTGCTTCTTTTCAGAGGAAAATCTGTGTTAGTCTGGTGGAGCAAGCACAAAAAAGGATTGATAGCAAATGTTAAATTTTTCAAGGAGTTTAGCAATCGCCTCAACCTATTCTTTTCCCTGTTCATTTAAGCATTAGAAGATACAAAGACCAATCAAGTAATTACAAGTAATTTAAAAAACCAGGAGAGGGTGGTATGAATCAAGACACTAATGTCCTGAACTGAGCTCGTTGTAAGCTCCAAGACTATCCTTTGGACATTACAAAGCATTTTCAACAAGAAAAGCTTACCACTAGCACAAAAGGTGGTACATGGGCTATGTCTAGAACAGGGAAAAGAATAGGATGAGACGGTTGAGACTCCTTCTGCTTGGAGGTAAAGCCAATTGCCTGAGATTCAATGTTTCCACAGTTGTTTGTGGTGGAGAGTGCTGTCAAGTCGCAGCAAATTTATGGTGACCCCATAGGGCAGGGGTCGGCACACTCATTAGTCAAAAGAGCCAAATATCAACTGTACAGCGATTGAGATTTCTTTTGAGAGCCAAATTTCTTAAACTTAAACTATATAGGTAGGTACACTGTTTATTAACTTAATAAACTTTAATTAAAGTTTTACGTCTTAATTAAACTATAGGTACACTGAATAAAACTTGATATCATACTTAATAGTGATCTTATTTACTGGTAAAAATTAAATTGTAAGTCCCTGCCATTTCCCCCTCCCCGTCTGGAGTCCTCGACTGGAGGCCTGGTCTACTGCCATAAAAGACTATTGGTAGACCTGGCCTCCGGCTGAGTCCCATTGGGAGGCCAGGTCTACCCATTGGCTTTCTTGGCAGTAGACCTGGCCTCCGAAGGCCCATAGAAGCCAATTGGTAGAGCTGGCCTCTGAAGGGGGACTTTTTCCCCTCCTCGGAGTCCAGGTCTACCGCCAAGAAAGCCAGTGGGTAGACATGGCCTCCCAATGGGACTCAGCCGGAGGCCAGGTCTACCAAAGGAAGCCCAACAGCTGATAGGCGGGGGGGGGCAGGAACCGCCGAGCCGCCCGCCCAGCAATCATGCTGCTAGAGGGGAGGGGAGGCTTTAGCCTCCCAACCATTGAGGGCAAGGGAAAGGGGGACCTGGCCATTCTCCACGGTGGCGGGGGGGGGAGAGCCAGCGCGCCCGCTCGCCTGCTCTCTCAGGCGCGCCGGCTCAGCAGCCTGGCTGCCGGCGCGAGCGGGCGCGAGAGCAGGGGCTCTGAACCAAGTTCGGAGAGCCGCACTCAACAGGCCGAAGAGCCGCATGTGGCTTGGGAGCCGCAGTTTGCAGACCCCTGCCATAGGGTCTTCACGGCAAGAGACAAGCAGAGGTGGTTTGATATTGCCTGCCTGCGGGGCAACCCTTGGTGTTCTCCCATCCTAATACTAACCAGGTTCAACCCTACTTAGTTTCCAAGGTCTGGCAAGATTGGGTTAGACCAGGCCATCCAAGTGAGGGCTCATAGTAGTTCATCACAATCTTATTCAGAACTAAAAACAATTCTTCATACTCCTACATGCTGGAATCAAGACTTTTTGGATCCAATAGGTGTAAGGAAGTTGAAGAGTGCCATCCCAGGATAAAGTAAGGGAAAGAAGAACTTTGGTTTACTAAGAACATATGAAGAAAGGTTTGATCAATGTTTATAAAGATGGCTTGTTCTTTTCTGCAATGGAAGCAGATGAAGGAAGGAGAGTTTTACAGTATAACCCTATGCAGGGTTTTTCCAGTCTAGCCTATTGCTTTCAGTTGTATAAGGCTGGATTAACTGCTCATAGGATTGCCCTCCTAGTCTCTTGTATATGGCAAAGCTCCTCTTTCACTCTCAAAAAGGGTGCCAAATTAGGTACATGTTCATTTTACTATAGTTTTAGGGTTGCCAGGTACCTGCTGGTGGTGGGAGATCTCCTGCCCCTAGTTCCCATTGCCCGCCACAGCTCTGGTGGCTGGCAGGAGACAAATAAAGAAATTCTCTTGATGTAACAGCATGACATCACTTCTGGGGAAAACCAGACATGATGTCATGCTTCTCTGGAAATTGCCAGAAACTCTACGGTAAAGCCAAAAGCACCTCCATGTCCCCATCTCTCTAGATACTTGCTGGTTGGCTGGCAGTCCTACTTCTTAAACTACATTTTATAATTTCTATCATCTGAGTACAAAATCAATTTTATGCATGTTTCAGTTATGAAGAGGTATAGATCCTTAAAATACAAATAAGCAACCACGTAAAAATAGGGAAACCTGTTCTCATGTACTTTGAAATGCTATTGTGCGTGTTCTTTCCAACTGACACTATGTGTATATCTTGAACTTGAGTGGTACTAAAACAAAATAGACCAAGTAGCTGCTCGTAATATTTATTTTTGAAGAGCGCTGGGAAATTCAGTTGATTATTTCAAAATACAAAGCTTCCACTTGCTGTAGGAGAGCATCCCGCTTAGATGTCACGTTCATGCAGTGTTGCATTTTGCTCTATAATAAAATAGAATTTCAAAATTCGGTGCACAGTAGCAAAGATGTGAAATCAACTTAAGAAGAAGAGTTGATTTTTATATGCCGACTTTCTCTACCACTTAAGGAAGAATCAAACCAGCTTACAATCACCTTCTACTCCCCACAATAGACACCCTGTGAGGTAGGTTTGGCTGAAAGAGCTCTAACAGAGCGGTGACTGGCCCAAGGTCACCCAGCTGGCTTCATGTGTGGGAGTGTGAGATCAGACCCTGTTCTCCTGATTAGAGTCCACTGCTCCAAACCACTGCTCTTAACCACTATACCACGCAGACTCTTAAGCAGACTATATTGCCAACCATATAATATTGGGTGGATAAAATTCAATTTTGGGTGCAGTGGTCAACTTCAGACAGAGGGCGAGGTCCAAAGCTAGTTTTCTGATGGCCGAAAGAGCACTTCCTCAAGCGGAGGTGAAGGGGCTGCTGTTCCTTAAGCCCCCCTTGGTATAGTCTTCTTTCCGAACACAGGGGGCTGTTCCACAAGCCTGCTGGTACTTCAGACCCAAAGTGATAAAATAGGTAGCCTGTCTTAAAATAGTACAGTACGCAGGTACTTAAATTGTGGCCAACGGCTGACTTCCGGCATAACCATTCAATTTTCCATTTTATTTACTGCTCAAAGACCAACATGTCACAAGCAAAAATAATAATAGTATAAAAATTAACAACTAAATAACTGAAATCACATGTAACTTTTCATTTCAGATTTCTTGTTTAACTATAAGAATACAAGTTAAAATTTAAAGTCATACCATTTAATGCCATAGACAAGAATTTTGCAACCACCAAGGACCCATTTGGATCAACATCTGCTAGCAACTTGCCTACAAGTTTTGTTTAAATGAAACAAAATCCTCTGGGCCAGATGAATTGCACCCAAGGGCACTCAAAGAACTTGCAGATGTAATTTCGGAACCTCTGTCCATTATTTTTGAAAAGTCTTGGCAAACAGGTGAGGTGCCAGAAGATTGTAGGCGGGCAAATGTTGTCCCCATCTTCAAGAAGGGGAAAAAGGAGGATCCAGGTAACTACCGACCCATCAGCTTGACTTCTATACCAGGAAAAGTGTTCAAACAAATAATCAAACAGTCCTTCCTTGAGCTTTTAGAAAGGATGGATCTGATCACTAAGAGCCAGCATGGGTTTCTCAAGAATAAGTCATGTCAGACTAATCTTATCTCCTTTTTTGAGAAAGTTACTACCTTGCTGGATCAGGGGAATGCTGTAGACATAGTTTATCTAGATTTCAGTAAGGCTTTTGATAAGGTTCCACATAGTATTCTAGTTGACACATTGGGAAAATGTAGGTTAGATTCTAATATTGTGAGATGGATGTGCAACTGGTTGACAGATCGTACCCAAAGAGTGCTAGTTAATGGTTCTTCGTCCGCTTGGAGAGAAGTGACTAGTGGAGTTCCTCAGGGATCTGTGCTGGGCCCTGTGTTGTTCAACATCTTTATAAATGATTTGGATGAAGGAATAGAGGGGATGCTTATTAAATTTGCAGATGATACTAAATTGGGAGGGGTAGCAAATATGGTAGAAGACAGAGCCAAGATGCAGGATGATCTTGACAGGCTGGAGAAATGGGCTAGAACTAATAAAATGCACTTCAACAAAGACAAATGTTAAGTTCTGCATTTAGGTAAGAAAAATCAAATGCATAATTATAGGATGGGGGAGACTTGTTTAAGCAGTAGTGTGTGTGAAAAGGATCTTGGGGTCTTAGTAGACCAAACAGAACATGAATCAGCAGTGTGATGCTGTAACTAAAAAGGCAAATGCGATCTTGGGCTGCATCAACAGAAGTATAGTGTCCAGATCACGCGAAGTGATGGTATCGCTTTATTCTGCTCTGGTTAGACATCAACTAGAGTACTGTGTTCAGTTTTGGGCACCACAATTTAAGAAAGATGTAGACAAGCTGGAACGTGTCCAGAGGAGGGCAACAAAGATGGTGAGGGGTCTGGAGACCAAGTCCTATGAGGAAAGGTTGAACGAGCTGGGTATGTTTAGCCTGAAGAGGAGAAGACTGAGAGGGAATATGATAACCATGTTCAAGTACTTGAAGGGCTGTCATATAGAGGAGGGTGCCGAGTTGTTTTCTGTTGCTCAAGAAGGTCGGACCAGAACCAACGGGTTGAAATTAAATTAAAAGAGTTTCCGTCCAGACATTAGGAAGAATTTTCTAACAGAGCAGTTCCTCAGTGGAACAGGCTTCTTCGGGAGGTGGTAAGCTCTTCTTCCCTGGAGGTTTTTAAGAAGAGGTTAGATGGCCATCTGTCAGCAATGCTGATTCTGTGACCTTAGGCAGATGATGAGAGGGAGGGCATCTTGGCCATCTTCTGGTCACTAGGGGTGTGTGGGGGGAGGTAGTTGTGAATTTCCTGCATTGTGCAGGAGGTTGGACTTGATGGCCTGGTGGTCCCTTCGAACTTTATGATTCTATGATTCTAAGTTCTTGCTTTGTATCGGGGCTCCATTTTTGAATATAACTCTAGATCCATTTCTCGCGGGCCACTTTGTATTTCTTACAGTCAATGGAAAAAGTGCCAAATTGTATCTAGGTCCCCTGAGTTACATTCACAAAATCGGCTTGCAAAAGGGATCTCTTGGAGTCTACCTGACAATTCCCCTATTGGCAAAGCATTTAATCTTGCCCTAGAGATTAAAATTCTATATTTGGGGGCCATTAGAAACTTACAGTATGCAGTTAAAGATTTCAGGACTGAGAGGCCTTAATAGTAAGTGGAGCATACTCTTCGTGTTCTACAACACGTGCTCCAACTATCAAGTTGTAATACCTTAGATTTAATTTGCCTGTGTGCAGATCCAGAAGGATGCCCAGTGTTAATAGTCTATTGTCCACCAGTTTTGACCATGAACTTTCTGGAAATTTTGGTGTGTTGGCACGTGATTGGTCAGTTGACCGTATTAATAAACTTGACTTGACCATGGACTTTGGAAACCATAACTGGCCAAATGGAACAAACTTCAGGCATAACTATTTAATCAGAGCACTGCTGGGAACCTCAGCGGCCAGGGACAGTGCTGTGGGGCGCTTCCACAGAGGTTTCCTGGCTGCCATGATGGAAAAAGTGGTTTCAAAACAAAAAATACCTTAAAATGGGGGGAAAGGCCCCATTGCAGACAGTGATGCTGCGCCAGCAGAAATGGTGGTGCAGCAACGCTGTTGCATTAGGGGGCGTTCCCAGCACGAACCAGGTTAGAAAGCTGCATGGGAGAATGCCGGCGGGAGGCTGTGCCAGCGTCCAAGGGCTGTGCTGTTGCCTCAGTCCAAGGGGGCTGGCGTAAGTGCCCCTATGCCGGCATCCATGCCAGTTTGCATGACGCAAGTGGCACGAATGCTGTCGTGGGGTCACGCTGGCTCCTGAAAGCATTCGCTTCCCCCTTCAGGATTGCATAGTATGTGTTATAATTGCATAGTATGTGTTATAATTGCAGTGACTACCATGTTTTTCCTTGGCTGCCAGCCTTTTAAAGGACATATGTGTTGCTTTTGGTGATAGAAAGTTATTTAATCAGCATATATGTGTTCAGAGGATGCTTTCAGTTCTTATGTCTTTCTCCCAGAAGGCCAATGTACGCCACCACCATAACCAGTTTGCATACTTTTGCAAAATTACAAGCTTCCACCCCTATTTTTGGTTAACATCCAGCCTGATTAAGAGTTCTGGAGAATATGGAAGTTGCGCATTGTTTTTGTTGGTCTTAACAAAAGTATTACATGGATTATTATTTTTTTTAATTACAGATCCAAACAAGATGCAACCAATAACCTATGAGCACCTTTTGTTGGGTTAGCCTTCTCATAAACAACTTCCAGAACACTGTTAAACTCTGGCTAAATGTAAACTATATGCTTCCTTTAAAAAAAAAAAAAAGATGCTATTTTGGTCAGTATTTTAATGTGTTTTCTTAATTCCAGTAAGGTTGTGAATCAAACTGTTGCTGGATATGTGCCTTCTCTCTAACTTGTCTGTAATATTTCCAAAGTTGGAAATTGTTAAAAGAGCTTCGGTTGTTTCCTTAAGATTTTGTTTTTGTTTTCAGCTAGTAAAGGAGGTGTAGCAGCCCTGACTAGCCTGCGCTCCTCAGATCGCGGAAGCAGAGCAGGTTTGGTACTTGGATGGGGAAGACTGAGGATGCCACCAGGGAAGACTGAGGATGCTACTCAGACGAAGTCTGCAAAGCACCTCTGCTCGCCCCTTGCGTTGAAAACCTCATGAGGTGGAACTTCACGAGGCTGCCATGAGTTGGTTGTGACTCAATGGAATGAGGCTCTTACTAGCTAAAGGCCTAGGTAGAATACCTGAAGAAGCCTGCAGCTGTCTTGCATTTTCTAAACTTTAGAGCAGCGAAACATGTGGGTGAGCCAAAGGCTCTGCTTGGAAGTAAGTCATTTGTCACAAGGATTTTTGTATTCAAGAAAAAAGGGAGATTTAGCTATATCCCATTTCCTTTTCTCCGTTATTCACCTCTTCTTGGAAATAATTTGATGTAGGTGTCTTGCCAACAAAGTGTTTAAAATCTACACTGTTTAAAAAAGAAACCTCAACATTCAGGCTTCTCTCGCTTTGCTTTTCTACATGTAATTTTTCTTACTGCTACTTAAACTGAAGTCTTTGCATATAATGTTTTGGGGAAACTGTAGGATTAGATTCCCCCAGGACAACATTCCCCAATGTGTTGTCCATGGTCACCATTGTGTTCACTGGTGCGTTTCTGGGCACCCGCTTTCTCCTCCAAAGGGTCCTTTTTCCTAAGCAAAGAGCCAATTCTGACTCCCCCCACCCCACATCTCACTAGAGCAGGAGGTGGTTAAGAACCACCCAGGATTTATCATCTTTGAGTTTGCAGAGAATGCCTGTCTGGAATTAGCAATCCCCCCCCTCAAAATAAGCAGGGTGCTTGACTTGAAATCTCTTAATGTTTGTAATTGTTCCCTTGGCAGCCATTTTGTGGTGGCACCTACTACCATTTTTCAAAATTCCAGAAGTGTCTACAGGCTCACCAAAGTTGTCCATGCATACTTTATTCAGGATCTGCTCCAAAAAGAGGAAGACCCAACACAAGATGGATTAACTCTATAAAGGAAGCTACGGCCCTTAATTTGCAAGACCTGGGCAAGGCTGTTAAAGATAGGTTGTTTTGGAGGACATTGATTCATCGGGTCGCCATGAGTCGGAAGCGACTTGACGGCACTTAAACAGACACACAGCACTAAAAGTGGAGAAAAAAAACATAGCAACTAAAGATATATTAAGTGCTTCTCACATAAATAAAGTTAGTAGAAATGGAAGGTACAACGCAAACAACTACTAAATAAAAACCAATGGATCCAGCTACTGTAACATTTTTATAATGCAAAAGCAAAATACACATAAGCACGAATTTTCAAAGCTGCTGAAATATATGTAGCGGCAGCTTCTGTAACCGTTTGGTATATTTAAAAGGTGGTAATCCGCAGAATGAATATGGTAGGTAGCCAGGACAGAGACCACGGTAGAGGCTTTTGGCTTGTCATAAAACTTGCCCCGTCCCTAAAAGGGTGATTCTTGTATCTGGGTTCCACTTACGAACTGTCTCTGCTGCCAAGGACGCCTGCAAATTGCCATAAAGCTCTGCCAAAGGGAGTGCTTTAAAGTGTGCCACTGACAATAACCTACTGTAAGCCAGAACCATGAGATGCAATAAGTATTGTGCGGGAATGTAATAACGATTTTCTAGAACTTCTCTGTTTTCTGTGGTGGTGGTAAAAAAAATGTTAGAAGGAGATGTCTGTTTCAAATGCTCTAACTTCTAAAATGGAAACTTACAGTAAGGAATAGGGATTTCAGTTTGAGTCATGGTAAAACTGCTATAGCATCTTGTATTTAAGCAAACAGATGCCGGTTGGTGAATATCCTGCCTCTAGAATATCTTCTTTTCAGTTTTTAGTCAGTTCTTTAATGGCTGCCTTCACGTTTCGAAAGGCATCAGTTCCTAAACATGCTCTGGAACCTTCTTTGGGCTGATTTTTAGTGATCAAAATTCTGTTTAATTGCTTAATTTACATCCTGCCTTTATCTTCAGTGAGCATCCAAAGCAGCTTACGTTTTTCTCCTCCCTTCCATTTTATCCTCAACACTCCCGTGTGAGGTAGGTTAGTTTAGATGAAGTGTGAGACTGGCCCAAGGTCTCCCAACAACTTCTTGTGGCAGATTGGGAATTCAAACCTGCCTGTCCCAGTTCCTAGTCCTATGCTGTAACCACTACACCTCACCGATTAGCATGTGTGGGACTATGTCTTGAATTGATAGGGTTGCCAGCTCCGGGTTGGGAAATACCTGGAGATTTGGGGGCAGAGCCTGAGGAAGGTGAGGTTTGGAGAGAGAAGGGACTTCAATGCCTTAGAGTCCAATTGCCGAAGTGGTCGTTTTCTCCAGGTGAACTGATCTCTATCAGCTGGAGATCAGTTGTAATAGCTGGAGATCTCCAGCCACCACCTGCCGGTTGGCAGTCCTATGAATTGATAATCTGTAGGGAACTAACTGCTAGGTCAGGATCCAAATAAGTTCCAGGGACAGCTTTTGAAACCTCTGATGGTCATAAATAATTTTAAGAACAATGTGTCACTAATGAGTCTGCCATTCCAGTATAGTTAGCAGTAGCACTGAAATTTAATTATGCCTTACATGCAAAGGCCTTTCACTACGCCTAGTTGTTTTATGACTGTAGGAGTATTCAATAACTGTCTTACTGCCTGTCCTAAAACTGCTTTCCAGTCCAGCCAGAGAGTTCAGCTACACACTGCAATGTATTCTGTCCTCCCCACCCAATTCAGCTGCCTGTGTTTGCTTTATCAAGGAAGAGGATGGGGAAAATGGGAATTTGAACCCTTTCCCCTTTTGCTGATTCCTCATGGGGGGCCTCCTCAGTTGTCGGGGAGTGGCTTTTATCTGTGCCAGGGGAAAACAACCAGGAGGAAAATTGCTGTCTGTAGGTTTTTCCAGCACCAATAAAAGCAACGCGGGGTGACTTTTTCAGTGAGAAAATGGCAGGAGAGGAAGGGGGTAATATTTCCTCTTTTCCCCCATGCTGGCCTCCTCCTTAATAAAGCAAGACCAGGCAGCTGAATTTCCAAAGAAGAAATATTAGCACTGTCATGAAGCTGTCTAGGTAGCCTAGTCTGTCACTGCCTTTTTTAAGCATGGTATACCTCGCAAGACTCTGAGTATTAAAATAGCCTAAGTACACCATCCTGGGCTTGGAGGAGGAAAGGTAGGATGCAATATCCTCAGAATTCTAAAATTTGCAAAGGGTGAAGGATATTGGCCCTTAAAAAGGCATAAATGTATCGGCAATAACCTGAGTAGTTTGTCTGGGTTATCTTTAACTACCTGAGCATGGAGATGCTTGAGTAAATAGCTTCTGAAACCCCTCTGAGATATGGGGCTTGCATTTTACATTCATAGCTGACACTGTTCTGAGTCACCACTGAACTGGTATATTTTCCTTGGTACAGGTTGCAACAGACCTAGTATTTAATTTTTTGTTGTGGATTTTCAGAAGTCTTTCATTCAGAAACTATATGCAAGCCAAAGTTAAGGCTTGCGTAATTTTTTCCCCTTACTCCACCAGCAGCCAGCTCAAGCTCTTAAGATACTCATCGTTCTGGGAGATGTTGGCTGCATTTCTAAGGAAACCAAATGCCACTCTCATGGGACAGATCTCTAAAGGATGATACTACTTATACTCCAGAGCACATAACTATGTGCATAATATAAGCTCAAGCAACTGTGATGTGTGTCCTTAGCCATTCTTTCCAGCGTTTTCTTTTTTTAAATTCCCTTAAATTTCTTTATAATCTACATTGTCTGTTAAGTGGTGGTAAGAGAGCCAGTGTGGTGTAGTGGTTAAGAGTTGTGAACTCTTAATCTGGAGAACTGGGTTCGATTCCCCACTCATACACACAAAGCCTGCTGGGTGACCTTGGGCCAGTCACAGTTCCCTCCGAACTCTCTCAGCCAACTCAGAGGCAGGCAATGGCAAACCACCTCTGAATGTCTCTTGTCTTGAAAACTACACACACTCGATGACACGCACACCCACGGGGTGTATGTTGGCTTTGTGTTGACCACTATCTGATGTGTGCCCCTTAATGAACTGATCTCCACCCATTGTTGGCATGCTATGGTAGGTGATACTTCAGTTCAGTCAAATGTTAAAGACTTCAGTTTATCTGACACCATTGAAAGAAATTTAAAGGTTGGAGATTGAGTTAATATAGTGGCTGCAGAATATGCCATCTATAAGGGCTATGTGGCTGTCCCATTCTACTTTACACCATTGATCTATCTAGCCTTGCAGTCTTGGGCACAACCCTTTCCCAGCTGCCAACCTGACTACTGGTCCTAGAAACTGAAATGAAGTGCTCCTTTTCAGATCTGCTGTTCTTTCTATCCATTTTCCCTGAGGCGTTATTTAAGACCTAATCAAACTACATTGGCAATGTAGGAGCCCTTCTTAAACTGTTTTGGCCTTCAAAGAAACTCAGATGCTGTAAAAGATTAGTAGCATTTCAGGACAGTGTTTTTTCCAAAAAAAACAAAAAAAGCCCTAACAATGAGCTTCATAAGGTTATTGACCTAAGTGTGTCGGATGCAAAACTTTTTCCTACTGTTCTGTTAACTTTGTCCAATGTGGTGCTGAAGATTACCACATGTAGGATCTTTGTCACTGTCAGGCGTCTGTCCCTAGCATCTCATAAGCAAACTCATCCAGGCAGGTAGCTCTGAAGCAGTACTACTTTATTAGGAGCAAAAAGACAGATTAAGGAATGACTGCCTAAACGCAGGTGAGGCTAGTAATGATGAATATAGGCAGGTTACATGCTTAAGACACTACGGACTGAAAAGGTAAACATTGCTAAGCAACCCCGAGATAAGCAGTTCCCAGGAAGACAGACTAAACATTACCACAGCTGAAGAAAACAGGATGAGTGGAACTGTACACAGATGTTCATAGGCATGAGAACCAAGGACTTGACGTGTAGCCAGAACCTGGTTTACCTCATGTCAAAAGCCTTTGCTCCAGCAAGCAGGCAGAGGCCTGACAGTCACCACTTAGACAACCACTTAGACAACTTAGTGTGTTTAGTGAGAAGTATTCAGTGTCTTCACTGAGTTTTTGGTGCTTCTGTGTTTGCTTATGAATCTACGCAATAGGGAGATGCCGTCCTGTGCCGACTCGTGTTTCTTCATATTTAGTATAGCTTGCTTTTGCATAACTAAAATTGCTCATCAAATCTGACTGAGAACAGGGTGCCCTGTCAGAGTTGGCTTGTCCTAACATAGCTGCAATTTAGACTCCGCTTGTCTTATGTATGGTGAACATAGATATCTTTTTATATCTCAGCAATACTGCTTTGCAAAAGAACTACTTGCATGGTTTGGAAATAATGCTCGCATCAGCAGCTACATCTGTCCAGTGCTCACAGAATTTTTATCTCTAGCTGACACATTAGAGCTTTTTAAATATCTTGGAGCAGAGGAAACCTGATGTGGCTTACCAGGAAGTAATGCATTTTCAGCTGAAGTAACTTTAGCATATGTGATAACGCACCAAAAATATTATGATGCTGTTAGTCACCTAGAAGCTAGTAATCTTGAAGGATTGAGAAGGAGCTGAAGGGTTGTATGTAAATCTCTTGCCCCAAGGCCCACCCAGCTTCTAAATTTCATTTGTGAGCAAAGACACAGGCAGAGCGAATGATATTTATGTTTAAATTCATACTCCGCCCTCAATCCACCAGCCGAGGCCCCGGGCTCAGGGTGGCTAACAGCAGTGGACATCATACAGTATAATAGAAACATAATAAAACCATAATTATAACATTAAAATTATTTAAAAGTATCCTTATTCCTAATAACTTAATTGTTAAAACAAGAGGCAATGTATAGGGCCATTGTAGCCTGGGAAGCAGTCAGAACCCCCAGATGTAATGTGACAAAAGGAGGAAGAAGTTGGTTTTTATATGCTGACTTTCTCACCCACTTAAGAAAGAATCAAACTGGCTTACAATCAGCTTCCCTCCCCCTCCCCACAACAGACACCCTGTGAGGTAGGTGGGGCTAAGAGAGCTCTAAGAGAGCTGTGACTAGCCCAGGGTCACCCAGCTGGCTTCGTGTGTAGGAGTGGGGAAACCAACCCGGTTCACCAGATTAGCCTCCGCCACTCATGTGGTGGAGTGGGGAATCAAACCCGCTTCTCCAGATCAGAGGCCACCACTCCAAACCACTGCTCTTAACCACTACACCACACTAGCTCTCAAAGAAGAGAAGAGAGGGTAGGGAGGCCAGCTCTGATTACACCTCATTGATGCTCTCAGCTATATGCAACAAGGGGTTCAGAGTTCTTTATTTAAGCATTCCTACCCTGCTTTTCTTCCCATTTCAGACTGAACGTGGCTTAACAAAGATAAAGAAATGTATTATAATTTAGACAAAAAAAACCTTTACCATCCTCGGCCAGTCCTGGACGGGCCACAGGCTGCCAGCCATGAGTTGAGCCATTTGGCTATACCCATGTTTAAATATCTAACAGCAGATTAAAAGGAGCCCCGTGGCGCAGAGTGGTAAGCTGCAGTACTGCAGTCCAAGCTCTGCTCACGATCTGAGTTCTTTCCCGATGGAAGTTGGTTTCAGGTAGCCGGCTCAAGGTTGACTCAGCCTTCCATCCTTCCGAGGTCAGTAAAATGAGTACCCAGCTTGCTGGGGGTAAAGGGAAGATGACTGGGGAAGGCACTGGAAAACAACCCCGTAAACAAAGTCTGCCTAGTAAATGTCGGAATGTGACATCACCCCATGGGTCAGGCATGACCCAGTGTTTGCACAGGGGACCTTTACCTAACAGCAGAGAGAACAAACTTGGCCCAGATCTCAGCTGACAGATGTTCCCTGGACTCCCCTCCCCTGTTGTCCCTTCAGGCTACCTGTGACATACCCTAAGCTACGTGTGGTTCTCTCGGGAGCCATATGTGGCTCTTCAGAGCAATGTTGACCAATGTATCACCCACTCCATGTTTCAGGAAAGTGGACCTCTCATAATACTAGAACACGGCGTCATCTGCTGAAGCTGGAGGGTGAGAGCTTCAAAACAGATAACAGGAAGTATTTCTTCACGCAACACATAGTTAAATTGTGAAACTCCCTGTCCCAGGATGTGGTGATGGCTGCAAACTTGGAAGGCTTTAAGAGGGGAGTGGACATGTTCATGGAGGAGAGGGCTATCCGTGGCTACTAGTCAAAATGGATACTAGTAATGATGCATACCTATTTTTTCCAGGATCAGAGGAGCATGCCTATTGTATTAGGCGCTGTGGAACACAGGCAGGATAATGCTGCTGTAGTTGTCTTATTGTTGGGCTTCCTAGCGGCACCTGGTTGGCCTCTGTGTGAACAGACCACTGGACTTGATGGGCTTTGGTCTGATCCAGCATGACCTTCCTTATGTTCATATGACCCAGTGAGGTTTGTGCCCAGCAGGTGGTTCCCAGCTTAAACAGCCACCACTGGGGAATGGGTAAGCTATGAGCCTCCCTGAGGAGTATGCCTCATCCTAGGGATATAGGTAAAGGGCCTGTCCTCTCCAACAATCCCTCCTCCCTTCTCTGTGGCCTCTGTGCTCACCCTAGCACCCAGGTAGCTTCCAGGAAGGGTGACCAAGCTGGCCACAGGGAAGAGAGTAAACCCACTGCAGGGCAGCTACCAAGGAAAAGAGTTGGGTGGCGGTGGTTTTACATGCTTTTCTCCATGGCCAGTTTGCTCTCCTCTGGGCCCTTTGGCAATCTCAGTCCCTCACCTGAGCTGTTGTCCCTCCTGCTGGGAAGAAAGCAAGAAAGCTGAGAAGGATGCAAAGGATGCACAGGCCTCATGTCTGGAGTGGCTTCACTATGCTGTTGACTGCCAGAAGAATTCATGTGCCAACAGAGGGTTATTCCATTTTAAACTGAGCATTTTACTCATTAGGTGTTTGCAGCAAGCTAAAAGCAGGCTGCTGTGTCAGGGAATACTTTAGTTGTTGGCAAAGGTTTGTGAATGATGTTGTCTTCTGGTGCATCTAAAAGTTCGGTGTCTTGTAAAACAGAGTGTAGTCTTACAACACTGGCGTTGCTCTTCATAGGAACAATCTGCTGTCTTTGCAGGCGAAACGAAGACTGGAACTAGGAGAAAGTGGCCAGCAGTTTCTAACTGAAGGGTTAAGAACGCCAAAGGGGAAAGGGAGAGCAGCAACAAGAAGCCCAGATAGTCCAAGAAGTAAGTAATGTCTTCAACAATAGCTAAGACTGTAGCCTCTTAAACCTTCAGATTTTTTAAATTGTTTACAGATTTTTACTTTCAAATAAAACAAAGATAAATCTCATCTCCTTGTAGGAAAACAGCCCATGTTTAAGGCAGTGTGTTTAATGTACACTTTTGTAAGTTCAGCCAAACTGGTTAGATGTGCTCTTCATATGAGTGAGGAAAAGCTAGGTGTTTCTCAGAAGTTTTGTTTGTGTATTGTTGTACTGTAAATATTACAACTGCTGTCTTGTGTATTCTGTAGCAAAACAAAATTATCAAATTTGGTGCCAAGAAAAATGAAATTATGCTTTGGGCTTGTAGCGATTTGCACAGGCATGTCTTACTGTGGCATATATCTATTTTTATTTATTTATTTATTTGTTGGATGTATATCCTACTCTACCCCTGCTGAAGCAGGGCTCAGAGCGGGTTACATCATCATAAAACAACATCTCATTAAAACATATGTTAATAATTTCAACTTTCAGACTTCTGGTTCTGATCCAGATTAAAACCCGACGGTGGCTTTGAAAGTTCCAGGTTGGCAAATAACATACAAAAGTTCAGCAAAGATAGGGATAGGAAAGGGGTTAGAAAGGACATGAATTTAGGGTCGCACCGGCCAGCTGAGTGGGATGGGACTTTAAGAATCGAATCCATGGTAGAACATATTGGAGTTGAGAGCCTTTTTCTTAATACGTTTTCAAATTCTGCAGCAATAAGGGCTGGAAATGTGTGGCTATTTTAAAAAGCTGACATACTGAGATCAAATTTGTCCCTAAATATCACATTTCACACTTGCACACAGTGATCCCATTATCGTAGTTCTAGCATCTTGGTACCAATGCCTTCTAGAGTTCAGTTCAGCGAATGTCATGTTGAATGACCTCTGCGGAGCAGAAAAGCAGCAGCACCTATAATCAGTTGGCAATTTGTACTAAAGCAAGAATTTAGAAGGCTTTCTTACCTTCCCTTATTGATAAGCTGGATCTTGGACAGCACACAATTTGAAACATCTGACAGCCTTATTTTACAGCCTCCTATATGTGTACTGTCCATGCCTCCCATTTATTCATGAAACCTGATATATATAGGGAATGGAAAGGTCCTAAGGACCCTAGCTAGAGCCTGGTGAAGTTAATATAACATAGATACTGTATTGTTTAAAGTAGCAGGAGTTTGATCTGCTTCAGCATGTTGGCTCCAGCATTCCTCCAGGTTTGGGTTGGCTTTCCTCCTACCCTTTCCCTTCTCTTGTTCTCCTCCTTTAATTGGCTAAGAAGAAATTAGTTCCTTAAAGGTAATGTAGTCCCTTGTGCAAGCACTGGGTCATTACTGATCTATGGGGTGACTTCACATCACAACATTTACTAGACAGACTATGTTTATGGTAAGGTTGCCAGCTCCAGGTTGGGAAATACCTGGAGATTTGAGGGGTGGAGCCCGAGGAGGGTAGAGTTTGGTGAGGGGAGGTACTTCCATGGGGTATAATTCCATAGAGTCCACCTTCCAAAGCAGCCATTTTCTCCAGGTGACCTGATCTCTGTTGCCTTGAGATCAGTTGTAATAGTGGGAAATCTCCAGCCACCACCTGGAGTTTGGCAACCCTGGTTTATGGGGTGGTTTGCCATTGCCTTCCCCAGTTATCTACACTTTGCCCTCAGCAAACTGGGAACTCATTTTACTGACCTTGGAAGGATGGAAGGCTGAGCCAACCTTGAGCTGGCTACCTGAAACCGACTTCCACCGGGATTGAACTCAGGTCATGAGCAGAGCTTTTGACTGCAACACCACTCTGTGCTACTCCTCTAAATGAGTTCCTTACACATTGATTTTTCATTTGCATGTGGTTTTTAGTTCATGTGACTTAGTGGTATTGAGTAAGGGGAAGTGTCAGCTGAGATACACAGAGAAAGGACCAAAATCCTGACTAATGGACAGTGAAGTCTTGTAAAAAAACAGCAACACAACCCATTGTCAGGCAGAATGTGAGGGAAATCTTATTGAGTGCGATATATAATAGTAAACTCCGTGACAGCAGCAAACCCAGGTCACCCAAACTGGGGATGTAACAGCTTGAGGAGAAGTGAGGGACCGGTGAGAGCAGCTCAGTGTCCGCTAAAGGCAAAAATGTTGGGAGAGAAGAAATGAGTCTGCTCAAGTTTCTGGCAGATTAAAGATTACTAGATAGGGAGACTTTGGGGGTACAGTAGGATTTCAAATTTGTCCCCTTTCCCACAATCTCATGGGTCACTAGCTTGTATATGTGTAATGGTGAATTGTCTTTAAGTGATTCATAGTACAGCATACTAATCAACTGTAGAATTGTAATAAAAATTCAGACTAGCATCAGGATTTTAATGCAATGTGGGTTTTTTCCCTTCAAGCTCCAAAATCGCCTTCAGAAAAGACACGGTATGATACCTCCCTTGGTCTTCTCACAAAGAAGTTTATTCAACTGCTTAGCCAGTCTCCAGATGGTGTTGTAGACCTGAACAAAGCAGCAGAGGTCCTTAAAGTACAGAAAAGGAGGATCTATGATATCACCAATGTTCTAGAAGGTATCCACCTCATTAAGAAGAAATCCAAAAACAACATTCAGTGGATGTAAGTATTTTTGTAAGAGATGACAGTGTCAGATTTCACCATAATATCAGTGATGATTAAAAGTACATTATATTGAGTTTGGAATTAGTTACTTGGTGGGCGAAACTTCTTAGATTAGCAGGTATCATAAGATCTAATTCACAATAATCTATCCTGTGAATGCTATCTATCTCTGTCTGTTTTAATGCTGAATAACTCATTAAGTAGTAACAGCTGTATCGGTCCATACAGGATCTAAAAACCAGAACAAAACCCATATAATAGCTTTATATGGACCCACTAAATTGACAGAAATTTAGTTGGGTTAAAAGGTATGAAATGGATTTTTGTATATCCCTTAGAATACACTAATAGGGTCATGTGGCTTGGGAATGGTTACCAATGGCACGACTGAATATTTTTTAGCATGTGTCTGCTGGGAGCCAGCTGGGATGGTTGTCTCCATCATACTTGGCTTGCATGTCTGTTCAGGCATCTCTGAGGGCCAAACTACCAGTGCATTCCTGAGAGGAATGCCTGCGTCAGGCTTAGGAGGCAACGCAGCTGCTGATTTTTTTGGAACTGCACAGAATACTTAAGTTGTCAAAAAATGCAAAGTCTGATTTGGCCCCTCACTCTAGTTTAGCACCCACTCTGGTGCTAGAGATGAAATGCTGAACGCGATGATAACGTTGTGAGGTTTTCATGATCGTTGTTTGAGTATATAGCATGCAATACAACTTCTTTCGGGACTTCAATTCAGACTGCATGCTTGCACATCTTTCCATGTGAACCGTTTCTTATACATAAGAAACAATAATGTTGGGGGAAAGCTAGACTAGAACTATTAGTCTGGCATGTTAGCTTTCTGTTGTGCTAGAAGTGTTCATTTTCGTGGCTTCTGTGCAGTCCCAGGCCAGCCACGGAGAAGATTAGCAAAGCTTCTGGAAGAGTCGGCTCCCAAGGAGCGCTCCCCTCCCCCCGTCAGTGACCAAGCCTTAACAGCTTTTCCCGCCCAGGAGTCACATGACCGGGGGGTGGGGAGCACTCTTCCCTCAGTTCTCATTCTGCCACCGCGGAGAGAACAGTGAAAACTTGAGCTTCAGCGTATCTACTAACTGAGGTAAAACCTTTCAAAGAATTTTACCTCGAATACTTAGGAAGAGTGTATGGACATGGCCTTATTTATTTCGCACGTGTGGTACGAAAATGGCTTCGTCAGACGAGCACCAGGACTGTCTCTTATGTTTGGGCGAGGGGCATGTGGTGGCAGCGGGCAAGGCCTGCGCCTTATTTACGCGCAAGTGTCGCAAACACAGAGCAAAGAAATTAATGGCGGCTCTGTATGAAAAGTCCCTCCATCCGGATCAGGCTCCGAGACCAAGTTCCCTAGATTCCCCGGCTACCTCGTCCAAGAGAGGGACCTCCCAGATGCCTAGAGACGCTTGGGTCATGTCCAAACCACCAACAAAAAAGCACAAGGACAAGAAGAATCCATCCTCTCCCAAAACAAAAAAAGGGGGAGATTCTATTCGGTCTGCACCAGAGACCTCCGCCTCAAGGATTGCCCCGTTGGCGTCGAGTGCATTGACCCCGAGCGCGCCTGAGAGGGAGGTCGGCATCGAGGAGAAATCACCGAGACATCTAGCTCCTTCTCGAAAGGGATCCGGGTCCCCGAGGCAGACATCCGCCTCACTACGACGTCGTACACCATCAAGTAGAGGCTCAACGCCTCCTGCGGAACGGGGCCAGAGCCCGCACCATCGCCTGCAGAGTGCTGTTGCACCTGCCTTCAGGCACCCTCACACCCCATCGCCAACGGGGTTGGAGGTTCAATTCTCCTCGTCGGAAGAGGAAGTCATGGAGGTCCCCGAGGTCGTTATCTCCGACCCAGAGGAATCCCTGACGACGGAGACGTACCGTCAGGATCATGTCCCATATCAGGACTGGGGTCCATGGGGATACTGCCCTCCCCCCTGGTACCTGCAGTTCGTGTATTTTGACCCTCGGCGCCAGTACGACGTTGGCTATTACTAATGCCAGGTCAACGCCAAGGCTTACCATCGACGTCGTGGCGACTCTGTTATGGGCCACCTACACCACACAACTGTCCAACCCCCACCGCTTGATGTCAACCCTCCTCGACATCACAGGGAACCTACGACATCGGCTGTTCCAAGACTGGATCCGGGGTTTGCTGATCCTTTCCCCTTGACCTCAACAGCAGCCGGCACCGAGGAGTAGCCTTCAGTGGCGGCTTCGACGTCGAGACCCAGGCAAGTCATCGAAGTCGACGGCGAACTGGGGTCGGAGGCGTGCTTGGAAGAGACTTCCCTTCCGTCCCCAGAGGACACCATGGGAGATCCTACCCTGGTTTCCCCCACAGAAGACCTAAGGGTTTTTTCTGAACTCTTACTTCGTATGGCAAAGGTCCTAGGGCTGTTAGCCATTCAGGCAGACCCCAAACCATCTGACCCCATTATGGGGGTTCTGTTTAGCGCTGATACAGGGCCTGCCAAGTTGCCCATGGTCCAGGGCATTAAGGAGGTGGCTATGGCTAGCTGGCACAGACTGGCCTCGGTGGTAGCCTCGATTAAAAAAATCGAGAATTTATATAAAATCAATGAGGAGGGGGCTGAGTTTCTATATAAGCATCCACAGCCCAATTCTGTTATCACCAAAGTGCTGGCTGCGAAATATAAGTCAGGGTCCCACTCGGCACCCCTTGATAAGGAGGGGCGCAAGTTAGATGGCCTAGGGCGCAAGCTCTACTCTTCGGCCGCTCTGGGTATCCGTATTGCAAACTTATGGGAAGATACCAGATGTCTCTGTGGGACGGTATCAGAGGTATTTGATTCACTGCCTGAAGACAAGAGAGCCCTCTTGAAGGGCCTCCAGTTAGAGAGCCAGAGACTGGGTAAGAACCAGATTGCAGCCTCCCGCCATATGGCGGACTTTTCTGGGAGGGGCATGGCATCAAGCATAGTCCTCAGACGCCACTCCTGGCTGCGGGCATCCTCACTGGCACCAGATGTCAAGGCTAGGATTGAGGATATGCCCTTCGATGTTAAAGTGCTTTTCTGTGACTAACTGATGAGGTTTTGCATAATCTTAGAAAACAGAAGGCAACAGCGAAGTCCTTAGGAGTTACCCAGCAGCCTGGTCCCTATAAGCCTAGACCCTTCCACAGGCAATCCCAGCCCTACTATTCTGGGAAATTCAATAGACCCCAGTCATGGGGATACCAACAGACCCAGTCCCGCCATTACCCCGCTGCCCAACAGGAAAAGAGGTTCACACCTAAGGGTCGGGGTAAGAAGGGAGGATACCCCCTGCATGATAACCAAAGGGGAAAAAAGAACATGTCCTGACTACCTGGCCAAACATTGCCTGACCCCATTGTATCAGTGTTACCAATGTTCTTCAAACCTCTGTTTGTTTATTTTAGTAAATGGTTACAGATTTCGGATGACTCCTGGGTCTTGAATATCATAAGATCGGGTTACTTCTTAGAATTCTCCAATACCCCACCGTGTACCAATCCTGGCCAGGGAACGGACAGGATCTCACTAGAGGCCCTGCAAGAGGTGCAGATTCTGCTTCTGAAGAGAGCGATTCAGGTTGTCCCGCCCAGTGAACCACAAATAGGATTCTACTCCAGATACTTCTTGATTAACAAGAAGGGTGCAGGCAAGAGACCCATTATGGACCTAAGAGCACTGAATGAATACATTCAGACCAAAAGATTCAGAATGCTATCTCTACATGAGATCTTACCCCTCCTTTCGGCTGACATGTGGTTTGCAGTAGTGGATCTCAAAGATGCGTACTTCCACATTGCAATCCATAGGCAATGCAGGAAATTTCTTAAGTTTAGATGCCAGGGGGTCACCTATGAGTATACGGTCTTACCGTTTGGTTTATCCTCTGCCCTGCGAGTTTTCACGAAGGTCATGGCAGAGGTGGTAGGGTTTTTAACGCTACAGAATTGCACCATCTACCCCTATCTTGACGACTGGCTGGTGGTAGGCAGGTCTCGTCAGGACTTAGCCGACTCTCTGACTAGGGTGACCAACACCTTGGCACACCTGGGTTTAATTGTCAACCTAGAGAAATCTCGTCTCACTCCGTCTAGAGTGGCAGACTTCATTGGAGCGACCCTAGATGCCGATAGCCATTCTGCCTTCCTGCCAATACCTAGACTTAGGGCCATTCAGAAATTGGTGAGGTTCTTCACATCGCAGAGGTATCAGAAGGCGGTTGTGATTCAAAAATTGTTGGGACTCATGTCATCAACCACTGCGGTGGTCCCGTACGCAAGGTTACGCATGAGACCCCTGCAAAATTGGTTCTTGAGGGCCTTCAGAATCAATGTCGACCCCCAAGGGAAAATGTTATCTATTCCCAGAGCAGTTATTCGTTCATTGACTTGGTGGACGCAGGAGGTGAACCTTCTCAGGGGTGTTGGTTTCGGTGTCACCTCACACGACGTCCAGCTATTTATGGATGCCTCTATGCGAGGTTGGGGGGCACATTGTGGAACCCTTACAGCTAAGGGAAGATGGACCCCCCACCAGGCCACCTTGCATATCAATTTGTTGGAAATGAGGGCTATCAGATTTGGCCTTCTTTCTTTTGCAGATATTCTCATTCGAAAAACTGTGCTCATCGCCACAGACAACACCACGGCTATGTTCTACATAAACAAGCAAGGGGGCACCAATTCCCTAGCTTTATGCCGGGAGGCGTCCCTCATTTGGGAATGGGCTATAGAATGACAAATATCCCTCAAGGCCATTCACGTGGCAGGCTTTTCCAACATTACGGCAGATGCCCTGAGCAGGGATACTTCCCAGGACCACGAATGGTCCATCCCTATCAGGTTTCTAGAGCCTATCTTCCAGCCATGGGGTTGTCCAGAAACAGACCTGTTCGCTACACAAGACAACACAAGGTGCCCTCAGTTCTGCTCAAGGGCATTTCGGGAGACGCGTTTCAGCTCCCTTGGTCAACAGTTCTGATGTACGCCTTCCCTCCTATCCCACTGATCCCCATGGTACTAGGGAAGGCCCTCCAGGACAGAACCAACTTAATCATAGTAACCCCATTTTGGCCAAAGAGGCCATAGTTTGCCACCCTTTGGAACATGTCCCAACAGAGGTATGTCAGGTTTCCCGATTCCCCCTCTCTACTGACCAGGTGGCAAGTGCTGCACCACAACCCATCCCTACTGAGCCTAACAGCCTGGAGGGTCACGCGGTGACACAGTGGTCAGACAGGGTGGCCCATGTCCTCCTTTCAGCATGCAAACCGTCCACTAGGAGAGCTTACACACTCAAGTGGACACGGTTTTCTGCTTGGGCCTCGTCTCAGGGCATTGTACCGCAGAGGTGTCGTTTACCGCAACTGTTTGAATACCTTTTGTCCCTGAAAGATGGTGGTTTATCTAACTCGTCGATCAAATGTCACCTGGCGGCTATTTCTGCCTTCCATGATGGCGTGGATTCCTCCTCTTTGTTTTCTAATAAACTTTGTAAAAGATTTCTCAAGGGCCTACAGAATTTATTTCCTCAGGTACGAGCTCCAGTTCACCAGTGGAGTCTTTCCTTAGTCCTGTCACACTTGACAACAAGACCCTTCGAGCCCATGGCTTCCTGTGACGTGTCTTTGTTATCTTATAAGACAGCATTTTTGGTAGCCGTTATGTGGGCCAGAAGGGTCAGTGATCTGAGAGCCTTACGGGCAGACCCTCCCTTTACCAAGTTTTTCTCTAATAGGGTCGTCCTACGCCCAAGTTTAGCATACCTCCCTAAGGTGGTATCAAAATTTTACCTCTCACAGGACATCACCTTACCTGTGCTTTTTCCAAACCCACAGTCCCCTTCCGAACAGCAGCTGCATTCCTTGGATGTGCGTAGAGCACTGTTATTCTACTTACAGAGAACAAAGCCTTTCAGACAGGATGACAACCTGTTTATTTGTTTTAAAGGGACACATAAGGGTAAGACAGTTTCCACTCACACACTATCCAGATGGTATCAGCCATTAGGGTGGCTTATCAATCAGCAGGGGTAGACTGCCCTGTTCACCTGCATGCACATTCTACAAGAGCGCAAGCAGCCTCTGCTGCCTTCGCCTCGACTGTCAACATCGCAGACATCTGCAAGGCGGCGACGTGGTCTACACCGACGACCTTCATTCACCACTACGCCGTGGATGTTGACTCAAGAGCTGACGCAGCTGTGGGGAAAGCACTGTTGAACACGTTATTTCGTTGACCATCACACACCCACCTCCACAGTAAGTGAGCTTGCTATTCTCCCATGTGGGACTGCACAGAAGCCCCGAAAATGAAAAACAGTGTTGCTTACCTGTAACTGTTGTTCGTTGAGGGGTCTTCTGTGCAGGCACACATTCCCCGCTGTGGGCTGGCACCATAAAAGAGTGTACTCCCCGCGGCGGCGATTGGAGAACTGAGGGAAGAGTGCTCCCCGCCCCCCGGTCATGTGACTCCTGGGCGGGAAAAGCCTTTAAGGCTTGGTCACGGACGGGGGGAGGGGAGCGCTCCAAGGGAGCCTACTCTTCCAAAAGCTTTCTAATCTTCTCCGTGGCTGGCCTGCGCAGTCCCATGTGTGCCTGCACAGAAGACCACTCAACGAACAACAGTTACAGGTAAGCAACACTGTTTTTAACTTTCTGTTGTGCTATTGTGTTATTAGTCTCTCTTTTTTTAACCTGGTAGAAAAAAACATTTTTAAATGTAGCGTATTCTGCATATTTGAACTGGTCCCAAGATAACTATGCATGGTATGGAGAGAGTGGGCAGGGAGAAGCTTTTTCCCCTCTCTCATAATACTAGAACGTGAGGTCATCTGCTGAAGCTGGAGGGAGAAAGATTCAAAACAGAGAAAAGGAAGTATTTCTTCACACACCGCATAGTTAAATTGTGGAACTCCCTGCCCCAGGATGTGGGGATGGCAGCCAACTTGGAAGGCTTTAAGAGGGGAGTGGACATGTTCCTGGAGGAGAGGGCAATTCATGGCTACTAGTCAAAATGGGTACTATTCATGATGCATATCTATTCTCTCCAGGATCAGATGAGCATGCCTATTATATTAGGTGCTGTGAAACACAGGCAGGACAATGCTGCTCCAGTTGTCTCTTTTTTGGGCTTCCTAGAGGCGCCTGGTTGGCCACTGTATGAACAGACTGCTGGACTTGATGGGCCTTGGTCTGATCCAACATGGCCTTTCTTATGTTCTTAATGTGTGTTAAACCTTAGAGAGTTTGGGGAGGCTCCCCTCTTTCACTTCAGCCTTAGCCGTGCTCTTTTTAGAGTCAGCATAGGCATTTGGCCACCTTGCAGTGCATCTGAGTGAAACCTTTGCAGTGCCTTTTGCATGGCTTAGACCAGTGTACAAAGGGAGCACTGGGGATGAAGGCAGGAAGTGTGGAGTGTTGCCTCCTCCTGCCCCATTCACCCCTGACTTTTAATCATGTTCAAGCTCAGCAAAGCAGAAAGCTGTTTTTAACCTGAGGGTGGAGGCTAAAAGACTCATTTGCTTGCACTGGAGGTTGTTCACTTTTTAGAGTCCAAAGTTGTGACTACTCGTATTGTGATCCTAAGCAGTATTATGCACTCCTAAGCTCATTGACTTCAATGGAGTTTGAAGTGTATAACTCTGCTCAGGCTTGCGCTCTCAGTGAACTAGTGGCTGATCTGAAATTTGAAACAGGGACTCTGGGTTTATAGCTTATGCTCTGAACTATTGTAGTGTGCACACTGACACATGAGATGAACTTCTGATTTGATCTAGAAAACCAATTTATATGTACCGTGTTTTTCGCTCCATTAGACGCACCTGACCATAAGAGGCCCCCCCCCCCCCCAGCTGGCCGTCGGGGCTGGGAAAGCCGGCTTGTGCTGGAACGACTGAGCTGGCTCTGTGCGCCCCCCCCGCCTCCCAGCTGATAGGCGGGCAGGGCGCACAGAGCCGGCTCGGGTCGTTTCAGTGCGCCCAGCCGGCTCTGTGCGCCCCCCGCCTCCCAGCTGGGAGGCGGGTGGGGCGCACAGAGCTGGCTTTCCCCGCCCGCCTCCCAGCGCGCCCAGCCGGCTCTGTGCGCACATTCACTCCATAAGACCCACAGACATTTCCCCTCACTTTTGAGGAGGAAAAAAGTGCATCTTATGGAGCGAAAATACGGTAAGTGGCGCAAGTGAGGTCATGAAATGTGACTGTGCTGACCCTTTGCAGAATAGGAGACTTGACACCATACAGGCAAATCTCATACTTTCTCTTAACTTTGAACTATCTGTTGGATAAGGAATGGAGAACATGTTTCATCTGGTCTGAAGCCTCTGTCGTGGAATCCCCTTTCCTAGACCAAGTGAGGAAATACCCCTATGTCTACCACTGCAAGGTCCCAAAGAGAAATGGTTCTCTAAAATGGGCAACTGAGCTTCAGGAGTAAGTTTGAATTGTCTGTCATTTTGTTCTCTTAGGGGCTGCAGTCTTTCTGATGATGGGAGCATGCTGGCACACTGTCAAGGCTTGTCTAAAGAGGTAACGGAACTCAACCAAGAAGAGAAGAAATTGGACGAGTTGATACAAAGCTGTGCCCTTGACCTCAAGCTGCTAAGAGAAGATTCCGAGAATCGGAGATATCCTTTTTAATAGTTGAGACCAAACTTCTCAGGGAAATGTGAGCTTTTTCCTGATTAGCATGTACTTTATGTACTACCAGGCTGACTCCAGGCATTCATTTGAGCTTTGAATGGAAGTGAATTAAGTAGTGATACATTAAATAGTGGTATGTTGCAGTAGATATAAGGTTTACCAATAAGCATGTTAACATTTTAAAACTTAAAACTTTATTTTAAAGCAACAGAAGAGGTGACACTTCTAAACAGTGACTGGTGGGGTTCTACATTTGGTGAAACAGAAGCTTACAGCTGACAGCAGGAACTGTACTGTGTATCTTATAAAGAACTGCAGCTACTTCTGAGAGCCAGCATGGTGTAATGGTTAAGAGCGGTCGTTTATAGTGGTGGACTCTAATCTGGAGAACCGAGTTTGATTCCCCACTCCTCCACATGAGCAGTGAATGCTAATCTGGTGAACCAGGTTGGTTTCCCCACTCCTATACATGAAGCCAACTGGGTGACCTTGGGCTAGTCAGAGCTTTCTCATTTCCACCTACCTCACAGGGTGCCTGCTGTGGGGAAGGGAAGGTGATTATAAGCTGGTTTGATTCTTCCTTAAGTGATAGAGAAAGTTGGATATAAAAACCAACTCTTCTTTATTTTGTGTCACTGTTTTGTGCAGGTGCCTAATTGTAAGTAAATAGGGAAAATTGCTTTTTAGCCATTAGGATGGGTTGCCTTGATATGCTTGTGCTTGAGAATGTATAACAGGACATACATCAGGACATATATGTTCTGTATAACAGGACATAGCCTTAAAAACTGTATAACATTTATGTAATTGTTGGTTTCTATAAATGTTGGTTTGTTGGTATAGTCCAGAACATTTATAAATATTCCATGGAGACAGATCACGATGGGTAGCCATGTTAGTCTGTCAATAGCAGTAGATAGCAGTAGATAGCAGTAACAAAATTTCTGTCAGGGTAGGAGATTTCATGAAAGCTCCTACCCTGCCAAAAAGTGTGCTAGTCTTTATGGTGCTACTGGACTCTTGCTCTTTTCTATAAATATTCCATAACTGACTTGTACAAAGAACAGTGTAGAACCCTATACATTCCTTTGTGTGTGTTCTTGGTTCTGGCTACATGGTTTTCATTCTTCAGTGAAAGTTGGCTTTATTTTTTAGTTGCAGCATTTCTATGATGCAGCATGCCAAATAGGAGGAGTTAAGAGGCTGATGGGCAAACAGTGTTCAAAAACCTAATTTGGTGCGCTGATACTTGTGACTGAAGTGTTACTTCTGAGGAATTCTTTAACAAGATTTACATTAGCTTACATTAGGTATGAAGATATTCGAGAAATTAGTAGCCTTAAAGACCAAACCGTCATACTTGTCAAAGCACCTCCAGAAACAAAACTTGAAGTGCCTAACCTGGTAGAGGTAGGTATAATTTTCTCATACGTACATTCTCTTTTAAACCAACCAGCCCATTTTCAATACTTCATGAAATCAGTAATTTTCCTTTACCATATTTATATATTTACTCAATTTGATCATTTTTTTGTGTATGAGAATAACTTTCTGTTAAGAGACTTTTTGTGTCTTTTTTTTTTGGTATCTTGAACTTGCAGTTACTGAGAAGTAAAATTTCTGTGCTGATCTTTTCTTATGATCATGGGAATCTTGGCTTTTTGTCTCACTTTCTGTTCTTTTATCCTGCCCGTGTTTTCTTGTTCCCTGCCTCCTTCCTCATACTGTTCTTTCACAAAGTTTTCTGCTACTAGCTTTCTGTGGTTCCTCACTAGCTGCTGAGAGATAGTGTCTTATGCAACACTGCTCACTATACCTGGAACAGCATTCCATTTCACATTTCCTGCTCAATCAGATTTTTCTTCCCTCTTTTCTTCATTACCATTGCAGCATGGCTTCTTAACATTTGTAAGCCTTAACATTTGTAAGCCTCTGACTATACCATTCATGAAAGACAGACTTCTGAGATTCTGTCATGTCTCTGCTTTAAAGGGTTGCCAGGTCCCTCTTTGCAGGAGGTTTTTGGGGTGGAGCCTGAGGAAGGCGGGGTTTGAGGAGGGGAGGCACTTCAATGCCATAGAGTCCAATTGCCAAAGCAACCATTTTCTCCAGGTGAACAGTCAGACTTATAGACAAGATCAGAGCAGTGTAAAATAACAGAAGTCAGTTTTTGTAGTTTAGATAGTAGATTAGAATATAGTAAAGAAAGAATAAGTTTCCGATTATCCTAGTCAGAGAGCTGCAAAAAACCGCTGCTCTCCCGTAGCGAGACAGGAAACGAACTGAGCAAGAAAGGGGGCGCTTTCCCTCAGGAGACAGGAAGTGGAAGTTTGGTTCCTGCCTCCCGAAGAAAGTGAAGGAAAACACCTACTTTGAAGATACCCTCCTCCCCCAGAGCAAGAATGATCTATATCGGCTGGAGATGAGTTTTAATAGCAGGAGATCTTCAGCTATTACCTGGAGGTTGGCAACCCTACTGCTATAAAGGTTATGTGTTCTGAAATCTTTGACAGTAATGGTTGCTGATGTAGAACTTCTGCTGGTGTGAGAGGCATGAGGAGCGACCTTGTTTGCAGTTTCCTCCTCATTGCAGTCCACCCATGTTGAATAACTTCTTGTACGCTGAATGCTCCAACGCTCAGCATAATTTTCAGCACTCACAGAAAGGCGCTAGAATAAGATGACGGTAGAAAAGATCTGCCTTTTCACACATGGATGCATGAAGCTACCTTATCCTCAATCAGGCCATCAGTCCATCAAAGTCAGTGTTGCCTACCCAGACTAGCAGCAGCTCTCCAAGGTCTCAGGTAGAGATCTTTTGCATCATTGACAACCTGATCCTTTTAACTGGAGGTGCCAAAGATTGAACCTGGGACCTTCTTCATGCCAAGCAGATGCTCTACCACTGAGCTGTAGCCCCTCCCCAAGAGGAGCATAGGTTGTTTGTAGATTAATTCTAATGAATTTTCTGGTTGCACAGCACTCTTAAGTACATGTATGTAATAGTGAAATCTTATAATTTGATATACATTGTTGGATATCTCAAAGCATTATCCTGAGACCAAGATAGGGCTTCCAAGAAGGACTGGGATGAGAGTCACACCCAAATAGTATGTCATATTCATGCTTGAATGAATAAATCATTCAGAAAATGGAGATCTTAAGTGATATTTCCTGTATTGTTGAAAAGGTTCTAAATACTTGTAAAGCAGAAATGCATTGCTCTTCTTTACCTTTACCTTTTATCCCTTAGAAGCTCCTTGATCAATTGATCTTGAGCAGCATATATCTAGTGTTGGAGGGATATAAGGACTGAAACAAATCTTGCCACTGACAATGTAGCCTTGGGGTCCCTATCAGTAAAAAAGGCATTATGTCAGTCACAGAGGCATTGGATTTGTATATTAAAAGGGGGGAAATATAGTGCGAAGTTCCTCGTAAAAGCGGCATTCCAAAAGGGCGTGGGCTAATGAGTCAATAGAGCCAGAAGAGCAAGGGCAGATCCTGTCTGAGTATGGTATATTCAGAATTCTGCCCTGCATTACCATAGAAGGGTTAGCATTCAATCTAGCCAAGCAAAAAGCTCTACAGAGACGAGGAGTTGTTAGATAATATGTATAGGCAGGCAGACCACGTGGAGGGGGTATTCCGAAGAACTGGGATGAACAGACACGACGAGCACGAAAAGTAGTGCTGTTATAATCGAGCTCTTTAATGCGCTTTTTAATTTTGGCAAAAGCTTCAGTTTTCCCAAGATCTGATAACATATCCTGCGAGAAACCCAACAACGCCAGTTTCTCATCTAAGAGTTTTTGCCATGAGGATTTAAAAGGGTCATGCTTCAGAGAAGCTAGGAGCCCCTCAGTGCTAAAGCACAGTTTAAGGTGTAGTTTAAAGGTGGCCAACCACGCCCAAGTGACATTTGGCCAAACTCGGAACGAAGAGTAATGCCAGCAACACATCGAGGGGCATTTAGAAGTTTTCGTAAGAATTGAAGCAGTGGACTATCTATAGATTCATTGATGACTGTAATCCAGATGGCAACACCAAAGAGGATAATTGGGGTAATTTTCAGGTTAAAAACCTGAATAGCCCCTGGAATATATTTGCCACCTTTGGTGTGAAAAAAATTGACAATAGCACCAACCCCAGGTTTAATTTTGTTGGACACTGCTTTTTGATGGGCATTCCAATTTAGGTTACGGGGAAAAAGAATGCCAAGGTAAACAAACTCCTTGACTTGGTCAACCTCAAAGCCATCTAATACCCAGCGAAAAAGAGGCAATTTTCTCCTCTTAGTGAAGATCATAATCTTAGATTTATGATGGTTTATTTTAAGACCTTCCCTAGAGCAGTACTCAGAAAAAGTTTGCAAAGATCTTTTCAAACCAATTCTTGTGCGGGACAGGAGAACTGCATCGTCAGCATAGAGTAGAATCAGGGTGGGATTACTTGCAAGCTTTGGGGGGTGGCAAAACTCTGAGAAATTGGTTGCCATATCATTCAGGTATAGGTTAAACAGGAGAGGAGCAAGGAGGCAACCTTGTCTAACTCCCTTGATCAGTTCAAAGGGCTCGGTTAGTTCTCCTTGGTTGCCACAGCGAACCTGAGCTGTGAGGTCAGTATGAAATTGCTGAATAAGCCATAGTAACCTCCTATCCATAGTAGAATGTGATAGTTTCAACCATAGCCTGTCCCTCGGGATGGTATCAAAAGCTCCCTTAAGATCCATAAAACCTGCATAAAGGGTGCCATTTCTGGGGGAGGAATATTTCTCTGCTAGATGGGAGAGCACTAAACAGTGGTCCGTGACAGACCAACCCCTTCTAAAGCCAATCTGTTCCCAGCCAAGGATGTCATTACTCTCAACCCAGTCCAACAGCCTCTTTAATAAGTAGGAGGAATACAATTTGCCTAAGCAAGACAAAAGGCTGATTGGACAATAATAGCTTGGGTCAGAGCGCTGACCCTTTTTAAAGATTGGGACGATAATAGTATGTCTCCAAGATTTTGGAATAGCTCCTGAGGCATTAATTTGTGTGAATACAGGAGCAAGAATGTTGGCCCACCAATCGCTGTTGACTTTAAAAAGTTCGTGGGGAATTAGATCAGGACCTGGGGCTTTACCTGAGTGTAGGCGATCAATGAGCGGTTTAATTTCCTTAGGAGACACATCTGGCCAGGAATTCAACAAAATAGAAGGTGCTACAGGTATAAGACCCTGGTTTTCCACGGAGTAGGAGCATTGCTCTTCTATATGGACTTGGTTCTGAGCATCATATCAGTCTTTATTAAAATGAGCCATAACTCAGCATTTGCTACATTTGGTAAATCTTTTGAAAGACAACTTGCTAAAAAGTGTGGTGCTTTCTCTCAGCAGAATAAACGGATACACTTATCTAGTACCCAAGGACCTATTGATGTTTACCTTTGTCCGGAAGAAACAGACTCTCCCAGTTCAGTGAAAACACACAATCAGGACCATAATGGAAATATCTCAAGAAATGTTTCCAAAGGTAACCTTTTAAAATGTTCTTGAACTAAGAGACCACCTTCAAGTGGAGATGTAACTGAATTGGTAGTTTGTTTATTTTAGTGTGTTTATGGACATACTTTTGGTAACGGAGTCCCCAAGATGGTTTACAATACAATCAATAAACCAGTCAAAACTCCCTCCAATGTCATTTAACTTATGTTTGCATTTCCAAAAGCCGGGCTTACTTCTCTAGACCAGAGTTTCCCAAACTTTTTGAGTCATGGAGCACTTTTCGGGAGAGAAATTTTTCAATGAGCACTAATTTTCACCTAGCACCTATATACTAAACCGAATGACAGTAGTATTTTTCTTTCCAATCTCTTAATAGAGCACTAGGAGATGTTTCACAGAAGACCAAGTGCTCCTTGGAGCACAGTTTGGGAACCTCTGCTCTAGACCTTTCTGTGCCCTGTGGTTAGTAGAATGAAGAGGTTTTGTAGCAAGTATGGCATGTGTCAGACTTTCCTGGTGATGGGTCGGAGTCTATTGTCGCAGCACTCTCCAGCATCCTCCCCCCGACCTGGCGTTAGTTAAGCCTCATTTATGGAGAGGAAGGAGGGGTTCTAGTTCACCCTTGTCTCTCTCCCCTGAGTATTTTGAGAGTGGTTAGGCCCGTCCTTAGACCTTCCTGGGCTGGCCTAATAAAGCATTGTCTGGAGGCGGGCTGACCCCGGATTCCTCCAATGTGCTGTCTTCAGCAGCAGACCCATGGGGAGTGAAGGAAATCTGGGCCAGTTGCCCTTCTAGCTGGGCCCTTGCTCCCCTGCCTGTGTGTACAGCTGCTGTTGGTCTCCTCCTCTGGCCCATTCTCAGCTGCAGTCAGTGTTGGGGAGGAAAAGGAAAATAACCCACTTGCTTCTTTAGGGGTAATATTCCACCTCTTTAACAGCAGAGTCCTTAAACAGCCGATTATGAGTGTGGAGGAATTTTGGATAGCGCGCACATCAAATGTTCGGGAAAAACTGTTTTAATAAATGTTCATAAAATCGTTCAAAACAAACGTCCTTTGTCTTTAGAGGCTTCTATGACTTTTACCTTGTTTTAACAAAAACAGTGTAACAGCTTGAAAGAGTAAGCTAGGCAGTGTCAGTTAGCCATAACTGTCAACAGAAGAGAGGGGCTGATTCTGGAGGAGGAAAGAGCCCCCTGTCACTCAAATTAGGCTCCTGAGATTTCCCAACTGTCAGCTGCCTGTACTCTGCCTCCCTTCTGAGGCATGTACCAGGCTCTGATGCCGCCGCTGGTGCATTTCCGGACATGGCCTCGCTCTTGTTCCTTTTTCCACAGCCCCTAGTTGGGCTGCCTGCCCCAGTGATGTTTGGGAGAGGTTGTTCCCCACCAGAGTCCCTTCTGGAGCAGATGAGTTTGAGGGTGATGCCATGACCGTCAGTCAGCATGGTATATTGACTATGTGCCGAGGAGGAGCCAAATAAAGCATTACATACTGGTTATGTTTCTTTAACATTACGGATGAATCTCTGTGCGATTCTTATTTTATATTTTCCTTTAAAAAAAATGTAAACACTATTTCTGTTAACAGAAGTGACTTCTGATAATCCGGGAAGCATCAACTGTTCAGTTCCTGCAACAGCCATCTCCCCGCTGACCTCTCCAACCAACTTTCTGCAGCAGACGGAGGACCAAATCCCTTCCAACTTTGAAGGGCCGTTTGTAAGCTTGCTGCCTCCCTTACTTCATGACGACTATTTGCTCAGTCTTGGTGAAGAGGAGGGCATCTGTGACCTCTTTGATGCTTATGATTTGGAAAAATTTCCTGCGCTGGTAGATGAATTTTTATACAGCTGATTATTCTTTGTTCCCCATTAAAACATTTTTTTTTAAATGGAACCAGAACACCTGTTGTCATTCCCTGTTGCTCCTTATCCCCTCGCCTCAACCATTGTCCCATTTCAGGAACAGTGTGTAAAGTGCTGAGAAATTTAAAAAGAATAGTCTGAACACAGAACTGCGGGCTTTCTTGTCTGAGCTAATTTAATTCCCAAATCCCAGTTACTTCAGATCTGGCAAATTTATTTCAAAAAAATGCACACAAATGGAGCGAATATATCATTCTCAGTCTGACTTCTCACTATGACTGAAAGCTGCAAGAAGGGCTGAAAAAACTGTTTGTCGCATTAAGCAATTCTTCCTTAATATTTCAAGCTGTGCCTTGTGTGAAGAGCGCATGTCTCAAATCTTCAATTGTATCGACAGTAATAAATACAAGAATGGGTGAGGTTTTCAGCGTTTTTTTTTTTTTTTTTTTTTTGTAAAATACAAAAAGTTGTGACATGGGTTTCTTCCAACCCTTGCTGGAAATGTTTGAATTATTCTCACTGCTCTGTTTCTGAGCTAATATAACTGTTGTCTTGGAAGGGAGAGATGCGCCATTTTTCTGTGAAATAAACCTTAAATGTATTGTGTGTTGCAATCCTGGGTAAAACACAGATTGCTCTGATACAACACAGTACAGATGGAATTTGGTGGGTTTTTTTTTTTTTTTGTAAGTCTGCTGTTTGATGGGAGAAGGGGTAGAATGAACCCAGACCCCTGATGTATTTCTCTAACAGCCAGTTGGTGAGATATCAAGTGTTTATCACCAAGATACAGCTGTTGGGTTGGGCTGGGGAGTTACGTAGCAGCTATTTATGTGTGACTGTATCTAGTTGGAGATACTTGGGTAAAATTTGGCTTCTGGACCAGGATGACCACTGTTTTCCCACCTTCCTTCCTCTCCAAATAGTAACTGAAAGTTTTTAAAATTATTTGCAATGAAATGTCTTTTATTAAAAAAAATGCAAAGTTCAGTTTTACTATCCCTGGTGTGCAATAGAGGTGGTACGTGAAGTTTTCTAGTACAAAGTGGGGCTTTGTATTAAGTGCCTACTGCAGTCGCACTGTGGGCTTTTCCCTCTAAGGGATGTTATTTTATGCCAACCTTTACTTATTGGCCCTACTGTTTATTTCAGTGGGTTTGTTGCCTCGGCTTCCAGTTCTGGGAGTTGACACAAAGCTGACATTTCACCCAAAGTAAAAACAAAACAATTTACCTGTTGGTACTCGACTGAGTTTAATTTATAACTCTTTGTTAGTGTGGCATGTGTATTTTCTAAAATTGATAGTATTCATATGTCTTAAAATGTTGCCACTTTAAGTAGTTGATTATCCTAAGCAGTTTTGAATTTCTGTGTTTTTTTCCTATCTGATGCTTAATAAATAAAGATGTTTTGTGTGTTGAAAATATATGTGCAGGTTTTCTGGTACCACTGAGATGCTGCTAATAGACACTCTCAAATGAAATGGCTGAGTAATAATACGAAAGCTGTATGAGTGAGCCTTGGAATATAATTGTGTAAAAAGGACAACAGATTAAGAACTGTTAAACAGTGTTAAGTATGTTTATAACTGTACAAAACGTGCATAGTTCATTATTTAATTTGTGTGTTCTTAGCCTTTAGTCATCTAACAGTTTTGTACAAATAGGAATTAATTTGTAAACCTGGCCAGAATATTTTATAACTGGTTTGTAATTTCTTGAGACATTTAAAATGTGGGTCTGTAAATTTAAAAAAATATATTTAATTTTTTTTGTCTTGTAGAAGAAAGTAAAAGTTCTGTGAGCATGGATGTTTTTATGGGATGAAGGGGGAAGAATGAAATGAAGGGCAAAAAAAAGTTATGCTATTGTATACAAATGACACATTTCCCAATGTGTGGGGTAAAATACTAACCTTAATATAGCTTTGAATTGTATGCTAGTTCTAAAAAATCTCCTGTAAAATAATGTAAAAAAAAGAAACAAAAAATAGCTTTGCATTTGTAAAGACATGTTCTCTAGCTGTTACCTTGCCATTTCATATATCTCTATATATATGTAATTGGCAATTTTTATGGTAATCAATAAAAAGCTTTATATCTGTATATGAATATTGCCATCTTGAGTTACTGATTTGTGTTTGACATCTAATGAGTTTGAAATCCCTTTTACACTAGTGAAGGCATATTTAGTGGCAGTGTAAAAATAAAAAAAACAAACCTATCTCAGCAATATAAGCCATCATGCTTCCCTGATTTGAAAGAGAACCAGACAGATGCAACAGGGGATAGTTTATCATAGCTAAGCTCTACTCCAGAGGAGTTTAAGTTGAGTAAGGCCTGGCCCTCTCTAGAACTAAGTCTGTAACTTCTGCAGGGCTACTTGTTGGTCTGGCTTGTCATTTCCTCATATGAGCAACTCTGGTAGGCTAGGCTGAATGTGAACTTCCTGGCTGAGTAGGAATTTGAACCAGTTTTCCTGCCCTTCACAACACTGCACTGCAATCATGGCTTCTTATTGATTAGACAGAATATTCAAGCCCCCCTGCATCCTGGCTGGTAGTGGAGAGGATGTAGAAAATCAGGTCTACAGGTTGGTGTGAGAGTCCTGGGAACTGGCACAAAGGTCGGAAGGTGAGTGTAGAGGATTCTTTGCTCAGCCACTGAAAACAAGAAGCAGTGGAAGAAATGCAGGCTTGGTGTTAGAGTAGCTGTACCAGTGGAGCAGTAAAAGAACAGAGTGGGTAGGAGATGGAAGCAAACTGGCAGCTCGTTCCTGAGCCTTGCGACGGCCGGGGAAAGCATACCCAAGGTGCTGCTGCAGCACCTCCAAAGAGGTTCCATGGCCGCCACAAGGCTTAAAAAAGCCTTTTTTTTAAAAAAGGGAAAATAGCCCTATTGAGAAAAGCGAGGCTGTGCCAGCAAAAACCTAGTGTAGCACTGCTGAGGTGTGAGGGGGTGTTCCCGGCATGAAAGGGGTCAGGTAGCTGCCTACTGGTAGCTCTGCCCCCTGGAACGCCCCAGATATGCCCCCTGGGGCAACAGTATGTGAACTTGTGCTGGCGGGAGGCTGAGCTGGTGTCCCAGGGCTTGCTGCCATGGCAGTGCAGGGAGACTGGTGTGAACGCGCCAACACCACTGTCTGCCACTCGGCAACGCAAGTGGGCTGGGTGCTGGTGCAAGCAGCTTGGATGCCGGCGCAGGCCCTTGTGCACCTCCTGAGGACTCCCAGCTCAGGAATGGACTGATAGTTTCCTAACGAGTGTGGAGGTTGTCATGATAGATAGACCATTGGGCGGATCTGGGTAGTCAACAATCTTCTTTCACGTGGCCAGTGAGAAGTCCCAGGAAGGCTGACAGGACACTGAGATGGGTGCTTATTCACCCCCATTCTGGTATTCAGAAGTCTGCTACCTCTGAACAAGGAGATTCTGTGTAGTTGTTGATGGACCTTTATTGTACAGGCATTTTCATGGTATAAAACTGTTAGCAGCCTTTATAATGTATGTCCTGTGGCAGTGAATTAGAGTGAAGTATTTCCTTTGGCTTGTCCTGAATCTATTGCCTATCAGCTGTGTTGGATATCCCTGTTGCAGTATTATAAGGGAGGAACATTCTACCCATGTTTGTCTGTTTCATGCATAATTTAATCTATTTTGTCTCTTCCCACCTGTTTGTCTATCAGAAATAAAGGCTCCAACCTCAGACTTTTTTGTAATGAAGGTGCTCCAACCCTTTAATCGTTTGGACCTCCCATTTCTGCACCTTTCCCAGCTCTTCAATGTAATTTGAGATAGTTAGCAGAATTATATGCACTATTCCAAGTGGTTGTACCATAGAGCTATGTGTGTGTGTGTGTGTGTGTGTTAAGTGCCAGAAAATTGCTTCTGACTTATGGCGACCCTATGAATTAATGACCTCTAAAATGTCCTACCATTAACAGCCTTGTTCAGGTCTTGCAAGCTGAGGGCTGGCTTTCTTGATTGAGTCAATCCATCTCATGTTGGGTCCTTTTTTTTCCTGCTGCCTTCAACTTTTCCTAGAATTATTGTCTTTTCCAGTGACTTTTGTCTGCTCATAATGTGACCAAGTACAGTAAGCCTCAGTTTAGTCATTTTAGCTTCTAGGGAGAGTTCAGGCTGGATTTGATCAAGAACCCACTGATTTGTCTTTTTGGTGGTCCACAATATCTGTAAAACTCCTCTAACACCAACATTTCAAATGCACCAGCTTTCTACCAGTTAGCTTTCTTAACTGTCCAACTTTCACACCAACACATTGTAATAGAATGAATTATCTTGATCTTGGTTGCCAGCAACATGTCATTACATTTAAGAATCTTACACAAAAGCTATATAGGGATATTTAATATACATAGAATCTGCCTTTTTAAAACTGACAGTTAACATTTTTATTGTGCTTTTTGACCTCAACAGTCTCTGCTGGTCAGACTTTACCTGCATACATCCAAAATGGGGGGGGGGGTACCTTAGTATGCATCATTCTGCACTTACTTTAATCCTTTTGGGGGGGCATGTTTGGAAATTTCTTTTGGACTTTCTCATCTGTTTTGAATTAAATAATTTGGTTTCTCTATAAACTTGGCCGCTTCACTGTTTAACTCTGAATCCAGAAAGTTTATGGATGAATGAAATCGGCTGCTCACAGATTATATTGAGAATGATGCGATCTACTTCCCTTCGTCATGAGAACTGTCCATCTTCTGCGGTGATGTCTGAGTCTATTCAAGAACCCTTGGTTGGGGATCTTAGTCAAAATTATCTTTTGAAAGTCCATGTATATGTCTACTGGATTATCTTGTTAACAAAGATCTCTAAAAGGTGAGTCATGACTTTCCTTTGCCGAAGCTAGACCCATTCTTTCTTTGCAGGGCTTCTTCTCCCTGCCCCCCCCTTTTTTTTGCAGGCTTAATTATCCTGATATCTTTGCATACACTATTAAGTCTATTAATTTCTAATCCTCTGACAAGAAGGCATAATCTGGTGATTTGGCTATTTTTACTCAGTTTACCTACTCCTCAACCCACTACGGTATAATCTGTCGATTATGAGAAAAGTTGAAATGATCTGAAAAGAGTATCTGAAGAAGTGAGCTGTGGCTCCCGAAAGCTCATAACCCTGCCAGAAAATATTCTTGTTCGTCTCGAAGGGGCTGCTGGACTCTGGCCCTGTCCCACATTGATGAAAACGTTCTCCGAGGGAAGAACCCCTTGTGGGCGATCTTGCCGAGGGAGCCGGCCCGAAGACCGCGGTTTTTCAGCTGCCAGGCACGAATGAACCCGAGTAGGAGTCGTTTCATCCTCTTCCCTTCAAACGGCCACCGCAAAACCCTATTTTTTTAATGTGGAAAACGGTCTGAAGCGGGGCGCGACCCTTAAAGCATCAGGGCGGTCCTGCCCGAAAGGGAGCGGCCTACAGGAGGGAGGCCTTCGGGCCGGGGCGGGCGGAGAGCAGCTGCTGGCGAGCAGGCGACCGAGTCAAGGCCGCCGCCGAGGCCGCTTTAACCCCCGAGCCTTCCCTTCCCGCTAGGCGAAGTCTGATCTGGGTTGTCCCCTCTGGCGCGCCGTCGTCCGGCCGTTCTTTGTCACGTGCAGAGGGGCGTGGCCACAGCATGGCGGCCTCCATGTGAAGCTGGAAAGCGCGCCGGGCTTTGCAGGTGATTCCCTCCCCCTCCCCTCTCCCCTCCCCTCTCCCCTCCCTCCCCTTTCCCCCCTCCCTCCCTCCCTCTCCCCTCTTTCCCCCCTCCCTCCCCCCTCCCCCTCCCCCTCCCTCCCCCTCCCCCTCCCCTCCCTCCCCTTTCCCCCCTCCCTCCCCCCTCTTTCCCCCCTCCCTCCCCTCCCCTCCCCTCTCCCTCCCCTCCCCTCCCCCCCTCCCCCTCCCTCCCCCTCCCCTCTCCTCTCCCCCTCTCCCTCCCTCCGCTTTCCCCCTCCCCTCCCTCCCCTCTCCCCCTCCCCTCTCCCTCCCCTCCCTCCCCTCCCCTCTCCCTCCCCCTCCCCTCTCCATCCCCTTCCTCCCTCCCTTCTCCCCTCCCCTCTCCCTCCCCTCTCCCCCCTCCCCCCTCCCCTCTCCTCTCCCCCTCCCTCCCCTCCCCCTCCCCTCCCCTCCCTCCCCCCTCCCTCCCCCTCCCCTCTCCTCTCCCCCTCTCCCTCCCTCCGCTTTCCCCCTCCCCTCCCTCCCCTCTCCCCCTCCCCTCCCTTCCCTCCCCTCTCCCCCTCCCCTCCCTCCCCTCTCCCCCTCCCCTCTCCATCCCCTCCCTCCCCTTCCCCCTCCACTCCCTCCCCTCTCCCCTCTCCCTGCCCTCCCTCCCCTCTCCCTCCTCTCCCCTCTCCCCCCCCTCCCCTCACGAGCTGTGGCTCACGAAAGCTCCTACCCTGCCAGAAAATATTTTTATTAGTCTTTTAAGATGCTACTGGACTCTTGCTCTTTTCTACTCCTGTGTGGTAGGTTAGGCTGAGAGATGCTGTCTGGTCCCTAGGTCACCTGAAGAGCTTCCGTGATGGAGATTTGAAGTAGACTTGAAGGGCTGGTGTGTAGCGGATGGTGCCGAGTTGTTTCCTGTTGTCCCAGATGGTCAGGCCAGAACCAAGGGGTTGAAATTAAATTCAAAGAGTTTCTGTCTAGACATTAGGAAGAATTTTCTAACCGTTAGAGCGGTTCCTCAGTGGAACAGGCTTCCTCGGGAGGTGGTGAGCTCTCCTTCCCTGGAGGTTTCTAAGCAGAGGCTAGATGGCCATCTGTCAGCAGTGCTGATTCTATGACCTTAGGGCGGTGGTTCCCAACCTTTTTTTGACCAGGGACCACTAGGACTTTTTTGTTCGGTGCAGGGACCCCAAGGTTCAAAATAAAAATTCCGACAATTTGAAAATAAACTTTAATCATAACTGTTACTTAAACATTAAACTTAGAATAATAATAGAGAACTTTTAATTGAAAATATTAATTTATTATGGGTTTATAACTTTGTTTCGCGGACCTTAATTTAGTTCTCGCGGACCCCTGGTTGGGAACCAGTGCCTTAAGGAGTTCATGAGAGGAGGGAGGGCATCTTGGGCTTCTTCTGGGGACATTGGGGGTGTGGGTGGGTGGGTGGGGGAGGTAGTTGTGAATTTTCAGCATTGTGCAGGGAGTTGGACAAGATGATCCTGGTGGTCCCTTCCAATTCTATGATTCTAGACAGTGTGATTGTAAGCAGAGTTATAACCTTTTAAGCATATTGAAGTTAATTGGATTGCAAGTGTGTATCTCTGATTAGGATTCCATAGTGGCTATCCTAGTGTCAACGGCTATTATTTATTTTTATGCATTTCATTTATACCTTGCTTTCCAGTGGGGACCCAAAGTGCCCTATACTGTTCTCCTCTCGTCCTCACAAGAACCCTGTGAGGTAGGTTAGGCTGAGTGTGTGACTGGTCCAAGGTCACCCAGCCAGTTTCCATGGCTGAGTGGGATTCAAACCTGGGTCTTGCTAGTGTGGTACTCTAACCACTTCACTGCTGTTTCACTCCTGTCCTTTCTTTTATGTAATGTTGTGATCACAATTAAATAAGCTGTTGATGCTGTCCTTCCCTGTAGCTGTCCATAAAATAATGGGAATAATAATTATGAGTTAGACAGTACAGGGCACATCAGTATGGAGTTATTGAAATGCATGATCCAAATTGATTTGCATGATTGTTAACGTGATCTGTGCAAATGGAGCATCCTAAAATTGAAAGCTCCCTTTTTAAGGGAGTATTTTGCTTCTGGAATTCTGCCTGGAGGAAAATTGTCAGAGGGCCTAAAGGAGAAGGTTCTACAGAAGTATTTTGCAGGATCAAGGGGAACATGCCTTTGAGGTGATCCTATACTCTGATAAACACAGGATCTCTGCTTAGTTCATTCTGCCGGCCTTCTCCCAAATTCCCTCCAGATAGAATTCCAGTTATGTGTGAAGTATTGTTTGAACAAGCCCTAAATTAAGCAGCTTGGGGGGTATTTGGCTCAAAATTGTTCCTGTCACATTTTACCAGCACTGCCTCAGTTGTAGTGATTTCCGGAAGGTATGCAATTACTACTAAGAACCCTCTTTTCTTTTCAGAAAAAATATGCTGTAGCTCCAAAGGTACTCTTTAAATTAAGGTACAGTTTTACCAGGGTTGCTGTGCAGAGGAAGGCACTGACAAACCACCTTTGTTAGTCTCTTGCCATGAAAACCCCAAAAACCCCATAAGTTGGCTGCGATTTGATGGCACTTTACACACACACACACAGTTTTATTACAAACAGCAACTACAATCTGCTTAAATTTGGACACAATCAGCGTGCATGCCAAAGCAGAGATTTTTTAAAACAGTTACCATTTGTGCCAACTGGTGTTTGGCTCTCAAGCATCTCATTGGTACTACAAATGATTTTCAAACTGGTTAATTATGTGCAGGTCATCTAGCTTGACTGAGGGAACACCTGACTCATACTTGCACCAGCTGAATGATTGCTGTGGCATATTTTTTCAAGGACAAGAGAGTAAAGGTGGAAGTGATTTCATCTGACCCCTCTCCTTACTGCAAGCACCTTAGCCCAGTGGCTTTTGGTCCATGACCCCTGAAAAAGCCTCTTTGGGCTAAGGATGCAAGACGACAGGAAATCTGGTTGTGTGAGTGCTTCCTGCTCACACAACCATAGGATCCTACCCATTATGTTTATATTATGAGAGAATCATCCATTTGACTGATGTCCAAGACTGTATTTGTAAAACTATGCACACATTAAACCAACAAGTTCAGCTGTATGATTTAAACCTGTGAATCATCCAGTTGAAGATGACAGATTGCCACATTCCAAAGAATCTGTGGATTTTTGCAGGCTGGGAGGTGTTCCTTGTCATAATTCCATTTGCTTATAGCCTGAAACTTCAGGCGATTTTAATAAACCAGTAAACTGCCACTGGTATTCAGAGATTTACTGCCTCTGAATACGGAGGTTCCCTTTAGTCACCATGGGTAGTAGCCACTGTTAGACCTATCCTCCATGAATCTACCCAGTTGCCTTTTAAAGATGTCTATGCCTGTGCCATCACCACATCCTCTGGCAGTGAATTCCACATTTTAATCACTCGCTGTATAAAGAAGAATTTCCTTTTGTCCATCCTGACTACTGCCCATCAGCTTCATTGGATGTCCTCGAGTTCTAGTATTCTGAGAGAGAGAGAAAAAGTTCTCTTTGTCAGCTCTCTCTACCTCGTACATAATTTTATCATGTCCCCTCCTTAGTCATCTGTTTTCTAAACTGATAAGTCCCAGACTCTTCAGTGTTTCCTCCTAGGGAAGGTGCTCCAAACCCCTAGCCAGCGTAGTGGTTAAGAGCGGTGGTTTGGAGTGGTGGACTCTGATCTGGAGAACTGGGTTTGATTCCCCACTCCTCCACAGGAGTGACGGAGGCTAATCTGGTGAACTGGATTTGTTTCCCCGCTCTTCCACATGAAGCCAGCTGGGTGACCTTGGGCTAGTCACACTCTCTCAGCCCCACCTATCTCACAGGGTGTCTGTTGTGGGGAGGGGAAGGAAGGTGATTGTAAACCGGTTTGAGTCTCCCTTAAGTGGTAGAGAAAGTCGGCATATAAAAACCAACTCTTCTTAATCATCTTGGTTGCCTTGTTTGAAGGGCTTGAACTGAAGCTGGTAGCTACTTTGTTATCAAAATATATGCATGCAATCATTACATGTTGCTGAGTGTTTTGACTGTGGCAGTGAGCGCTGGTGGAATTGTTTCTCATATGTATTTCTACCCTCTGTAGAAAATGCCTGCTGTCTGTGATTCTCTTCTTGAAGACATTGAAGATATTGTGTCAGCACAAGACCCAAAGCCTCATGATAGGCGGTTCAGAAGAGAAAATATTATTCCTAAAGTGCGCAAGCGCAATTCACAGAAGAATGTAGAAGCCGATGATGATCCCCCACATGACAGGTTTGTTTTCTTTATCAAGGAATTACTTCTAAGCTAAGAGATGAGAACTAACCATGCTAAAACTGAATTCCTGTGTTCTCCTCTGTTTGTACCTCTCTCCCTTCCAAGTAAGCAACTTAGGGGTTATCGTATCTTGTCTCCCACTTTTTGGGAAGCCACAGCTCCATTTTTTTGCCAGATTTGTTGCTTTCAGGTCATGTACATTTTCACAATCCTTTGTTTCTCCTGCTGCTCCCAGAACAGTGTTCCGTTCTCTCATATCTCATTTCGTTAACTGTCTCTGTTTTACAGTGTTATTCCTGGTGTACAAAAAATCTGGATACGTACGTGGGGCTGTTCTCATAATAATTCAGATGGAGAATACATGGCTGGTCAGTTGGCTGCTTACGGATACAAAATTACAGGTAATGCTCTTGACACACCTGAGTTTTTTCAGAATGTTCAGCCCCACAGAAATTTCAATACCTTGTTCTGTTTTTCGGCCTCCGCTCTTTACTGTTTTCTGACCTCTGATTAGATACTAAATGTGATATGTTATGCTATCTTCGGGCTGAGTTAACACGCATGCTTTGTCAGTTGTAAGACTTAAGCTGGTGGGGCGAGCCTGGCCTCATAAACCTGTGGAACTGAAGAGACCTGAACACTATTTCAGCATGGTGAGCCAGCATGGTGTAGTGGTTAGGAGTGTTGGTTTGGAGCAGTGGACTCTGATCTGGAGAACTGGGTTCGATTCCCCACTCCTCCACATGAGCTGCAGATGTTAATCTGGTGAACCAGATTGGTTTCCCCACTCTTCCACATGAAGCCAGCTGGGTGACCTTGGGCCAGTCACAGTTCTATTAAGAGCTCTCTGTACCTCACAGGTTGTCTGTTGTGAGGGGAAGGGCAGGTGATTATAAGCCAGTTTGATTCTGCCTTAAGTGGTAGAGAAAGTCGGCGTATAAAAACCAACTGTTCTTCTTCTATTTTGTGTGCTTGCTTCACCGCGGCAGGGTTCTCTTGACCCCACTGGACACAGCGATAGGGCAGGAGAAGAAGGGGGAAAAACACTTTTAAAAAAACTAAAGGCATTGAACATGTTTGCAATCCTGCTTCTGTTGCAAACTAAGGCAGGGAAACCCAGGTTCAAAATCTTGCTACCTGTGCCATCCTGAGCACAGTTTCACCCTTCTAAGTCTATTGAAGTCATTGGGCTTAGAAAGGTTTAACTCTGTTTAGGATTGCAGTGTCAGCAATATTGGGCCAGTCACATGCATTCAGTTTAATCTACCTCACATGTTGGTTGTAGGGATAAAGTGCAGGGAATCTTACGTGCTTGCCTGACTTCCTTGGATGAAGAATAGGATAAAAATGTGATAAATATTGTGAAAGCAGAGTAGTTATGGAATTATTCCAGGGAGATCTTGAGTTAACTTTCAGAGCACTAGTTTACGTGTTTCCTGCCATGGACATCAACTTGGAACTGTTGGGAGTGTTATATCTTATCAGACCCTGAACATAGTATGACTGATCGCTCATTAGAAAAGGCTCTTTTTTACTGAAATATTGCATTGTATGTTTCATTCTTGATAGTAACAAACATTCACTGTTAGTAGCAGTTGATGGTTTGACCATTTTTGGTGGAAAATAAGAGACAAATATGTGTATTTTCAAGTTGGCACCTGTGAGCTCATAATTACTCAATTAACATCCTCTGGAGAGATCTATTATGAGCATTACTTTTAGGTTACGATGCCAGAAGCAGGTGCTAACGGGCTTCCAGAAGCATGTTGTGAGCTTTATCTTGGCCATAGTATGACACTGATTTTCTACTAAGAGCAAATTTGGTAACAGTTGTACTAAGTTGTACTATAATGTGTGATTCATGATCTGTTGAACAGTGCATTGTGCTTTACTGGTGAATCAACTGTGGTCAAACTCAGACTGATAAGGGAAAGCCAGGTTGGCTCACGCTTTGGTGATGGGAGAAAGCTACACTTTAATAAAATAAAAAATTAATTTGGAGAATGCTTACTGGCCCAGGATCTGCTAATGGAAGAGAATGCTTAGTGCTGCTTGGGCATAAAAAGGTGAAGGTAGTCCCCTGTGCAAGCACCGGGTCATTCCTGACCCATGGCGTGATATCACATCCCGAAGTTTACTAGGCAACCAGCGTGTATAGTGTGGTGTAGTGGTTAAGAGCGGTGGTTTGGAGCGGTGGACTCTGATCTGGAGAACTGGGTTTGATTCCCCACTCCTCCACATGAAGCCAGCTGGGTGATCTTGGGCTAAGTCACAGATCTCTCAGCCCCACCTACCTCACAGGGTGTCTGTTGTGGGGAGAGGAAGGGAAGGTGGTTTGTCAGCCAGTTTGATTTTCCCTTAAATGGTAGAGAAAGTCGGCATAATAAAAACCAACTCTTCTTCTTCTTCTACCTTTCCCAATCATCTACATACCGGAACCTTATTTCATTCTCTGGGAACAGCACACCAGCCTCTGTCCTGAACCAGACCTGGATGGACCTAAAGCATGTAATTTATGAAGCTATTACTTCTGATACAAATAAAAAGAGAAATGGCCTTTTCCAAGTAAAGAGGCTTCAAAGTTGATCTTTTATGGTGGTTCTTGTTAAAGTTCAAAGGATTTCCCACTAAACCTAGTAATGCCTACCATTGTGGCCTAGCAAGAAGTGAGCTTTTGTGGCCACTAGCTATATCTTGGTTTGTCATGTGACTAAGCAGGTGAACACTCGTTGTGCAGTGTATATATAAAGATGAGTCAAGCTTGTGAACAAGCAGTTGCAAAAGAGGTTGCACCCCTATATAGCTGAGCCTTTTTATTCCTCTGTTTTTTTCTAGCAGCTAGCTCTTAAAGTAAAATGGTCAACAAACATTGGAGGAGGCTGTTGCCGTGTATTTGATCTCCAAGCGGGGGGGGGGGTCACAGTTTTCTTGTTTGCTTAATAATTCAAAAGCAAAGCTATGCATTGTCTCTATTGTTCCCTAAGATCAAGTGAAAGCGCCCTCTCGACTGTACAGCACGCGCCCAGTTCCACTCACAAAACGCATTCTTGGCGGTTGCCCCTCCGCTGTGGAGCAGTTCTTGAAATGAGAACCTGCGTGCAAGATGCTTTTTTAAAATCTGGATTGCACTTTTCATAGGGTGTTAGGCTAGAACAGCGGTTCCCCAACATTTTGGGTCGTGGAGCACTTTTCAGAGGAGAAGTTTGTCACGTAGCACTAATTTTCACCTAGCACCTATGTACTAAGCCGAATGACAGTAGTAGTTTTCTTTCCAGTCTCTTCACAGAATGCTAGGAGATGTTTCGCAGAGCACCAAGTGCTCCGTGGAGCACAGTTTGGGAACCGCTGGGCTAGAATATGAAATAAATGGCCTTTGACAAGAACAAGAAATCCATCGATGGTTCCCAAACGGCAGGTTTTCAGATTGCTCAGAAAAGCTGCACAGGAGTCTCACCAAATGTTTAAAGGGGCTTCTGTATGGTAACGGAGATGTAATCCTTAAATGGTTGTGCGTCAGTATGCTGTTCTTTATACGCATAGATCCAGTGGTATGCAACCCACCATAGGTTGAAGGACCTTCCTCCAACTTGTGGCTCTTCTGTTTGAAGGACACACCTTAGGAAGGAGGAAGGCTTCAAACTTTGCTTTGTGGAGCAGCAGTATACATGCCAGCAATTATTTAATGAGGAAGCTTGAAAGAAAATTGATGACACCACTCTGAACTGACCTTTCAGCTGTAGGGGCCTTGAGATGAATGCTCTGCTGCAATAAGATGAGGAGCAGTCTGTAGAAATCAAAAGTAAGCCGTGCCTAGAACTTGCATGTGTTGCAGAATAGACTTCATGTTGTCATAGTCTGTTTTTGCCAGGGGCTTTTTGAAGTCAAACTGATACGTTATTGTTCAGTTTTTCAACACTATTGGAAATATATTGTGTTCAGTTTGTAAGTGTATGCAAATGAAAGCAAATGAGGCTGGGGTGTATGTGTCTGTGGAGCAGTGGAGTGAGAGAGGGAATCACCAAAAAAGGTCACATGAACACATGAAGCTGCCTTATACTGAATCAGACCCTTGGTCCGTCAAAGTCAGGGTCTCAGGCAGAGGTTTATTCACATCACCTACTTGCCTAGTCCCTTTAACTGGAAATGTGGGGATTGAACTGGGGACCTTCTGCATGCCAAACAGATGCTCCACCACTGAGCTACAGCCCCATCTTGCGGGCAGAAGTGCCTTCTGCAAGTGGAAAAGAGTTAGGTTCGAATTCACTGTTACAACCTTAAACATGAATGGAGTTTTTCTTGGCCTGTTTGGAGGGGTTGGTGCTAATGAAAATAATGCTATTTTCTGTTGTTACTTTTTCGTATTTATTTCTGTGAACATTTTATTACTGGTTATAATTTTCCATGGCTTTTCCTGTATGGTGCTTTTTGCTTGTTTGTGCTGTCTAGTCACAGCTGACTTATGGCGACCCTGTAGGGTTTTCAAGGCAAGAGATGTTCAGAGGTGGTTTGCCCATTGCCTGGCTCCATGACACGGCCCTCGTGTTCCTGGGAGGTTGCCCATCCAAACACTAACCAGGGCCGACCCTGCTTAGCTTCTGAGATCTGATGAGATCCAGCTAGCCTGGGGCAATCCAGGTCAGGGCTTGCATGATGCTACTTGCTGGTATTTTACAGATCTTGCCGTGGATAATTTCAGGACAACTTCCTTTGGAAAATCTATTGCATAGCCTTATATGTTACGTACATACTTTGAAATTTTAAGAAAGGCATTGTACCAGTGGAACTAAATGAAAGTGGAGAAGGATTATTTGAATTATTAACATTAGCAAAACTGCTATGTGTTTGGCACGCTGTAGATGGCAGCATTGGATTTTTTTAAAATTCATGGATATCAGTTTATTATCAAATGTTGAGAATACCTGTCATGCACTTCAAATTGCTGAAGTCATAGGTAAAGTCTATATTTCATCTCTTGAGTCAAACCATTAATTTGCAACCATTCCCTCCCCCCCCCGCCCCCCATTGCTCATATCATGGGGATCTAGCTGTTTCTGTTCTAGTTCTTTTGCGGCTGGTAATGGGCTTGAGTGCCTGTTTGGTGGCAATTCCTGTTGATTGTAGAGGGGGTAATCATAGGTGACTTTTTTCTGGTTACAAAATTAGAATCTGCAGGCCTTGTCTATTGATGACTTAATTATTTTTGCTAAACTCCTCTGGTGCTTGACTATTGGGGCTTGGGCAGAATGATGTTTTCAAGAGTGCTGTGCTTAAAAACCTGCATGCACAATCTTGAATTTGAAATGCTAGCTAAGTCACACCCATGCTTCCCTATAATCAGAATAGTTCAAAGGCCTGTGCCTCTTATACTGCTCCTTTGCTTTATAACATTTTAATGTTAAATTGCTCCCAAATATTTGGCATATTTTGGATACGCTACAAATATAAGCTACAAGTAGGGGAGGGGCTGTGGCTCAGTGGTAGAGCATCTGCTTAGCATGCAGAAGGTCCCAGGTTCAATCACTGGCATCTCCAATTAAAGGGACTAGACAAGTAGGTGATGTGAACGACCTCTGCCTGAGACCCTGGAGAGCTGCTGCCAGTCTGAGTGGACAATACTGACTCTGATGGACCAAGGGTCTGAGTCAGTATAAGGCTGCTTCATGTGTTCATGTGTTCAATATAACGATCCCAGTGAGCCTTTCCTTTTTGCCCTTTTCTGCTGCACCTCCCTTAGACCCCTAACATTTCCTGAGGATGTGGAGACTCTTCGGACTGATGTGGAATATGGTATGAAGGTCTACAGCTATATAGGGGGAAATCCAGCAGAAGGAGTTTTGATCTAGTGCGGTGTTTGGTTTGTGAAAGATAGTAGATACAAGAGTTAAGTGTTCCTGTTCTGAAACACATTTCTTATATATGAGTTAACTGGGATGTTAGTATTTTCAATATTTTGCGAAATATTACCCATCCAAAGAGATTCACCCCACACTTTTTCTTAGGACTCTGGCTTTAAAAGCGAATGCCAGCCAGAGAAATATTAGATTCACATTGGCAGCCTTTCACTTTGATTTCTCTCCCCCACACCCCAGTTTTGATTCTGATATCACCCAGATAGATCATCTAAATACTAAACAGGCTGTGATTCATCTGGGTGATATCAGAATCAAAACTGGGGTGTGGGGGGAGAGAAATCAAAGTGAGTGAACAGGGAATAGATACCTTTAAATGGTAGTTAGAGATCCTTGTTGCCAGTTTGGCTAGATGCATTTAAATGAATTGAACTAGGATGCTTAGGAAACCGCTCAATACCGATTGGTCTCAAGTTCATGTTGTCGTCACAATACGCAGAGTAACTTGTGGCATCCAGATGTGAATGAACTGCTGCCTATTAATATCTATGAAGTTGGGTTATCCAGTATAGTTGGCACGCTGCTAAAGTTTTCAGAAAAAACGTTTAGGTTCTGTCTCAAGGTACCCTGTCAAAACGGATGTGTTGGTAGTCACATTTCTTTCAAATGCAATCTTAATTTTAACATATGCACCTAACATCTTGTTTTTTGGAAACTCCCTCCCCCCCCTTTCTTCTAAATAGTGATGGAAGGTTAGCTAAATGTTGACCAAGGGCTGACGGGATGGCTTGTCAAGGACCAAAGATACCTTGCCAGTATAGGTTGAATATAGTTGGAGTTTGCCCTCAATAGCATGCTTGTGAATATTTTGGCTTTTCTGTCCTACCACAATGAAGCCTTATTTTGTGTAAGAGCAGAGGGAGAGACTCCCACCGAGCAGAAGACACTGACATTTGTCTTGTATGTCAAATCCTTGGCGCGGGGGTCTACTTACAATGCAGAGCGACTTTGTCTTGGATGGCTATAAATAGCTTTTTGACTTCATCCAGCCAAGAGTGAATTGCTGTTGATTACTACACAGTACTGCGATATAAAGGAGCGTGGGTTTTTGGCTTGGTTTTTAATGCAAGACAGATCTCTTGGCTGCTCATATATTTTTAAATGTTTCAGACCTTGAAAGTTCATTGGCTAGGTTTCAGGGGCCAAAAACATCCTTGCTCATTTATTCTGTGCCATGTTCTTCTGCTGTGCTGGAATCCTAAATTGTAGTTAGCTTTTAAAACCTAGTTTCTCACTTGGGGCCTGTTCTCTTCTGTGCCGTTTATAGAATTTTCCTGTCAAAGAACAAGGTAAAATGGTGAGCTTGCTGATATACCTAAAGTGTATATTTATATCGAGAATGGCCAATCAAGTGGATTATGTTAAAAGAGACCTTTTTTCTCAACTTTCACTTGTCTACAGGACTTAATTTATATGATGGGGGAGAGAATAGGATTCTCATTCAAATGTTTCAGTGCATGTGAGCGCTTCTGATTTCAATTCTGAACTCTCGAAAGGTAGAGTCAACCATTATTAATTGTGTATTCAGGATTTATTCAGCTCAGAATTTCATTAAAGTGTGTGACTTTAAAGGAGGGAATCTAGTACACTTCTACGAATGAAATAGTGTGGGACTCTTGCTGTGGTACTTCAGATAATGTGCTGATGATGCTTCTAGCCAATTAGAAGAAATATAACTGTGGCCAACTATAGAAGCTATAGTACAAGTATTTGGTTTTTCATTTGAAATTTTAAGGCTAGTAGTAGTTTTTTTCCTGGTTTTTTTGTTTATTGTATGTAAAACTCAAGGCAGTTCACAATAACTGCCTGGAGTTTTATATAACTGTGTTAAGTGCCGTCAAGTCGCTTCTGACTCATGGTGACCCTATGAAACAGTGTCCTCCAAAATGTCCTATCTTTAACAGCCTTGCTCGGATCTTGCAAATTGAAGGCTGTGGCTTCCTTTATATAGTCAATCCATCTCTTGCTGGATTGCCAGCGTGGTGTAGTGGTTAAGAGCGGTGGTTTGGAGCAGTGGACTCTGATCTGGAGAACCGGGTTTGATTCCCCACTCCTCCACATGAGCAATGGACGCTAATCTGGTGAACTGGATTTGTTTCCCCACTCCTACACACAAAGCCAGCTGGGCGACCTTGGGCAAGTCATTCTTTCTCAGCCCCACCCACCTCACAGGGTGTCTGTTGTGGGGAGGGGAAGGGAAGGTGATTGTAAGCCTGTTTGAGTCTCCCTAAAGTGGTAGAGAAAGTCAGCATATAAAAACCAACTCTTCTTCCTCATTTCCTGCTATCTTCAACTTTTCCTAGCCTGATTGTCTTTTCCAGTGGCTCTTGTTTTCTCATAATGTGACCAAAGTACGATAGCCTCAGTTTAGTTATTTTAGCTTCTAGGGTCAGTTCAGGCTTGACTTGGGATTTGATTTGGTGTTTTTTTTTTGGTGGTCCACGGTATGCGTAACACTCTCCTCCAACATCACATTTCAAAGGAATCGACTTTCTTCCTTGTCCAGCTTTCACACCCATACATAGTAATAGGAAATACAACGCCATGAATTAACTTGATCTTGGCTGCCGGTGACACATAATACAAACCATAGATATGATTAAAATATCCTATCCTCTAATGCAGTAGTGCCTAGGTCTTCATAGAACGGGTTGGGGGAAGAAGCTAATGCATGCCTCCGGGAAACCAAAGGTATGCATAAAAGTATTACCCCCCACCCCGCTCCGGGCCCCACTGAAGGAAAAATGGTGGCTGTTATCACCTCTTGACCCAGGTCTCCTACCAGCAGCTGAACTGGCAGCACTTCTCCTGACCTCAGGTGAGTGTCTGCCAATCTGATTGTCGGGGATAGTGTTGTTGTAGCCGGCAGGGGTCTGGGCACGTCCAGGCTGGGTGTCAGCTCCAGACATTTGAATATATATCTTGCTCTGTCTCTCTTTTTTGAAGTATCGTAAGCCCTACTTTTCCTGGCTTGGAGGAAGAGGAAATTAAAAAGCGGTCTTCTTCAACAGGTGCACGTGTGCACATCTTTACAGACCCCACCCCAGCTACACCATTCCATCTGCTAGCTTTTGTGCTGACTCACAGAGAAGGGAAAATCTTGATCCCCCCTCCCTTTGTGATTCCTTGTTTCCCTACATGGAAAACAATATTCTATCACATACTGGTCTTGTAAATGGGCCACTTGCTCCCCACAGCATTATGAAACAATAGCAAAAACATTTGCATTCTTGATAGGGTTGCCAGCTGGCCACTGGCATCCTGTGGGAGGGACGCAAGGGGAACAGCTGCACAATGGCAAGACATTCATTTCTGGGGTGAACCTGGATGTGATGTCACATTGCTCTAGGTTTCAGTGGAAACTCTTTTCACCATAAAACATCTGATGAATTCTAGAGCTGTGTGACATCACTTCTGGGTTTGCTCGGGAAATGACAATATGCTCTTGAGAATGGTGATTTTTGCTACAAACCCCACCCCCGCTGGCCTGCCAAGAACAGACACCCTGTGAGGTAGGTGGGGCTGAGAGATCCAAGGTCACCCACCTGGCTTCATGTGTAGGAGTGGGGAAACACATCCAGTTCACCAGATTTGTGTTTGCCACTCATGTGGAGGAGTGGGGAATCAAACCCGGTTATCCAGATCAGCGTCCACTGATCCAAACCACCGCTCTTCACCACTACACCACGCTGGCTCTCTGAAGGCTTACTGTTAGTTAAGCAGCTTGAATTGGATTCAGAAATCAATAGGCTGCCACTACAATTGTGTTGAGTAAGCTGTGTTCTTCTTATGATGGTCTACTCTGTTTAGCATCAGCTGCAACTTCTCAGTATTTCTTGATGGCAGCCTCATGTAAAATGCATTGCAGCAGTCAGCTTTGCTACGTTCTGCTTTACTAATGACAACTGTCAGAGCCTTTCTGGGACAGGCGTTTTAGGCATAGAAGGCACAACTGGCCATTGCTTGTCAACCACATGTGACAGCCATTTTGACCTACCCTGATAACTGGCACATCCCATGTCCACCTACCATGGTTAAAGGATCAGGACGCCAAAGTGTACATTCTTTCCAAGGTCATTTGCAAATCTCCATCTCCAACCTGATTGCCGATTAAGGTAGCATTAAGTACTGTTAATATTTAGTTATCCTGAAAGCTCAGAGGGAAATTTTTGCATGTGAGCCTAATGGCCTGCTTCTGCTTTGTTAACCAGAAGCTCCAGAGCGTTGGTATCCACATCAGCCTTTTCCTTGGTATTAGTGCATTAGTGCTGTTGGCCAGAAGATGGCACTGTTTCACTGTGCCAAATGAAGCATCGCTGCGGCCGGAGCGCTCCCCCCCCCCACGAACACACAGTGACACAAGGGTTAAAAAGATTAAGTTTTATTAGATTTAATTTTCAATTTTGTCACTTAATAGATCAAAAGTGGAATAACCTTGTCGCTCCATAAACTGGCTTTTTACATTACTGCAGTTAGCTCACATTTTCCAAGGTGGTGTCTATTAAGCGGAGGTAGAGTCCTAATGAGGTTGCTGTACGTATTTTTTTTAAGGTGCATTTCGTGCTGTAGGCCTGGGTAAACATCCAGACAAATGCAATTACTTTCTTGATTGACTTCATTGTTTTTTTGGGTTTTTTTTTTTTTTGTAAATCATTTTGTCTAGCAAGACTGTTTGGCCAAATTATACTGGGCTACATGACCCATTGCTTGAGACATGGGTATTTGCACCACCTTCTCATCGCAGTATTATTAGAACACTGACTTGATTTTTTTCAGGCTTGGATTGAAACTTGTAAGAAAATCAGGCCTGTGTTTCCTGCACTTAGCAAAATATTGGGGGGGGGGAGAGGAATGACCATCATGGCCAGTTTCGAGAAGCATTCATTCATGAAAAAAGGTTGTGTCCAAATAAAGCTCCCTAGCGTTAGGGCGTTAGCAACGTGCTGGAGATTGGGCTCTTTCTCTGTCCAATCAGAGCAGGAGACGTTTTCTTTCCTTACGGTCCATGTTAGCTTGTGGTTCTCAATGATAAGCTGGAAGTAGAGTGTACTACAGAGTTGTGTTTTTACTTTCCGTGGTGTGTCATCTTACAAAAAAGCCCACCTCGGGTGGCTGAAAGGGGACTTAAGGGGGGAAAATCTTCTCCTAAAGCTGCTGCTCTTTTCCCCTTTCAGAATTATCCTTTGGCAGGTAAGGAGGTGGCGAGCGTAGGCACTTGCAGGCAGCTTGGCAGACTGCATGCTTTTTAGAGGGTCGAGCAGAATATTTTGGCGTAAAATGTTTTGGCTTCCAAATAAAGGCCATCTCCTCGTTGCCGCATAATTTAAATGTCTTATAGCACTTGGTGCATTATGCACCCTTTATTTCAGCAGCAGTGGTTGATATCTTCCTCATCCGAGCAGTGCTCAGGGTTATTGTCTTTGTTCAAATGTAAAATAAGAGGATATGTGGTTCTTTGTAGTTATGTATAAAACATCAAATTAACTTGACTGCATGGAACTCACTTTAGTACTATTTGGAACGGCTTTGAGGTATGGACAAGAGCACCATTTATGTTTTTAATTCTCAAGTTCTGGTTCTATATGACTTGTTTTGAATAGAGACACGATGTGTAAGACACAGTGTGCTGTCTTGTCCTTTGTAACTTGCCATGATATTGGACAAAAGCTTTTCATTTTTAAATGTGAGGCAGGGTCTTCAGTTTTTCTAAAGCTGTTGTTAAGTTAGCTGGTATCAAGACACAGTCAAATGTAGTGATATAAAAGTATAATTCTGGAATTTTCAGGACATAGTTAATGTTGGGATTGCAGTTGAGAATGTTGCCTTGTTCGTGCACCTGATCACTTGTTGTAAGAAGTTACTGGATGGAGAAAAGAAAAGGTAAAATGTATTGCTGTTATTCCTCCATATTTTGAAGTCGAGAGAAATTTGAAGACTGCGTCCAAATGCCTTGAACCCTGAATCTATTCTCTTTCTCCCTTTGTCTCTCCCTCTCTCTGAATATGCATATGTATGTATTCAATAGTATTTTTCCATTTGCAGGGTTTCCCAAGCTTTGCATTTGAACCAGTAAGGCATCTGCTAAGACTTGTTAGCTGTAGTTGATTCATGCTAATTATTTTTATTACGGCATAATTGGATTGCACAGTGTTGGAAAGACTGACTTACTGCCCAGTACTGCTTATCTCCTTTGGACTAGATGTTGGCTTTCAAACATTTCTGGACTACAGAGCGAACTACTGGACCGGGCAGCAATTTGACATGAACAGCGGATGGAGGATCAACTGCTTTCCCCCTTTTGGCGTACCTTAAGGCCATTTCACTGACTCCCTCTCTTAGAGGTTACGTAAAAATGATGCCCGTGCTGGGACTGCAGATGCTTGAAAACTTCGAATTAGCAAATAACCTTCAAGTTTGCCATCTAGCAGGTTCTATACGGTTGCTTCGCCACCTATGCCTAGTGGTGTTTTCTGCTGTGTTAGATCATCAGCGAATGGAAGCTAAAAGAAGATGCGTTTATTGTTGATCACAGAAGATTTCTTAACGGGAGAGAACTTTCCTTTTTTACTTACAGTTCACTTGCTTAACTCCTGGCTCAGGCCCCAAGGACTGAATCTCATCTGCCAGAAAAATACTCTTTCCTCCTTGAATCTTGGAATTGTTCACTCTCCCTGACATGTAGAGCTGATGCCAAAAATCTGTTTCCTTCAGCGCTCTATACCAAGTTAGATCTGTTAGATGCATGTTATTCTTTCTTGGTGGAGTGGTAATAAAGGTCTGTATCGTATTCACATGAAATAGGAAAAGCAAACGAATTGGCATTGTAAATGTTAATGTTTAGGATTTGGAAACTTTAGGACTTCAGCTATCTAAAGAGACCGTGTTTCCCATCAGTTTTCAGGCAAACCGTCATTTCATGCATGTCTTGCAGTCATACTGCCAAATAGCCTGGTAGGTCCAAGAAGGCCATCCCCATTTAGAACTCCTTGAGGAGATGAACTAGCAGCTGCCAGAGTAGTATCTGAATAATGAATAGCAGTTTTAATTATTAGATTTGCATAGTACTTCTTTTCTGACAGCTGAAAGATACTCCCCCCCCCCGAATTAAAATTAACAGTAGTAGTAGAAAGTACTGTGGAGTCACAGCTGACTTATGGCGACCCCGTAGGGTTTTCAGGGCAAGAGACGTTCGGAGGTGGTTTGCCATTGCCTGCCTCCGTGTGGGCTGAGAGAGTTCTGAGAGAACCGTGTCTGGCCCAAAGTCACCCATCAAGCTTCATGTGGAGGAGTGGGGAAATGAACCGGTTCTCCAGATTAGTCTGCCGCTCTTAACCACCATACCCCGCTGGCTCTCATTAAAATTATAGGCATTCTTCATTCTTGCACAGTTACCTTTTAAGGTGGGTCGAAAGTAAGACTTAATGCTCTCAGGTGATAAATCAGCCCTTGTGTTTCTTTTGAGTAATTGATTTTGGGTGGGCCTACCGATCAGAAGATGATGAACCCAGGAGCAGTGACCCTATGCAATGATGCAATGGACAACCTGCTTGAAAGGCATGAAATTCTGAAGCAGCTGAATGATCCGGTGCATCTGTGCAGAGATACCGCTGATATTTGCCTCCAGTGGAGGTTGATGAGAAAGACGTGTCAAATCAGTAAATCATCAAGAAATACAGCAGCAATTTCTTTACCCCCCCCCCCTGCAGCTGCAGGAGGCCGCCCCAGGCGGCAGGAAGCGGCGGCGCGGCCATGGGGTATAATTCCATAGAGTCCACCTTCCAAAGCAGCCATTTTCTCCAGGTGACCTGATCTCTGTTGCCTTGAAATCAGTTGTAATAGTGGGAAATCTCCAGCCACCACCTGGAGTTTGGCAACCCTGGTTTATGGGGTGGTTTGCCATTGCCTTCCCCAGTTATCTACACTTTACCCTCAGCAAACTGGGTACTCATTTTACCGACCTCGGAAGGATGGAAGGCTGAGTCAACTTGGAGCTGGCTATGTGAAACCAACTTCCGTCGGGATCAAACTCAGGTCGTGAGCAGAGCTTGGACTGCAGTACTGCAGTTTTACCACTCTGCGCCATGAGGCTTAGGCATTTACATTGCCTTTTGGTAGCCTTAGGCAATCTGGATCTGACTTTTTTTCTTGATCAGTTGTCCAGTGTTAATTAATTAAAATGTATACCCCCCTTTTTTCCTATTGGTTCAGGGCAGCTGGTGTACTGCATCTCTTTTTTTTTTTTTGGCTGGCATGACAACCTCTGAAAGCATCTTGTGCTTCTTTTGGCAGGTGGCATCCCTGTTTAAAACAGAGTACACTACAAACTGGTGCATGTGCAGCCGTATATCTGCAGCCCAATATAGCTGCTTCCATTGTTTGTTTTTAGCAGCAAATAGTAGAAATACCATATATAAGGGTAGAAGCTGTGACTCAGCGGTAGAGCATCTGCTTGGCATGCAGAAGGTCCCAGGTTCAATCCCTGGCATCTCCAGTTAAAGGGACAAGGCAAGTAGGCGATGCGAAAGACTCCGCCTGAGACCCTGGAGAGCTGCTGCCGGTCTGAGTAGACATTACTAACTTTGATGGACCAAGGGTCTGATTCAGTATAAGGCAGCTTGATGTGTTCAAGTGTACACTGCCAAACAGGTGCCAGTGGATCTCTTATTGTGTGGCTTCCCTCTTGCATCTACACATCTTAAATATATGAGGTTTAAGTACTGGGTAGAATATTAAAGCATCAAGTAGGCAAACAGACAGGGAACACCAACAGCCGATAAAAACTAACAAAAGCATTACTTCATAAATCGACAGAGATAAATTAAAAGGAAGCAAGTAGAGATAGAATCATTGTTCCTTCTAGAACAAGGCAGTCTGTCAGTTTCCAGTATGCCGCTGTTGGAACAGAATGGGGTTGGATCCAACCAGTTTTTTGTGTGGCTTTTTTTTGTTTTGCTCATCCAGGCTCCCTTCTGACTACAGTTGGCATTCCATATGGCTTTGTATATGCAAGAAGAAGAAGAGTTGATTTTTATATGCTGACTTTCTCTACCACTTAAGGAAGAATCAAACCGGCTTACAATCACCTTCCCTCCCCCTCCCCACAACAGACACCCTGTGAGGTAGGGCGGGCTGAGAGAGTTCAGAGAGAACTGTGACTAGCCCAAGGTCACCCAGCTGGCTTCATGTGGAGGAGGGGGGAATCAAACCCAGTTCTCCTGATCAGAGACCACCGCTCTTTATCACTACACCATGCTAGCTCTGGTGTAGTGCAAGTCCCATGATCTCCAGTATAAAAAATTTTTGGGGTGGTCAAAGGGGGATCTTTACTTTCTTTTTTTTACCAGTAGAAAACTTGGTTGGGTATAACCCACTGTGTTTAGCAGTGACCAGCCAGATATTCATAGGAAGCCCACAAGCAGGGAATAAAGACATCCCCCCTTCTTGTTGGCATCCCAATCCCAGCAGCAACTGGTATTCAGTGTTGCTCTGCTTCTAGACGTGGAAGTTTTATTTAGCTGTCTTGTAAGCCAGTGACGATCGCCACATCTTCTGCCATTGAATTCCATATGTTGTAGATGTACTGTATGAAGAAATCTGTATTTGTGGATTTACTGGTAATCAATTACATTGCTAATGATGTTTGCTCTTTCTTGCTATTCTAGCTCTAAATACCATTTTTTGAGATGGGCTGTCCAGAACCAAACATCATTCTAAACGTGGTCAGATCCTGGATGAAAGACCCTTTTCCTTTCCTTTGAACTTTATCCCTTCCTTAATAGCTGGTACGGAATAGTCCCCATTTGCTAATGTTGCTCACTTATTTGATGATAATACACTTGGTATTATCAGTGGCCCGTTCAGACACTATCAGTATGTCTGAAATTGTGTGTGTGTGTGGGGTTGTTGTTTTGTTCAATGTTTTATCACTTGAATCTCATTTTTCATTTAGTTATTAGGTCAACCAAGTTTGACTGATCCATAATGAGACCATTCAACCTTTTATCCCACGGCTCCCATGTTTAGTTAGGAGCCTCTGTGGAGGGACTTTATTGCAAGGTTTTTGGAAGAAGAAGTAAATAATTCCTACGAGAGAGCCAGCATGGTGTAGTGGTAAAGAGCTGTGGTTTGGAGCCGTGGACTCTGATCTGGAGAACTGGGTATTGATTCTCCACTCCTCCATATGAGCGGTGGACGCTAATCTGGAGAACCGGGTTGGGTTCCCCACTCCTCCACATGAAGCCAACTGGGTGACCTTGGGCTAGTCACAGCTCTCTTAGAGCTCTCTCATCCTCACCTACCTCACAGGGTGTCTGTTGTGGGGAGGAGAAGGGAAGGTGATTGTAAGCTGGTTTGATTCTTCCTTAAATGCTAGAAAAAGTTGGCATATAAAAACCAACACTTCTTCTACTTCTACGACTATTACATCATCAATCCTGTCTTATTGACAGGATTTGTCTTGCATGTGCTTAATAATTTTAGGTTTCACAAAGTTTCTACCAAATTACTGGGAACAGATGTCGTGCTGAAATGCATATAACATCCTGGCTCCAATAGACTGTCGGCTTTTTCAGTTCTCCGGTAAGGAGACCACTTTTTGCAAAGAGCTGTACATTTTTGTTATGAGATCAGCAGTTTTGTATTTGATTCTTTAGAGACGTATGCTTTCTCGACCTGATGATAACTTGTTAGCCGTTTAGTTTGTCAAGCAGCCCTGGAACCTCACCTCACCATTCACTTTGCATTACGATTTCAAACATCCTCACTGCAAAAAAACTCTTGAGCCACGGATGTCTCTGCAGCATTGTCCACTATGGAGACATCAATAATTCATTTCTCTGTCCTCCTTCAGTGATTCCTGCGCTTTTTCTCCCAAATGGTCTGACTGTCAACTTGGCTGATGTCTGTTGTTGTTAGTATTCAAGGTATATGTCATAATGTAGTTAGCAACAGTCTCCTCATACTTTTCCACTTGCATTATTGTCGACTTGTGTTTATATTGCCGGAGTCTAGTGTTTGTGTCTTTTATGCTCTGTGATATATATTCAGTCAGTCATGATTATTGTGCATGGCCATAGGCCTTTACAATCAAGACAATATTACAACAACTTAAAATATGTATAAAACCATTAAAAGTCGTAAGATTAAAATACACCAATTTGGCTTCTTACCTCATTCGATGGCTTTCTTTGCCCTGATTTTCCTGGCCGCAAGGCCATAAAGGGCCATTTTCTGGTGGGGAAAGGGTCAATATCGGAAAGCAAGAAAATTAGTTTATTGGCATTAGATAATAAGTGGAAAGTGGAAAAAATGTTTGCCAGGAATTTATTCCAAGGGTCGATGTGGAGAGGGCAGGCCAGGATGCAATGGAGTTATCTTCCACTGAGCTACCACATATACAGATACATTGAGCCCCGTTTTTTTCCGCAGAACGACTGGCAAGAAGCTCTGTGGGCATAATTTGAAATCACAGTGATGTGAGAGCTGCTCTAAGATTATGTTATCTACCAGATAAGAAGATCTGAGATGATCTTTTTATCATTTTATACCACAGGGCTGATTTCGTTTGGGCAGTTAGATGGCTATCAATTAGAGCATCTTCCTTGTAAATCCATTCCCACAGGTCTAAATTATTCCCTGTGGGCCGGAGCATGTCATTTGGGATGGTAAAGCGGGAAATAATAATTTCAAGGAAATCTGAATGCTCTGTAACCTTGTTTTGAAATAACTGAAAACTACATTTACTGAGTGAATCAGTGTTATAATATATACTGTATATAAGCTTCTGTTGAGGTTTTTTTTTTAAAAATTGCAGGTATAAATTATTTAAAACACTTAGCCCTGTACAAAATATCAAGATGTATACAGAGTTGTGTGTGTGTGTGTGTGTGTGCAAGAATATATCAAGAGGCACCATCATACTACTCCTGCTGTCGATAATTTACATATGGGGATGCAACATCTGTTTTGAGTTTTTATGGATTTGCAGGAGTTGACTTGGTGACAGATGGTTAGCTGTAAAGGTGATACCAATGAAGCAACAAAGGAGACTGCAGCCAAGAAATCAGAAGGAGATTGAGACTAGGAAAGGCAGCCGTGAAGGAGCTAGAACTGATTCTGAAGTGTAAGGATGTGTCACTGGTGACCAAGATCAAATTAATTAATGCCATAATATTCCCTATTACTATGAATGGCTGTGAAAGTTGGACAGCGAAGAAAGCTGACAGGAAACGTAGATTCCTTTGAAATGTGGTGTGGGAGGAGAGTTGTATGGATGCCATAGACAGCCAAAAAGACAAATCAGTGGGTTCTAGATCAAATCAAGCCTGAACTGTCCCTAAAAGCTGAAATGACTAAACTATCATACTTTGGTCACATTATGAGAAGACAAGACTCATTGGGAAAGGCAATCATGGTAGGGACAATTGAAGGCAGCAGGAAAAGAGGAAGACCCAACATGAGACGGATTGACTGTATAAGGAAGCCACGACCCTCATTTTGCCAGACCTGAGCAAGGCTGTTAAAGATAGGACATTTTGGAGGAGTTTAGCTGATTTATAACCCACCCTTTCCTGGCAAAGCTGGACTCAGGGCAGCTTACAACACAACAGTCAATAATAAATATAATATAAAATAAGGTTAAAATATTATAATTAAAACAATAAATGGTACCCTGATATAATTTACAGCATTAATCTCTAATATAGGGGGAAGTTATCACCTATATGGTGATGTTGGACCAAAAAATAACAATAAGGGGGCGATCAAAAGGTGGAGGGGATCTAACAGGTCCAGTAGGAAAAGAGGGAAAGAAAGAAATGAACCAAAGAAAAAGAGAAAGGAAGAAGGGAGGGAAGGAAAGGGGAAGGCCAGCTAACATGTAAAACCGTCACTGCCCTCATCCGTAGGCCTGGTGGACCATTGATTCATAGGGTCACCATGAGGTGGAAGCAACTTGACGGCACTTAACACACACGCACGGTGAGCAGATCTTACAATCACATCATTTGATATACAAAGGAAGACTGCAACAACTTGGAAAAACTCAGTTCTGTTTAATAAGCTGCCTTCCTGAGAGCCACCATGGTGTAATGGTTAACAGCGGTGGACTCTAATCTGGAGAACCAGGTTCGATTTGCCCACTCCTCCATGTGAAGCCTGCTGGATGACCTTGGGCCAGTCACTGTCCTCTCTGAACTCTCTCAGCTGCATGGGGGAGGCGAGGCGATCGTAAGCCGCTTCAAGACTCCTTACGATAGAGAAAAGTAGGGTATAAAAACCAACTCTTTTTCATTCATTCTCTGTACTTTACAATGGTCCTTTGGTAACCACCAGTCTTGTGGCACCTTGAAAGCTTACAACTTGTTATTACAGCAAAAACCTTTGAGAACTAGAGCCACCTACTTCAAAAGTAGATCCTCACTATGCAGGCTTTAAAGCAGGTAGTGCCAAGGTGCTATCATGAGGTGTGGGAAGGATAGACTGAAGTGTAATTTGGTAAAACTTGAATTTAATCAAGAAAAATACAGAGGCTATTCACTAGTTATTTTAGTCTAGTTAACACCTGTAATGGGTGTGAAGGCACAGGTTTTGTGAACATATAGCGAGAGTGAGAGTTGTCTGCTGCTCGTACCTATAAAATGGAAGCACGTGGCACTTTGCGATTCTGCAATATTTTCTTTGAACTGTGTCTCCAAGTGTGAAGGGAAACATTCACAATATTCATTAACTTTCACTGTGCAGGCTAAGAGTAGACTGTCCAGTGGACTGAAACTGCCTCTAATCAATAAAAGCAATGACAATGAACCCTTGCTCCCACGGGCCCCACATTGGGGATCCCTGCGGTAAAGGATATGCTCTAGAAAAGACTCCTTAAGATGTGTATATATTTTTATACTGCATTCTCCCTCCCCCCAAAAAATATGCAAGGTGGTTACCAGAAAAACAATACAGTAAAACTTGTACCGTGCATAGAAAACTGTGCCAGTGTGATTTTGTGTGCCTAGTGTATAAGTAAAGTGTGCTCCCTTCGTAAAAGAGCACGACAACATGGATGAAATCCACGTTGAGGAGTTGAACCACAGGCATTGTTCAATTTTGACAAGACCAGAAGGGCTGGTCTTTCACACTAACAGTAGTTGTTATGAACGAACATAGTCTTAAACGTGGTAACGCCAGATCTCTGTGTTCACAGTTCTGCACTTCTTGATTTTGTGTGTGTGGCCTTCCTGATTCCCCTGGGATTATTATGTAGCAGGTGTCATGGGATAGTGAAACACCTCTGTGATGTTGGGAAACTAACAAGGATTCTTGCCTTTATGATGATTTGTAATGGTGATGGTTGTTTTTTTTTGGGGGGGGGGGGAAACAAGCTTTCCTGTTCAAGGAAACAGAGTTTGATGTGCTGCTGCATCTACCTTTCAGAATACACTTCCTGCTGTCTTTAAGCATTCTGCATAAAATATATTCTTCTCTTGAGCTTTTGTTTACACATGGGAAGGTACAGTGGCATTTCCAGCGTTGCACATACATTAGACTTGACAGCTACTTGCTTACAAATACGGTTTCCCATTATTGGGGGGGATATGTTCCTTGCTTTCATTTTCAGCTCCCAGAGGTCTTCGTTCTGAGCCAACAAGATAAACCTGCCTTTCTATACTCTTCAGTTACGGTGGTTTAGTGATCTCTTCCTTTCCGGCGCGCACCGTGTAGAATTCAGGAGCCTGAAAAAAAACTTTTTGCCCCAAACAATGAAGCAAATATTTGTCTCTCTTGTTTTCTGAATCTGGGGCCAGGTGGCTTGCCATGAAATTTCAAAGTGTAGGGTAAGGTTAGCTCCAGCATACCTAATGCTTGGGCTGCAGTTCTATCTCCCTTATGAGGGCTGTTTTTGGTAGATAGCATATTGAACCTTATGACATACATTTTAATGAGTACATTTACTTTTACCGCCTGCTGGAATCTGGAATGACTGATGACCTGAAATGAATGGGTGTGCTGGGTATTAATACTGCATGTTTCCATCCAGACAGCAGCCTTTCAGTTTGACATGCCTGTCGTCAAAGTAAATTAATGTTTAAAGCCCAAATACTTCATGTTCAGCTAGAGCCCGCAACATTCGTAATAATCTTGGGAGAATGCATTTAACAAAATTGCTGAGTCCTTTTTTTTTTTTGTATCCTTGATTTACAGGATGCATAGGTAAGGTTAGTAACGCTAGATAACCAGACTTAATTTAAATTGTCACTATTGCTTTTAAGCCTCTGAAATATCTTTATGAACAGTATTTGAAGTAATCTGGGGAGGGGGAGGGCCAGTTGATCCAATTCCTGTGCATTTTAATGTTAAGATGCAGCAGCGCGCAAACACACTGTACGTTGGTCATCTCAAATATTTAATGTCAGTATCTAATGACCTGCTTTTTATTGAGGGAGCGTCTGTTGTATTCTAGCTTCCTATCTTTAAAAAGTTACCAGGTTTAGTAAAGAGCTGTCTTTGGAGTTTTCCTTGAAAGTCCAATTGAATGCAATATATTTTTGTTCCGCTTTGGGCTTTTCAGCCTTGAAGCTTGCTTCAACTTGCGCTGTGTGAGACACTCTTCGGTTTTTAAAACTGTAATGTCAGTATTTCTGCTTTTCTGCTCCTTCCTGTAAGGTTGCTAAGTTTAAAACTGGTTCCTCTAAAAGGTAAAGGTCCCCTGTGCAAGCACCGGGTCATTCCTGACCCATGGGGTGATGTCACACCCCTATGTTTACTAGGCAGACTTTATTTATTTACGGGGTGGTTTGCCAGTGCCTTCCCCAGTCATCTTCCCTTTACCCCCAGCAGGCTGGGTACTCATTTTACTGACCTTGGAAGGATGGAAGGCTGAGTCAACCTTGAGCCGGCTACCTGAAACCAACTTCTGTCGGGATCAAACTCAGGTCGTGAGCAGAGCTTGGACTGCAGTACTGCAGCTTACCACTCTGCACCACGGGGCTCCTGGTTCCTCTAACTGCCCTTTTAATATCAGTTTGATCTCCAGCAAGTGTTTTGCTCCATGCCATAAAAAGCTGGTTCAACTGTCCATTTCTGCACATTACTACTCTAAGAAGGGATAGCACGTTTTTTTCTTGGCCAGTTGGCAACCTAACTTTCCTGTTTTATCTATGCCTATATATATATATATTTTTAAATTAAAAGATTAAAAAAAAATTAAAAAAAGAATTGGGGAGGGGCTGTGGCTCAGTGGTAGAGCATTTGCTTGGCATGCAAAAGGTCCCAGGTTCAATCCCCGGCATCTCCAATTAAAGGGACTAGGCAAGTAGGTGATGTGAAAGACCTCTGCTTGAGACCCTGGAGAGCCGCTGCCGTCTGAGCAGACAATACTGACTTTGATGGACCAAGGGTCTGATTCAGTACAAGGCAGCTTCATGTGACAAAAGAAATGTGTGGATATGCCTCTACTAAGACCTATCTTAAGTTGATCTGTGATCTAGTCTTAGGTCCTGACCTGTTGACAACCATAATCCATTTAAGTTGTATATTAATGAGTCTGAATGTAAATGTGTCTAAAGACCTGAATGAATCCAGGCCCAGAAATGAGTGCTTGGATCCTAACTCTTCTGTTTTAGCAGCATGCCCTTCAGTGCAGAGTGCGTTTCTCTGGCATTGGATGATCTCTGCTGCGCTCCTTGCAGGGAGCAGAAAGTGCTTAGTATTGGGGGGTGAACAGTTGTAATGTAGCAGCCTCCCAAGCTGAGTACGGGTTGTGGAAATAGAAGAAAGTGTAGGAATCTAAGCCATTGTAATGGCAGCGTTCTGCCTTAGGAAATAAAATCATTACAATGCGCCGCAGCTAAATGAGTTTGGAGTGCTGAGGGAGATTTATTATGTGTCTAGTGAACATGGGATGTAACTTTCTGAATGGATCTAGATTGCAGTATTAGGCAGACTTGTTCAGGTATTTGTGGGGCCCTGCGTTGATAGCTCCTTCCTTTTCTATTTCCCAAGCAATAGGAGCCTTCATTCATTTCATAGGCAAGACCAGAATGCAAAGTATTAAGTGGAGAACCTTTTTTTTCTAAATGAAATAAAATCCAGCAGCATATTTGAAATACTTTGATTGCTTGAGAGAGCATGAGTGATTGGTAGACAGAGGTGGGAAACTGCAGAGGGACAAGGAATGTAGCAGTAGGCTTGGGATTGGTTTTGTTAGTTAACTGATTTGTGGACAGTAGAATCTGGCATGGCATTTTTTTGTAGAATTGTAAAATTGAAAAAAGTCAATCTCCGATAAACGTACTGTTCACTGTAAAATATAAAGAATACCATAACACTGGTTGCTGCTGAGCAGCTTTTCTTCTCTCACAATAAATAACTTCACTGGGTCTTTTGACTAGCTCTTCTCCCCCCTAAAAAACTGCGCCCTCCAATAATAATCAAGCCATATATGCCCATGGGTAACCAGGTGACTCTGTGTAGAGGCCCTCAGTAGTGTAGAGGCACAAATACCAACATTAATTTAGCCATATGAAGAAGAGGTTGGTTTTTACACCCCAATTTTCTTTGCCTTTAAGGAGTCTCAAACTGGCTTACATTTGCTTTCTCTTCCTCTCCCCACAACAGACACCTTGTGAGGTAGGTGGGGCTCAGAGAGTTCGGAGAGAACTGTGACTAGCCCAAGGCCACCCATCAGGCTTCAAGTGTAGGAGTGGGGAAACAAACCTGGTTCACCAGATTCTAGCTGTATCTGAAGAAGTGAGCTGTGGCTTATGAAAGCTCATGCCCTCGCAGAAATTTTGTTTGTCTTTAAGGTGCTACTGGACTCTGTTCTTTTCTACTGGGTCACCAGGTTAGAGTCCACTGCTCATGTGGAGGAGTGGGGAATCAAACTCGCTTCTCCAGATTGGGGTCCACCACTCCTAATTACTACACCACGCTGGCTATGGATACTAATTTCAGATCTAGAGCAGAAATCAAAGCACAGGGCTAGTTCAGGGTCTACCTACACCTCCCTGGGCATTTGTGTGCATTAGTTAAAACTTGGCTAGTATCCTACCTTAGGCTGGAGGAAGTTCTCCAGTCTAAGGAGCCCTTGGCTAGAGGAAGACTTCAAATTTTGCTGAGCGGAGTGATGGGATACCGGCCATTATGTTAATTTTTGTTTGAACATAAGAAAGGCCCTGCTGGATCAGTCCAAGGCCCATCAAGTCCAGCTGTCGGTTCACACAGTGGTCAACCAGGTGCCTCTAGGAAGCCCACAAACAAGAAGACTGCAGCAGCACCATCCTGCCTGTGTTCCACAGCACCCAAGATAATAGGCATGCTCCTCTGATCCTGGAGAGAATAGGTATGCATCATGACTAGTATCCATTTTGACTAGTAGCCATGAATACCCCTCTCCTCCAGGAACATGTCCACTCCCCTCTTAAAGCCTTCCAAGTTGGCAGCCATCACTACATCCTGGGACAGGGAGTTCCACAATTTAACTGCGAACACATTGACTGTCTTCCTGCTTTAGAAAAACTGGCTTCACAAACGGAGTCCTATGCAGAATTACTACAGTGTAAGCGCATTGCTATCAGTGGGCTTAGACTGGAGTAACTCAGCACTGATTGCACTGTTAGGCCGCTTGTAAAAATTCTGAAGTGTAACAATTGCTCAAACAGACAGGTCGTTTTGTTCAAACAAGAATACCAGCGAGGCAGTTATTTTCGAGTGCATGGCCTAATATTGAATGCAATGACCGCAAGTGGCTGCTTCCTGTATTTCAGTTTTTGTTGTCGACTTAAATATTGTTTTATCACAGTTGGGCTCTAGCTGTGCTGCATAGCGTTTCATCTCTGAGCTACTGAACGCCAGTATCTTCATTGCGAATGGACTTGTTCCGAGGTCCATCACCGTTGTTGTTGTGTTCTTTTTCCTCCCACACGATGCAGGTGTAAATAAAGGGCTGGCATCTGTCTCAGGATTAGCAGTTCTGCCCACTAACCTGTAAGACCCTTTCAAATATATGCCACAGCATTTTTTCCTGTGGTCAGATAGACGTGACCTACATTGAAAGGGCCCTGTGGGTATGCCTGGTGCATCAGTGTCAGTTTGGATTCTCTGCAGTATGTTTCAGATGCTTCTTGGCAGCTCCCACATTTGGGGAAGACGTGAGGAAGCTTCATTGCTATGAAATGCGTAGTTGCTCGCTGGTGGTGGAACGAGGATTTGTGTTCCTGGGAAAGATTGTATGCACAGAGCTTCTTGCCAACCCTTCTGCCTCTGCAGAATGTGGGGCCTTTGTACACCTTTTGTGGGGCAGGTGGTAACATAGTACCTGTAAATATTCCTGCCCACATTTAAATGCCTTATACAAATAACTGTTAGGAACTGTTCTCAGTTTGGAAAGCATTCCAAGAATTTTTCACCCTGTGGAAAATTCTTCTGCCACACAGAGATAAGAACAATGGTTCCCAGTCAATAAAGAGTCCCAGTCAATAAAGAGCCAGTGTGGTGTAGTGGTTAAGAGCGGTGGTTTGCAGCAGTGGACTCTGATCTGGAGAACTGGGTTTGATTCCCCACTCCTCCACATGAGCGGCGGAGGCTAATCTGATGAACTGGGTTGGTTTCCCCACTCCTACACATGAAGCCAGCTGGGTGACCTTGGCCGAGTTGCACTCTCTCAGCCTCACCCACCTCACAGGGTGTCTGTTGTGGAGAAGGGAAGGTGATTGTAGCCAGGTTTGATTCTCCCTTAAGTGGTACAGAAAGTCGGCATATAAAAAAACAGCTCTTCTTCCTCTTCTTCTTCCTCCTGCTGCTGCTGCTTTGGAATCTTTCCTTACTTATGTATTTTTTGTTTATCCCATCCTCCAAGGAGCTCCGAACAGCATATATCTTGTATTTTACCTTCACAGCAACCCTATGAGATAGATTAGCTTGAAAGAGGGTGACTGACCAACATTCACCTAGCAAGCATCAATGGAGTTTTGAACCCAAGGTCAACTTTCTGATGGCTGTGTCTGGCATGCTTGCACTTGGAGATCATGAGTTGGGTCCAGCATGAGTTTGCAGACCGGAGTTTTGAAATAGTTTCCTCTTCTCTAATAACCTTTAGAACAGCCAATGCTGTGGCTGGAGAGCATTCCAGAAGAGCATGCCCTTGGAGGGGATGCAGCATGAAGAGAAATCGATCATTTTCGCTGGTGTGAGAACAAACTAAGCTCAGCTCCATCTGTGCAAATGTGAGAGAGAACATTCCTGCCAAGTCCACCATTTTGCTGTGCTTCTCCATGTTAACATAAGAACGTAAGAGAGGCCATGCTGGATCAGATCAAGGTCCATCAAGTCCAGCAGTCTGTTCACAAAGTGGCCAACTAGGAAGCCCACAAACAAGACAACTGCAGCAGCACCATCCTGCCTGTATTCCAAAGCACCTAATGTAATAGGCCTGCTCCTCTGATCCTGGAGAGAATAAGTATGCATCATGACTAGTATCCATTTTTACTAGTAGCCATGGATAGCCCTCTCCTCCATGAACATATCCACTCCCCTCTTAAAGCCTTCCAAGTTGGCAGCCATTACTACATCCTGGGGCAGGGAGTTCCACAATTTAACTATGCATTGTGTGAAGAAATGCTTCCTTTTACCTGTTTTGAATCTCTCACCCTCCAGCTTCAGCTTGTTGCATAGTGTACTGTTGAAGAAGGGCCTGGCCATTGGCAAATAGCAGTTTGGGGGACTGCTGGAAAAGGGAAGACCAATAAAAATCGCATTTATGAACTTGTTCGGTTTACAGAAACGGGGATCCATCCTAATTGTTTATTTTTTCTTTGAAGTGCAGGCATTTATAAAATGTGGCATTCTTTGCCCTAGCTATAGTAAAAGAACTTATTCTGTGCTTCACATGTCATGTTTATGTAGGGAAAATATCAAAGATCTCCTAGCTTGGCTAATGCTGACATTTGGCCATGCAAACTGATGTAAAGTAAAAGCAAAGTTAACTTCCTTTAGCCTTGGAGTGAAATTTAGAAAGGATTTTTTTTTTCTTTTTGCTGGCTTAGTTGCTAATCAACCCAGTAAGTCGGGCACAGCGCAGTGGTGAGGTTTGAACAACTTGTAATATTGTGGGAAAGGCAGGCTTATGATTTGCTTTTGGCTCAATCAAGATGTCACAAAAACTGAACAGCAGGAGGCAATCCAGGGAGTGCTTTTCTAGCTGGCTTTTTGCTGACTTTTGCAGCAACTGCTTGTGCTCCGATGGATAGCCTGCCTCGCAGTGGAAAAAACCGAGAGGAACAGCCCCCCCATTGTTTTGATTCGAGATCTCTTTGCAAGCGCGCAGACGGTTACTCTCGGTCTCCCTCCCCACCCCCCTTGGCAGTAACCAAACCTCCTGTGCGTTTGTCTACCTGCCATCCGAGTCATATTTATTTTCTTTTTGTGTCCCAGTTGCAAAGTAGATAAAAGGTGAAAGCAGTTCAAGCAGTAAAAAGAAACAGTTTTGTGTTCTATGGATGTTCCGCTTTAAATATTAGTAAATCATTGCTGCAGTCTTCTTTTATCAGATGTTTGCACAAAAGAAACACCCTGTTAGAATGATACTTGAAGCGGACCATCTGCTGTGGTTCTCAGTGTTGTCAGAGTGATAAGAAATAAGAGTACCACAAAAGCTTGCTCTTGTGTGTATGTGTGTGTGTGTGTGTGTAGTACAGCTAGGATTTAGGTGGAGTGCAGCTGCAGAAAGTCAGCTGGCTTTTCTCAGTATCTGTCAGGAGGGATGCTTTAAACGAGGGATTGTTTGGGTGCATACTACTAGCACACTCCATTTTTATTAGAATCAGAATCATAGAATAATAGAGTTGGCTGGAACCACCAGGGTCATCTAGTCCAACCTCCTGCACAATGCAGGAAATTCCAAACTACCTCCCCTACACACCCCAGTGAACCATACTCCATGCCCAGAAGATGACCAAGGTGCCCTCCCTCTCATGATCTGCCTCAGGTCATAGAATCAGCATTGCTGACAGATGGCCATCTAGTTTCTGCTTAAAAACCTCCAGGGAAGGAGAGCTTACCACCTCCCGAGGAAGCCTGTTCCACTGAGGAACCGCTCTAATGGTTAGAAAATTCTTCCTAATGTCTAGACGGAAACTCTTCTGATTTAATTTCAACCCCTTGAAGGTCCAACCTTCTGGGGCAACAGAAAACAACTCGGCACCTTCCTCTATATGACAGCCCTTCAGGTACTTGAAGATGGTTATCATATCACCTCTCAGTCTCCTCTTCAGGCTAAACATACCCAGCTCCTTCAGCCTTTTCTCATAGGACTTGGTCTATAGTTCTATAGGTTCTATAGTTTTGTTTTGTTTTTAAATCAGGTTTGTTAACAAGGCTGGCCAAACGGTAACTTGTGAACAAAATGTGACTCCTGAACATTAGAACTGCTGATCCCCTTCTGTCTTCCAACGCTTCCTTCCTCTGGAATCCCATTTACTCTGGCATGGTAACTGCCTTGGTAACATCTCAATTAGATTACTGCAATGCGCTGTCTGTGGGGCTGCCCTTGAAGACTTTCTGGAAGCTGCAGCTTGTGCAGAATGCTGTGGCCAGAGTGTTCACTGGAAGAAGAAGAGTTGGTTTTTATATGCTGACTTTCTCTACCACTTAAGGCAGAATCAAACCAGCTTACAATCACCTTCCCTTCCCCTCTCCTGTGAGATAGGTAGGGCTGAGAGAGCTCTTAATAGAACTGTGACTAGCCCAAGGTCACCCAGCTGGCCTTATGTGTAGGAGTGGGGAAACCAACCCAGTTCACCAGATTAGCTTCCGCCACTCATATGGAGGAGTGGGGAATTGAATCGGATTCTCCAGATCAGAGTCCACTGCTCCAAACCACAGCTCTTAACCACTGTACCACACTGGCTCTCACACTGGAGTGGGTCTTAGGGACCATATCACTCCAGTCTTGGGCCAAATACATTGGCTTCCAGTTTGCTTTCAGGCTCAGTTCAGGGTGCTGCTATTGACCTTTAAACCTTGTCTGTCCTGGGACCAGCATACTTTAAGGACCACCTTCTGTCTTATGAATCTATCTCCCTCTATCGGTGTCTTCCAACAGTTGGTGAAGACTTTTGGTATTCACTTGGTATACCTCCAATAACCATTATTGGCCCTCCTCCCTGATTCTGGTATTGTTTGTTTGTTTTTATTGAGTTATTTTGTAATTTTTAATGTTTTCTGTACACCCCCTTGTAAACCCTGACTGGGTGGAAAGGCAGCATTAAAATGATTTAAATAATAAATAAATGACGTTTCCTCTCAGCTGGCTAGTTACTTGGTCCCACAGGAGTTGCAGAGAACGGACTCCGTTTTTGTATGTGCACAACTGCCAGATACAACTTTGGATTTGATTCTCTTATGTTGTAAAAACAGCTCTGCAACATGTTATGATGAATGTTTGGGGAGGGCAGCCAGTCTAGCTGTTACGGTGGTCTGGTGGGCTTGGAATGTTATCGAATGGCATGGAGGCGCTTCAGTTTGTAAATTGTATTTCTGTTATCTAGAATTCATTGTAAGGCTTGTTTGAACCTTCTTGTTTTTTTTTATCATTTATGTATTACAGTAGATTGTGCCACAGGATTTTCTGCTTCTCAGCAAATGCCTTTGGCAGCTTAGCAGGGAGTCCCTCTTAGCAGTTCTGCACTAAGGATTAAGTACTATTTTCATAAATGTATAATATATAAGCTTTCTTATTTTGAAATACCGTAGGGTGAAAGGCATTGCTGGAAAAGCTTGTAGTTTCCAGGGAGTTCACTCACAGTGCATCTTGTCTGGATATTTTTAAACTTTTGAGTTTATTAAAATACTCAACTGGTTTTAAATCAAGCATTTTTTTAGATGTAGACATTTGCTAACGTAGGTGTGCTTCTAATTGAGCTGTCGACCTTGAATGTAATTTCCTTGGAGATGCTGTTTTCATACATTAAGATGACAGTTTCCATTGTTAACTTTTGAAATTGCTCTAGATTTCCTGAATGGATTCCCCTTCCTGATTTCAGCTTAAAGTGTAATTACAAAATCTGAATTAATTTTCAGTATCCCACAAAGAGATGTTCTTTTTTTCCTGGCATCAGTCTTTGGTTTCAGTTACGACTCCCAGCCAAAGCTCTGAAGCTTTCTGAGCATGAGTATTTAGTTGCGAATCCTGCAGATTAATAACAGCAGGTAACCTGCACGGAATTATAGCCTCTTTCAGAGTAGTTGTAGATATAAATATCATTGCTGTAATGAGTAGTTCTAGCATGCTGTATTGGCTTATTCTATAGGCAGGACAGGTTCATGCATGTGTGTTTGTCATGTTGGAACTAGAGTATCAACGCCACTCTCACATTTAAGATTCAAAGGTCGGTGATCCTCAACGTGATGCCGACGGGCACCAATATGTTTCCTGGCCACTGCAAACTTTTTGAGTTTTGGGGGATAAGGTTTTGGGAGAGCCAGCGTGGTGTAGTGGTTAAGAGCAGTGGTTTGGAGCGGTGGACTCTGATCTGGAGAACCGGGTTTGATTCCCCGCTCCTCCACATGAGCGGCAGAGGCTAATCTGGTGAACTGGATTTGTTTCCCCACTCCTACACATGAAGCCAGCTGGGTGACCTTGGGCTAGTCACAGCTCTTAGAGCTCTCTCAGCCACACCTACCTCACAGGGTGTCTGTTGTGGGGAAGGGAAGGAGATTGTAAGCCAGTTTGATTCTCCCTGAAGTGGTAGAGGAAGTCAGCATATAAAAACTAACTCTTCTTTTTCGTCTTCCTCGTCTTCTTCTTCCTCTTCTTCCACCATTTAAGGAAGAATCAAACTGGCTTACAATCTCCTTCCCCTCCCCACAATAGACACCCTGTGAGGTAGGTGGGGCTGAGAGAGCTGTGACTAGCCCAAGGTCACCCAGCTGGCTTCATGTGGAGGAGTGGGGAAACAAATCCAGTTCACCAGATTAGCCTCCGCCGCTCATGTGGAGGAGTGGGGAATCAAACCCGGTTCTCCAGATCAGACTCCACTGCTCCAAACCACCACTCTTAAACACTACACCATGCCAGAGGGCAACATCATGCTGCTGTGCTTCCATTCTGAAAAGATGATTGATGCTTGGGATCGGCATTTTTTTAATTGGTTTGTATGACAGGCAGGGTTGGTTCTCTAGTAACAACACGGAGCCCTTTGGGGAATAAATTCCAACAGTTGCCAGAAGCCTGTCTTCCCCAGAGTCTCTCTTGACCTTGCCTGGCTTTCCCACCCCCCCTTTCCTCTGACTTTTGTGCTCCTTTGGATTGTCAAGGCTGCCCCTTCCCTGGGTGCCACACTGGTACAGGTGTCCTCCATTCACTGCCTTGCTTCTCTTTGAGGGTTCTGGGCACTTAAAGCAGATTATTCAAATAGAAAGATATCCAGAGAGATCAGTAGGGGTGAGTGCAGCTCTGGGAACCGTGGGGAGGCCTGGAAAAGGGCCCATTGTCGAGAGGCCCATTGCTGAGAGCAGTAATGTCTTTACAGAGCTGGAGAGACTGACGGGGGGGAGGGGAATACCAGCCAAGCAGGCAGCACCCTCCCTTTATGGGGGAAGAAGAAGTTGCAAGGGGACCTGAGTCCAAGTCTCATAGCCAGGTTCCCTTTTATATTTCTTGAAAAGTGAACTTCATTATTTCTCATGGGACATATTGATTAGATCTAGACTCTGCCAAATTGGAATTGATTTAGATAATCTTGCTCTGGCCAATGAATCTTACATCTTTAAAAGAATCAAGCAACGTCTCCTTGATGTAGAATTGCAGAATTTTAACCCAGCTCTTCCCCCCATCTGCTCTCCGGCGGCCCTAGGCCTTAATAATGGATTGGGTAAAATGGCTAGGTATCTAGATAACCTAGAGATACCTTCTCAACGCCGCGCTTTTCTATTAGCTAGGGTTAATGCATTCCCATCTAGGATGCTCTTAGGCCGATACCTCCAGATCCCTAGACATGAACGCCTATGCACATGCGGTTTAAACTTGTTAGATACAATTGACCACATCCTTTTTGATTGCCCCTTCTATGTGACTCTGCGGGATAAACTGCTATCTACTTTGCTCCAGTACAAGACATACAGGAGTAATGAAGTGAAATGCAAATTTCTTTTGAGTGACCATGATCCTAAAATTACGGCTACTGTGGCTGAATTTCTTACAGGAGTTCATAAAGAACAAGAAAAGTTTTATTAACCCGACTTGTAACTTATATGTATTGCCCTTTGGAGGTATATTGTTGTTTTTTTCTATTTCTGTCTTTTGGTATGCCAATAAAGGTTAATGAAATGAAATGAAATGAGAGGCCCATTGCCGAGAGCAGAAATGTCTTTACAGACCTGGAGAGACTGACAGGGGGGGAGGGGAATACCAGCCAAGCAGGCAGCACCCTCCCTTCTTTATGGGGGAAGAAGAAGTTGCAAGGGGACCTGAGTCCAAGTCTCATAGCTTGACAGTCTTTTCCTGTGGACACGCAGGGAGAAAACCCTCAGCCTCCTTTGGAAACTGAAACCAAACATCGTCTCTTCCACTAGATCAAAATGCTTATTCCAGTTTTTCTTTATTTACCTGGAGCAGGAGATGATTCAGACGAGTCCAGGAAGGAAGCTTGGCCTGGAACCTCCAACATTTGTGTTGGGCCTTGTCACCAGGGCAGCCATTTTGGGATGGACTCACCCCCACTTCCCCAGTAGTCATGTTGTGGTGGCACGTACTACCCTTTCTCTTGTTTCCAATAGTGCCCACAGGCACAACATGATTGGGAACCACTGTCATAGACAGTCGACTCATGTTGTTTTTGAGAGCCTTTTGGGATGCAAAGCAGACTAAATATAGGGTTGGATCCCATGACTCCCTTCTGCTAAGTTTTCTTTTAAGGCAGAAATAATTCCTCTGATGGAGAATGACTCCGGATAGAGAAAAGTCTCTGTTGAAGGAAGACTTGTGGGAAGAAAGTCCTAGTGCCCAGTTTAGTGGAAGGAAGTCATAGGATCCAACCCAATTTAAATACGATCATGCATTCCAATGACAATCATCAAATGAGAAAATATCTGTTGATAAACAAACATGCCTGAGTGGAAGCTGTTGCAGTGGAGTGATAAAAATATGCTTCTAATGAATAGAAACTAATTGACCAGGTCCTCCCACACAACCTCTCCTCTGCTCCACTTGCTTGCCTCTCTCCGTAAAGTATAATTAAAAGGGGCTTTTGTCTGTAACTTCCTATTTGTGCTCTAATTGTTGCCATTAATATTAATAAGAGAGCCTGTGTTAATGTAAAAAAGATACGGTACTTCGAAAGCTGACGAAGAAGATTAGCCATGCCTGTTACCACAGTGTTTTAGTATGCTGTCAGACTGAGCGCTCTAATGCAGTGGTACTTTGGAGAACCGGGTTCGATTCCCCACTTGTCCACATGAGCGGTGGACTCTAACCAGGTGAACCAGATTGGATTCCTCGCTCCTCCACATGAAACCTGCTGGGTGACCTTGGGTTAGTCCCAGTACTCTCTGAACTCTCTCAGCCCCACCTACCTCACAAGGTGTCTGTTGTGGGGAAGGGAAGGTGATTGTAAGACGGTTTGAGGCGCTTTACGGTAGAGAAAATCAGGCTATGAAAACCAACTTTTCTTCCTCCTCTTCCTCTTCTTCCTCTTCTTCTCTGCAGTTCACAGAGAGGGCTGCCTCTCACCTTCCTCATCCTCACCTTCCTCATCCTCACCTTTTCCCATGCTGTCTTCTCACTCCTCAGCAGGAGGCACAGCAGCTCGGGTCAGAGAGTGAGATCTACTAAGGTGCCCAGAGGACAGCAAGCTGGCCATGGAGAAAGGGGAGTAAAACGGTCACCGCCCCCACTGCGGCCAGCTTGCCCTTTTCCTGGGTGGCTGACGTGGTGGGGGTTTTACACTGTTTTCTTTACAGCCCGCTTTCTCCTTTCTTGGCAGCTGATAGTGGGGAAATGAATATCCCCAGCCATGTCAGACACATAGCATCTACCCAGCAAAATCAAAGTGAAGAAAACGTCTTGAAAAACTGAGTTGAGGAAGTCAAGGAAGGAACAATATTGATAGGCCGGGAGAAGCATACATGGGAAAGCTATATGTGGCATTTATTCCTACAGGACTCTCTCCAGAAATTTGTTTCCTGAGTGTCTTCATAAATTGCATCCAAACAAGGACCGTACAATAGCTACTTCCTCCTGTCCCTGTGTACACCTGTTCCTCACAAATCAGGCATATTTTCCATGTAGCAAATGTTAAGTTTGACAAGAGCCATCCGTTATAATTTTTTCTGTGGCCCAACCCATGCAAACTTACTTATGCAAACACACCATACTTTATACAAATATCCTGTTTAGCAATTTTGAAGAATTCAACAAGGGTTCTTTAATGCACTTTGCATAATAAGCCAGCCACCTGATATTGCCCATTGTCAGAGGTTCAGCTGTTGATATGAAAAAAAATATTATCTTGCATGAAATGAAAAGGTGGTGTGACAAATCCCGTTCCCAGGATAAATCCTTTCATGGCTATTTCCATGCACTTTGCATGTCCTCTCCTGCTTAACATAAGCCCACACGGTATTTGCAGTTAAGAGATTTGCATAATATTTGCCTGTGTGCTTGCTTAGTGAAAAGAGATGAATCTGGCCCAACGCTAACGAAGCAAAAGCTGCTTTAGTGCACAGTTGGAAACTTGTCAACGTGTACAGAACAAAGATGAAAATGGCTTGCATTGTAACAACATTTTAAGGTTCAAAAAGAATACAAGTATTCTGACTGCAGTTGTGACTGCATGACCTTTCCCTTACAAGAAAAAAAAAACTTGGTGGATGGCATGTTTCCAAATGCAACATCTGCAATCTCGAAAGGACATTATCTTGAGTTTATTTTTGATTGCAGGAGCAGAAGAAAAAGTACAGGTCATGCACTAGTTTCTTGTTTATTACCCCCCCCCCCAATTTATGGGGAATTTCTGTTCTTGTTTGTGTTTCTTTTACTCACATTATTACTTACCATTACTTAAGGCTTGTCAGCTACTGTTTTCAGTATTGGCAAAAGAGGGTTGATAAAAACAAACGCCATTCAGGGTCACACCAGTGGCCCGTGTAACTCGGCCTAGCAGCCGTGGGTTGCCCGATATCCCAGCGAAATCCCGTTCAGGGTATGATGGTACATGCCACTTTTGGAAGTCAAAGAGATGCAGCTTTCATATTCAGGGATTCATTGGACGTTTGGCTGCCGTAGCTTGTAGCCACCATAGTCCTGCTCCCAGTAGTTAGGGTTGCCAACCTCCAGGTATTAGCTGGAGATCTCCTGCTATTACAACTGATCTCCAGCCGATAGAGATCAGTTCACCTGGGGAAAATGACCACTTTGGCGACTGGACTCTATGGCATTGAAGTCCCTCCCCTCCCCGAACTCTGCCCTCCTCAGACTCCTCCCCAGAAACCTCCAGCTGGTGGCGAAGAGGGACCTGGCAACCCTACCAGTAGTAATGAACTTTTCCCTCTCCCCTCCCTTGTACTAGTAGATTTTTTGTTTTCTCTGCATGTGCTTAGATATAAGTTTCCTTCATGAAGTGCTCGGGCAGTACATGGAGCGCTGTATGCTCAGATCTGTGAGGATGGAAAAATTTGGCTTCATATTTCTTGCTGATGTAGCAGCTTTCACTATTAACTTATTTGTTCCTGCCTCTTCTCACATGCTAGCAATTTTCCTTCTGACAAATATAAGGAAATGGAGGGAAATAATTACTTTGACTTCTGACTGAGTAGACTTTTCTGACAGACAGACCGACCAAGTATGAATGTAAATTAAAGAGGGTCTTCTGGACTTTAAGAGACACTGCTGTAAAAAGTGCAAAACCACAAAAGTTTGAAAAGAAAAATTGGGGTTACTCCCATCCTGTGCATTTTTCTTTCTTAGAAAAATAGTAGAGAATATGGGTTGGATCCCAAAATACCCTGTGTTGCGTGGAAGACAGGTCTGCTCATTCTAGTGGTGGTCTGCAGGTTCCCAGGTAAAACTGGAAAGTTCACTTCCATGAGCAGAGCCCCACCCATGGCCCTTTTTCTCTTAGGAAAAGCAATTCAGTTTAAACAGTCCAAAGAAGAGGAGGAGGAGGAGTTGGTTTTTATATGCCGATTTACTCTACCTTTTAAGGAGAATCAAACCGGCTTACAATCTCCTGCCCTTCCTCTCCCCACAACAGATACCTTGTGAGGTAGGTGGGGTGAGAGACTTCAGAGAGAGCTATGACTAGCCCAAGGTCACCCAGCAGGCTTCATGTGCAGGAGTGGGGAAACCAACCTGGTTGTCCAGATTAGAGTCCACCGCTCTTAACCACTATACCACACTGGTTCTCCATGGACAGTGGTACTCCATTACTTACTTGAGAATTCTGTTGGAAATGAAATGCCAGTACATTGGGATGAGCAATGTCCCTTGGCACAGGTTAAAATGCTGAGGATTTCAGCTGAATTTCAAAACTGATATGCTTATGTGGCTGCCCTACAGAGTATGGTGACTAACTTCACAGTTAAGCAGTAATCCTCAGAATATGCATTGTTGTGATGGCATGCAAAAGTGAACAGCATAAGCATATCTACACCCGCTTCTTTTACAAAGCACGTAGGGCAGGTGAATTCCATTGTGCTACAGTTTCAATTGTAATCGTATTGAATTTTATGTAGATTGTGGTGGGCAATATTCATTTAAGTGAGTAGTTCCTGTTTTACCCCTGCTGTAACCCTTGACCTCCAGGTCTGTTCAGTTGTTCTATCACAGGAATGTTTCCTGCCCTGTAGCATCCATGCAGAGTGAAAGATCATGTGTCTCAGGTGGCCTGTATAGCAAGCTGTTGCTACGTAACCACACTGAAACACAGCGTTCACTATATTAAAAGAGGTCCAAATGTTTTACAGCTTCAGCTTTCAGTCTTCCATTTCAAAAAGGTAATAACATGAAGACTATTGACTTAAGTAATGATGTAGCTGGAATGGGAGGAGCCTCAGAATTGTAGTTCACAATTTTTACAATCAATGGTGAAACAAATCTGTTGATAAAAGTTACTTGAGAGCCAGCATGGTGTAGTGGTTAAGAGCAGTGGTTTGCAGTGGTGGACTCTAATCTGGAGAACCGGGTTTGATTCCCCACTCCTCCACATGAGTGGCGGAGGCTAATCCGGCGAACTGGGTTGGTTTCCACACTCCTACACATGAAGCCAGCTGGGTGACCTTGGGCTAGACACAGTTCTATTAAGAGCTCTCTCAGCCCCACCTACCTCACAGGGTGTCTGTTGTGGGGAGGGGGAGGCAATTGTAAGCCAGTTTGATTCTTTCTTAAGTGGTAGAGAAAGTCGGCATATAAAAACCAACTCTTCTCCTTCAAATCATACGTTGGTCCTGTGGCTCTATGATAACAAAGTTACAGTTAGTAGTAATTTTAATTTTGCTTAATAGATGTATTAATCATTTGAAATAGTTTATAAATTAGCGTTTGAACATTTTTGTGTGCAGATTGCTAAATGACCTTTTCCAGTTAATTCAGCTGGAATGGCATTTCTAATTGCATGAAATAATTAGCCCATATGGGTAAAAAGTCTGTCTTGAAGTGGATATTCGGCAAATGCATAATTGTCTTGCTTGTACCACAAAGTAACTCTCTGTGACAAGGTGACTGTAGTGTTGCAAAATTCTGCACCTGTTCCAACTCCATAATAATAATAAAAATGAACCAGATAGTGTCAACAGTGTGCTGTAAATCTGTATGAATTTATTTCATTAAAATTTCTGTCTTAGGACAACTAATTCCAGTGACCAGTTCTAGATGGTTCTTCTTAGGGACTTGGCTGTATGGTCAACGCGTGGTGGCTCATTCTTAGATGTATGCACGTACAGGTATGTTTATGTGTTCACAGTAACCTGACGTGAGAGTCTCAGTTCCTCGACAAAGAACCTCAAAGGAAGACGAGTATGAAAGTGCCCAAAAGAGACTTTTTCAAAGCTTTGATGCTGCCTCCTTCCCTGGGTTGAACTGAGACTTAAGATAATAACAGTTATAGTGAGAGAAAAATCCTAACACAACCTGTCACTCCTCGTCCATTACAGATAAGAAGTAGCTTAGTATAACTAATGGATGGTCTCCATTTTTTCTGATCGTATTTGAGTTATGCATGATGATATTTTGCTCTGTACTTCCTGTGTTTCATGATCCTTGGACTCTGCTCCCCCCCACTTTCCCCCCTCCAAATCGTCTACATAAAATGAAGTTAGGATTCAGACATACAATCTGAATAATTGGTCCTCGGAAATAAAACATTGTTAGTCTGTGGCCCCTTTCACACTGCCCTTGTGATCCGGTTGAACAGCGGGTTGCTAACAGGTTTTTTGCGTCAGTTCAGATACAACCGGGTCGGCTCCTGGCTGCTAACAGATTTTTTTAACTTGTTCAGACAAAGCCAGTGGTGTCCCATTGGCATCATGGGGCTCTGTCGCTTTTTCTGGAAACTTCTTTCTCCTGTTTTTAGTTCTTCTTTGCGCTTCTTAATCACTCCAGTGTGCTTTGGAGCATTTCCAAAAGGGACTGCTATTTTTCCCCCTGCCTTTTTTGGAGGTGCGTTCTTTTCCAGCTTTTTTTTTTTAACATCCTGAGCTTTGCGCTATAGCAGTATAGCACCATAGCAATCTAATGCATCCAAATGCTGGCAATATAGCAATTCAGTGCTATATCACCAGCATTCGGATGCATTGGATTGCTATGGTGCTATAGCACAAATCTCAGAACGTTAAAAAAGCTGGAAAAGAATGCTTCGCCAAAAAAGTTAAAGAAAACAATAGCGACACTGTTTCAATTGGCCAGAGCACTTTAGAGACAGCTCATAGATGGATTAAAATTAGCTATATGAACACCAATTTCTGTATCGCTTTACTCGGAAACGAGCCAATGATAGATGACCCCCGGTTTAGAACGGTAATCTGAAAGGGGCCTCTAAGGTGCCACAAAACTCCTTTTTTGTTTTTACACCAAGAGACTAAGACAGCTACCTCAGAGGAATTCCTTAGTTTTGTATCAGGGTAAGTGATCTGAAGCACATTCTTTACCTTCTGTAGGGAGAGGCATTGAAAATGGAAGAGAAGTTGCCAGTAATAACCTGTGGGAATAAAGAGAAAAATGGATGAAAACTGAAACACTTCAAAATTCTTTGGAAATAAAAACTCCTGACCTCAGATAATTAAGAGCTGTTCTTCATCCACATTTGTAGAAAGAAGTACTGTGTTTTATTTTACTCCTTAGAAGGTATCCTACAAGGAAATGGAAAAGACCAAAGGATTTCTGTGCCATATTTTCTTTTGTTCATTTCCTTGTTTTTAGAAGTGTTAAAATGTTTTCTGCTTGGCTTCTTCTTACATCACAACGTTATTGAGCAACAAGTATGTTGCAGGTTAGTGACTCTTCTAATTCAGGATATTTCACTTAGTATAGCAGAAACTTAATGTCTCCATGCATGAGATTCTACATAGATATTGCTTCCATGTAGGATATTGTATATTGTGTATAAGCTGTCACATGTGATAAGTGCACAAGTGTCTGTTTTGCTGTGTTGACACTTGATAGAATATCTTGATTATTGGCAAGCTCCCACAGTGTGTACATACACACATTCATTGCATGTGATGGTATAATGCACAGAGTTCATGCAGTTTCTTACTCTATAGCAGGGGTGGGGAACGTCAGGCCCGGGGGCCATTTAAGGCCCGTGAAATCATTTAGTCTGGCCCTCCATGGGTCCTGGCAGATCTCTAGCTCAGAAGGATCTAAGACTGGTGATCTGCCCCTCCCGCAGACAGGAATAGCCTCTATTCAAAGCAGATGTGAGTTTGTTTTGCCAAGAAAAGGAACCTTCCCCCCCCCCTGCAGAAGAGTTGTTAGCTATTAAGCTGCTAGGGCCTTCCAAGAAATTGTGTTAACCCTTTCCCACTCGGGCCATGGAGAAACATATTCCCTCTGTACTACAAGAGGGCTGGGGGCGGAAGTGGCAACAATGGAGGGGTTAAAGGAGGCAGGGCCAGAATGCGCATGGGGGGGGCGTGAGTTCTTAGTCAGTGTGTCCTTATTTCATCTCTGCAGGCGGAGGTAGCAGGAGCTGGCTGTAGAATCCAGCCCCGACCATGCAGAGCAGGAGCAACTCTGGCTTGCGGCTGGATGGCTACGGCCAGCGGGTGCAACGCCCGGCAGGTGCAACAGAATGCTCCACTGGTTGGATGCCTGCTTGCTTGCCACGCGGGAGGGGGTCATCTGGGGCAGCTGCCTTCTTGGGGCTTGGTTGGCTAATTTTTAAGTTGATAATTTTGTACGGCTCGCGAATGATGTTATAAATATCCAAATGGCCCTTGGCGGAAAAAAGGTTCCCCACCCCTGCTCTATAGGAAATTTATGTGAGCATCTCTTCCTTTGGGTTGATATTGGGGTGGATCCAGCCATCCTCCAAGCAGTCTTGAGGATAGGCCGTTTCTGTTGCTTGTGTCCAGGGCTGAGAAGAAAACTGGTAGGGTTTGACCAAATATGAAGCCCCCCGACAAGTTCTTAAATAAGTGCTCAGCAAATTGATTGTGCAAACATAAATAGTTGTAAATGTTCATCTGCAAAAAAAAATCAACATTTATGCCTATGTTCCTATGAAACATGAGCAACAAACAATAAACATGGAGATTGCCTGATGTTCTCTGCTTCACAGTAGTCACTTTTGTGTCTGGTTTTGAATCAGTCTCATTCGTTTCAAAGAAAACTCCAATAAAAGAAAACACATACTTAGCCCTTGCTCGGTAGGAGAAAGATGGCTAATAATATTAAAAGATCACATAATTCATTCTTGAAAAAATACCAAGATGCATGTAAATACTGTTCAGGAAGCGTTTTGCATAGTCTGTTTTGTTAACTGTACATTTTTGTACTCTTTAACACCTGGCATGGATTGTAAGACTCACAAGTTCTCTTTTTAAAAAGGAGAGGAAACACGATAGGTTTCTAGCCCTCATAAGTGCAAAGATGTTGAAATATGCGAGATTCCAGTAGATCACCTAGGACCGAATTATGTCCAAGTGTATGTAACTGCTCTGTTTTCCTGTTAGTTCACCACCAGGGTTCACTCCAAGCTTTCAAACACTCTTGCTATAAAACAGTTGAAGTGTACCATTTGCTATGGCTGCAGGTTCATGTATTGCTACCTTGTCAAGCTTTGGGGTTCTGTTTTGGTACAGATCTTTGAATGTTAGAGAAGAATGATTTTTACAGTAATATTTTAAAAGGTTGACAATTGATTACAATTTTGTTTGTGGGTTAACTGACAGTTCAAAGCAATTAATAGATCAACCCTTAATCACACTGGAATGCCGTGGCAGGGTGTATGTACTCATCTGCACTGATTCTGCACTCCAGAGAGCTTTTTCCCCTCTTCATTTCTAAAGGTATACAAAAACTCTTGTTCAGTTTTCCCTCTGCTTTACGCAAAGACATTTGTAGAATAAGAAGAAGAGTTGATTTTTATATGTTGACTTTCTCTACCACTTAAGGAAGAATCAAACCGGCTTACAATCACCTTCCCTTCCCCTCCGCACAACAGACAACCTGTGAGGTAGGTGGAGCTGAGAGAGCTCTAAGAGAGCTGTGACTAGCCCAAGGTCACCCAGGTGGCTTCATGTGGAGGACCAGGGAAACCAACCCAGTTTACCAGATTAGAGTCCGCTGCTCATGTGGAGGAGTGGAGAATCATACCCGGTTCTCCAGATTAGAGTCCGCCGCTCCAAACCACCGCTCTTAACCACTACACCACGCTGGCTCTCACGAGTTTGACAAAAACATCACATTTGCTCCACTCATGGTACTTTGCATATGGGGGCAGACTGGGAGGCAAAAAATGCCCGAGTAAAGGGCCCTGATCTCCCATCCCCCAATGGGGCCAAAGGGAGGAGACAGCAGGCTTGCACTTGCCTCGCCCTATCAGGGGCTGCAGAGTTGCAGTGATGGGAGGTCCTGCCTGCCAGGTGAGAAGCTACCAACGCGCAGTTGGGGTGGTTTTGGCCCACCTTCCACAGGGCCGTCCTGCATGAGGTGAATTGTGACTTGCCTGGTGCTGGAGTGGTCCTGGCAGGGAGTGGCCACCCAGGGACTTTTCTTGGTGGCCTGGAGGGTCAATCCGCCCTGGTTGGCATCTGACCCACTGTATATTTGGAAGGCAACAACAATTTGTGGCATGGTTCCAAGAAGCAAGGGCAGCAGGACCAAGTGGGCAATTATAGTGTTGTTCTCACTCCTTCACTAGAACAAAGAAAAGCAGTACAGACTCAAAGGCCTGCATGCCGCCTCCAGTGCACCTCTAAAATGCTGGTTAAGTCCCTGAGATGCCCTCAGATGTGCCTTTTAATTTGTTCTCTATGCTCTAATGTTCTCTCTCTCGGTCTGCTTAATTTTTGTAAGTATTTTGGACTACATCTCTTCCATACTCAGCTATGGTGATTGATAATGGAGGCAGAACTACTTAAGGGGGGTGTAATTGAGAGTTTGTTGGTTTTTTTGGTATTAGAAGGCTTTTGGAACCCATGGGGATATGCTTTCTGGTGAACTCATTTTGGAATTTTCTCAAGCAATTCTGTTCGCTTAATACGCTAGGCTGGGAGATAACTTTTAAGCACTTCAAGGCTTTTATGTGGCTACTGGGTATGAGACCTTCAGCTCTGTATCTCTGAGTTTTCAGAAGACAGATATAGTAACGAAGGGTAAAGTATGAAGGTAATTCCGTGAAAGTCGATAACTAGCTGGCAGCTACAATTTAATAAGTGTTTGGACATCTCTGGCTCAGATGAGTTCCCTATATTTTAACCTCTCTCTCTATTTCTCTGTTAAAAGTGATAGTTGTAGTTTAAACCCAGACTCCATGTGGGATTAGATGTCGGGGGAAATATGTAGAAGCAAAGCATTTGAAATCAATATATTGCCTCTGGGTGCAACATAATACAGACAGAATTTACAGAAACGTAGGTTGGGAAATTGATATGGAAGCAGAATATGTTTCAGTTTATAAACTGACCTTGGCTCTTGTGAAAACATATGTATGGAAATGAGTGAGACCTGAAAAACTGCAAGTCAGCTTGTGTGTAGAGGTACAAAATAGCTGTGTTGGGGGGAATTCTAAGTTTGTAAAGTACGAATTCTATTTTTGTAGTGCAACATAAAATGCTTGGTGTGCTAGTTATGATGGCAGAAGCGCTTGAGGAAAAAAATTAATGTTCATATTGTGCTTTTAGGGAGATATAAGTTGTCTCATACTCCTTTTGATGAGCCTGCAATTCTCACTGGAAAACCTTTCCTACTGCAGAGTTTTTTACTATAACTGTTCAAGGTTTTGGTATGGTGGTCACTTGAATTGACTTTGGAGTCTGCGGCACTAGTTTTGGTCTTCTTTGATGCCATTATAGGGAAGGCGTGGACTGCCAAAAAACAAATCAGTGGGTTATAGATCAGATCAAGCCTGAACTGACCCTAGAAGCTAAAATGACTAAACTGAGGCTGTCATACTTTGGTCACATTATGAGAAGACAAGAGTCACTGGAAAAGACCATCATGCTAGGAAAAGTTGAAGGCAGCAGGAAAAGAGGAAGACCCAACAAGAGATTGATTGACTCTATAAAGGAAGCCAGGGCCCTCAGTTTGCAAGGCCTGAGCAAGGCTGTTAAGGATAGGATGTTTTGGAGGACGTTGATTCATAGGGTTCACCATGAGTCGGAAGCGACTTGACGGCACTTAACACACACACACATCCCATAAGGCCACATTAAGAATGATGATTGCACAGCCATAAGCTGCTTGGTGGTTTAAGAAGGGGAGCTGAATGATCCCCTCAGGCAGCTTGTGATGAGTAGGCCTCTGCCTGGCAGTGAGGGCTCAGAAGGAGGGTGGTCTGTGTGTATAAATGACCCATCAGCCAAGGAAGTTGCTGCTGCTTAGTGGTTCACGGAAGCAAAGGTCAGTGATCTACTAGACAGAAATGACATTGTAGCTGTGCTGATGGAAGAAAGAAGAATTTTTCCCTTTTCCATGTCGTCACTGGAGTGCTCCAAGCCACACGGCCATTAAATGATAGAAGTATGGGTCCTATGTGATCTCCTCAGGTAAGCTGTTCCACAGCAGAGAATGCACGTGTATGGACTGTTGCTGATCTTACCCCTTTGCAGAGTGGTACCCTCAGAAGACTTTGCTCAGATGATTAAAGCTCATGTAACAGAGCATAGTGGGAGAGGCAGTCCTACAGATGTGTGAGTCTGAGGCTATTAAGGGCTTTCTAGGTGAAAACCAGTACGTTGTACTGAACCTGGTAATTGATCCAATAACCAATGGGGTGGCTGCGAAGTGGGTGTGTAATACGCATGCTCTGCCTAGCACCCAATAACAATTGATCTGTGGCATTCTGTACCTACTGCTGCCTTTCCGCGGACTCCATTCACAAACAATGCAAAACAAATGATAAAAACGTTATCATATTTCTCAGTGTCTTTATCCCAGTGTCTTTACTACACACTTGATTTAGCTTAAAGGCTGAGAATCTATACACAGTGTGTCCTACAAGAAATCCAGCGAGGAAAGACCATTGACCTGCCAGGTCTCTGTGCAGTTATCCCTCCCTGCAGGCGGGTGGTACTGGTTTGGAGAGTAACATCTGTCCCTTTTGGTTTTCTAAAATAGAATGGAATCTGGTAATGAGAGGATAGGTTCTTAATATTGGAGCCTAATCCAGAAGTTTAGAGCAAAGAGCTAGATGGAAGAAAGCTGGGGTGGGTGGGTGGAGAGAAGCAAAATTCAGAAACCTAAACATGGGGAGGGGGAAGTTTTCTAAAGAGGGACATCAAGTTAAGTGTGGATAATGTGAGGGGATTTAATTAAGGAACTCATCGATATAGAGCAGTGGTTCCCAACCTTTTTTTGACCAGGGACCACTAGGACTTTTTTGTTCAGTGCAGGGACCCCAAGCTTCAAAATAAAAATTCCAAGAATTTGAAAATAAACTTTAATCATAACTGTTAGTTAAACATTAAGCTTAGAATAATATTTGAATATATATATATTATAATAGAGAACTTTTAATTGAAAATATTAATTTATTATGGGTTTATAACTTTGTTTCGCGGACCTTAATTTAGTTCTCGCCGACCCCTGGGGGTCCACGGACCCCTGGTTGGGAACCAGTGATATAGAGGATGCTCACTGGTTTAGCAAGCTGTGGCTATATTAATTTTGGCCATGTCAGGAAGCTGTAAAATGCCATATCTGCTACAGTCAGAATCCTTTATTCTCATATATAGGTTTCTGATGTCTTACTCTCATGTGACTGTGGGCCTTTTGAGGGTGCACCTCAAAGATGTGAAACATGGGGCAGAGCATGCGCCTAACTCCTTGCGATAGGGGTCTGTTTGTTTCTGTTCTAAGTTTCAGTTCTTGGAAACCCATTTGTACTGTCTGTTTTGCCTTCACTTCAACCAAGTTCAACAATTATCTGTCTTTTTTCGCCCAGACGATAAGTTAAGTGCAGTGCTATTTGAGGATACTCAGGCTGGTATCTAAAGAAGCAGTGAAATAAACAGAAATGCTTGCTGAGGGGAAAAGGGGCAGAGATACAAACAGAGATGTTAGCTAGAGCGCCTAAGTGTAAATATTTTGGTCCTTTCTGTGGATATCTATATTGATGATTCAGTTTTGTGTGTTTTTTACCAAGTTCTCCAGTTTCTGTTGCATAACGCTGCTAGTCGGTGCCTTAGAAAACCTCTTGTTGTGCTTGAGTTGTGCAGAAGCTCCCATGACATTTTGAGTTTCTTTAGACTCGGCAGCGTTTTATAAAAGTATGATGGTGTTGTGGTTTAAGTGCATTATTTCTTTCTTGGAAATGACATCCATGTTGCCTTGAATTATCCTTGTAAGATAAACAGTGGTGATTTTTGTATTGTTGGGTCCTTGGTTACCAGCATACACAACAGCACATATCCCATGATCTCTTAGCTGTCAGATATTGGAATACAGCTGTTTGTAGTGGCAGATGTGTTCAGGATTGGGGTATAAGGGGGGCAGTTTTGTTTTGTTTTTTTGAACCACTAAATTTGTTGCTGATCCTAATCTTTAAACAAAAAATTGAGAGTTGATTTCAATAGCCTCTCCTTTAGAATATTTGCAGTATAGGTCCTTAATAACAGTTAAACACAATGAATCTTCTGTGTTTAGTTCTCCCACTATTCAAAGCACTGTAGCACTTAACCTTTGGGGCGTCTGTTATGCAAATTTCTACCTGCTTCTTTGAATTTCTAAAGTATTACAGAGATGTAGATATGTTAATGGGAAAAGAAGAAGAAAGTTATGTGCAATTTTAGGGCAGTACTTTTTGTCTTGGTTAGATACAGTTCTAGCACAAAAATAAAAAAAATACTGTGGTAAACATATTTCTAATTTATGTTGCCATGTACATAAAAATAATATACATTCTCAGGAATTTTGTAAAATTTTATTTTGTTATTTGTAGTTTGCCTTTCTCACTGACACTGAAGGATGAGATATCCAGTAAACAATGTAATAGGATTAGGATTGCAGAAATCTGAGACAAAGCTGATACAAAGCATAAGCATCAACATGATGACATGTTAAAAGATGTAGAAATTGCAAAGTAAGATAATACATACTGCAACAGATATTACATGCACAGTGATATAGTCCACAGCCCCTTTCCTTTTAAAGAACCTTTTGGAACCATTCCATTATAGTATAGACCTATTACCTGCGTAAAAAATCCCTCCTGACTAATTCAGTTTTGCATAATTTGTGGAATGTCAGGCAGGCCATTCCATTTGCTTCTATGATGATTCCCTTACTTCCTTTTTCATTAACTGAGCAGCTCCTTTTTCTTCTTTTGTCTGCCTATTTCCCCCTCCCCCAGATGTTAAAATGTATATAGATATAGTCTGACCTAGCCTAGGAGGTGAGAAATTGAAAAACCCTTCATTGGTATATGCCTGAAGATGGCAAACAAGAGGCTGATATTAATAAACAACACATAAACTGTTTTATTTAATTCTTACAGGGAAATGGTCCATTCAGACTGTCAGGGAGGTTTCGGTTTTAAACTTGGCAGGTGAAAGGCAACAGGAATGAAGGAAACTTCTTATAACTATACACAATAGATAGTTTGTCACAAAAATATAGCTATTTTGTTCTACCGACAGGTGTTTGTAACTGTTGAGATCGCTTGGCTGTCACTCCTTAGTTAAGCAGGCATAAGCTTATTTGACACAAAATTTCTAAAGTCAGTGGAGGCAGGGTCATACACACAGGTTCCAATTTTCCTTCTTCAACACTTGATAGGGATCTCCCCCTTTTCCTTGGAGCTGTTTCCCTCAGGGAAGGACTACCGGTTTCACTTCCCTCTTTCAAGATCCTCCGCAATCCTACATTAATCTCTTTCTCCATTCCCCCCCCCTTCCTTCCTAACTGCCTCTCTCAACTGCCATTCTCTTATCAACACAACAACCTTCTGAGGTAGGTTATCCTGAGAGTGCATGTCTAGACCAAGGTCACCTAGGAAGCTTCCATTGACCAAGTAGGGATTCAAACCTGAATCCCCCAAGTGCTAGCCCAACACTTTGACTACTGTACCACACTGAAAACACTGACCTATGTATGGTTTGGGATGGTAGGAATGAGGCTTTGGCTCATATGCTATGCTTTGTTACTGATTCAGGTTAACGATATTTGGACAGTACTTTCTCAGATAACTTGTATGAAAGAGTTTTCCTGCATTTAAATCTAATGATTTCTTCCAGCAATTTTTAAACGAATGTAAACATTCCATTAAGGATGGCTACATATTAGTATTATTCTGATCACTGCACTAATTCATTTCTCTTTTTATAGGAGCTGAGGATGAAATTCTCATTGCTTAATGTATCTCATTGCTTAATGTTTCCCAGAGAATGCTTCAGAAGCAGACTTGTGGCTACTGAACAGCTGCACTGTGAAGAATCCGGCTGAGGACCACTTTAGAAACTCAATTAAGTAAGTTGCTGTCGCTTTGGGAAGAAATGAGATTGCATTTGTAAAGGAAATATCATTATTTAAAGGATGCCCATTGTAGTCCAAAAATAGCCTACCCTGTGCAAAACAGGATGAGTTTATATAGGAAACAAAGAAGACGTATTGATAGTGTTTGTGTGAATTGAATTATAGAAAATAATCTGTAGACTGTAAAGTTAATATATCAGATTCTTGTAGTCCACTGTCTTGAAAAACAAGTTCTAATTTATCTCCTTCATACCTTCATGGTGCTTAACGTACCACTCTTTCTCCAACAAGTTCAAAGTGGCTTGAAGGTTTATTTCCTAGCTGGTCTCTCATTGAGGCAGCTTGTTGGGAAAGCCTGATGTGCTTCAACATCAGAGTGGCATCCTCTTTGTTTCAGATAATTCCTTTTTAGCTGGTGGTGATAGACTGGCCCCTGTGCATGTTAGTGCCAGTCGCATTAATGCGGTGTTCCTAGGATTTCTGTCAGTTGACGTAAATAATACTGAGCTAGATGGATCAATGCTTTAAGGCAGCTTCATGAAAATCTGCATCTTATGTTAAGTGAATTAGAAATTGATTGCATTTTTAAAAACCCTGTCATCATAAGCTATTGCATGTTGGTTGCTCAGAGTCCTGCAAATAACCCACACCTGAGAGGAGAAGCAATTGTGCCAGGGTAGGCCAGTGGAGGGCGCCTTTGCATCACATCTGAGTCTAGGTCCGGCTTGGAGTACCCTTTCCTTGGACACTAGCTGCCACCTCTGAGTCCTGAGAGAGAAAAAAGCAGCGGCCAGCCTCTCTTGCTCATCAGACCTGATCCCAGCTCGCTGCTCTCTCTCTCTCTCTCTCTCTCTCTCTCTCTCTCTCTCTCTCTCTCGTCTCAGTTATCAGTTGCCATCGGTGAGGCCAGAGGAAATGAACCGCTCAGCCGTCTTACATTATTCCTGAACCCTGACCTTGTTGAGAGCAGCTTTCTTAGTGGAATGAGCAGTGCTTTTTCTTCTTCCCTTTCTTGCCGCTTTCCACAGGAGCGGTGGATGGAATTATAAACTTTCTCATGAACGGGCAGACTTTCACTTCAGCTGTAGCAACAAAAGCCACACTCTGTGGCTTAACTTGAATTAATTGGGTAATACCTATAGGGCTACCGTATAACAGTCCAAAAATTAATGTTGCCTGTTCTGTACTTACCACAGTTGCTACACTAACTGTTTCTAATGCTGATTTTTTAAAAAACCAGTGCAACCCAATATGCTTCTGACAGGGGGCCGTTTATCAGCAAGTAGAATAGGTAGGAGCATAATTCTCACTGTGTATCTAATGTAACCTTAAATGTAACCTTAAATATATTGCCTGTTTTTGTAGAGACGAGATTGTTACCCAACAATCACATGGCAGTTTATGCAATCAATTGTTTAGTGTGGCGTGCAGATGGGTATCTGTTGGAAGTGAGCATAAGCCATACTTATAATTCTAGTTAGGCAGCTGGTCCACTTGGAAGAATAAGGCCGTGGGGGGGGGGGGGGGGGAGGGAGAGCTGGATTGAACTGGTGTGCTGTAGCTAGTGGAGGAAGAATTACAGATTCCTCCTCTCCCATGCATTGTGTGCCCATTGTGGACAGAAGTACCCGCAGCCTGGCAATGAGTTCGCTCTTCTCTTGCCAAGAAAAACCTGCTTTCCTGAACACCAGCTGTTAGTGTGCTGTTAAGTATGCTGTGCTGGGCAGCCAATTATCCTGGTCAAAAAACCCTGACCCCTTTGGCTGCAGCTGTTACAAGTCTTACCCTTTTACAATGGTGGGTGCATGATTTGGAGCAGAGGGGCACTTGCTCAAAACGATCAGAAATACTCCCCACTCATCTCAACTGCTTTGTCTGTCTTCTACAATGTTACTGAACCTGAATCAGTTTGTGACTGAAACACTTCTGCCCCGCAGAATGGCAGAGTGGCCTGGTCGTTGGGGTATCAGAGAGCCACAGATGGCCCTCTGTCTCTGGGGAAACTGAGCTTATGAGAGTAAGTGGGATAAATATCCCTCAGTAAACTCAATACCCAGATTAGTTAAAGTGGAAATTTATTAATTCCAAGTTGATAGAAATGATATTTCACCATACACAGAAAACCACTGTTTTTCTCATCCCAAGGACTGTAATTCTCCCCTGCCCTACTTCAGCAGGTCTATTGATAATGCTCTACAGCAATCGTCCTGAACACATGAATCTGTCTTATATTAAACTAGACCATTGGTGTATCAAGGTCAGTATTATCTATTCTGACCAGCAGTAGCTCTCCAGGGTCTCAGGTAGTCATCTTCCACATCACCTACTACTTGATCCGTTGAACTGGGAAGACCTGGGGTTTTCTGAAGGCAAAGCACATGCTTTACTGATGAGGCATGATTCCACCCCAGCCTTTTCAGACCTGGGACCCACCCTGCAAGCACACAGCAAGAAATCATGTGACATCAGGACTATGTGGCAGGAAGTCTGAGATCCAGAACTGTTGCTTCAGGATATTAAAGCCAGGACTGTAGGAAGTAGACCAAGAGATCTGGGTACAGAAAAACAATCAGAAGGTGTACCACAGTGAAGAATGACTCTGGGTGGAACAATAGAGGAATCTTCTGTGCTGCTTGAGTGACTTTGCCTTGCTGTCCTGCTGCTTCTCTCAGCATGCATACAACAAGAACCGGGAGGTATGGCACCCTTGCTCTCTACACATAGTAACTGGCCCTTTCAAAAAGCAGCAAAAAAGTTGTGGTTCTACAGGGAATCTGCAACCCATTCTCATGTATTCAAGGTCATTGGTCCATAGGGCCTTTGATCATACTTTCATATTCACTCAGCTCCAACTTTTTGTGCCCTTTTTATCAATACATGCACCAACATCTAGCTCATAGTGCTCAGGGTGCCCCTAGCAATCAAACTACTTGTGGAATGAGTAATTCTAACTTTGATGCTTCTAACCACTGGTGCCCCGTCTTTAAATATCTGGCACCAAATTTTCAAGTCATGAAGCATCCCGATTGACTTGGTCGTAACTTTGAATGGCCATCTATGCAGCCACACAACATGCTCTCCTACATCTGTTGGTGTCTCGCCTTAGTAGTCTGACACTTCCATTCCTGGGCAGAAGGAATTAAGTAGGAAAGCAATTAACAAACACTTTGGGGCACACATACGTGGGCTTCTATTGGGTAGGAGGAACAGAAGTACCAGCACCTCAGTTAGAACTAGATAACTTGGAGATCTTCAGTGAAGATAAAAAATACAGTTGTGTGAATGCATATTTGACCACTTGAAAGCTGTTAGAGATTGCTGGATACAGATGAATGAGTCCTTTTAATGAACTCTGCAGTAAACATATCCTAATACATCTAAAAACTAAATTATATGGACATGTTATGGACAACTTTGTCGTTCTTATGGATTGAGGTCACACTGTGAGCTAAGCAAAATGGCCTGATGGTGCCATTGTTTAGCACTCTTGAGCTTGCCTACCTCTGTTCAGATTTATGGCACAGGTTTTGAAAAAGGTACTTATACATTCACTAAGAAGTTATTGTCCAGTTTTAAGGTCCAGTCTTATTTCCCATTTTGGTACCCATTTTGGCCTTTTATGGAAGACTGAAAGGCAGCTTAAAATGCTGAGTGCTATGGGGAGCGGCTGTGGCTCAGTTTGTAGAGCATCTGCTTGGCATGCAGAAGGTCCCAGGTTCAATCCCTGGCATCTCCAGTTAAAGGGACCAGGCAAGTAGGTGATGTGAAAGACCTCTACCTGAGACCCTGGAGAGCCGCTGCTGGTCTGAGTAGACAATACTGACTGATGGACCAAGGGTCTGATTCAGTATGAGGTAGCTTCTTGTGTACATGGTAAAAGAGTACTAAATTTATGCGGAAATTGCAAAATGCCTGGTCCTGTCTTAAAAAGCAGCTTGTTTTCTCTTTATTTTTTATTACTTTGGGTCCCTGCATCATTTTTCCACCTCCCTTTTATCCTCACAACAATCCTGTGAGGTAGGTTAGACAGAGTGTGTGGCTGGCCCAGCCAGCTTCCGTGGCAGAGTAGGAATTCAAACCTGGCCCCTCGTCCACCAACACTCTAATCATTACACCACATTAGCTTGATGATGTTCCGTAATAACTCTTAGCGTTGATATGTTTTGGACAGCTTATCTCATTATATTCCTTACAATGGCAAATAGGTCTTGGATAGGGAGGCCATCTATTAAATTGATGGTAGCGTTGACATTTGATTCAAGGGCTTCCTGATTTGCGGCTTAATCTCTTAGTCGCTGTATCACACACACTGAATCTTGGTATAATCGTTTAATGGGATGTTTTTTTTTGGAAAGTAAAACAGTCTGTTACAGAATTATGCACACTGTTTAATGTTTAACATCTTAAAAACCACCTGAGTGGTTTTTAAGTTCAGGGCCTTTTGAAACTGTGCTGAGTTGTGTTTGGAGGCTATGACAGTTATTAATATATAAGTGTGCTGGGCAAAGTTTAAAATGTTTTGTAACAGTAACTGTTGGTTGCTGTAGAAATGCTTGGCGGGGGGTATGGTGATCTTGGAACCGGTATGTGTATCAACAATTTGGCAGCTGCCTTCAAAGGTTTAAATTATTTTTACCCAGGAGTAGTTGGTTTCTTTGTCCCTTCATTTCACTAGAGGCATGGAGATCATCCACAAAAAACGACTTAGCTCACAAAAAAAGTTGGATTAGCCCATTTGTTCTTGCACAACTTTGTGACCTGCAAGGAAAACACAACAACCCCTGTAAAGCTTCTCTCCCTTGTCGCCTGAAAGAGAATCTTAATTGCCACAGGCTGAAGCACTGAAATACTTTAAAGAAAAATAGTAATTGGTTCCATCTCGTATCAGATCTGACATTACACTGGATTCAAACACTGAAGTAGTCTTCATTGTCTGGGATGGTCAGTTCATGTGTTTGTCAAACTGCCATGGTGCATTAAAGGTAAAGGTCCCCTGTGCAAGCACCTGGTCGTTCCTGACCCATGGGGTGATGTCACATCCTGACGTTTCCTAGGCAGACTTTGTTTATGGGGTGGCTTGCCAGTGCCTTCCTCAGTCATCTTCCCTTTACCCCCAGCAAGCTGGGTACTCATTTTACTGACCTCGGAAGGATGGAAGGCTGAGTCAACCTTGAGCCGGCTACCTGAAACCAACTTCTGTTGGGATTGAACTCAGGTTGTAAGCAGAGCTTGGACTGCAGTACTGCAGCTTACCACTCTGTGCCACGGGGCTCTATGGTGCATACTGCCATGGTGCATACTGGTTGTTGTTTTTTAAAAAAATACATATCTGTGACTCACAGAAATTTGTGTTAGCTTTTCTAGCACGCCTAAGTAAAAGAATTCTATTCCAGTAGCACCTTAGAGACCAACAAGACTTTTGGGGAATGTGCTTTCAAGAATCAAAGAGCTTTGATGCTTGAAAGCTTATACCCTAAAAATTGTGTTGGCCGCTAAGGTGCTACTAGACTCGAATCTTAACTGTTCTACTACAGAGCAACTTGACTACCCTTTGAAACTATCTTTAAGTAAAATCAGTGGACTGATCCTTTACATGCAGTGTTTAGCACGTTGAGCTAAGACACTCTTTTGGGCAGAATGCTGTTTTCTGTTTTGTTTCCATACATTTGCATTCATTCCATTTTTCTAAACCAATCTGTCTTTTCTTTTAATTGTCCTCTGTCTTAGCCAGGGCACCCATGCGTCATACCGTAGAAGTCCACAGCTTGATCTAACAGAGAAAACAGTGAAATAGCATTGTTGAAAACCCATTTCAGTTTTCTTTTAAAAGTGTGCCTAAAAAGTCTACACCTGGTTTATTCCTGTTAAACCAGAGTCCCTGATCCACCTGCGGATTGGGTGACAAGAGTTTGCTGCCAGTATGACATTTGGTTAGCTTGCCTTTCTTGAATTTCAAGGTTATCCAAGGGCATTTCTGAAAGGGGCAGGCTTGATGGCACTCCTGAGCAGTCTGGACAACTAGTTTGCATTTTTTACTAAAATGTAGCACTTTTCTTTGTTGTGCAGCACCCTGCAATGCTCAGTACGGTGCCTCATACTCAGGATTTTCTCTTATCATCCATGGAAAGAAATAGCTACCGTATGTACATGCAGGGAATACGGTAGTCTTTTCCTAGAACAGATCCTCTTTCTTTGAGGTTCTGGTTTATGTGCTGAGTGTATACATAATCTTGCAGGCATATGGGTGGCATTTAGACCCATTTTAGTTACCAGGGTAGGTAATCTGAAGCCTTACTTCAGCTACAGTTCTGGTTTGTTTGTTTGTTGCTGTTATTCCTGATATCTTCCAATACTAAGAACAGAATGTGAAAGGTGAATGTTAGGGCTTTTATGAGCTGCTTAGTAGCCCGAAATACCTATTATGTTGACACAAGAGTTGCAGCGGCAGTGTGTTGAAAATCAAAACATAGCATACAGACTGTGCAGATCAGATATTCCTAATAATATGTACCTAAAATATACTACTTTGAAAATAAGTTGCAGTTCAGATTCCTTAGTACCAAGTTTTTAAAAATCTTTTATGCAGAATGAAGATTGTTTCGATCCTAAATTGTTTGTTCTTTTAGTAAGTGGTGGTGATTTTATACTTAAAAGCAATCCCAGCAACTGGCTGCTTTTTTTTTTTTTTAAGACTATTTGGTTTTAGGTTACTTGGGCAATTCTAGCATCTTTCTGAACTACTATATTTGTAATCGTTTTATCACAGAGTGCTGGATGGTCACTTATCCCCTGTTGAGGATCTAGCTAAAGGGTGTCTAACTCAATTGTTACGAGGGCCGGATATGACATAAATGTCACTTGGTCAGGCCGGGCCATGTGCACCATAAAATTTAATGCCAGGTACTGGAGATACAAACTTCATGGAAGACACAGGCAAAGCCAATTAATGATATTATTTTTTTACTTTATTTTTTACTTAAATTACAAACATGCTTAAGACAATAGCATTTTTATAGTATTTTCTTTTATTTAACATTCTTTGATCATTGACACCTCGGGACTGGGGGCGGGGGTGGCTGCCTCAGCTGGTGAGCCTGCAGTGGGCTCGCCAGCCCAGATCAGGACTGGGGAAATGGCTGCCTTGGCTGGCTGGTGGGATGGATAAGAGCTCTCAAGGGGCCGAATTCGGCCTGCGTGCCGTATATTTGACACCCCTGAGCTACGGTATATTTGCTACCTAAAGTATATGCTGAACATTTCTGTTGGTTCCTGTACTTCTCTATATGATGCTTAGGCATTTAGTAGGCTTTTGAAAGTTTAATGTGACTCCCTGTCTTTTTATTAAGATTTATCAATCCGTTTTAGCTCCATCTCCAGAACTATAAGCACCTTTTTGTATTGTGTTCTGTGCTGCAACCACTGCTAGCCATATAACAGTCTTATTAGATTTGCCACTGAATTGTGTCTTAAACAAGTATTTAGGCTGAAAGTTGGGGTTCTGTCAAAGGGAAAGGTGTTGCAGAAGTTTAAGAACACTTCAGCATAATGAGCTTTGTGCTGTCACATTCATGGCATGTTCACACAGAACATTCTCTGTTTCTTGTGTCAGAGTTTGGTCAGCTAATGTTTTGCTGTGTTATGCCTTTACACTTGCAAAAATTTAAACCCTTTCAACCAGGAGTCCATCAAATTGGACTTAGTAGCCCAGCTACTATTTGTGCTTTTCACCAACTCTTTCCTTCCCCTGTGTGTAGGACTTCAGAAAACCCACACCTCTGTTGGTTCTTGTGGGTTATCCGGGCTGTGTGACCGTGGTCTTGGTATTTTCTTTCCTGACGTTTCGCCAGCAGCTGTGGCAGGCATTTTCAGAGGAGTAACACTGAAGGACTGTCCTTCAGTGTTACTCCTCTGAAGATGCCGGCCACAGCTGCTGGCGAAACATCAGGAAAGAAAATACCAAGACCACGGTCGCACAGCCCGGATAACCCACAAGAACCAATGAACTCTGACCGTGAAAGCCTTCAACCACACCTCTGTGTTATGTGCTTATCAGCTTTGGAGCAAGAATCAGGTTTAGTTTAGGTTGAATGTGTTGGAGGGCTGTTTTAGAACAGTTCCAAAAGTGTGAATGTGCATTCCTACTGCTTGTGTCTGTTTAGTAGGTGCAGTGAAACCATGAGCAAAAATGCATGCATACTCTTCAGCCTGTATGCTTGAAACTGCATGATTCAGTAAGACTTTGAGTGAAAACCCATGAGTGGAAACAAACTCGATCTATAATTGAAACAAATAATACAAACCATATTAGTTAAGACTGCATACTTTCAGCTGCAACCAGGGTTTAGAATCCTGCTTTGTGGGTGGGGGGCGGGGACAAACTTCAGTTTGCCCCCATGCACTTTTGCAAATTGGACTTTTTTTGATGGCTTCTGGAAAAAGAGAGGTTTTTAACTGTGTTCTTTGCATGAGGGGAGGTAGAAATGAATATAGCAACAAGTATTGTTCACCCATCACAGACATGCAGAAGTTTGCTGTGAGCTCTTCATCGACCTGACTTCCTAGCTCAGTCATGAACTTGCGAAGTAGCCCTCACCCATCACTAAGTACTATGGGGTTTATGCTGGCCATCTTACAAGGTTGTTGTGAGCATTGCCTGCCCAACATATGTGAAAAACTTTCAGCATGGGCAGCCCAACCCAGAAGCGGGGCGGATCCACAGTGGCTGGGAAGCCTCTGAGGAGGTAAAAAAAAAAAGACATTCAAAAATTTAAAAATTGGGGCAATCCTCCATTGCCTACAACAGGGCTGCACCACCAAAAAAGGTAGCGCAGCACCGCTGCAGCATGAGGGGGCGTTTCCAGGGCAAAATTCCAGGCCAAGAACTCCACAAGAACGCCCCCCCCCCCACGCCCACGCCGGTGCAGGCTTTCCCTTTTGGGAAAGCCCTGCCGGCGTGGCTGCACTGGCAGCGGGGGCTGGTGGCACCCAGATGCCAGCGTGCTTGCTCCTGCGCCGGGGTAGGTGACACTTTATTCCATTATAAGGTGGCACCTACGACAGCGCAGGGTCACACCAGCTCCTATCAAGCTCCCCCCCTTTTAGTAATGGGCTCTTAGTATTTTTGAATTCCTGTTATAATTTTTCTTTTTCAACTCACATGAGTAATTCATAATTGCCGTGATTGTTTTGATAGACCTTTTCTCTTGTCAGTTCTTTCCTTTTAGTTGCAAATCCAAGATATGTACCACTAATGACACAGAGTCTGGTCAATTACTGTGTAGTTGTTTTCCTGAGAGAGAGGGGAGACCGCCTATTTAAAAAAATTAATTTTGTAAAAGAAATCCAGTTTGCAAACTTCATAAAGCATCGTGAAGCTACTCTGTGATGATGTCACCATAGCTCCCAGGCAGAGCTGTGCTGATGGATATGTCTGCAAAAAAGCAAAGCCGGTCAGCTTTGTGATTGCCTCACATTATAAATCCATGGGATGGATTCATACTGTGTATTTCTATTAGAGATTAATTAAGCCTAACTGAGTTACGTGCTCAAATCCTTGGTAGATTTTGCAAATGGCTTGATTTCTGCCCAAGGCCAGATGGAAGGGAGAGCCGGACTCTAAAACAAAGTTTAAGTCATCCCCATGAGACAAAAAGGAAATTTTGATTCAACTGAAAGATGAGGGGGTGGAAGTTGAGGAAGAGAGCTTAGAAGTACCAGGGTATAGAAGAGACGGCTGACACTATGGTGGAGACAGTTGTTGTGGTGGCAGATGGGGAAGAAGATGGAGAGTGAGTGTGCCTGGTATGGAGGATAAAATGGGGGAATGGGCAACCACATATGAAGACTGTGATGGACAGGAGGCTCTCCTGCCCTGGAGGGAAAAACAGATAGTCATCTGAGCCTAGGGCAGTGCTCCAGCAGTGGAGGAAGGACTGTTGGAGGAGGCACGGCAGGGAGGAGTTCAGATCTGCTTCAGGGAAAGTGCAGCGATTATCTGGGACTGCCTGAATAAAAGAGCAGACCTTTCAAAGGGTAGCTCATCCTGGTAGTGTGGCAGAGAGGTTTAGCTCTACCTCTGGGAGAGCACAGACTACCCGGCTGTGAGGCCTGCCTCTGGTGATGGAGCAGACCTTGTACCATTCAGTCTGACTCTGGGGAAAGGGCAGGCTGGTGTGGTGGAATCCTGTGTGTGTGAGAGACTAACCCTAGGGGTTAGTCCTTAGAAGCCTGTTTGTACCTGAAAGCATTAAGGAAAAATTCAAATCACACTCTGAAGCTACAACCAACTCCGACTTGCTGGAAACCTGTGCTGCCTCAGTGATCTCCGTGTTCTGCTTGCTGACCACAAATTTTCCCTCACGGCAGCCTTTATACTTGCTATTTTAAGAAGATCTGGTAACTGAGGGGAAGGTTACAGGTTTTTTTAAAAAAAAAAAAAAAAACTGGTTCCTTAAAATCATAAGAAGCTGTGTGGGTCCCCTCCGTTGGTAGAAAAGGCCTGTCGCCAGGATGGACAGAAACAAGGATGTTTAGTAATGTGGAAACCAATTTTTAAAAAAAACACCCTTAAAATTTAGCATTTTTATAAAGTTCTAAGACCTCCAAGGACTACCAGGGTCGTGATGCGGAAGCAGGCAATGGCAATCCACCTCCGAACGTCTCTTGCCTTGAAAACCCCACCAGGGATTGCCATAATTCAGCTGTGGCTTGACAGTGCACGCACACACACAAGGAAATTTTATTTAATAGCAGTCCTCGCTTTATTTGTTTCTACTGATATTTAACTGAAATGCCTTGTCTTTGCATCTTCTCATGGATGTTTAGGAATCTGTATCTGTGAATATGTATAGGCTTTATGTAGAACAGGGGTGGGGAACGTCAGGCCCGGGGGCCGTATAAGGCCCGCAAAATCATTTGGTCTGGCCCTTCATGTGTCCTGGCAGATCTCTAGCTCAGAAGGATGCTGCCCTGCCTGAATCTCTTGGACCCAGCTGGGGACAGCAGAGCTCAAAAGCGAGTCGCTCTATGTGGCAGACACTCGGAGCCGTCTCCGGTCACACCTCTTGGCTAAATGTTTGACCAAATATAGCAGGCTAATTTTTAAGCTGATAATTTTGTGTGGCCGCTATTGATGTTATAAATATCCAAATGGCCCTTGGCAGAAAAAAGGTTCCCCACCCCTGATGTAGAAAGATCAAGAAAACATGTTGACTCTTGATGCTGGGATTCAATCTTGCCAGGTAACATCTGGACTTAGAACCAAGACTTGGAAAAGTGCTTAGGTTAGATATTTAGCTTTGTTGTTGTCTCCTCAGTGTTCTCTGCTCTTTTATTGTATATTCCTGCACAATCTTCTAATAAATCACTTTAATTATATTTTGTGGTGTGCTTGGGTTTTGGGGCTTCAATCTGAATCCAGTACTAGCCCATATTGGCTACAGCAGGGGTGGGGAACGTCAGGCCCGGGGGCCATTTAAGGCTCGCAAAATCATTTGGTCTGGCCCTTCATGGGTCCTGGCAGATCTCTAGCTCAGAAGGATCTAAGACTGGTGATCTGCCCCCTTCCGCAGACAGGAATAGCCTCTATTCAAGGCAGATGTGAGTTTGTTTTGCTGAGAAAAGGAACCCTTCCCCCCCCCTTGCAGAAGAGTCGTTAGCTATGGAGCTGCTAGAACCACCCAAGAAACTAGAGGCTTGGTCCCTTGGTCTCTGTTAGAAAGGGGACTGGTGGAAGCATTACCTGGAGTGTGAATATTTACAGTTCAGCTCTTGTTGTTTGTCTTGACCAACCCATCACCCTTAAGGAAGACTTCGGCCTTAAAGTCCTTTGACAACCACACACAACTTATTTTTGTACTGTGAATAGTGCAGTTTCAGTCTTGCCTCCACCAAAGAATAATTTTCTTGTTGGACTTCAGTTTAATTCACCATTTCAGCATTTTCTATATTTATATCATTTGTATAAAATATATCCTGTGAGCACTGTAACACTAGGTTAAAACTTGTCACACATGTTCAAAGTATGTTCCTTTGTTTTTCGAGGCTGAATAACTGCTCATCAGGCTTATTAGTCTAGGGGCATGATTCTTGTTATGGGTTCAGTTCCAAGATAAGTCGAGACCCTACAGGAAAGGGGGGCATGCTGTAGGAAGATGGGGCATATCTTTAGAGAAGGACTGTAATTTAGGATTAGAACATGTGCTTTTATAATGCTAGTAAGAACAGACAATCCTAGGCTAGATGGGCTAATGGCCCAATTTCAAATGGTAGCTTCCTACATTCAGAGGTAGTTTGCCATTGCCTGTCTCTGTGTCATTCCCCTGGTATTCCTTAGAGGACTCCCATCCAAATACTTGCAAGGGGTTACCCTGCTTAACTTCTGAGTTCTGACAAGATCAGGCTTGCCTGGGCTATCCAGGTCAGGGTGTGTTTGAACTTATGGCAATATAAACCAAACACACAAAAAACAATTACCCTTTAAGTATCTGTTATACTAGACTCCACAATGCACTTTTTAAAATGTGCATTTCTCTTCATTTATATTGAATGTATGCTGGAAAGCTATTCTTTGCTCCTCAGAAAGTGCTGAGAAACCAAGGATTACAGAGAAATAAGGAGTAATTTAATTGTGAATATCTGTCCTAATTAAAGTTCCTTTACAGTATGACCATCTTTATTGATTTCCTGTTAGTGGCAAGGAGAAACAAAAGGGCTACACCAGTCACTGGGAGATACAAAATAAGACCAAGAACGATGGTGCAAAATAAAATATATACATATTTTATTACTCAATTAAAATTCCCTGACATTCCCTGCACATTTCACCAACAGGCTCCTTCAAGGGAATCTGTAATGTTTAATATGTAATTGCATTACTGAGTTTACACAAATAGTTATTTAGTCAAAATAATGTAAGTAAATAGAACATTATATTAAAAATCAAAATACAGGTTGTACAATAAATTATCAACATACAAAACCTCTAGAGTTTATTCTGACCTTGAGATTGCATGCTGGTAAATGGAGAAGAAAGGAGGGGAAAGTCCCTGTAAGAGAAGTAAGATAAAGCTGTCCAGCACTCAATAGGTTTTGACTCAAATTTAAAGAATCTTTTTTTATGCCTAAATGAATGCTACCAACCTGTTAGTCTTGCAGTAATTTTCCAAAAAGCATAGATCAGTAGCAGTTTGCCACTGCACCATTCTATATACTAGTGTATAGATGATGCAATCTGTATATCTAATTTCTGTGTGTGCCCCTATCTGTGGATACCTAAATCCATGGATGGGGGAAAACTCACAAATGTTTCTGCAGACTTGGGGGACCCACTAGGTCTGCAGAACATTCTGAAAAGTTTTTTTTTTTTTAAAAAAAACAAAACCCTGGGCATTTTTAATTCCCCACCCAAAACCTCCCCCATGGTGGGTCCAGTGGGGGCCTCAGCGCGCATGCCCAGGGTAGTCGGGATGAGCTGCCAAGAAGGAGGGTGTGGGGGGAAGGCTCAGCCCACCTCCCCGACCTGCTCCAGATGAGCTGCTGAGGAAGAGAGAGAGAGAATGGGGGGAAGAAGCCTTGACGTGCTATTGGTGGGGGAAGCATTGGCACGCCATTGAGAGAGAGCAAGAGCAAGAGAGAGGGAGGGGAAGCCTCAGCATGCTGTTGAGAAAGGGAAGGGGGGAAGCTGCAGCATGCTATTGAGAGGGAGAGGGAAGTGTCGGTGGACAGTTGAGAGGGAGGGAGCCGCTGCCCATCTATCTCTACAAGTTTTTTCAGTTCTCTACTTGTATTTCTCTGTTTGATAGAAGATGATACAGTTCCTGAGACCAATTTAACCCTAGTTTCTAACAATCCAATCTGTTTCTTTTTTTCCAATAACAGCCTTTCATTTTTACAGGTTAATTTCTGCACACCCCAAAAAATAAAATCAGAGCGATCATGATTGTTTTCAATAAAATATTTAGCCAGTGGGGCACTTGTTCTCTTCAGTTTAATATTGATTTTGTGTTCTGTTGTACGTGTTCTTAAGTTCCTTATTTTTTTTTTTTAACATGAAGTTTATTACAGGGGCACTGGATAATGTATATGACATATGCAGAGTTGCATGTTGTGAAATACTTTAGTATATATTTTTTCTTATCTGAAGGATTGACAGTGTATTTCATGTTGCATGTTAGTTTACAACAGTTACAATTTCCACAGGCAAAATGTCCCTGGGGAGGATTAGTACCAGGTAAGACTCTTTGATGAGTAACTTATTTTTTAGTGTTGCTGTGGACAAGATGTTCCCTCAGATTCTTAGTTCTGCTAAAAGCAATTATGGGTTTCTTATCACATAAAGAAATATTCTTTAGCAAATACCAGTTTTTACAAATACTCTTTTTTGTGCCCATATTTACATTATTATAAGAAAACTACATATAATCCCATCACAAGCAGTTTTCCCTTTGTTCATGAGTAATCTTTTCCTGTCTGATACCAAGGCTTTTAAATAAGCAGACTGTAGTGTGCGATTTGGAAAACCACCTAAATTGGTAGTTACTTAGGATCTACTACCTAAATTGTATTTAGGAATGGAAGCCTCCCTTCTGAAGTTGTTAATATTTGAGCAATTTCTTCTAAGCTGTAAGAATTGGCTGAATGGTAAACTATCCCTCAAATGTTTTGGTTGGTGACTCTCCTATCTCAAAAGGAAGTTTTTATCTGTTGGTTTTTTATAAAGATTCGTATAGAGTTTATCCTGCTCCCTTATGACCCTTGACATCTAAACAATTTTCTTGTCATCGCTATGAGGTCAAATTTAACATTTTCGTCTTGTACATTCAACTAAACTTTAAATTCTAACAAACTTCTGTGGTCACCTTTCCATAATAAAAAGACATCACCTAGCTATCTCCACCATTTGATGATACAACTATGGAACATCACCTAAGCATCATTAAGTATGTTTCTCACAAACCTTTGGAATCTCTTTAATAGTACTTTATGTAGGAACAGTATTTAGTTAAACAGTTGTATTTGCTCTGTTGTAGTCTGTGATGAATGTAGCTGAAATTAAGAAATTGTGTGAGGTAATTACTCTCCCTTCTGAGAGTTGCCTGGAAACTATGTAGTTACAGGGGGGCTGTTGAAAGGGTCATTTGGCTAACATTTATCATACTAGCCAACACCAAGTTTGGTGTTGCCTAGTGGTAAAAGTTTGGGTCAATATTATTAAAATAAAAGGAAGTAGAATAGCCCAAATTGTGTCTGCTGCTTTCAGCCTAGGTGGCTGTCCCTTAATAATGCAGGTTGAGCGTATGTAAACTGCATTGCTCTGAAAATTGCTGAGGTGTAAGGTACAAGTTGCACAAATGGGAGATTTTTTAATTTCATAACACCTTGTATTTGTGCGTCTATCTGTGTCAAGTCACATCTGACTTAACGGTGACCGTGCAGGGCTTTCAAGGCAAGAGACGTTCAGAGGTGGTTTGCCATTGCTTGCCTCTGTGTAGCAACCTTGGACTTCCTTGGTGGTCTCCCATCCAAGTACTGACTAGGGCCAACCCTGCTTAGCCTCCAAGATCTGATGAGAGTGGCAGGAGTTAAATTTAGACAGTAGTGTCTAAATATATAAAAATATTTTTTTTACTCCTCATTGGATATATTCATGATGTTGCAAATAAACCTTCCTCTCCCCTGTATTTTGTTGGATGCAAGAGAAGTTCTAAATGAATGCTGTAGCACTCTAAACGCATATTATCTTATAATGTAGTGAACAGAAGAAAGCTTTGATACATTTATATGGTACTCTCTCAGTCAAAATATTCCTTACAGGTCTTAGAAGGGACATAGCCCAATTAAATAAAATACGCTAAAAATATACTAAAAGAAATGTAAGCTGCATTAAAAACGAGCAGTAATATTCAGATAAACTCAGCATGTAAAAACTGGCAGTACTTCATTCCTGAATCCATTGGACTTGGTGCTGATTAGATATTGAATTATCTATGTTACCCAGTGGCAACAAGATGACTGAATTTCAGTTTTCTGTAGAAAAGCATGTAAAGTTTTTTTTTTTAGGAATTGTGATTTTAATTGATTCATGTATGATGTGCTGTAATTTGATTTATGAAAAAACTTTTCTAATCTTTAAAGTGCTGTGAAAAAAGTAAAATATTAACGTGCAGAGGTTCTGGGTTTCTTTTTTATTTTGGTTGTGTTTTTGGCTAAAACTGTACCTGTCAACTTGTCATAATGAATGAAGCAGAAGTGTTTCTTCATTATCTATAGATATGTGAACTTCCCCTGACAGTTTCTTTAATGCCAGTTGTCGTACCCAATCAGGTGACTGACACTGAATTGTGAACTCTTGTCTCCTTTGTTGCATTGAGAGCTATGTTTGCAATCAGACTCAGTATCAACGAAAACAGTAAAAGCAATTGTGAAAAAGAGTGTGCTGAAATAGTCTGCTGAGAGGAGCTCTCATAAATGTTATTTTTGCTTAATTTGGCTAGTGTCATTCCTCAGAGCACCTTGGTAGAAGGAATGAGACTAGATAACCCATGCTGTAATAAGCTGCCTTTTTGGAGTTGTTTTAAATTCGTGAAACATTCAAAGACTAGTGTCAGGCATTGTTGCATGGCATGATAACTTGGTACTTCAACCATCCTTACGTTAGTTTAACTTGAGCTAATAAGCTCATAATGTGTGGTTTCTTCTGGCTGTCTGACTTGTGATGTATTTCAGATGTGGGTCACAGTGAATTGCTCCACCTTGTTCTGATGTTCTGTTTGGAAAACAAGCACTGTAAAACCTGTGCACAGGAGAACAGGGTGTACATGACGTGCCCCTGAGCAAAGGGGACTGACATATTCTGTCCTAATGCCGAATGTTTCAAAATAGGTGCGCTGCAGGCTGGTACATGGAATCGAATTTACCTCGAGGCTCCTTCTGTCAGTTATCCGCCCCTACCTAATCTTATGAATGAAACTTGAACCATCTGTTTGACAGATGGCGTAGGCAGGTAGGTAACCGGAGGAATTGTGTGTTTTTCTTGCAGATAAAGTTGTGCTTACCATATGTACTTTATTTACCAAGTGTTAGTGGTCGTCTTTTAAAAAATAATAAAAAAGACTTTGTACCATCTGGATCAGAGAGTCATAACTGGATGCGGGGCGGTTAAGTCTATAGAAAGTGTCTTTCCCTCAGACTGGTGTTTTGCTGGATCGTTTAGAACTAATTAATACGCTGACTAATTCAAATTGCTCAATAGTGGGTGGTGCTGCCAGTGCACAAAAGCAGATGTGAAGTATTCCCCTGCTTCTAAACACAATCAAAGGGATTCTTTTTATTTTAAAAAATGGAACTGAAATGTTTCCAAAACGCTAATTGAGCAGTTACCTAGAATGGAGATACTGTGGCCCATTGTATGCGCCCACTACAGCTTTTAGATCTGATGTAGTGTTACACTGAAGTGTCCTAGTTTCATTATTCTGTTCACTTTTATCTTTTCTTTAGTCAGTTACGAACATACAGAAAACTGGTGGGACTTTATGTAGTTTAAGGCAGGGACTCTTTAATAGCTGACTAAACATATGTTTAAATTTAAACCTTGAGGGTTAATGTTGTTGCCAAAAAAAAAAAAAAAATCCAGTCTCTCTTGACTTCAGACAGGTGCAAAGCTGCAAATAATTATAGTCCCAGGCCAAAAAAACAACAGTTGTAGAGCAGCTGGCAGGCTTACCTGTGACAGGTATCTCTCAATATTGAGGGTGAGGTACATTTTGTATGTGTGGCACGTGGCCTGTGTGGACTTGTTCTGTAGTTATCCCACTTTTAGAACAGGCATGCAGGCCATTTTTGGAGGGGATGTGTTTTGTGTCTGAATAACAGGGAGCTGCCCTCTGCATCGTGGAGTCTCAGGTGTTACAGAACCAGCTGGCTGTGATGGGACACTCAAGCTCTTCCTTTCGGGAGATGCTCAACACTACTAGAACTCAGGACCTATTTCCACTATGGATGGCTCTTAAAGCATAATGCCATTCTCCAGGCCAACAGCTATGTTAGCCAGACGCTATGCCCAAATCCCGATGGCCTCTCACTTATGTATTTGCGAATCCTCAGAACTCGAGGACCTCTCCCATTACGTGTTGTATTGTTCTTTGCACCATGACCCCAGATCTAAATTTCTTGTCTCGTTTTTATCCAAGATTAGCTGTTGTAGTGATCAGGAGAAGCCTTCTCTTCTCCTGTCCGATACTGGCTCTGCTGTTACTTACAACATGTCTCTTTTGCCCTAGCGGCCAGGAAAATTCGAGCCAGCATTGCAGTTAAACCGGACAATATTTGTATTTGATTTAAATTTATTTTTTTACTGTTTTCTCGTTGAATCTGATTTGATTTTGTCTACTTGATTGTAATGGCCCTTGGCTATCTACAATAAATCTGTACCTGTACTATTCTCCTTGTTTTCACTGTTGCCATACTTTGTCTGGGTTGGAAGATATAAGAAGGGTTGTGGGAAAAACTCTTTTAGAGGCAATCGAGGAGGGGGACAGTTAGACGTGGACATCTGTGTCTGATCAGTATTTAGCAGTTGATGATGTTCTAAGCCAGTGGTTCCCAATGTGGGGCACACGCCCCACGGGGGGCAATTCGAGAATGAGTTATTAACAGTGATTTTTTTGCCTTATGGTTCTAGGGGCCTCATATACAGTATATAAATATATATTGTGACATACAATTTTAAAATTAAAATCAGAATGTACACGGTGGTCAGCTGGTGACAATGGAGAGGGGGAAAGCCCGCTAAGAATTATATGTCATGGGGGGGGGGGCATCAGGATTTTAGAGATGCTTAGGTGGGGCATGGCCAAAAAAAGGTTGGGAACCACTGTTCTAAGCTATCTGTTGGAAGAATGTTAACCGGCTAGAGTTTGTTCCAGATATGCCTGGTTTACTTAATAAAACAATAATATTGAGAGAGTAATAATATTGAGAGAGTAAAGGGGAGAAGACAGAGGCCAAAGCTTTTCTGTCCCGTTACACAATTTTAAATAATACCATTCAGATCATCATTGCTTCCCTTTTATGGTTTATCCATCATTAAAGCAATTTTCTTTTCACTTTGAAAATTGAAGATGATGAGCAATATTAAACAAAAGGAATCACACAATGATTAGTGTAATGTTCTATGCAGTATATGGTTTAATTTGGAACGGTAGATAGCCACCTGCTGTACTTTTTTGTCTGAGCGGCAATCTGGCAAGGGAGGATATGCTGTTTGGGAGCTCTCTTTATTTGTCTTTGGAACCATCCGAGGAGGCTGTGAGCCGCAATGATGAAATGCTTAGCTACTTTGTGTTTATACAAATAAAACAACCTTTTTTTCCATAATCATAAATTTCACTTGTTGATCCAACATTTTAACGTATGAAAAGCCAACTTGTATTGGTACCACATTCACTAAAATGAAAAAAGGGATCCATTTTAAAAACCATTGGAGATCATGATTACTGATGTGGCTTTAGCCACTCTTTGTTGGGTTTTAAATGGGTGATTGGGGCTGGACTGCTTCATGTGTAGTAAAGATGGAAATATGTGGACTATCAGCCCACTGTATTCAACAATATTATTTTAGTGGCCAGAACATCTTCAGTATTGGTCTTGAGGAGGTGACCTACAGTTACCCAAATGGCCTATATGTGAGCGTCCCCTTTAAGTGTCAAGCGCCTATGTGTACCCTAGACTATTTTACTGAAACCTATCAGGTGTACAGCAAGATTCTGGATTTGGGAAACGCTTCGTGTAAGAATGGGGAGATTCCCAGTAATAACCAGACATACGTTTGAAGTTTAACTTTTATTAATATAAACTAATAGTATACAGAATTAGCAAGAGGAATAAAAGGTACATTCACACACACACACACACACAATAAAATAACAAATCTATAAATCCTAACTTTTGCTAAATTAGCACCTGCTATATTCTGATAGTCTAAAAGGAACGGGTGTGTGTGTAAGAAAATAGACATATGAGCCTGTTCAGGAAATATGATGAAAGGAAGGAGGGGCTGTGGCTCAGTGGTAGAGCATCTGCTTGGCATGCAGAAGGTCCCAGGTTCAATCCCCAGCATCTCCAGTTAAAGGGAATAGGAAAGTAGGTGATGTAAAAGACCTCCACCTGAGACCCTGGAGAGCCACTGCTGGTCTGAGTAGACAATACTGACTTTGATGGACCAAGGGTCTGATTCAGTATAACACAGCTTCATGTGTTCATGTGAACGGAGGAGGTGGTAGGACCAAAATGGGAACCATCTCATGATCTTCAAGGTACCTGTGGTGGGTCTCAGGACAATATTTAAACGGTTGCAGCTTCAGTGCTGTTTCTATCCGGATATCGCTTACTGTTCTGTGCCATGTCAGCCAATTTTCCTGGTGCACGCACGAACGCACACACAGAGCATACTGGAGGTTACTGAGGCTATCTTTATACCCCAGAAGTGTGTAGATAGAGGGGGAAATAAAATTGGTTGATCAGGTAGATAAATGTTAGGCGGGAAAGTTTTGTCTCTGGGAGGGAGATGTTGGTGATGACATCGTCTATTTGATGGGGTTTATAGTGCTAAAAGGATAACAAACTGAGTTATATTGTAGCCATCTGGCACGATTGGATTCTAGAGGTAAACATAGTATAAGGCATAAAAATATAAATCTGAGAGATGGATCTGTTTGCGTGCCACTGTCAAAAATCCTGCAGTTAATCAAGACTCTGCTATCAGTTTGGAGGGATGGGAAAGGGTAGGCTGAATTAAGAAATAAAATGAAGCACCTTTGCGCCTTTCTGGGATATTCTGTAGAAGGGGTCTCAGGTGCATTCTGAGGTTCTGATCCAAAGCCTGGTCTGTGGGCCATTCATAGACTGCCCAGAGTAAACATCCAGGCTCAGTATGTCAGCTGGATCAAGAGCCAAATCTTCAGACTGCAAGTTATTATCCTCCAGCGTGACACCATCAAATTAAAAATCACAGGAGGGATTATCTCCTGAATTAACAGAATTCATTGTAGAAATTCAGGCAATTTACAAGGTTTGGTAGCAAAGCAGAAATACCACTACTGAACCAGATTTTCAGTATTCAGTAAAATTTTACCAATTTGAAAGGGAGAATTAAGCCCACTGGATTAAGGTGATGCTGGTTGGCACATTTTCTAAAGCACTTAAAGGAATTATTAGGAGAGGGTGGAATGGGGAGGAAAGAGATTTTCTTTTCATGTGTTTGTACATTCTGTACAGTTAGCAATAGATCTTAAATGCTGATTCCATAACTATATTCATATAAGACTACAATGCCAGTAATCTTGGTATCTCTCTGGAAAAGAAATGTATTTATCAGCCAGGCCTACTTAAATCTGCCTCATTTTGTACTTTTGCTGTTGTTCTGGTATTTGTTTATTTGTTTAGCCATAGGTCATTACAAAACTTCCTTACATAAATACAGAAAACGTAAAATTATATCAAAAAAAGATAAAATTACAATGGTATGCATTACCCTGGTAAAATCAATTACATATGCAATCTCTGGTAAAACCTTATTTGAATTCCTGTGAAGAATTTTTCTTAACTTCAAGAGCTCTAATCTTCCTGGCTGCAGTAGCAAATTGTGATATTCTAAAGGTTACATGCGAAGCAGAGTCAAAAAGTAGGAAGATCAATTTATCAAATTCAGAACAAAAAGTTACTCCCTTCAGGATTCCATCCAGAAATTTGACTCTAGGCTCACTATACAGTGGATATATTAACACATAGTGAAAGATGACCTCCAATGATGAGGATCCACAGATATATGTGCGATGTTCCTTTGGGGTTTTGTTATACTGTCCTGTCAGGAGAGCCGAGGCATAGTCTGAAATCTTAGGGAGGTGAACGCCACCCTAAGGTTCTGTGATGTGAGGTTGACCAAATAGGGGGAAGTTGCTGTTGCTAAATTACTACCCAGTCTACACACTTTTGTCTAGTACTAGAAATATTAGTCCTCCCCATTACAACTAAAAAAACCAACAACATAGAATGGTGAACACATGATAGTACTAATAATGATAACGCATCATCTTCACAGAAGTGACTTTGCTGGGGCAGGCATGGAAGGCGGTGTCACGAAACACTATGGAATAGAGTTTACAAAATATGTTAACGTTATTTAGTACATTTTTATTCCTCCCTTCCAAGGAGCTCAGAGCAGCATGGATCTTACCTCCTCCATTTTATCTTCACAACAAACCTGTCAGGTGGATTAGGCTGAGAGAGAGAGAGTAACTTGTCCAAGGTAACCCAAGAAGCTTAATGGCAGAATGGGGATTTGCTCCTGGGTCTCCCAGATCTTAGCATGTTGGCTAAGCACTGCACTACACTATACTATCCACATATCTTTGGGATAGATCAGTTGGTAATGTAAGACCTTCGGAATGTGAACTGAATTCAACTGTACCACACACACAAACACACCTAGGTAGTAAACCTCCCCCAACTTATAGTTCAAGGGTTTGACTTGAAACCAGGCAGGGAGCCTTTTAGTAGCCACTTCATGGCTCAATTCTTCCTTTCACATATTGGAACAAAGTGGTGTTTGAATGACTTCAATGGGTCTTTAAAATAGTGTGGAAATAACTTCAGAATATATTTTCCTCTTTGCTTCTGTCTCAGTCAGTGTCTTTATACTACCATTTATTCACATGTTACAGTGTGTCACATATTACCTTATGGTGGCTTTTGCATCTGCTTTGTTGTGATTATATAAAAATGTAGGAATCATTATTTTGAAATGAGTTTGTACCTGCCAGTAGGTTTGCCACCTCAGGAACCGTTCGTGGGTTTAGAATGTGAGACAAGAATTGTTAAATGCTTTGAGGACCAAGCTACTTAGCCTTTTAAAATACTGTATCAATTATTTTCTAAAAAGATTCCTGATTATTTCAGTATAATTTCCTTTTGTGTACCTGACAAGCTTGTATCTTTGCCTGCATTAATTATTGTTACCAGTAAACGTTCTGCCATTCCTTGTTTTAGGCTACTGATTAGTGTTACCTTTGTCCAGAGAAGAGGAGTTAGAAGAATCAGAAACTGCATAGGTGTCTAAACAACTCACCGGCAAAGACAATGCTAGGAAAAGTTGAAGGCAGTGGGGAAAAGGAAGACTCAACATGAAATAGATTGACTCAATAAAGGAAGCCACAGCCCTCAGTTTGTAAGATCTGAGCAAGGCTGTTAACAATAGGACATTTGGGGGGGGGGGTGGTCATTGATTCACAGGGTTACCATATGTCAAAAATGACTTGACGCATGTAGCATGCACATTATGTTCCTTTTGTGCCTGTTGTGGTGGTGGGGGGGGAGGCGATTGTAAGCTGCTTTGAGACTTGTTACGGTAGAGAAAAGCGAGGTATAAAAACCAGCTCTTCTTCTTCATTAGGGAACAAACATGAAAACCCAAATGAGCTTTACAAGTTACATTTGTTACTACATACAACTAGACAACAACAAAAGTAGAGACCTTTGTAGCCGTTAAATAAAATGATTAAAATTGGAAGGGTATTTTTCATGTACTTATCTCACTACAGCTACTTTTATATGGAGAGGCTACTAATTCCCCCATCCTCTTCCCAGCACTTGGGTCAACTGTAGGCCACCACGGCTCTGGTGATTTTCTGAATATTTAAGAGAGTGTTAACCTGTGCTGCCGTCTCCTTATTTTGCTAAAAATGACTGAGTGTTACCTTGATCCTCTTGTCTGAGTGACTCCCTTAAGTGCTCAGAAATTATGCTTGAGTTTCCACCTTTGCTTGCAAAATGGATCACTACAGGCATACCTCTTGCCAACCATTTCTTAATGAATGCACAGAAGGCTGTTACTGGAATTCCCTTTTTGACAGCAAAGCTGCTATTACCAGCTTCCATTCAAGCTATCTTCAGTGAACATGACAGAATGTACTACTCTTGTACTTTCAGATGTGTTTATCAAAGTGTGTATCTACCTGCCAAGGGAGTCCGCTCCAAATTAACACTCCTGTTCACTTATTGGACTCCTCGTTTGTGTTCCCAGTTGTAGAAGAAGCTGAAGAAAAATTCCAGAAACAGAAACCAAGGTCACAAGTAATTAAAAAAAAGTATGACCCCACCAACTGTTCCTAATGCAGTCTTCCTAAATGTAAAGAATACACCTATTAATGTGACTTGTTTGCCATTTTTAAAATACCTTCAAAGATATATGTAGCTCTCCAAGATGCAGCTGCACATGAAATCACAAAAACACTTTGCTTTGACTGCATAATGTTAGAGGAAATATACTGTCATTGATTGAGACATTATATAGTTCATTCTCTTATGCATTGTGGAGTACAGTTACAACTGTCTCACTTGAATTCCCATTATTAATGAACACACATGAACACATGGAGCCTCCTTATACTGAATCAGAACCTTGATCCATCAAAGTCAGTATTGTCCACTCAGACCAGCAGCAGCTCTCCAGGGTCTCAGGTAGAGGTCTTTCACATCACCTACTTGCCTAGTCCCTTTAACTGGAGATGGCGGGGATTAAAGCTGGGACCTTCTGCATGCCAAGCAGATGCTCTACCACTAAGCCACAGCCCCTCCCCACACAGCATGTGTGTTTTTATTCTACTGGGAGTTGTAAGATTAGATGCTCTTATGCAGTGCTGGAGCATACCCTCAGCATGGGCTGTGTGTCCCTTTGAAGAAAAAAGTGCAAGTAGGGCAAAAGTGTGCTTTAGCAGTCGTAACACCAGTTTAACCAGGTCTGCATCCTCAGTGGAGTGAGAGTTACAAAGTTTCCTTTGTATCCAATTACTTTATATAACAATTCCATACTTATTCTTTGGGGGTTGCCGCACTTTGTATTCCCAGTGATGTATTAAGAGTTTGAAAATGTTATAAAAAACATCGCTTTAAAAGGGTTTTTGGATACTACGGCTTATAAATGGTTGGAAGACGTCTTCACAGCTAAAGGGGCCAAACAAAGTGCGAACAGTATTTTTAATAATGTTTTCAAACTCTTAATACATCAGTGGGAATACATAGAAAGTGCGAACAGTTATTTTTTATAACATTTTCAAACTTAATACATCGTTGGGAATACAAGTGCGGTAACCCCGTTTATGTTGCTGCATCTTTAACAGAAAGTCCGAAATCCATCCCAGTGAAGGAAATGAACTGTGAAGGGATATGAGTGATCAACAGGTAATCTGGTAGAGGATTTCCCAGTCAGAGCTGCATATTCAGGAGGTGTGAGAGAAAGCAGTGAAACATGTCTGCCTGCCTGCCCAGAGTAGAATACCACAGCATAAACCTCTGGTAGGATGGTAGTTACAGTCTTTAGTATAAGCTGATTCATGGCAACCCTGTAGGACGAGAGATGCTCAGAGGTGTTTTGTCATTGCCTATGTCTGCATAGCAACCCTAGACTTCCTTGGTGGTCTCCCATCCAAGTACTAACCAGGGCTGGCCCTGCTTAGCTTCTGAGATCTAACAAGACTGAGCTATCTTGGCTTTCCCCCTCCATGTCAGCAGTGATGGAGGAGCGACAGTTTTCAGCAGCTGATTGTTTTCTCTTCTTCTGGAAGCTTTTATTGCTGCATGTTCCAATATAGAAGTTGCATTTGAATTTAATCTTTTTAAAATTATTAACTTTAAAGGATTAGGGTATGACCATGTAGAAAGCTAAACCTGACATACTAAGAAGTTGCCTCCGTTTAATCTTAAATGCCATGACACTGAGAAATTTTTGTCACTTTAGCATTATGATGCAGGGATGAACACATGAAGCTGACTTATACTGAATCAGACCCTTGGTCCATCGAAATCGGTATTGTCTACTCAGACCGGCAGCGGCTCTCCAGTGTCTCAGGCAGAGGTCTTTCACATCACCTATTTGCCTAGTCCCTTTAACTAGAGATGCCGGGGATTGAACCTGGGACCTTCTGCATGCCAATCGGTTGCTCTGCCACTGAGCCACAGTCCCTTCCCTTTTCAGATCCTGAATATTTTCCAAAGAACTTCATAAATACTAAATGGAAGGAAGCAGAAGCAATATTCGGATTGGGTATTGAGCTTGGCAGGTGCATCTGCTCTCAGGGGAGTCCCATTTTAGCTGTATGAGTGCGTGAAGGCATTGTTTGAACTGACTGTATTTCTGCGCCTTATAATTGGAAACCAGGCCCCATTGGCACATTTCAGTAGTACCATGGTAGTAGTTGGGCTGATACATATTCTAGTTATAAAATAAGTATATGTATGCTTGAAAAACATTTTCCCCACTTTAAGCAGGAACTTTTTACCAGTGCTACATTATACCTTTTTGTACATTGATAACAAAACTAGACTGTGTTATAGAAGAACACTATTACGATGTTATTGTATGTGCTAATACGTATTTAGTGGAAATATATAAAATAAAATAAAGCTGGCAGCCATATTCTCTATAGGTCATGTTTTCTAAAGTCCGGCTTTAAAGGTTACCCTTTTGGACCTCAGACTCAGAGAATACTATGCTCACTCATTCGAACTCTTCTGAGTAACCATGAATAGGATTTATCTGTAAATGTGCTTCCACAAAGCATCTAAGTGATGCTTAGGAATTCTGTATGATGCATCTGTCATCAGCAAGGCTGTTGTTTGGTTTGGGTCCTGTAATCTTTAGAAATGAATCATATATTCATGAAAGCTTTAGAGGTCTGGGTGGTCAAAGAATGTTGACATGAGTCTGAGTTTTTTCCCCCTGACTTGCGAGCCACAAAGCACATACTCCAGCAATTGCAAATAACAGTTTCTCGTATAGCGTCCCATGTATTTCCAGTAGCAACTTTACAGCATCTGTACCCTTGGTGAATTCAGTACAAAATATCTCGGCAAGATACACCAAACCAATTCAGAATTTCAGAATCCTGAGCCTTGATTCTATGTGCGCCCCTCCTGGACACAGTCTTCTGCTGTGTAGCACTTTCTTCTGGAGCCAGGTGCTTCCTGGCTCATTGACAGATGTTGGTCTTGCGTGAAGAGGATGCTCCTTGTGCTGGAACAATGCCCTCACCATGGAAAAGGGTGCCCACATGAGTGGAAGTGAACCTAAAGACAAAGTATCTTGGGAGAAAGCCCGTAGAATAGTTGTCGCATCTATTCTACCTTTGTAAGTCCTTTTCATTGCTCAGAATGAGCAAAGAGCCAGCATGGTGTAGTGGTTAAGAGCGGTGGTTTGGAGCGGTGGACTCTGATCTAGAGAACCGGGTTTGATTCCCCGCTCCTCCACATGAGCGGTGGAGGCTAATCTGGTGAACTGGATTTGTTTCCCCACTCCTACACATGAAGGAGTGGCGTGGAGCCCCGTGGCGCAGAGTGTTAAGCTGCAGTACTGCAGTCAAAAGCTCTGCTCACGACCTGAGTTTGATCCCGACGGAAGTCGGTTTCAGGTAGCCGGCTCAAGGTTGACTCAGCCTTCCATCCTTCCGAGGTCGGTGAAATGAGTACCCAGCTTTCTGGGGGTAAAGGGAAGATGACTGGGGAAGGCACTGGCAAACCACCCCGCAAACAAAGTCTGCCTAGAAAACGTCGGGATGTGATGTCTCCCCATGGGTCAGGAATGACCCGGTGCTTGCACAGGGGACCTTTACCTTTACCTTTACACATGAAGCCAGCTGGGTGACCTTGGGCTAGTCACAGCTGTGATAGAGCTCTCTCATCCCCACCTACCTCACAAGGTATCTGTTGTGGGGAGGAGAAGGGAAGGTGATTGTAAGCTGGTTTGATTCTGCCTTAAGTGGTAGAGAAAGTCGGCATATAAAAACCAACTCTTCTCCTCCTCCTCCTCCTCCTTCTATTATAACTGTTAAGAAGTAAAATACATGATGTGCTGTTATTCCTCTGTGAACTGTCTTCTGCTAGACAAGGGCCCTTCTTCAACCCCTTCCTTGGCATTGTTGAACACTCTGGGCTCTAGCACGTGTTCTTCTTTGATTCTCAAAAATATCACCCACAAATAGCTGTTTTGAGGGGCTGAAGTTACAAGTGTACTGGTCTCCTGAATAATTATATTCAGTGGTTTTTATCCAGCATGTGCTACCCTAGGTTCTTCTGTGTGTTCAGTTAATTGTATTTATTTATTTATTTTTGTGCTGTTTGTTATGTAGCAATGTTTCCACTGTCATGCTTGGAAAGCACACTGGGAATAGTACAGCGGAGAGCTTGGTTTCAAAAAATTTTTTAAAACATTAATCACCAAATAACACAAGCATGGGATATGGGATTTGTATCACTTGTCACTCGTATCACAAGCATGACCCAATGTGCCTGTGACACTTGCACAAGTACATGCTGCATGCTCTAGAAATAACTCTGCTCTCTCAGGAAGAATGGGTCAGATCCCACAGTCCATCAGCAGAAGGTACTGACAGTTGCATATATTTCCCACATTCCCCTATAACCTCACAGGTTGGGAGGCTGTAGTGGAAAGAGCAAGGGGGCAAAATCACCCTTTCTCTCACTCTTACCAGCAAAGACAATGGAGAGTAGGATTTTGTCTTCTGTCTACTGCAGCCTCCTAACCTGCATGGCTGTTAGACCACATGGGTTCCTGGGAGTAGAAAAGGCTGTTGGGGTGTGTGTGTGTGTGTGTGTGTGTGTGTGTAGAAAAGGTTCATGATTGTTATATCCCCTGATCATGGGGTCCAACCCAATATTGTAACATACCCAGTTGGCTAAAAGTTGTATAGAATATATATAAGAAACAACTGTGTATTTACTATGACAAAAGCTTATCACAGTAAAAGCTTTGTTATCCAGCATTCATGGGAAATGGGGATTGCTGGTTAATCAAATGTGCTGGATACTCAAGCTTGTTCTTCTGCTCTGCACCCTACTCAGACAAATCTGCAGTGACAAAACCCTACCCTACTGGGCAAGCCAACAGCCCTCACACCTTGTGGGCTTTTCCCCATCCCCACGAGCCAAGGAGCTGACATGCAGCAGGCATACAAGCATGCCAGCTGCCTAGGAGCCCTCTAGCTAATCTGGCTCCCGGTAGCTTGAGGTAGTCTGAGGGGGAAGGAGGCATCCGAGAATGGTCAGGGGGCAGCACCAGCTATCAGAAGCCCAGCAGTGGCCAGAGGCATCAAGCCAACTAGCTAGAGTCATAGGAGTGGGGTGTACAGAAGTGTGTCGGTTGAGGGGCAGGAACTTGCCCTCTGATGCCAGTTAACTGAGTGTTCTGGATAACAAAGCTTTGACTGTAGTATGTCTGGAAAGGCTCACAAATGACAAAGATAAAATGTAAAGGGGACACTTAACATTCCTGAAAGAGTGGGTTCTTAATACAGATCTCTTCCACATCAGATAATATATACTACCAACGATTCAATGCATACTTTTTTTTGCTGTCACATCTTGGCAAACAAATTTTTACAAGTTATTGTAAAGAGGATTCATTTTAATCTCCAGTGCTATATAATGGAACTTGTATTCTGTTGTTTCAAGGGCAAAGTCAAAGAGGAAGTCTTTCTTTTGGAAGGAACCTTGTTATGGCCTGTTCATCGACCATAAAAAACTGTATCTGCATTTTGATGGCTACATATGTTTTACTCCTTCCTGTATTCTTAGTGCATTTCTGTCCAAAACTATATCATAATATTTGCACCACTGCTTCTGAAACTTTTTAATGATTTTAAAACATGTGGCTTTCTTACTACTCTGCCTTATTCTCTGGTTGGATAAAACTGATCGTCACATTTCATTTACTTTAAACTAATTTCCTTCCAGTAGGTCCAGTTCTGACTATATATTCTTAAGCAAACTTTGAAGGTAATCTTGTTATTACTTCTAGAAACGAGGTCCAGTATTTGGAGCTGATTTTTTTTTCCAGCCTAATTTTTACCAATCCATTTGAGTAATTAAAATCTTTAGTGATTAAAGTCTGGCCACTTTCCAGAGCTATTAACCCACTTCCTGATTCAGTTTTTCCACCTGCCCTCCAGATCTCCTGTAACGACTTTGCATCACCTTGACAACCTTTGTTATCTTTGACTTGGAGCTGATGTGAAAACATATTATGAGATATCTACACCATGGGATACCTCTTTCTCTCTAGAAGATCTACAGCTTCTACATTGTTCAATCTAGCCTTCGTTTGTCATTACCACTTTGACCTCTATTCCCTTTCTTTTTTTATGAAGGAAATCTCTCTGAATTTGATGGCATAAAGTAATGGGACCTGTAGTTCAAGGTGAATGTTGATTTCCCCCCCCCCCAAAAAAGAAAACAATGCCTGAAAACATTACCGTATTTAATATTTCCAAAATTACTTTGAGAGTACCATAGACCTTTTCAGGTATATATGGCGTTGGGTAGACTTTTTAAGTTTTACTACTTTAGCTTTTCAGTTTCACATAATTTTTGGTTGAGGAGTTTTCAAGCTGAAGTCCTTCACAATGTATACCAGTGCCTCAGACTTGGGTATACAGAATTTGCACACTGGGAAGCAACATTTGCATATTCAACATAGGACGAAAACGCACGGTCGCGTTATCCTCCTTTAATGTTAGACTGCAGTACTTCGTTGCGTTTCTTTCATAAGGAACTTCACTCCAGACGTAGTCGCGAGTTTAAAAGTTTTATTAAGAAAGCCAGCGAGTTCAGTTAAGTCCATAGAAACATAAGGCTAGAATACAGACATGAGGAAATACCAGTACATTTATAGGGTACATACAATAGGATTGATTAGGTTCGTGGCATGATACAAAAGGACGAGGTGTGGCAGAGTTGTCTTGATGGCTCAGATACAAGGAAACAATACGGAAGGTAACTGCCGGTAACTACTCATTGGGAAACCCATACATGAAACTAATGCGTGAAATAGCTAGGTGATTTCCAGGGCTCCCAGAAATTGTTCAGCGGGACCTGGTAACACACTAACGATTAGCCGGGCAGGTCTCCATTGAGGTGGAGATGCGGGGTGGGGGCGGGAGGGGCAGAGGCAGAAAGCCAGAAAGCCATAGCTGACATTTAATCCCTGTTTTAGCCAGGATAGAACGCACATTAGGCGAAACGCATGTGTTCAATCCTGGCTGAATCCTGGCTGAAACAGGGATTAAAGGAGGATAAAACGATTGTGCGTTTTCGCCCATAGACAACTAACTTCATAGTTTTGTAACACTTATTTTGTTTTCACAACAATAACTTTCACAGCCTTTGGACAAGTTATCTCTGGAGGGAAAGATGGGGAAAATGAAGGCATGAAGTTGTACCAAAGCCTTCACAAATGCAGTACGTAATCATGTACTTAGAAGATTTATATGCCACCTCTCCACCGAAGCCTCTTGAGACAGCTTCCATCGTAATATAAGTAAAACAACTAAGATTTAAATTTAAACAACTGCCCACATAAAACTAACCCAGTCATGAAAACATATCAATATATCAGCTGTAAAATCATTAGTAAATCAGTGTTAAGCAAGCCAAAACCAGCATAAAACAGGTGGAATCCAAGCTTTAAAATATATACTGTATTTTAACCAGCTGAATTGTGGGATAAAAATCCTTTAAAAGCCTGAGAAAACAAATTTTCACCTGGTATATGAATGTCAGCAGATCATGCTTCAGGAGAACCACTGCGGGAACTCACTATTCACAGGTAGAGTGCCACCACTGAACACACAAACCCTCTCTGTCATTACCGTTTACCTCACCTACAAAGAGTGGGCCTATTAAATTTCAAGGAGCACTGTTCAGGCAGGTACCTCAGTCTCAAACTCTTTAGGGCAGGGGTGTCAAACTCATTTGTTATGAGGGCCGGATATGACATAAATGTCACTTGGTCAGGCTGGGCCATGCCTCGCCAGCCCCAATCAGAACTGGGGGAGGTGGCTGTCTTGGCTGGCTCGCGGGCCAGATAAGAGCTGTCAAGGGGCTGGATCCGGCCCTCGGGCCCTATGTTTGACACCCCCCTGTTTAGGGCTTTAAAGTTAAACTGTCAGCACTTTGAATTTTGCTCAGAACCAGATAGCCAGTGGAGACCCTTCAGCACAGGAGTGGTTTCTGTATGCAAACCCCAATTGCAATCTGATGGCCACATTTTGCATGAATTGAAGCTTCCAGACACTTTGCAAAGTCATTGCCCTAAACTAACCTAAATGTTCTCAGAGCACTCAATCACATGGCCAACTCACATGTTTTAGGGCATGTGACCATAGCTGGTGTGTCATTTGTAGTTGATAAAAAGCACTTTGTGCCATGAGGGGGACTTGAGCCTCCAGCCATAGACCAGGATCCCACAGCACCCCCAAACTATGAACCACCTCCTAAAGGGGAGTGCAGTCCCTTACAGAAGAACTCATTGGGTTTTGCAGCTGTTTTATGCCCTGCATAGAAGACTGTGTTACTTCTAAAGCACTGTTGTCATTATCGTGGTAAAATTTTGCTGGTTAGGCTACAATTATTTTTTTCTGAGTTTGGGTTTTTAAAAAAATCCATATTACTGCATTCATAATTTTTAATGAAATTGACTTGGTTAATCTGATTTATATGTGTCACACTGCTTTGCTGATGTTGCAGTTAGTAATATTGAATAACAAACCATGGAATAAGATGGGCTGTGAATGATAGGAAGGATTAACATTTGTTTAGCCATAGCGTAGCGATTTACAGTGATCTGGATTCTGATCAGAGCATTTCCAGTCCATATGAAGACAGGTGAGAAAGGAAAAAGGCCGAGCTGAAGGATTTACAGAAAGTGATGGAGATGAGTCGGGACAAAGAGGTGATAGTGAAGGTCCTCAAGTTTAGGGTGCTTGTTTCAGGAAAAACCTTGTTAGAAGAAGGGTCTTGAGGGCTTACATTACAGTATGGTCTCGCTAAAGAAACATTTTTTATACTAAGATTTGCACCCACTGGGTCAACTGAATACCATTTCTTAGTATAATTTAATAAATTTGTTTGTGCAGAAACAAGTTAAATAATCCTCGCTCATGACTGTGCTACCTCAGAATTAGTATGGTAGGGAAGAGAATTCAGAGTGCCACAAGTGATCCTATATCAGTTTTGAACCCCACATGTACAATCTGGAAGTCTTCTACGTATGCAGTTATGATGTGGGGTTCAGTCCTGAGATTGCACCCTATTCTGAGAAGACTAGCATATCAGAAAGCAGATTAGTCTTTAAGAGGGTCTGGTTTTTCAGCTTCTGGTTCAGTATGCACCCAGAATGAGAACTTCATTGCGACATCACGCATCAATGTCTGCTTGTTGAGTAGCTATGAAGATATTTTTAGTTGTTTGTTTCCTTTGACAAGGTCATGTAGGACTCAATGTCTTCAGTAAGAACTGAGGAGATACAGGTTCAAATTCTCTCTGTGCTATGAAGCCCACTTTGTGACTTTAAGTCAGTTGTATATCCTCTCAACAATTGTACAGGGTTTTATTCCGGGGGGGGGGCAATATGGAGGAAGAGAGAGTTATGTACACTGCCCAAAATTCTTTGTCACTTAATTCTGTCTTTACTCCAATCTAAGAATACATTATTCCAGATTGTTTCCCTCTTTTAAGCAGCTGAACACTCCTGTGGTTATTTAGGTATCTATGCTATATAAAATTCTTAAACTGGGCCCTGGGAAAAATGTAAAATCATAAGAACATAAGAAAGGTCCTGCTGGATCAGACCAAGGCCCATCAAGTCCAGCAGTCTGTTCACACAGTGACCAACCAGGTGCCTCTAGGAAGCCACAAACAAGACTCATTCAAGTTTAACTGCATTTAATCAACATAGATTTGATTTAGTAAACTGTATTGGATATTGTTGCAGTAATTGCCAGCAGATGGCAATGTTGGTCAGTTGAATTCCTGTTTAAAGGTCACTTAAATATTGGAGGAAGCCCCAATCTTGAGTCCTGGGTGGCAATCCCTTACCCAAAGCTTAGTATCAATATATCTAATTCTCAACGTGTGTCCCCTTCCCCAATCTGTGGTTATTTAAATCCAGAGACTGGGACCATGTACAGACAAGACAGATCCTTCTGCAAACCTGAAAAGCCCCAGGTTTGCAAACAAAACCTCAAACCTGAAAAGTACAGTATTTGGGGGAGGGGGGTTTAACCCCCCCAATAAAAGAAGCAGTACCTGTAGCGTTTAGAAACAAATGCCCTCTCAGTGGTCACTGTGGGGGTTGCTAGGCAACCCCGACAGTATTGTCAGCCTTTCAAGCCTTGGTTTCTTGTCTGTAAAATGCAGGGGAAGGGAGCAAGGCCCTTTTCAGAGCATTTTTTTGCCTTTGAGGGAGGACTCATCCGAGGCAGGCCCACCAACAACCTGCAAGCAACTTGCAACAGCCTGACTCACATGAATCAGCCAGGCTCAGCTGCTTGCCAGTGATGCTTATTGGTTAGAGGTTCATACTAGGAGCTGAGAGACCCAGGACTGAATCGCTACTCTGTCATGAAAGCTCACTGGGTGACCCTGGGCCAGTCACAAACTTTCAGCCTAGCCTACCTCACAGGGTTGTGTCTTCCTTCTCCTTCCTTCAACGATATGGCTTTATGATATGAGTTGTTATAAGGATAAGATGGAGGAGGGGAGACTGGTATAAGCTGCTTTGGGTCATTGTGGAGAAGGGTCGCATGTAGATAAAGTAAATAGCAAACATGGCTGAAGATGGAGGGCAGATAAATGGTTAGATGGTTGGTGGGTTGAAAGGGGAGAAGGAAGCAGGGAAAAGTGAGGATATGGCAGCTGCCAGGAGGAGGGTAAAAGGAAATAGTGGTGGGGAAGTGACGTCCCCCCACAAGTCCTTCCAGGTTCACACTGTGCAAATGGGCCCAGCCTGGCATGCAGACCCACACAGAGTTTTCTCAGGGAGAGGCCGCCAGAGGGAGCGAAGAAGAGGAAGCCGAAGATGGGGGCAGATAAAGGGAGGTTGGATGGTGAATGGGGAAAGGAAGCAGGAAAAAGGGAGAGGCTATAGGGGATTTCACGGATGGGAAAAAGGAAATGTCCCCCACAAATCCTTGTGGGTGCCCTGCTTGTGAAGCATATTTAGCACATTCAGTTTTTCTCTCATGAGATTCTAGATCTATACTCTTAACTTACTCAATGGATAATGGCACCTGAAAATTCTCTGTCAATTTATACCGGATGACCATTAGTTTGGGATTAAATTCGTGGTCCACCAAAACACATGGAGGAATTAGTTATTACAAACAAAAAGAGCATTACTGTGTGGTGCGCACATTCTTATTTCATTCTGTGTGTGAGAGCAGAGGGAGTGGCCTCTGCTTAATGTAAGACTTCCTCTAAATTTTTTAAATACAGACTAATTATTGGCAGATTGGAATTTCGCTATTTTTAGGAGACATTTACTTATTAACTTATTTATTAAAATATTCCAACCGTGTCTTCCCACAGAGGACCCTCATTTCACAACAAGGATTAAAGCAATGTTATAATGCTGATTATCACACAACAAGGCTAGCTGTGGAAGGGGCAGCTCTTTCTGCAGTGGTTCACTGCTCCACCTGGTGGCAGACCCAGGGAACTGTAATAGAAGCTGTCCCTTCCCAGTGTAAGCCTACACTTGTCTACTGGGAAGCAAGCCCTACTGTATTTAATGGGGATTACTCCCAGGTGTGGGCCAGACTTGGTGTGGCCCCGATACTGCTGCTGCCATTTTAAAGTCATTTTGGAGTGCCGCAAGGTTGGGCCCACAGCACAGCACTCTTGTCCCTCACCCTGCATGCCTTTTCAAATGCCAAAATAGCCACGGGAGGTGTTTGAAGCCATTTCAGCACTTGATGCATTGCAGGAGGGAGGGACAGGAGCACCTCAACACACCACTGAGGATTGGGATCAGGCCCTTGCAGCTTTCTGAGATGTCATAGGAAGAGCCATCTAGTCCAGCATTCTGTTCACAGTGGCCAACTGGCTACCTCTAGGAAGCCCACAAACAATCAGTCCTAGAGGCACCTGGTTAGCCACTGTGTGAACAGACTGCTGGACCTGATGGACCTTGGTCTGATCCAGCAGGGCCTTGCTTATGTTCTTAAACAGGAAGACTGCAACAGCACCCATCCTGCCTGTGCTCCCCAGCAACCGATTTAAAGAGGTATACTATCTCTGGTACTGGAGGGAATAGATACCCATCTTGATTAGTAGCCATTGATAGCCTAGTCTTCCATGAATTTGTCCACTCCCCTTTTAAAGCCTTCCAGGTTGGTGGCCATGACCACATCCTGTGGCAGCAAGTTCCACAAATTAACTACACACTGCCTAAAGAAATACTTCCTTTTATCTGTCCCGAATATCCCACATTTCAGCTTCACCCTGTGTTCTAGTACTATGGGTGATGCCATGCACACACAATCAGTGGGATCTATCTTGTGGGGTTCCACAGGGCACAGTTCTATTCCCCCATTCTTTTCAATCTCTGTGTAAAACCCTTACAGAGCATTCATAGTCTTGGGGTTGGTTGTCATCAATATGCTAATGATAACCAGTTCTATATATATCTGTATACAAATTTCCAAATGATGCGGTAGAGGTCCTGAATCCCTGCCTAGCTGCTGTAATTAACTGGCTAAAAATGAACGAATTGTAACTAAACTCTTAAAAGACCACGGTAATGCTGGTTGGTAAGGTGGAGGTCCTGAAGGACATTGTTCTCCCCACTTTTGATGGAGTTCAGCTGACTCATGCTGACTCAGTTAAAAGCCTTGGAATGATACTGGACCCAACTTTATTACCAGAGAAGCAAGTTAATGCAGCTGGTGCAGAATGCTATGGCTCGGGTATTATCGGGAGCTAGATGGAGTGTGCATATTACTCCCCTTCTGCAGACACTCCATTGGCTGCCCATCTGTTACCCAGCTCAATTTACGGTATTGGCTGTCCCATACAATGCCCTTCATGCCCTTGACTCCTCTTACTTACAAGACCACCTCTCCGCCATGCTCTACCATGACAACTTCGCTCATGTCAGTGGGGGCTTCTGTGGGTGCCAGCCTGCAAATGGGCAACAGCTGCCTATACGCTGCCCTAGGAAGTCAGGAAAGCCTCCGCTCTCCCACCTTTTCACAAACTACACAAAACTGAATTATTCAAGAGGACATTTCTGAACCGGTAATAGTGTTGCACTGTACAAAATGGTTTACACACACTTACATTAGATAAATGATTAGGAACTATGGTCCATACTGCTGTGTACAGGTTACTGTAAGTAGGGTCCTAATATGTAATTTTTGCACTGCTTAACGTGTCTTTTAAGTACTTGTGCTATGCTAGTTCTTTCTGATGGTTCCAGACTTCTGCAATCCTAAAGCATTGGTTAATGAATGTCCCATTTTGTGGATTGTACTGACTCACTATGTGTAATCTGCCTTGAGCCCCTGTGAGAAAGGAGGACTATAAATAAAGTAAATAAAATAAGCCATTAAGCACCTGTCATAGTGAAGTAAACAACCACGGATTGTATTCACCTTCTTGCCCATCTCGCAAAGTAGGCTAAGTAGCTTGTAAGACAAACCGTTCAGCTTGGTTGCAAAATAAATAAATAAATAAATAAATAAATAAATGCTTTAACCCCTTCCATTGCAAACAGACCCTCGCCCATCAACCACAAGCACAGGTTTTTGTTGGCTGTCTGTCTCCAGAGTGAAATTGTTCTGTTTCTAATGTCTCTTCAGTGGTTTGGATTGCTGGGCAGCGGGGGAGGGGGGGCATGGATAAACACCACTGTTCAGAAAAGCTTGTATGTTTTTCTGATGGCTGTGCATGTAACATTTGAGAGCAAGTATGGAGTGTGGTGGAGGAAAGTGCTGTCAAATCATAGCCAACTTTAGGGAGACCCCATAGTTTTTTCAAGGCAAGAGATGTTCAGAGGTGGCTTGCCATTGCCTGTCTCTGCTTAGCGACCCTGGGCTGCCTTGGTGGTCTCCCATCCAAGTAACAATCAGGGCCAACCCTGCCTAGCTTCCAACGTCTGATGAGATTGGGCTAGCCTGCCCATCCAGATCAGAGCTAGTATGGAGTGTACTCTTGAACTAACTTCCTGTTCTATTTTGGCATTGGCAGTGCAATCCTAAACAGAGTTATACTCTTCCAAGCCCATTGATTTCATAGACTTAGAAGGGTATAACTCTATTTAGGATTGCACTGTGAAAGTTCCTTGCACAAACAAGACTTTGGTTTTCTTTCGTATAGCCCTTTCCCCGTTTCGTTTGTTACTGCCTTCCTTGCAGCCTTTTCTACTTTTTCTAAAATTGAGCCAAGATAAGTATTTGTTCCACCTCCCTCCCCATAGGTGGTAGTTAATACAGTATGGTGGCAGCTTTATGTTCTTCTAGTCTAATTTGCAAAGAACCATTGGCAGGTAACAGGGGAGGGGGTCGGAATACACGCTCAGCTGCCGCAGTTGTGTGGTAAAGAGTAAACAGGACTATCTCAGCTTCCAGTTTGCCTTTAGAAGGCATCTTTGGCCTTGAAGCAGTGGGAGAGAGAGGATTGTAGCAGCAGTGAATAGTCAGCAGCAATTATAGGGCTTGCAGAAAGAGTTCTCTTCTGCTGTCGTGGAATCTTCTGTGTGCAGCTGCTGTGGCCGTGGCACAAGCGGATCATAGATTTAACTTCCATCTCTTGAAGGTTTCCATTAATGTTTGGGGTAGATACGAGGCTTATGAGAAAGGCAGAAGCTGGCGTTTCTACTTTTCAAGTTGGATCCCTGCTGTTGCCTCCTCCAGCACTTGCAAGCGGTGTGCTTCCTCTCTCCCTTTTCAGTTGTTGTTGTTTTATTTCCACTAATCCGAATCATCAGCAATGTACGTTCTTTCTCCATATCAAAACATTTTCAAAGTTAAGTGTGTGGAAGGTTTAGAATGGAGTTAGTTAGAAGAGGAAGAGAGAACGGTAGCCCCATTCAGTAAAGTTCTGCTGAAAAATCAGCAAACTGTGATGGATTCATTCTAAAGAAATGGTTGAACTTGGAGAAAGTTTAAGAAGGAAGTTTTTAATTACAAGGCAAAAATAACATGGCATTTATGGATTACAATGTTATCCTGTTTAAGGGTAGGATTTTCCCACTCGTGATGTAAATTGCACTTAAATTGCATTTAAAGTGGGAACTTTAAATGAAGTGTGTCTGTGTTTTTCTGAATTCAATGACATCCTAGTGTTCCTACAGTGCTGCCCAACTGACATTTTGATTATTTATTGTCCTTTTTCTTCGTCCTTTAAACTTTTGTGGTGGGAGCACAGTGAACAGAGAGATTGTTCACACTACTGAAATCTAGCTTCCTTTTCCATTAAAAATATTTAAAAGTGCATGGTAAGAAATACCAAATTTGGATGAAATAACAACAAATGTTTGGGAAGGTGACAGCATGTAGCTCTCTGAATCAAGGTGTTGGAGCCAGGATGGTACAGTTGCTAGACTGTTGTACTAGGTTCTGGGAGACCCGAATTCAGATGGCCACTCTGCCATGGAAGCTTGCTGAGTGGCGTATGCCCATTTCGCTCTGTCAGCCAAACCTGTCTCTCAGGGTTGTTGTGAAGATTGAAGTTGAAACACAAACGTTGTATGCTCCACTGAGCTCCGTGGAGGAAAACCATGATTGAGAGACAGACATGGTTTTAATCTAGATATGCTTTCATATCCAGATATGAAAAAATGCACTTGTAAAAGATTTGATTTCTTTTGACAGATGTATGTGTTGGGGAGATAAAATGCCATTGATTTTTGCCAAGGCAAATCTATGTGGCACATCACTTTATGCTTAACAAAACACCTACATAGAATGGCACTGTATTAATTCTATCATGGAATGCTCAAGCAATGGTATTCAAAGTTTTTGTGAGCGGTGGTAGAATTTAGAGGAGTACTACTTGTAAATATCCTGGCAACAAAGTAAAACATGAATTATTTTAAAGCAATAGATAATAAGTATTAAGCTTGCAGTATTTACCAGACTCTTTAAGAGTGCAAAAGAAAACAATTTCCTAATAATAAGGCCCAATGAACAGAACCAGATTGTACTCTGAATATTTTCTATCTATCTAAACACACATGCAGTATTACATTGAAAATCACCTCTGATATTGGTATCTCTCTAATTCTGTGGTGAAACCCATTATCTTGGGAAATAGAACTAGAACCAGTTCAGTTTTATACCTTATGATGACTGAATTATGACAGTACTCTTCTCGGTGCCACTCAGCCAGTTAGAGTTCCTAGAGTGAAACTATTAGATCCCAGCGGCCAATGAGCACATTTTCTAGTTCATGATCTCAGGTTATCTGAAAGCTAAGCTGTTGGTGATGGCTTTACAAACTCCCACCATTTGAAAGAGGGGGAAACAGATGCTGTTCTCCTCATTGAGGAGTAATGTCTCTACTCCAGTTCTTAAAAACTCAACAGGACTCCATTTTCATGGTATTCAGATGGGCATGAGAAGGGCTTGTGCTCTGTCCTTGTAAAGAACGTACAGACCCTCCTGTGTTTCCTCAAGTACCCCCCTCGGGGAATCCCAGTTTCTAATTTGAGAAAGTCTGTTCTAATATGCCAAGCCTTTAAAAGAAAATTGACCTTATTCAAATTCTATGTAGTGAGATTTTGTAAATCAATTTTAAATGGAAGTGTATGTCTGGAAGGAAAGTATTCTGAGGCAATTAAATTGAGAATTCAAGGTAAAGTTCATTTAATTGCAACAGTAGGAAGCATTTTGAAAATACAGAGGTATTTATTTATGCTATTTAAATTCCGTGAGGTATTCGTTTGGAGTAAACATTTTAATGCTTTTCTAGTAGCATTCCATTTATAGCTAGTTTTCTAAAGAACAAATAATTTCTAAAGCTTTTGTTCATCTGAGCAGAGCTCATTAAATTGTATTAAAAGGAAGTAATCTTGAATGCTTTGGTTTGTATCTAGAGAAAAATATAATTAAAGTAGCTTTTTAATGTACAGTATGAAGAGAAATTCTAAGAATATATAAATGTCTGTAGGGATAACTTTAAATTAAAGAGAAATTAATTTAATATTTGCTGTGCTGTTTGTTTTGAAAAACATTATCCTACGTTCCTATATATATTGTATGAATATTTGGCAAAATGTCAAGGTTATCAAATACCATTAACATACCACTTAACACGTCAAGCAAGATTGATGTACTTTTTCCAAGAATGGGAAAAAAAACTAGTTTACCTCTGTCATGCTTACAGGTTTTTGAGGCATTAGGACTGTACAATTTATTGACGACACTTTAGACATCCTTTCTCCCAAGAAATGTGGTGAATGAAAGATTTAAGGTGGTGAATGATAACAGCTTTTTTTTTTTAAAAAAAAAAGCCAACCAATTAAAAAACTAGGTGAAACACAGTTGCCAGAAAATGCACAACAAATACATCTTAACAATTCTGCCTGTTTCCTGAAACTTAAGTTGTGATCCCTGGGAAAGGCAGGTTAAAAATGCTCTAAATAAATAAATTAAGGGAGGCAATTTGCCAGTGCAGAGGTCACTAGTGAGGAGACCTGAGATAAAGCAGTGGTAGTTGTAACAAGCCTGTGTTAGCCTTGCTCAGGTTTTGTGAATTTATGGCCATGACTTCCTTGATTGAGCCAATCCATCTCATGCTGGGTCTTCCTTTTTCCTGCTGCTTTAAACGTTTCCTAGCATTATTGCCTTTTCCAGTGAATCTTGGCTTCTTATAATGCCACCAAAGTGAATAGCCTCAGTTTGGTCATTTTCGCCTCTACAGAGAATTCAGGCTTGATTTGATCTAGAACCCACTTATTTGTCTTTTTGGCAATCCACGGTATCTGTGAAACTCCTCCACCACCACATTTCAAATAAATCAACTTTTGTTCTATTAGCTTTCTTCATTGTCCAACTTTCACACCTATACATAGTAATGGAGAATACTATTGTATGAAATGTTGATCTTGGTCACCATTGACACATTTAAGGATCTTTTCTAGCTCCTTCATGGCTGCCCTTCCCAGTCTAAATTTCCTTCGGACTAACTCTTAATGACTAACAATGTCCATATTATAGACTATAGTAAGAGAACATTCTCCTTCTTGTCCCAGCTTGCTGTAGTGGTTAAGAGTGGTGGACTCTAATCTGGAGAACCAGGTTTGATTCTCCACTTCTACAAATGAAGTCTGCCGGGTGACCTTTGGCTCTCTCATAGAGCTCTCTCAGCCCCACCTACCTCACAAAGTGTCTGCTGTGGGAAGAGGAAGGGAGAGTGTAAGATTCTCCTTAAAGGGTAGAGAAAATTGGCATATAAAAACCAACTCTTCTTCTTCCGCCTCCACCTACCTACCCTTGCTTCCTGAGAATATTCTGTGTCAACTCTGGACCATCATGCTTCAGCTGTAAGAATCAGTATTACTGCTGTTCAGATAAGTAAGTAGACCAGCCAGTTAGTCTTCATTATTTTATGTGCATTATGACTCCACTGAACTATATGCTTTGCTTTTAAGAACTTTTCTTGCATTTCTTCAGTAAAGCTTTTTTGCTTTATTTGTGTACAAGCTACTGGGGAGTGACCTGAACATGCACAGGACTGAGTTCAGTTACATTACCACACCAAGGCAGGGTCAGCCTTGACAGAGACAGTCTGCTTTAGTGACAGACAAAATACCCTAATGAGAAGCTTTCTCACCATTTCATATGCTGGCCTCTTGCTACAGGAGGTGGGTGTCATTGCTTTGCTCTGAGTGTTACATTAGTTTGGATCCAGCAAGAAAGTCATATTGCTACAAGTTTGATCAAACTCTTATATGGTCATAAAATTTTCCTGTATTTTGTTTGTTTCTGGTTTCTTCCAGTAAAACCAGACTCCATGATTCTAGTACTGCAGATGCATATGGAAGGCAGTCATATACTGTCTGAACATCTTGATGAACTTTCAGTTTTTCTTATTCAAATATATAATATGGCTTGTTTGTGTACCTAGTGGATTCTCATAGTCAGCTATTTTGGAAGCGCTTTCTGCACCATTAAATTGTCAGTACTATTGGCAACATCCCGTCAACAATGGTTTTACAAAGGTGTCCACCAAAATAACAGCTGTGGCAGTGACCCAACATAAAACTGCATACTCGGTTACTTCCCGAGAAAAGCTACCCCTGGATATTACTTAGAATAAATATTCTCTGATCAGATATTGCATGGACATGCTGGAATATATGTTAACTCTTTGTTTTTTCAGTGAAGTGCTCATATCCTCGTACCATTGTGAAAATTACTTACCTCATTAACTGTAATTTCTACTGTGCTTCATTTATTACTATCCAGTACAAGAATATAAATATAAGTTCTCTGTGCATTGTGGAATCTTGTGTCACACATGATTAAACTTTGTCTTAGTTTAAACTTCCCAGTTATTCCCCTAGAATTATTGGTAAAGCATACATTTTTCTTTCTTCAGAAGACAACTACAGCCCAAGATTCTCTGTGTCCAGAATTCTGTATTTGTCTTAACCTCATAGTTCAGATGCATACAAGTTCTGTATTCAAGGAATGTAATAATTGTATTAAAATACTTTTTCAGGAAAGCGCAAGAAGGAAAAAAGAAAGTTGTCTTAGCTGGATGTGTTCCACAAGCTCAGCCTCGCCAAGAATACCTACAAGGCCTGAGCATTATTGGGGTAAGAGCACTTTTCATGCAGCAATTCCCCAAATGTTTAGTCAAGAATTATAATAATGTAAATGTATTAGATCTTAAAAACAAACAAACAAACAGAAGTCCAGATTCAAATATCTGTTTAGCCACAAAGCTCACTGGGTGACCTAGGCCATGACTCAGTAGTAGGGCACCTGCTTTGCATGCAGTAGGTGCCAGTACCCATTATCTCCAGTTAAAAGGATAAATGGCCCCTGCCTGAGACCCTGAAGAAGAAGAGTTGGTTTTTATATGCCGACTTTCTCTACCACTTAAAGGAAGAATCAAACCGGCTTACAATCACTTTCCCTTCCCCTCCCCACAACCGACACCCTGTGAGGTAGGTGGGACTGAGAGAGCTCTAAGAGCTGTGACTAGCCCAAGGTCACCCAGCTGGCTTCATGTGTAGGGGTGGGGAAACCAACCCAGTTCACCAAATTAGCATCTGCCGCTCCTGCGGAGGAGTGGGGAATGAAACCCGGTTCTCCAGATTAGAGTCCATCGCTCCAAACCACTGCTCTTTACTACTACACCGGCTCTCAAGAGCCTCTGTAAGTCAGAGAAGATGGTACAGACTTTGACAGGCAGCTTCAAGTGTTCAAATGACCTTTTTCTGTCTTTATATATATATCTTCCCTCTAGGTATGTTGAAACAGGTGCTTAACTTTCTATGCTGAAGGGACACAATGAATGAGAAAGAGTGGTTGGGATTTGAGTCTCGCCCAACTGCGTTGGAATAAGTCCTTGACTTTTGACTTCAGTTTCCAGTTTCCCTGACTGTTGTGTGAATAAATTTTAGTGCTAAAAAACATGCAGTCAGATAAATCAGCTTTACACAATGATACATTGCAAACTGAAATACAACTTACCGTATATACTCGAGTATAAGCCGAGTTTTTTAGCCATGATTTTTGGCCTAAAAAACTCACCTCGGCTTATACTCGGGTCAATACGGTAATTCGCCTGCCGGGCCCTCTCCCAGCGCACTCCCCCCAGCCAGCTGATGGGCGGGCTGTCCCGCCTTCACCCCCTACGCCACCTGATCGTGCCTTCTGCGCAGCGGCGGTGGCGGCTTTTTCCCCCCCACCCCACCCGATCGCGCCTTCTGTGCGGCGGCGGTGGCGGTTTCTTCCCCACCCAATCGCGCCTTTTGCGCGATTGCACCTTCTGCGCGGTGGCGGCGGTTTCTTCACCCCCACCTCACCCACCCATCCCACCTCACCCGAGCCTGTCCTCCCGCTTGCCAGCTGACCCTGCGGGGCCTCCTGCGCGCAAGGAGGGGGCCGCCGCCACCGCCTGCCTGCGCGCCTGGAGCCCGGTCAAGTAAGCCTGCGGGGGGGAGGGGGTGCATTTCCCCCTCGGCTTATACGTGGGTGCCTAATTTTTCCCCATTTTTGGGGTGAAATTAGGCACCTCGGCTTATACTCAGGTCGGTTTATACCAGAGTATATACGGTAGATATAGCACATTCTACATTTATTACTGTACAAATTAAATGCTTGCAGTATGAAATCCTTCCCAGTCAACATTTAAGTTATAAATCTCCTCCTGCTTTTCAGGTCCAGCAGATAGATCGTGTAGTTGAAGTAGTTGAGGAGACTATCAAAGGTAAGTTCCCCCCTCCAGATGAAACGTGCTTTCATTTACTTATTGTTCCTATTATCTTCGTTATTAAGGAATCTTTCTATTGGGCACTTGCATCAGGCTACAAAACTAACACAGAGCAGTACTTTTTGAACATGACTCTCTTTCTCCTGTCAGAAGCCATTTTTTATCAGGATATCTTGTTTAGGGCAGGTGATTGCTACACTACAAGGCATTCTTCCATACTGCTCTTCATTAATGCAAAAAGCCAGGTGCTAGTAGTGCTAATATTATTGGTCTTAAACATTTCCATTTATATCGTTGAGCTTACTGTGGAAGGTAAACAGCGCCATTTATTTACAATGAGTGCCATGTGGGTTAAGGAGAGACTAGACTTTCCAGTTGAGTAAAATCTGTGCCAGTCCTGCCTTGTTCACAAAGTGTTGTTTTGTGAAATGGGTCAGTGGACAGGATTGTTGAAAGTAGGCACAGGAAATTACTTCAGGGTTGAACCTCTTCAGACTTCATGTAACCTTTCTAGGTTCCAAATCACATTAACCCGTCTGGTAATATGGTCTACCTGCTACTAGTTTAAATATTAATCAATGTGTGTTGACTGTTTGGCTACCGCATGGAATTAATCCTCTATTGTCAGCAATTGCTAAAAGCTGGCAGGATGAGCTGTATATACATTAAAGTACAGAACTTTTACTGTCAGTATAGAGTATAAGCACAAAAGGGAATTTTCTCTCTAGCCATTTTGTACATGACATTCCCCCTACAATAATTTCCCTTCCCCTGGATATATGCGTATATTTTGCCATGTGAGTATGCAATGAAAAATTGGCTTAGATTTCATGCCCCAGTGCTCACATGGTTCATTCCTCCCTTACATCATTGTATATATTCCTTCCTAGATAGTAGTGTTGTCTCAGCAGGCAAAACAATGCAAATTTGCTCTTCTGCACATACCTTCCACTAAAACCTTATACCCCCATCTCTGTGACTTCCAACATATGTGTGCCATATTCTTTAAACTACTGTAGCAACCCACTTCTGAATGTTACTGTTTTTTTGATATAGGAAGATAAGATTTTGAAGTTCTACATTTGCTAGCTGTAAGAACTATTTTGTTTTCTTGTAAGGCTGGCGTATTGTAAATAAGCTCTCTTGGATTATAGTATAAGGAAGTAACGTTTATATAAATCTGCATGGACCTCTATATACACAGAGACATACACTATGTAAATAATGACACAGGGCAGACTGCTTTCTGGTTAATTTGGGATAACTGTACATTAAATACCCTATTACTGCTTTGTTTAGAAAGAAAGGGATATTCCAAGCAGTGCAGTTTTCAGTATCTGTAGAAACCAGTGTGTTGTGTCCTGCAGTGACAGTTGCAGTGCATCTTGGTGGTTTGAGTCCCTTCGTCTCACACAATAGTCACAGGCTTTATGTCTGTTTGCTTTACTTGACGGGATGGCAAGGTAAGGGTTGCCACTTCTGATGGTTTTATATTCAACCTGAACTTACCTTTTGATTGATTTATGAAGATTTCTTTTCCTGTCCACCTGCTATTCATTCCCAAAGCATGTATGCCCTACCCTTGGCTGTTATGGGAAGGCTTTTCTCTGCCTTGACTTCTTCAGTGCGCACAACAGTATTTATAGCATGTTAAACTTGATGGCCCAGTTGGTTTTGGAATGCCCAGGCCTTAACCCTATGCCTCAGTGGTATAAACGTCTGTCACTGGTTTTTTAAAATGGGTAGCGCTTTCTCATTATGAGAGACAAACTTAATGCTAACTACATTACTTGTGTGGCTCGATCATGACTCCCTGTCCATTTTGGAAATGATCCTTGGGTTCATACACAACTCACTCCTTTCCTTCCAAATCAGGATTAAACCACTGTGTAGAATCCTTGTTTGCAGAGAAAGCACTAACCATAGTTTGGATGTAGCAATAAAACAAGGTTGGCCATAAAATTAACAATAAATAATTAGATGGCAGTGTGCAAGAGAAGGGGAGGGAAAAGCACATGTCTAATTATTGCCAAGCTCATTCATATAGTGGCAAATCAAAGCGGGCCATCATAACACAAAGCATTAACAGAAAACCACCGTTTATTTGAACTATGGCTACTTGAGACAGAGGGATTCTGTTCACAGATGTGATCATAGATGATCACTTAATCCCGGTTTACCTCAACAGACACTGGCTTCCTTGGTCATGGAACTAGGGAAAGGCGATGAAAGGCAAGAAAGGTTTCAATTTTGAGCTGCGCTGGCCAGATATCTGTGTTGCCCAGGAAGTACCTGAAGTGCATGAAGAGGCACCAGAGAACGAGTCCATGTTCATACATCACATGAACACACACATGGACCCATGAAGCTGCCTTCTATTGAATCAGACCCATGGTCCATCAAAGTCAGTATTGTCTACTCAGACCGGCAGCGGCTCTCTAGGGTCTCAGGCAGGGGTCTTTCACATCACCTACCTTCCTAGTCCCTTTAAGTGGAGATGCCGGGGATTGAATCTGGGACCTTCTGCATGCCAAGCAGAGGCTCTGCCACTGAGCCACAGCCCCTTCCATGACCAAAGTAGTGGTCAGTAAGCAAACTACAAACCATGGTTTCAGATGCTGGTTTGAGGGACTCTGACTGTAGCTGCACATTTAGGTGATCACAGTATTGCACGTTTAGATGATCAGCCAACCATAATTAATTTAATGAAACCACAATTTCATGTGTCATCTGAAGTGAGCTGGTGTCTCCATCATGCTTGTAAGTCTCATATAATGCTTGAAACATCAGCTATGATTTTTATTTATTTATGTAGAAAATTTATATGCTGCTTCCCTGAAGACCTGCTCAAGGCAGCTCACAAAGTAGAAGCAATACAATAAAATCATTAAAACAGCACAATCATGATCAGTATTAGAACAAGCTATAAAAGAGGCATACAATATCCTTCAGTAGCCTAAAACGATATCTATAAACGATATCTATTCAGTAGCCTAAAACGATATCTATAAAACAAGTCTCAAGCAAGAAGCATACCATTAAAAAAAAGATGGAGCACTTCAGTTAAAAAATGGGGGGGGGTGTGGTGGCACCTTACAGACAGTAAAATGGGTGCCCCCTGAGCCTCAAGGGAAGGACATTCTGAAAGTGAGGTGTCTCCATTGAAAAACTCTCCTGTGGTTACTATCTGACTTACTTCTGCAGGTAGAAACATGGAGATGAGAGCTTTGGAAGAGAATCTTCACTAGCAAACAGTATGGAAGGAAGTAGTCCATCAGCTAACCTGGCCTGAAGCCTAAGCATTAGCCTTTGGGTACCCAAACATAGATAAGCCACCACTATAGGTCTCCCATCATAGGAGTGCTAAAAGCTGTAGTGTTTATCTGTTAATTGTCATAGACAACATATTAAGCTGCATCTCTATGAGGTATTGCATTGAAAAACATGTGGTTAGAATATAAAACGATGGTGCCTTACTTCCACAAAGAATATGTGTATAAGTATATGCTTCTTAATTGAGCATCTATTTTATTCAGTTGAATAGTCTTACAAGAGAGTTTCCCCACACATACTCACGCAGCATATTTAAGGATCCACAAAACATTTTTTCCCTTATGGCTTATGCTTTGAAATTGCTGCAAAATAAATTATGGTCAACTGATGCACCATAAAGGAAGTGATCTTTTTATTTCTTGGGAACATTTTGGGGGGCAGAGTGATGCTGGTGAGCTGCCAAAGCCCCTTTTATGCAGGGCAGGCAGACCAGAGATCCGCCAGCCCAGCCAACCCCCATGACACACCCAGCCAGCCCCTGATTGGCTGGCCATGCGGAGAGGTGCTGTGGAGGCTGCAGAAAGTGTGCATGCCCTGACGCGGAAGCCAAGCGGATTAGCAGTCTTGTCCAGGATACCCATCAGAAAGTCCACGGCCACATAGAAAAAGTGTAGTTTATTTTACAGTGCAGAAATATATACAGATACTCCTTTCACACTCTCCGCTCATAACATCCCGCATAGAACTGCGGTTTCACTTCATTATATACACCTGGTGGTTGCAGCCACCAATCACAGTAGATATCCAATTATCCTGGCATTGCTACCGCATTGCATCAGCCACCTGGCTATAGCTGGATCAGGCCAGCTTTCTCTAGTTCCCCAGGTACTTTCCAGGCTGATTACATCATCCTTAGATCTCACTGATCTATCCTGCACCTGTCAAACTAACTGACAGACTTGTAATCTTGACATGCCCCTGGGGGAGGCCAGTGTGCCCGAAAAATGAGGCCCGATTCCCAGCTTCCTGTGCCGCCCTGTGTGGTGCAAAGGAGACCCCTCCAGGGTAAGTCTGGGTGCCACATTTATTAAGTTTGATCTAAAGGTTGTCTTCTGCTTCACTAATTTTCAAACAGGATGGGGAAACAATTTTAGCTATGCTATGAAGTGAGGGAAGGAGAATTTCAGTCTCTACTACCCACCAGGGGGGCACACACATACAATTCTTAAAATATAACTCATTTATCCAATTTGTGTTGAAAATGAGCAAGGGACTATGCTCTTATAATAGCCACAAAGAGATGATTTCAGAATTTTGCACATTTAATATATTTCATGTTTCCTAATTTCCAAAACAAATTTTTGAAGGTCACGATTTTAGGGCAGATTTTGATTTGCTTAAAACTATTGGTCAGTACTCTTAAAGTTTTATGTTTGTTTTCAAACTGTGGTAACAGTATCTTAACTGAAATACTTTACACACACACACATATCTTCAGGGTTTTTTTTTAACCTTGGCTAATCCATATTTTATATATTTTTTGTATTAGTATTTATGAGGGGTCAAACAATATTCATTTCCATTTTGGTGCATATTATGCTGCCTTAATTTTCTTTAATTAACAAGTGCAATACATATTGTTACGTCCAGGAAGCTCTAATGAATGATGGCACTGGAAAATAGCTGGTTATCTCATCAGCTGGTGATATTGCCATTATTAGTGAAAGCCATTGAAAATGAATAATTTAGTGAATGCTATTAGCACAGCCCGTATATTACTGAAATCGCAGCGGGGTATAATGGAATTCTTGGCATGTGCTGGTATGAAAATAGCAGGTTAACTCTAGGAATGGTTGAACTCTTGACATATTTTATGGTATTAAGTGTTTTATCACACCTGTGTTACCTATTAATTAAATGGTGTTCTTAAAGTTTTATTTTACAAGCCTTAAAATCCCCTATATGGCCTTTAATAGTATGTTTGTTACAGCTTTCAGGGTATTACTGCTATGTTACTGTTAAATTAACTGGTTGGCTAAGGGGGACGTCCATGGCATCCTATTCCAGTGATTTGGTCCTGTCTGGAGGCCAGAAGCTGGTGCTGGGTGACAATTTATTTACCTCGTGTGCCCCAGAATCATTCAGGGTTCCATTTTGTCTGGCATGCTATTCAACATCTATGTGAAACCACTGGAAGAGGTTGTCTGGGAATCTGTATGCTGATGACACCCAGCTCAATTTCTCCTTGTCAGTAAAGTCAGGTGAAAAGTAGATGTTTGAAATGAATGCTCCGAGGCAGTAATGAGCTGGATTAAATTTAGGTGGTGTTGGCGGATACTACATTTAATCAGTCAGGCTATTTTGGATGCAGTTTCTCCAGGCATGTTCCCATTTGTGGGTACTACTAAAGCTGTACCTAAATATGAAGTGAGTTCACTTATGTGGGAAGGAGCACCTTCAGACATCTTCATTGGATACACCAGCTGCAGCCTTTCCTCGCTTAGTGTGATCTGTCTATCACTGTCCATATATAACTCAGCAGAAGATTGGCTATGTAAATCCTTCTCTTAAATCTCCCAAGTAGAGAAATGGAAGCGGTTCACACCAAGAAATGACAGCACCCTTGAGGCTTATCATGCAATTATGAAATTACTTCAAGAAAAATTTCAAAGATACCTGGAAAAATGTGTCTGCATAATTGACCATAAGCTTGAAATATAACAGGTTACATATATGATTAATACATTCATGTAATGAAAACACATGCTATGTACAGGCTTATCAGATTCCTTGCCCCTTCTGGCTCTCACCTGCTCTCACAGCAAGAGAAAATAAGGAGAGGGGTTGAAGGTATGGACACAGTGACATCACTTCCACTACTCGCATCCATAACACTCAAGGAATTTCCCCGCTCTCTATTGGCTTTATCATAGATATTGGGGGGAAACCCTAGAGCAACGCAGTCTACAGTTTAGATAATCACCCAGAAAAGACATCGTTACCCCATGCTCCACCTTCAAAAGCTCCCAGCGATTGCCAGCACAAAGCCAGCAACCCTAGCTGTAACCACAGCTACCTTTGTAAATACAAGATCATAGAATCATAGAGTTGGAAGGAACCACCAGGGCCATCTAGTCTAACCCCCTGCACAATGCAGAAAATTCACAACTACCCCCCTGCACCCCCAGTGACCCCTACTCCATGCCCAGAAGAATGCCAGGATGCCCTCCCTCTCATGATCTCCCTAAGGTCATAGAATCAGCATTGCTGACAGATGGCCATCTAGCCTCTTCTTAAAAATCTCCAGGGAAGGTTATTTATTTATTTACTTAATTTATACCCACCCCTCGTTTCTCCCCAGTGGGAGACTCGAAGGAGCTTAATTCTTATCTCAATTGAGATAATTCTTATCTCAATTTTCTCCTCGTAACAACCCTGTGAGTTAGATTAGGCCGAGAGTGTGTGACTTGCCCAAGGTCACCCATCAAGTCTCTTTGGCAGAGTGGGGATTCAAAAACTTGGGTCATTGAGATCCTAGTCTGATACTCTAACCACTATACCACACTAGCTATTTCTACTTTGATTGTAATTGGCAATCAGATTTTTCAAAAAGTCACTTAATAGGCTTATCAAGAAAACAATGGATGGAGCTAACAAATATTTAGTTCATTTTGAAGTTCATGCGTTTTTCCTTTACCAGGTGAGTCTTCAGTTAGTGACAGACTGTTTAGTCCATTTTTGTTTAACAATATGCAAAATAGTTGTGTGAAATATATTGAAGCGAATAAGATTTGTGTATAACGGTGCCATGTTTTTTCTTTATTTGAAGGTCACTCTGTGAGATTGCTGGGTCAGAAAAAGGATAATGGAAAACGGTTGGGGGGAGCTCGATTGGATTTGCCCAAGATAAGAAAGAACCCACTGATAGAAATAATTTCCATCAATACAGGGTAAGCATCATTCAAACTGACATAAAATATTCAATACTGCCTAGAAATTCAATTTCATTTCCCCCCATTCTTAATACAGAACTGCTTCAGGTCATACCATAAAGAACAATTTAGGGGGCAACAGAGAGAAAACTAATGCTATTCAGTAGTGTTACTGCTTTTAAACATCTTACTTAATTATTGACATTTTACAGGTTTTTTTTAATGAAATGTTTGTATGTGTTTTAATTTTAGTATCTCCTATTTATGATCTTTCCATTCACTGTACCTTCTATATTGCAGTAGACATTTATAGTACGGGGTTAACTTGTTCTGTCCTGGTTTTTAAACAGCCCATCCACATACCCATTCTGTGGTTGGAGGAAGCACACAGTGAATTGACTTTTCACAACATAGCATGTGGGGGACACTTTTCTACTTGGATATTTCTACTTAGGTTGGAAGAAAGTATTGATGCAATTTGAGAAATTGCCGCCATCTTAAAAAGCAATATAAAAAGCAATATAATGAGTGTGTCTCATTTATATAAGCCTAAAACCATGTTAAAATAACAGTACAGACCTGTTTTTGAAACAGTGAGGGAAGTAAGTACATTTTTATGGCTGTCTATAAAGCTTATGCTCTTTTGCTAGGTAAAACGGGGGCTGCAGAACAATGTTGTCTACCAGATATCCTGTGTCATGCAAACAAACTACTGTAAGATGAGTTACTCATGCAATAACCCACTGAACTGCCAACTTCCTCTCATTTGCCTGGCTCATTCCCTGGCACCAGCGTAGCAGTAACTTTGCTACTGCTTTGTAGATTCACTCCTTGAGCTTAACTATGACTGCTCTGGACAACAAATTCATACTTGGCAGTGATCTTTTGTAAAGGGATCTTTGCAGCCAGAGCTTGTGAACCTTTCCTTGTGGTCTTGAGTCTCCAAACGCTCAACTCTTTTGCATCGTTTTAGATGTGCCTGAATCCTACTTTTTTATTCTGATGTGGTAATTTGAGATTTTTACCAGAGAGAGGCAATAAAGACCACTTAGGAAGACTTTATCCTTTTGTAATCCTCCTCCTTTGTCACATGGTCTTACTTTATGTAATATAGGTAAACTCTTTTATAACTGTGAAAGAGATATGCATGGAGTCGACTGTAGTGTGGATACATCTTCCTAAGGGCAAGAAAAAACACGTAAACAGCTTTGATACTTCTTGCCATGTAAGAAAAAAAAACCCTTGTGCTTAAATGTTATGGGAAACCACATTGGTGTAGCAACAGAGAGAAAGAGAGACAGAAATAATTGTTTACTGGAGAAAACATAACAATCTCTGATTTTGCCTGAGGTCTCTTTCTGGTATGTGTTACTGGAATACATCAAAGATGCAATTTCCTAATTAGACTATTTAAATTGGGTGTCTGACACACAGTATTTTTCCAATTACTTTTCTAGCTACGTAACCACAGGTTTTACAATCTAAATAACAGGATTTGTCTTTTAATTATTTTATTTATGAAGCTCTACATCATTGAGTATGTTTGAGCTGATATCAGAGAGCCTAATTTGTAGACACGGTTATGTCTACATTTAGTTTTATACCCCCATCCTAGACTGAGGGTTCAGAGCAACTAACACATTGTTCTGTGTGCCTTGCACCACCATAGCTACAGCAGCATTTTATGCAAAGTAAATAGAACCACCTGTTCCACCTTTCGGTGCATCCACATTGTATCTGCCCACTACATATGGTATGCATTTAGGCCCTTTCATTCCATGCTCCACTACGCTGCTTTATAACAACAGTCTTCACTTGCTTCCACTGTTAGGCATGGAATTATAGTTAGGACTGAAAGGGCACCTAATCCAACCTGTCCCCCAGATGTTAGGACTTCAAGAATATCAAGCCCCCCCCCTTCAATCTGCACAGTGCAGAACTCCAGATGGCACAAAAAGAAAGGAAAGGTGCCCACAGATCAAATAGCTCAAGAATATTGGAACAAGTCCACACCCTGTAGTCTTCTCACCCCAGTCTGGAGCGGTGGAGTATGATCTGGAGAACTGGGTTTGATTCACCACACCTCCACATGAGCGGCACATGAGCGGAACCTGGTGAATTGGATTAGTTTCCCCATGCCTACACATGAAGCCACCTGGGTGGCTTTGGGCTAGACACAGTTCTCTTAGAGCTCTCCCAGCCCCACCTACCTCACAGGGTGTCTGTTGTGAGGAAGAGAAGGTGATTGTAAGCCGGTTTGATTCTGCCTTAAGTGGGGGAGAAAGGTGGCATATAAAAACCAACTCTTCTTCTTCTTCTCCTCCTCCTCCTCCTCCCCCCTCCCCCTCCTCCCCGCTACTGGTCAGTCTTTCTTGACTGCATTCATGCTCTAGGACAGTGGTTCTCAACCGGGAGCCAGGATATTCAAAGGGGGCCACAGGTGAAAATTGCATAAATGGGGGGCCACAGCACAAGACTAGGGGGCCACAGAGGGAAGTGAGAAGTGAAGAAAACAGAAACACATGAAAATCTAACACATGACTTTCTTCATTGCACTTCTATGCATCGTTTACAACTGTGGATTTTTGTATTGCTGTAATCTTGTGCAAAGGTGGTAAAGGTTTTGTTCTCCCTTGTATGTGAACACTGTTGTTTATTAGCATGTTGTATTCCCTTTTTGTAGGGTATTTTTTGTAAATTTCAGTTTCCCAATAAGAACTGCATGTGTGCCTTTTGTGAGGCTGTTTATGCTTCTTTGTTCCTTGGCTATTTACAAACAAAACATTTAAATAGTTACCTTTCTACTGGTAGTACAGGGGGGCCACAGGAAGGAAACAAGGTCAGAAGGGGGCCATGGTCGGAAAAAAAGTTTGAGAACTACTGCTCTAGGGTATGACCTAAACCCAGCCAGTCATGTTACTTTCTGCACCTTGGAATAGATTGCCAAATACGGATGTCTGTATTATTTTGCTATTGTTCCTTTCCTCCGGGATGCTGTACATTGGTCCTCCACCTCCATTTTACCTTCACAATGACCATGTAAGGTAGCTTTAGGCTGAGAGAAAGTGACTGCCCTTCAGTGTACCAGCCAAGCTTTCATGGCGGTGGGGATTTGAACCTGGGTGTCCCAGACTGCAGTCCAGCACTCTTAACAACTATACCAAGCTGGCTACAAAACAGGACAATGTCGTTGTATGAAGGACTATACACATACAATTGTGGCTGAAAATAATTGCTCTTCTCAAAAATGACTTCTGCATAGTCATCAGACAACTTTAAAATGTGTGTGTGTGGGGGGGAGCATATCAGTTTGATTAGATGTGTTGAATGCTGCTTATGTGTGTCTGCCTCTGCATGTGCCTTGAATTGGTGTGTATTTCTCTCTCCTCCCAAACAGTGTAGTTAAAGTTAGGGTCAGACTGGAAAACTGTAACCAAGCCTAGAGTGGTAGATGTTAGGTTCCACCAGTCTGTGAGGCAAGTACCACTCTAAGTTTGTTCCATTTCCCAGTCTGATCCAATAAGGGCAGTGCAGGGATGAAAGCTACTGTCCTCAGTTATCCAGTTTTCTCCTAAAGGGCACAGAGATTATAAGGGTGCAGTCACGTTCTTGTTTAACTAAGGTAATTTCAATACTTCGTTAAGTAAGAAGATACTATGTACACCTGCATCTCTTCCTCAAGAGATTGATTCCAAATACATAGACTTATGTAAGATACTTTTCTGTGCAGTTCTGTTTCTCAAAGGCAGGTCGCTGCTTTGAAATATGACCATGAGCTTAGCATTTAACCAGATCTAGATCTGGGGGGGAAATGTTATCTTCATAAACAGAGGAAATCTATATAGTGTTTTTATTATTGACTTCATAAATACTTGGCTGATTTGCATGTGTGCCTGGAGTAATGTAAATGTCTGAAGTTCTAATGACTGGGCATGCTGAGATCCATTAACTTCCAGGATCTTCCTCTGCCTTCAGTACACAATACAACTTCACACCCAACTGCTGTCCCTAATGTTCTGCCATGCCTTATGAGAATAGGCTGAATTGAGGAAAGAAGCATTCCAGGTCCTATTTTCATATGCTGTGTCAGAGTTCTTTAACATGTTGTGCCTTGGAATATGACGATTCCAGCCTTTTGTGCATTTGGGCCATAAGAGTCACAATTCCAGTTGTACTTCACAGGACATTTTGCTTGCCCGGTTGCGTTTAAGTCACAGAATGGCATCACATTCTTAGTGCTACAATACTGCACACCGTGGAGTGATGCGCAAAGCCTCTGTGTGTTTAATTAATTGCTGGCTGGGGCAGCTCTGTGAGAAAAATTGAGGCTTTCATTCACTTCTGTGCTCTGAGTGCTTCACCCTCCGTCCTCATGTGAGCGCACGCTCTCCTGTATCAGGAAGCATCAGCCACAGCACCCCGTTGTATTTCCCTGCAGGAAAAACGCCTTGGGCCATTGGTTTGCCATATCTGCATGCTCCATTTCTTCTTCTAAATTAGAAAGAACCACAGCAGTTGGGACACAGCTGGTCACTTGGAGACGATTGTCGTTTACCAAAGGAGCTAGGCAAGTGCTTTAGCACAAGGCAGGTTTCAAGTCCAAGAGCTGTTCATTTCCTTATTAAAACAGTATTTGACACAAACATTGTGGCCTGATTCTCTGATCTGCACTAGTGTTGCATGACTGTTTTTGGATCAGCCATCACACTTGCTATGCACAGCTTCATTACCTGTGGCATTTTACTAATATTGCAAAGTAGCACAGCACATTTGCATGAATTGTCTGCTGCTGGGCCACCAGTGCCAGATGCAGCAGAACTTGAGGCACGGTAAGAGCATGAGAAAATAGAAGCAGCAGTCATTCACCCCTGCAGTTTTCAAGGGGCTTCAGCCTCTATGGAGGCTCGTTACAGAATTCTTTGCACTTAATATTTAGTAATAAGCTTCTCTAATGGCCAGTGGAGGAGCCCTGTGGTGCAGAGTGGTAAGCTACAGTACTGCAGTCCAAGCTCTGCTCACGACCTGAGTTCGATCCTGACAGGAGTCAGTTTCAGGTAGCCGGCCCAAGGTTGACTCAACCTTCCATCCTTCCAAGGTCGGTAAAATGAGTACCCAGCTTGCTGAAGGTAAAGGGAAGATGACTGGGGAAGGCAATGGCAAACAACCCCGTAAACAAAGTCTGCCTAGAAAACGTCGGGCTGTGATGTCACCCCATGGGTCAGGAATGACCCGGTGCTTGCGCAGGGGACCTTTACCTTAATGGCCAGTGGACCAGAGTGTGCAGTAGGAGAGGCTTGCCAAATGCAGGACTCTGGTTTGCAGAAGTAAAAAACTTTAGCTACAGTAGACATGGTCTGTAGGATCAAGGTAAGCATATTATGGCTGCATGCCTAATCCTGAGTCTGTGCGACCCAGACTGTAACGCAGCAAAACATGCAGGGTAGATAAACAGGGACTCCCGAGTATGCATATGCATACAGACCCCTTTCAAGTTTCTTCTACTTGGAGAACAGTCAAATGCTGTACAAAGTTCATCTTGTGTTGCAATCCAGGTTAGCTAGACCTGATGGAGGAATAGTATATTTGTAAATGGTTGTCTCAAAATTTGAATTTTAATAGCATTTTAGACCAGGAGTAGTTCTTCCTGCCCCGTATCACATTAATGTCTTTTCAGCCTGATGTGATACATATATGTTCAGAAATAAGGACCTCTGCAGTCGTTGGCTCTTGTTCCTCTCTAACTGTGCATTGGTCTGCAGCTTTAATATTTACAACTTTATTTTACGTTCAGGCATTTTTTTTGTAAGTTGGAATTATTTTGTAACTTGGAATGAAACTCACAGAGGAAATTTGCCAACTGACGTAAAGAGCTGCATCATGATTGACCTTTATTTTTCCAGTAGAAGACCCTCTTTGTTAGCAAGAAACAGAACTTTAAAGTATAGAAGCAAGTGCTGACAGCTCAGTTTAAGGAAAGGCTGTTTACTCGTTTGGTTTTTCCCTCCCTCTTACATACTCAAGATAATTTCTATGGTTTGCCCTCTTTGGCTGACATTCTAATTTAAGCACTTCGGTTGGCATGTGATTGAGCGTAATATGAACATGCTTGTAACAGTTTGTGTTCGAGAGAGCACCCTGCCTTGATAATCACAGAAATAGACCTATACCCATGTCATCAGAAGTTTGCCCAATTTGTTCAAGCACATTAATTTTGTTCTAGAGCTACTTGTCATTCCATTAGTAATATCCATTTTTTAGTAAATCTCCTGCTGCATCTTAAATATAAAATTCTTGTTATTGCACTCTTTGAAAAAGTACAGGTGCAAAAACCAAGGATTATTATTGTTCCAAGAAAATAACTAGCAACGTTGCTGGAACTGTATTCTAGATTACTGAACAAGAGCAGCCAATTTTCAGGAGATAACCCTTGAAGGGATAGCAAGCGAGTCAGGATTCTTAAATTCCTGCGCGAACAGGTGCTTGAAAATTGTTCAGCCTTGATGATTACTATAAGTCAGGGCTGTCCCCCTTCATGATGTAATAATTGCAAAATTAAAAAAAATTCACCTGAAGAACATGGTGTAGAATGATCCAACAAGAGCAGAAATCTGAGTTTCAGTATATGGTATTTCCCTATGGAAAAAAACCAAATTGTGATTATTATTTTTTGCCCCTTCTTGAGAATTAGTTTAAATTACCTCATATTCAGAAGTCAATGTCCCTCTTTGACTATAATTCTCAGTCGTATCTGCTGACAGTCCAGAAGCAGGCTAGCGCACCAGCTGGAGTGTATCAAATATTCATGGTATCAGAGATCGTTAACAGTAGCAAAGTGGAAAGACTTTCATGGATCAGCCTGTGCTATAACTCTTCTAATCTAAATGACCGATGTCCCATATTTTGAATGTAGTTATCAGGGGGAGGATGGTTGCATCTTGGAAAATATGCATCCAAAGCTTTCTTCCATGCTGTTTACACATTAGATTTAGCCTGAATCAGATGGCTGTGTTTTGTATAGGGCCAAGAGCAGTTTATCCAGAGTTGCTGTAAAAAGTTCAAATGTAGAGCCAACATCTTCACCCTATAATGCTCTATCTCAGGAGTGTTTTCTTTATTTTTTCAAGTGCAATGGGTTATTCCATATACCGTAAATACCCATGTATAAGCCGACTCACGTATAAGCCGAGGTGCCTAATTTCTCCCCCAAAATGGGGGAAAATTAGGCACCCGCGTATAAGCCGAGGGTCGGTTTATAACCCCTCTCCCCCCCCCGCAGGCTTACCTGACCGGGCTCCTGGCAGTGGGAAGCGGTGCGGGCCCGGCGGGGGCGGCGGTGCGGCCTCTCTGTGGCTGCAGGAGGCTCCTGCAGGCTGCTCCCAGCCGGGGGAAAGCGGCGGGGGCGGCGGAGCGGCCTCCCTGCGGCCGCAGGAGGCTCCAGGAGGCTGCTCCTGGCCGGGGAAAGGCGGCGGGGGGGGCGGCGCGGCCTCCCTGCGGCCGCAGGAGGCTCCTGGAGGCCGCTCCCGGCCGGAGAAAGCGGCGACGGCGGTAAGTTCCCTCCTCCCTCCCTCCTCCCCCCTCTACCGTATTGACCCGCGTATAAGCCAAGTTCGGCTTTTTCAGCCCTTTTTTGGGGCTGAAAAACTCGGCTTATACGCGAGTATATATGGTAGTAGGTAGAAAAAAGAAAAAAAGAAAAGAAAAATGGTTCATGATTTTAAGTCAGGGTTTGAACCTGGTTAGCAAACTGATGAATACATCGTTAATCATAATGGGCCTTTTTTAGAAGATATAAATATCCATGAGCCTGTTGTGCTCCGTGTGGTGAAATCTTCAGTTATAACAGGAAGTTTGGCTTTACAAGATTTTTCTCTTGTATCTAGTGGTGGCTCAGGGGAAAAAATGCAGATAGTTTCTAGTTCTTGCAGTTGAAAACATCCATGTACTGCATGCTGTGTGCTCAAAAACAGATGATCCCATTTTCCATGTTATTGTTCATAGACCTGGCTTTAAGGACTGAGCTCCAGGGGCTGGCCAGGGCCTCAAAATAAAAAGGTCCAAAAACCACACACAGTATTTCATCCAGTCAAGTCAGTGGTCTGTCTGTCTAATGCTATAGGGTTGAATTTACAATGTCAGGTGGAGATCCTTTGTAGCCCTCCTCAGATGAAGCCCTTTAACATACCACTGCCTGAACTGGGTATCTCATACATGAACAGTGTCTCTATTTCGTATGCTGTGGTTGTAGGATGTTTTTACTGTTTTAGTGTTGTATATTTCATACTTAGTTAGCCACATTGTCTCCTTAGGCCAGGGGTGGGGAACGTCAGGCCCAGGGGCCCTGGCAGATCTCTAGCTCAGAAGGATCTAAGACTGGCGATCGCCACCTCCCGCGGACAGGAATAGCCTCTATTCAAGGCAGATGTGATTTTGTTTTGCTAAGAAAAGGAACCTTTTTTTCCCCTTGCAGAAGAGTCATTAGCTATGGAGCTGGTAGGACCGCCCAAGAAACTGTGTTAACCCTCTCCCACCCGGGCCCTGGAGAAACTTATTCCCTCTGTACTACAAGAGAGCTGGGGGCAGAAGTGGTGACAATTTTGTATGGCCCACAAATGATGTTATAAATATCCAAATGGCCCTTGGTGGAAAAAAGGTTCCCCACCCCTGCCTTAAGCAAAAGATAGGGTATAAGTATCATAAATAAATAAAATGTGTTCGTGTTTTATGTTGAGCTTTGTACCCTCACCTAATAAACAAATTTCACAAACAATCAAATAAGCAATAGAAATATGGTGTGCATGATTTATTCCAAATCCAGAGTCTGATTGCTTAACACTGTAGTCTTGTATGGCTGCGTGGAGAATTGGGTTCCCCATCTTTTATATGGCAAGCTTTAATTTTCCTAGTGCCATTTCTCCGTTCTTATTATTTGTTTTGTCTCATCTTGCAGTGGACCATCCCATATTCATAACATCATTTGAATTGTTAATTTCCAGTCCTGGGATACAAGTCAAGTACATTGGTCAGCATACATCATGTTGTTTTCATAAATGGTATCAAATTAAATGTAAATCATAGGCATTGCACTTTAAAAAGAATAAAGACAGCAGATACTTTTGCCATGGCCACAGCACAGCTTCCTAAGGGCAGATTCTGATGATCAAAACCAAACAGTAGGACTTGAAAATCTTAAGTAATTCTTGTCCAGTGTAAGCAGATGCCTTGAATTCTTCTCTTTTGTTGTTTTTTAGTTGACGTGATACCATGACAAATAAAAGCAACAGAAGAGAAGACTACAAGGCATCTCCTCACACCAGACAAGAACCACTTATTAAGATTTACAAGTCCTACTGTTTGGTTCTGATAATCTGAATTTGCCTGTACGGAGCTATGCCACCCCTACCCCCCACCCCAAATTGCCTTGACCTGGATGACTCAGGCTAGCCCAATCTCAGCAGAAGCTAAGCAGGGTGAGCCATGGTTAGTACTTGGATGGGAGACCGCCAAGGAACTCCAGGGGTTGCTACGCAGAGGCAGGCAATGGCAAACCACCTCTGTTCGTCTCTTGCCTTGAAAACCCTATGGGGTCACCATAGGTCAGCTGTGTCTTGAGAGCACATTCCACCCCCACCACTCTAGAAAATAAAATAGATATGGGTAAGCAATTGGGGGGTAGGGAAATTACATCATTACCATATTAGGCATCTGGAAGGATGGCCATGCTGGGCAATCCTCTGACCCTGTAGCCTGTGGTTACCACATTATTTTCTGAATGCAACCCCTACGAGATCAATCAAAAGGACAGTTCTCCAATTTTAGATCGTCAAATGCCACTTAACTGCCCTACTTCCTTGTTTTATGCAAATGTTTTCCTTTGAAAAACCCAGTTTCAGATAGCTAATCTGTGAAATGATAGATACCGTACCATCGAAATTCCTGCTATCCCCATAAATTTGATGCACTAAACTTCAGTGGTCTGATGTTTTAAGGATAATCCTCCATAGTCCTGTGCAGACAAATCCCCAAAAGTTGTATGTGTGGGAAAGGGAGGTCATTCTCGCAGGTTCCACGCAATTAAAATGCTCAATCTGCATGCATTAGAGGTCATATCTGCACACTGGCAGATGATTGTAAACCCCCATATGTGATTTGTGCCCTTCATTTTTGAAGTACAAAACAGCATGTTCAAAACCTACACACACTGGGATATTATGCAGCATCCAACATATTTATTTCCAAAACTCCACAGGTTTTTTTTTTTTAATATGTCTCTAAAAGCAATTTGTAGATTTTGAAAAGGTTGGGGGAGGGAGCAGCATCACCTTAGGTCAAGCCATGGCAGTGGCATTCATCATGTCTACCGTTTATTTTTAAATTCCCTGCAAATGCTTGGCAATCCCATGATCTTTTTGCGCTGCAAATCGGAGCCAGACTTGGTGTCTTTATTGTTTTTAAGAGATAAACGTCTAGTGTTTTTACGTTTGAGGGGTTTGTGTGTGAGTCATGCGTATTATATCTTCCTTTTAAAGCCTCAGTTATCTTGGAGCAAGGTAATGTTGCTCAACGGCGTAGAGTTTGTATTAGACTAAAAGTGCAGAGAGGAGTGTGTTTACAAAAGAGTTTGCTTAGTCATCTGCTTTCCCCAGCTCTTGCCAGTCTGTTTTTCTTCTTACTTGTATAAACTGTCCTCATTTGTTGGCATACATCTCACTTTTTGCAAATTAAATTGGGTTTGATCTTGTCTTGTACTTTCCGTCGTTGAGGGAGTAAATAGCTGTTTCTGTGTATTGATTTAACTTGAGGGTGGCAGGAGGCAGTATATAAAAGAACAAAAATGTGAGACACAGAAATGGAACTACTGGTGAATTTTAAGGAACTAGAATCAGTTTTCTCTAATATCAAGAAGTTCAGCCAAAGATTTTCATTATGGGCTCAACAGATGAATGCATTGAAGTAAATGGAGCTTCTCAGCAGTATAATGCATTTTAATGAATGGGGTTTGTTTGTTGAATGGTCCTCAAGCACTCTGTGCATTTTATTTAACCAACCTGTCAATGACACTGCACCTCTATGGTTCTGATAGCTCAGTATAACTGTATAATTGGTCCGTGTTAAAAACAGCATAGTAAAAATATAGAACATTGTCCAGGGGTGATGCCTCCACTCCTGCACTTACCTTAGGATACTGCATACCCCACCAAAAGCATGCTGTCCCAGCAAGCCCCACAGCGGAAGATACAGGTGCCTGTAAGATTGCTGCAGGCCCTGGCATTGGCAGGTCCTACTCGGGAGTTGGCCAGCTTGAAGAAGCCTAGCTACAGTTCCATCTAGACATTAGGAAGAAGGTGGTAAGATCTCCTTCCCTGGAGGTTTTTAAGCAGAGGCTAGATGGCCATCTGTCAGCAATGCTGATTCTATGACCTTAGGCAGATCATGAGAGGGAGAGCACCTTGGCCATCTTCTGGGCATGGAGTAGGGGTCACTAGGGGTGTAGGGGAGAGGTAGTTGTGAACTTCCTGCATTGTGCAGGGGGTTGGACTAGATGACCCTGGCGGTCCCTTCCAACTCTATGATCTACCTCTTAGCAGCAGGCCCAGCAACACTGACCTTCTTAGAGGAGGTCAGGTGGGGCAGCCAGCAGAGCAGCAAGAGGCAGATCAAGCCATGCCTCATAGGAGCTGGCAGAGCACGGATTCAGTCCAGCTGGGGGAATGGGCGGGAAGAGGGGAGAGACCTGCAAAGCTGGAACTCACTGATCAAGGCCAGCTGGAGGCAGCCCAACCCAGGCTTGGCAGGAGATTTGACTGAGGATTGGGGAAGCCTATGGGGAAGCTGGCTGAAGCCCTACCAAGGGGAAAGGGAGGTGGGACAAAGGGAGGAAGAAGGAAATAAAAGGGATCCCAAATGGGCCAGTGGGGAGGACTGCTCCCAGACAGGAGGCTGCAAAGTCTAGTACAGCACAGGGAGCAAAGGAATAAGGTGGTGCAACCCCATTTGCCTCCCAATCTGCGGCCTTCAGGGATATGAAGTGTTGGGCACCACAGCAGGCACTCCCACAGACTAGGGAGCGACGGCAGGGCTTCGCAAACATTGTGGAAGTGAATTTTCTAAAATGGAGGTGGGAGTGCTGGTACTACCGGAGAAAAAAACGGTTTTGTTCAACTTATCACTGGGTGTCATCTACGAAGAACAGGGCCCTCAGAAGGGCTCCGTGGGTTGGGTCCTGTGAATAACGAACACAAAGACTGACTGTATTGAACAAAAAACCTAGCCTTATAACCCCAGCAGTAGAATCTTAAAAGCCAGCATATTAAAAAGAAAAAGAAAAAAAAGATCATACAGCAAGCCCAAAAGGTTAAGACAGTTCCAAAGGTCTTGAACGCAGTAAAAATCCTGACGAGCCAGCCCAAAGCAATTCGCAAAGGCCTGGGTGACTCAGAGAAGATTTGGCCTGTGCCACAAAAATGTGGTGCCAACCAGAGGGCTCGGGGGAAGGGAACTCCATAGAGGAGGCACTGCAGGAAGCTCTCTCTCTCTCTCATAGCCACCCACCACACTTAGAAGAATTATAAAGAAGAGTTTCAAATGGCAGCAGCAACATTTAAGGGATTCATGTGGGAGCAATGGGAACAGTCCTTCCAATCCCAATTCCAATTTTAATTGAAAATAAAATACAAAAATACCTGCGTATAAACAATAATGAATTGCATCACACCAAGATCAAGCCCATGTAGGGTTGCCAGCTTCCAGGTGGGGCCTGGAGTTTTCCCAGAACTACAAATGATCTCTGGACTACAGAGATCAGTTCTGCTGGAGGACTGTTGGCTTCAGAGGCTGGACTCTGTAGCCTCACTTGCCCACACTCCTCCCTCACCCAGCCAAACTCCACCCCTCCCCAGGGACTACCCCCAAATCTCCAGGAATATCCAAAGGATGAAGCTAGCAACACTAAATCCATAAAACATAGACAACTAAGTAATTACAACAGCTATTGTATGAATAGGGTTTCTAATCAAACATTTTAATCTGTTTTAACCTGGTTCCAAAATAACCCAAATGGCTGCCAGTTTTGAATACCTACATTTTATGAGAATTTTTTTAGATCCCGTAATTGTTTATAGACTGTCAACTTTATTCATCAGTTTCACAAACCAGCTTTTCCTGAGTTGGTTATCTACTGCAGACATTTTTGCATCCTTTTTTTTGTTGTTGTTGCTAATAATACCCTTGCTATTATCAAATTACCTACTAAATATTTGTGCCTTTTTTCTAAATCAATAAGCCTAACAAGACCATCCTTGAATCATGTGCTATTTTCTATCCCAAGATTTTTCATCAGCCTCTAATCTTTGCTTACAGAATCTTTTCAGCAGTGGTCATTCCCACCATGTATGTATGAGAGTGCCAACATGTTTCAAAAACCTCCAACAGAGAGTAGAGCCTGGCTTTTTAAAATAAGGGCAGGAAGGAGCTATGAAGCCTCCTCAGTTGCACCAAGGACCTTGGTAATTTCATCTTTTCCAATGTGGTTGTATGTAGAACCAAAGAGTTCTTTCCCAGGTTACCAGGAGTGGAGAGGGTGGTACTTTCCCTGAACACCAAATACAGAATCCAGTAGGCAGAATCCTAACCTAACCAAAAGAGTCTACTCTTTACCTAATCAAGCAATGGATCTTTTGCAAGTACCACTAATAGATGTTCCAGTAGTAGCCCTCTTATCAGGGGGCCTGGTCACAAAGGATGGCAAAAGGTCCCTATGCTACCAACTGGATCATAAATTGGATTATGTTCTTAAAGCGTTGCCTGAGCCTTGACCATTGCTCTCCTCTCTATTTACTTGAGACCTGCTTTACTTTACGTGACAGAGCCAGAGTGATGTAGTGGTTAAGAGCAATGGACTCTAATCTGGAGAACTGGGTTTGTTTCCCCACTCCTACACATGACGCCTGCTGGGTGACCTTGGGCAAGTCACAGTTCTCTCTGAACTCTCTCAGCCCCATCTACCTCACAAGGTGTCGGTTGTGGGGAGAGGAAGGGAAGTGATTGTAAGCTCGTTTGAGACTCCTTAAAGGTAGAGAAAAGTGGGGTATAAAAACCTACTCTTCTTCTTTACACACACACACAAACCTGTATTTACTATCCATATGCATGCATTTAGTAACCTTGACCTTGGAAGTGACTTCTAAGTGCATCTCAGGAGGTCTTCCACTCATTGCCTCGCTTAGGACAAGCTGTACCAATTTTTTGGACTTTTTAATTTTGGAAAGGGCAATTTAAAATAATGGAACAAATACTGTGTTTTTTTAGAACCTGGAGATGTATTAATAAATTGAACATGGAGCTCTCTTTAAAGTATAAGCAGATAATTATCTGAATCAGTCAGATATGTTATTGTTAGGCTTTGGCTTGGGTTCAGACCTTAGCTGTGGTCTGGCTGAGTGATTTTAAGTTTCAGTTGCATATCTGTGAAATGAAGTAAAGGGGAAGACCTGACAGGGTGCTTGTGAGTAAAAATTAGATAAGGAGATACTGTTAGACTGCTTCTGGGTTTTTAAGACGGAAAGGGGGAATGTAGGTGAATTACATTCATAGAATACTTCAAGTAGTTCAAGGCTGGCTCTGTCTTTGTGTAGATCTAACCTTGTACTATTAAAGCTTTTTCGGGGAGGGCCATGGCTCAGTGGTAGAGCATCTGTTTGGCATGCCGAAGGTCCCTGGTTCAATTCCTAGCATCTCCTGTTAAAAAAAGAATCAGGTAGTAGGTGATGTGAAAAACCTCTGCCAGAGACCCTAGAGAGCCACTTCCAGTCTGAGTAGACAATACTGACTTTGATGGACCAATGGTCTGATTCAGTAAAAGGCAGCTTTAACACCATGTGAGCAACCAAGTATTTTACTATAGCTATGCTTGTTCTTGAGTCAGGAGTGTAATATTAAAATCAGACACAGGACCAGTTCCTTGTGAAGAAAACTAATCTTACATTTTAGTCAATACTGCATTTTCCTTCATCTGTTTCAAGGTTCACCTTGTTGAAGAAACATCATACTGGCAGTTGTTTGACTTGATTTACTAAGCATAATTAACAGTATTGATCATTGCTTGGAGTACCATGCATTGTTTTGTACTGCTGCTGCTATAGGAAGGCCTGATGCAAATCACAGCAATTTGGGGAATATGGAAAAAACAAATAGGGGACCCACAAGGACTTGTGTGTGGGTGTCTCCTCTTTTCCAGAACAAACATTCCCAAGTCCCTTAGCCTTTCCTCGTAGGGCTTGGTCTCCAGCCCCCTGATAATCCTTGTCTCTCTCCTCTGCACCTGCTCCATTCTGTCCACATCCTTTTTTAAATTAATTTTTAAATTTTTTATAAGAAACACAAATAACACACATACATCATACTCTCCCCATACAAAATTATTAATCCATATCCACAGCAAGATCCTCATTAAATTCGTTACAGAGTGGAACTTATACATTCCATGTCATCTAATAATAATCTCTTGAATCTATACAAATGTCACATCTATATATTGCTTATCTTATTTGAAATTATATTGTATTAATATGTTAATATCTGTTCTTGTGCCTGACAGTCAATATTTTTCAATTACAGTAAAACAATTATTTTAATATTAAACGTAACATCTATATCTATACTTCACATTATGATCAGCATAATATTTTATGATATTTAAAGTATGAATCTATATGTCCACATCCTTTTTGAAGTGAGGCCTCCAGAACTGCACACAGTACTCCAAGTGTGACCTGACCAATGCAGTGTACAGTGGGACTATGACAGCTTGCGATTTGGATGTTATGCCCCAGTTGATACACCTCAAAACCTTAGCCTTTTTCACCACTGCATCACACTGACTGCTCATATTCAGCTTACAGTCCACCCAGACCCCAAGATCTTGCTCTCACACACTGTTCACCTCTCCCCTGGCAGCCATTTCCTAGGACACCTCTGTCCAATTGTGTGGCGCCAACTGAGCCAGGCTCAGTTGCGGGGTGGGAAACCTGCAAGGACTTGCAGGGGGTACCTGACCTTCCCCTTTGTCCGTACACCATTTCCTCTTTCTGGCAACCTCGTATCTTCATGCTTTTCTTTTCTCCTTCACACCCACCCACCAACCTCCCATTTAACTACCCCCTATCTTCAGCAATATTTATTATTTATTTATTATATGGGTCCCACTGTGATTCTGCACAGTGGGACCCAAAGCATCTTACCGCATTCTCCCCTTCTCTATTTTAACCTCACAACAACCCTTTGAGATTGGTTAGGCTCAGAGTGTGCAACTGGCCCAAAGTCACCCAGTGAGCTTGCACAGCAGAGTGGGGATTTGAACCTGAGTGTTCCAGATGCTAGTCAAAAACTCGTAACTACTACACTTCACTGTTTGGGGGGGGGGGGAAGCTGTTGTTGAACAATAGCAAGCAGCCAGGCCTGGACGAGTCATGTACGTTGTGTGGTAACAGTCACCTGGAGGCTGCTGCTAGGCCAGACCCCAGTGAGTTCTTCTTCAAAGGCCAAAACAGCTCTGGAAAGGGCCCTGTCCCCTCCCCCTGCCTTATACTGGCAGAAACCAAGGCTCGAAGGCTGACAATACTGTGTGGTTGCCTAACAGTGGCCACTGAGGGGATCTGTTTCTTAATGCTGCAGGTGCTCCTTTTATCATTTGGGGGGTTAGTCCCCCATTTAAAAAAAAAAAGATTTCAGATTTTTCTGCAAACCTTGCGTTTTTCTGAGGTTTGTAGAAAGATCTGTCTTGTCTGTCCATGACCCTGATCGCCAGATTTAAGTTTCCACAGATGGTGCCACATTGAGAATTAGATATATTGATTCTTGGATAGACATAACTGTTGGCAGCTTATTTACAAGGAGTCAGTGTTGCATTTTTTTATAACTATGCTGTTCATTTCCCCATTATTCTGTTCACACAATTCAAAAGCTCTTTTCCCACAGAGGATGCTGAAATACTTTTTCTTTCCTTTTTTCTTAAAAAAACCCCCGCAAGTCTGATAACTATCTTTCACCGTCTAAATTTAAACTTGCTAGCTTCTGCACGCTTGTAGAGAACTCTTACCCCCTTGCTTCCGGATGTTTTGACCAGTCTTCAAACAATACCTTTTATTCCAACAACCTGTTGTATGTTACCGAATTAACTGTAGCCAAATGTTTCCTTTGAGATTTAACCACTCTAAAAGGCTCTGTCCCAGAAGCCATTTAGGAAATGGAAACAATGGCTCTTATCTCAGGCAGCAGTCTACTTTTCAGCTGAGTTTTCTATATGACTGGTTCAAGGGGTATTAATCTTGCAGAACTCCTTAGCTTACTACACAGAACTGTGGCAACTTCTAGCTTTAGCCGTTTTGAAAGAACTGTTAAAGTCATTCCCGCACAAAATGAGCCAGATTCATTGTTTTAGTGCAGATTTGACTTTCTTCAGAATATTGTACAGCTTACATTACGAAGAGGGTCTATAGCGGTGATTCTCATCCACCACCCAGGCTGATCTGCAAATCTTTGGGGGATAGTAAAGATTTTAGGGAGCCTCTTCTCCCTACTTGCAATGGCTTTTGGCAGCAAGCACAGTTCTTCTAAACTGCCCACCCCACATTAGAGATAAAATCTGAGATGGCATACTTACATGACAAAAAAATGTCTCTCCCTCCCCCCCAGCCCTTAAAAAAGTGACTAATGGCTAATAATATTAAATTTAACATTAAGGAGGTGGCAGGCCTTCAGACGCAATGGTTTCATTGAACGTGTGCTTTGAGTTCTGTGTATCATACGCTTCTGTCATAAATGTTGCCTTGTCTGGATTGCTGCTTTATGTCTTATTTTTTTTACTTGCTATTGGACTTTTTGCCTCCTCATATCCTCTCAGGGCCTCCTCCTGGTTGAGTCTTTTCTTCAGGCTGTTCCATCGACCCACAGAATTGGCCCACTCTTTTTTCCCCCACTGTGGCAAATCCACTGTCCGCTTGCTGGAAGAACTGCAAAGCCATTCTTTGAAGGCAGGCATTTTGCAGTTGATTTTACATTTTGAGGTAAAGTTGTGTAGCTGTGTTTTTCTTGTTTGATTTTAAACAATAAATTTAATTATCTGTTACCTGTAGGCCATTTTGTGGTGCATTGAGGTTCTGTGGTCAGTAAGAAAAAAGGCATATAAATATATTAATAAATATAAAACAAATAATAGATAAGGGAACTCGATGGTGATGTTGGATAGTACTTTGAGAGGCTGGGGGTAGAGAATTAAAGGTTAAGAACCTGGTCTGTGTATTCCTTTAGTAAGTCGGAATGGAAGAGAAAGGAGCAGTGACGGAATGGTGTGTTGTGTGTTAAGTGCCGTCACGTCGCTTCCGACTCATGGCGACCTTATGAATGAAAGTCCTCCAAAATGTCCTATCTTTGACAGCCTTGCTCAGATCTTGCAAATTGAAGGCTGTGGCTTCCTTTATTGAGTCCATCCATCTCTTGTTGGGTCTTCCTCTTTTCCTGCTGCCCTCAACTTTTCCTGACTGTCTTTTCTAGTGACTCTTGCCTTCTCATAATGTGACCAAAATACGATAGCCTCAGTTTAGTCATTTTAGCTTCTAGGGTCAGTTCAGGCTTGATTTGATCTATAACCCACTGATTTGTTTTTTTGGCAGTCCACGGAATCCGTAACACTCTTCTCCAACACCACATTTCAAAGGAATGGTAGGAATGTATAAAAGGAATGGTAGGAATGTATAAAAGGAAAACAGTATAGAATTATGAGAGGCTTTGGCTTACTGGTAGAGTACACATTGTGTGCAGGTGGTTCAAGTTCAGTCCCTGGCATCTTCAGTTCAAAAAAATAAAGCTCAGGTAGCTGTTGCAAAAAATCTTTTCTGTGTAAGACTCTGAAGAGGGTCTGTCAATCAGAGAAGACAATAAAAAGCTAGAGAAAGCAGTGATCTGGCTCAGTATAAGGCAGCTTCATTGGTAAGATTGTCCATGCTGGTTACATTTCATTACATTTGGTTTTGTCCTGCACTGCCCCAGAACTAACCTTCACCTTTCCCTTATTTATGTATTTATCCTGCTGGAATTTTAATGCTTTCTTTCTTTCTTTCTTTCTTTCTTTCTTTCTTTCTTTCTTTCTTTCTTTCTTTCTTTCTTTCTTTCTTTCTTTCTTTCTTTCTTTCTTTCTTTCTTTCAAAAAAACAGCATTATGTGTATTTGCCATTTTATCTCCATACATCCCCATAGATTTGATAGAGGGTGCTCAAAAAACAATTTGGGGTCTGGGATGACCATTGGAATGGGATTGTAAAGTATTTATATTTAGCCTCTGCTAAAAGGAATAACAAAGTTAATAATGTGCGCGACGGCTAAACAGAAGTGACATTGTGCAGATTCAGCATGATGGAAATGGCTCTGATAATAGAGGAGACGGGGTCGAAGCGATGGGTGGCAGAAGAGGTGGAACAAAACTTATGCCCACACCAACTGTGGGGGAGTTTTTCTGTAGAGCTCTGCTATATACCAGTGGAATGTGTATAATTAAACCTGCAGTAGAGTTCCCTTCCCTTGCATGATTTAAGAGAACTATTGTTTGTGGCTGAATCAGGAAAATGATAGTTACCGCTAACATAACCTAGGCATTCCTAACAGGGAATGAAACCAGGATTTGGTGCATTCATAAGCCATGGTTGGAAGGTCATCCTGTGATGACCATAATTTGCTTGATTTGAGATGTCATGGCAAAGTGTGGCTCTCAAACCATGGGGACAGTTCCCTTGAAAGATTTCCATGTATGCAAGAATTCTTGCTGAAATGCTAGAATTGCTGGTCGCTGCATACTTCCGCTAAGCGAAAGTGATGGTATCCCCACTATATTTTCTGTCCATAAGACTTAGTAGAAGGTATGTCTTCTAAATACAATTTCAAAACTGAATTAAATGAAATCATGGGAACCATCGGTTGTACATTCCATTGCTCAGTATGCCCATTTTTATTTCATTAAAAATTATATTAAACCTCTATATATATGTTGGTGTAGCCATAGTTCAACTTCTTGGGTAAGCAGAACTGGGCTGAGTGCCTTTTCCTTTCTTCTTGTGCATCATGGAATGGAGGGGGTAAGAAATGCATGTGGGGCAGCATGCGAGTCTCCCATTTGTCAAATCATAGTTTGATGATTGACTCAATTCAGACATCACCAGTTCAAAGTTAAATCTATTATTTTGAACTACAGCCTGTTGCCCTGTGATGAAGTACATACCCTACTAATCTCATGGAAACTATTATGTGGAAATTAATATACTGAATTTACAGTGCTCTATTAAACATTCCACTCTGATTTCACTTTTGTTCTCTAGAGATTTACGAATGAGTTCATTCTAGGGCCTCTTCTAGGTTTTTCACTGGACTAGGTATAAGGTACTCAGAGATTTTGAAGTTGCCCAACAAGATTTCTAGAAAGAGAATGCTTCTTGAATTGCAGTATGCTCAAATTACATTTTCCAAGGGTCCAAGGTGTATCACAGACAAGAAGCTGTGTCCTTCTAATCTAATCCTAAACACAGAGAAGTAGCCATTTTCTTCTGTTTAAGCACATCTGTCTGTCTAATTCAAGAATAGATTTTACAGTTTGCAACATTACTCCATTTGGGGAAATCCCTATGCAAGATATGACAATATAGCATACACGTATATGCTTAACTAAAATCTAGTGAAGGTAATTGTAAAGGTAGGAGCTGGATGCCCTATCCAGATCCTTGTTGATTTACTACTCCATAGGAATTTGTGGCCTGTGTAAGTACTCTAGGGAGTGTCAGATATTTTATGGTGTTTTTAGTGGATTAAGTCATAGTAATAAAACAAAATAATTAAAGCTAATTCTGTGTAGTCTATATTTTGTCTCTGTGAGGCCTCTCACAGAGTGAGACAGACGCGCAGAACCCAATTGCAGTCTCCAGTCTATTGTGACCTTTCACAATTATCAGCGAATCGCACAAGAAACAGCCTGCTTGGGCGCACCCTTAGGCGTATTTTCATAAGCATGATTATTATTGTCAATTAGACAACTATGATTCAGTTGATTTAAAGAATCGATCATGTATGCACCCCTGTTTTAAACATTTGTGCAAACATATCTGTCTGTTGACATGACCTAACGTGTTTTATGATATTAGGCTGGCGTAGAGCTGTTTTTCTCAATCTGAGTGCTTGAGGTCAGACATAATTAAGCACAAGCAGTTGCAATATATCTTACAATATTTAGACCTTGCAAATCATTGGGAGGCTATCAAGGTGGTTTTAATGTATGTTTTTAAGTGTTAGCAGCTAATAGTATTTTTGAATGGATGTGTCTTCATAATGGAAGTTAGGTGCAACTTTTAAGGAATATTTGGCAATTTGATGAATTTGTTGTAAGCCATTTTGTGCACTAATGTCCATGATTCTTAAAATGTATCCTTTTTGATGTTTATATCATGTATTTTTACTCCTGAATGGAGTAGGACTTCTATTAGACTTTCTTGCCTTAAATAATAAATACTATTTCTCAGAGTCCTAAGACTCATTGTGGTCACAGTGTTTAAACTGCCTCCGTAACACTCTGCTCATTTTGCACTTTACAAATGGGTAGTGATTTGTAAAAATGTGTGTTTGTAGAAGGACATCTCTAGAGTTTGTTGAAAGTGTGGGACTTACATTAAAAGTCCCTTACGTCAAAGTCCTGTTTTGTTTCCTGGCTATGTGTTTCTTGCAGTCTCAGAACTCAAAATGCTTTTGTGATGGGCAGAGCAACCCTGAAGGCTGCCTGTGCTGTGGTGGCCAGCATAACTGTGGCCCCGCTAGTCTGCTCCCAAAAGAGTTTGGTTAGGCAGCAGCCAGCTGGGTTTTTGTGGCTGCAACCACATCATTGTCTCCGGCAACTGCGGTGCAGCATCTCACTCAGGTATTGTGCTGCAGCGGCTGGGCCGCAATAGACAGGGCAGGCAGAACCAATGAGGGGCTGGCAGGCATGGGGTCTAAGCCCAACACTCGTCACAGTCCTGGGGTGGAAAGGGGCATAGCCAGGGATGCTGGCTCTGGATCTGTGGCATCACTCTCACCCCCTTAAAGTAACTGTGTCTTGTCACAAGCCCCTGAGTAGCTGTCAGAGTTGGCAAGGGCCCCACACAAAGACCCCAAGCAAGTCCTTGGCCCACAACATACAAAGGGCACCCCACCTTGGAAGTGGCATGGGGAGAGGTAAAAGAGGGTCTGTGCAGTCACTGGTGTCCTCTGCACATTGGCAGCTCGCCTCCCAGAAGACCACCTGTGCTGCTGAGAGCGCTCCTGGGCCAACCCCCGGGCCATCCCTGCTGGTGGTAGAGCATCACTCAAAGATACACTGGCGCAAAGGTCAGTCCATTCCCTGAGTGTACCCCCCCCTTAATATTGCGCTGTTGTGTGTGTGTAAAGTGCCGTCAAGTCACAGCCGACTTATGGCGACCCCTTTTGGGGGGGGGGGGTTTCATGGCAAGAGACTAACAGAGGTGGTTTGCCAGTGCCTTCCTCTGCACAGCAACCCTGGTATTCCTTGGTGGTCTCCCATCCAAATACTAACCAGGGCTGACCCTGCTTAGCTTCTGAGATCTGACGAGATCAGGCTAGCCTGGGCCATCCAGGTCAGGGCATTGCGCTGTTAGCCAAATATTCTCCTTCCTAATTTGGAGTTTTACTTAGTAAGAGTATTGTAGTCCCACATTTGTCATTTCAGGGGGACTGCTTCACAAGATGAGTGTCAGCGACCTTTAGATCTTCCTGTTGCTGGGAGCTGAAATTTGCTTCTGAAATGTCAGTTAATTAATGTGTCCTGTTTAAGGACAGCCTATGTTATCACTTCTCTCTTTTTTAATGTCTTCATTCTCTTTCTTTTAAGCTTCTGGGGCATGAAAGAATAAACAGGAGTTTTGTGATACCTTAAAGATTAACAGGTTTTGGTTTCAGCATAAGGTGTTTTTGTTGTTGTTGTTTTGGATTGGAGCCCATTTAATCAGATGCATGGTGCGGTTGCTGGAAGACTTCATATAAATGATGAATATTCAGAGAAGTACTGCAGAATGTTTTTTGCACTTATTCTCAGTCTCTGTCTAATGGGTTCCATTTTAAAACTATTTAGCCAATATCATTCATTTTTGGTGATTGCTATCTCTACTGCTTCTGAAACTTCTGTGTGATTCTTTCCTTTTCCTGGTGGGATTTACTTATTTGTTTTCGTGGCTTCTGTGCAGTCCCACATGGGACTGCGCAGGCGCAGGCCAGCCACGGAGAAGATTAGAAAGCTTTTGGAAGAGTAGGCTCCCTTGGAATGCTCCCCTCCCCCCGTCCGTGACCAAGCTTTAACGGCTTTTCCCGCCCAGGGGTCACATGACCAGGGGGTGGGGAGCCCTCTTCCCTCAGTTCTCATTCTGCCGCCGCGGAGAGAACAGCGATTTCGAAGCAGATCGCGCTTCAGAACAGGGTTCAGAGGACACGTCTCTCGCCTCCCCGGAGGATACGATGGGGGACCCCACCCCCATATCCCCTACCAAGGACTTAAAGGTTTTTTTGGAGCTCTTGCTCCGTATGGCAATTCTTTGGGTTTAATGATTATACAGTCTGACCCCAGACCCTCTGACTCCATTATGGGGGTGCTTTATAGCCCTGATGCGGGGCCGGCTAAATTGCCTATGGTGCAAGGGATAAAAGAAGTGGCTATGGCTTCTTGGCACAAGCCTGCCTCGGTGATAGCCTCCATTAAAAAGATTGAAAATTTATATAAAATTGATGAGGAAGAATGCCAGTTCCTCTATAAATATCCTCCACCCAACTCGATTATCACCGAGGTTTTGGCTGCCAAATATAAATCTGGTTCCCACACTGCTCCCCTGGATAAGGAGGGGCGTAAACTTGATGGTCTAGGGCGCAAACTTTATTCCTCTTCTGCTTTAGGCATTTGTATTGCCAATTTTAGTGCCTCCATGGGCCGGTACCAAATGTCCCTATGGGACAGGGCATCTGAAGTCCTAGACTCGCTGCCTGAGGACAAGAGGGCTGTTTTGAAGTCCATCCAATTGGAGGGCCAAAAACTAGGCAAAAACCAAATAGCTGCCTCTAGACACGTGGCAGACTGCTCAGGTCGGTCCATTGCCTCCAGCGTAATCCTCAGACGCCATTCCTGGTTGAGGGCATCCTCTCTCACACCAGATCTCACACCAGACGCATCAAAGATATGCCGTTTGATGCCAAAGCTCTTTTCTGCGATCAAACGGATGAGGTTCTTCACAACCTCAGAAAACAAAAGGTGACTGCTAAGTCCCTAGGTGTCACCCACCAGTCTGGCCCCTCATATAAGCCTCGATCATATAACAAACAGCCTCAGACCTACTACCCAGGCAAGTTCAATAGAACTCAGTCCTGGGGCTATCAGCAGCCCCAATCTCAACCCTGTTACCAAACCAATCCCCAACAGGAAAAAAGGTACACCCTAAGGGCAAAAAAGGGGGTTATTTTTCCCAGGACCAAACGAACAAAAAAGGTTCGGCATGACTGGCCGTTGGTTCTACTGTTGCCATGTTTGGTGAACGCCTCTGTCATTTTTTCAGTAAATGGTTACAAATTTCTCATGACTCCTGGGAATTGAGTATAGTACAGAATGGTTATTTCATTGAATTTCTCTCTGTCCCTGTGTATAGGCCTCACACCCAGCATTTAGACATGGAGTTTGTCCAACAGGAACTGCTGGACGAAGTACGTTCTCTTTTACAAAAGGGGACAATTTGAACTGTCCCGCCCACTGAGGTTCCCAATGGTTTCTACTCCAGGTACTTCTTGATTGACAAGAAAGGAGGAGGAAAGAGGCCCATCTTGGACTTGAGGGCACTGAACAAATTCATAAGGGTTAGGAAATTCAGAATGCTCTCTTTATCACAGATTTTACCCCTACTTTCAGGACCCCTGTGGTTCGCCATATTAGACCTCAAAGACACATACTTCCACATCGCCATTCATGAGGAGTGTAGAAAATATTTGCGTTTTTGGTGTGCAGGAATTGCTTACGAATACACTGTGTTACCTTTTGGGTTGTCTTCAGCTCCACGTGTGTTCACCAAGGTTATAGCTGAAGTGGTAGGCTACCTAACATTGCAGGGATGTTGCATTTTCCCATACCTTGATGACTGGCTGCTAGTGGCCAGTTCCCACCAGGAATTAACACAGTCAGTAGAAAAAACTACCTCTACCCTTACAGAATTGGGGTTGGTGATCACTTTCCAGAAGTCACGCCTAGTCCCTGTGAGGACTATAGACTTCATAGGTGCTGTCCTGCAGGCCGAGCCACATGCCGCTTTTCTACCTCTGCCAAGAGTTAGATCCATCCAGAAACTAGTTAGATTCTTTACACTTCAGAGGTTTCAGAAGGCTGTCACAATACAGAAGCTTCTGGGATTAATGTCTTCAACCACGGCCATGGTTCCCTTTGCGAGGCTCCGCATGAGGCCCCTGCAAAATTGGTTCTTAAGATCCTTTAGGATGAATGTTGACCCTCAGGGTAAGAGACTATCTATCCCCAGAGCGATCGTCGGATCCCTTAAATGGTGGTTGGACGAATGCAACCTGTGTAAAGGGGTGAGTTTCGGGGTCAACTTTTTACTGACGCCTCCCTTGTGGGATGGGGAACGCGTACGGGGTCCCTGACAGCTAAGGGCCGTTGGGCCCCTCGAGAATCAACCTTGCACATTAACATTCTAGAAATGAGGACAATTATATACAGCCTTCTCTTTCAAAATTCCTCTCACACAAAGCCGTCCTCATCGCTACGGACAACACTACTGCCAAGTTCTACCTAAACAAACAAGGTGGAACCAATTCACTAGCTTTATGCCAAGAGGCTACCCTCATATGGGAATGGGCAATAGAACATCAAGTTTCCCTCTCAGCCATTCATGTAGCAGGGTGCTCCAATATCACAGCGGACGCCCTAAGCAGGGATACCTACGAAGGCCACGAGTGGTCTATCCCCCTCTCTTTTCTTCAGCCTATTTTCCTAGAGTGGGGCTGGCCAGTGGTAGACCTCTTCGCCTCAGCGGAGAATGCGAGGTGTCAACTATTCTGCTCAAGGGCAGCAACAGAGGTCGGTTCCCTGGGGGACGCCTTTCAGATCCCCTGGACAGGAAGGTTACTGTATGCTTTTCCATCAATCCCCCTGATTCACAGAGTAATAGGAAAGGTGCTTCAAGATAGGGCACACATGATCTTGATAACTCCTTTTTGGCCAAAGAGACCATGGTTTGCCACCCTCTGGGGCATGTCACAATGCAGGTACATGGAGCTTCCACACTCCCCCTACCTGCTACAGAGGGGTCCAGTACTACATCACAACCCCGCATCACTCCACCTTGTAGCTTGGAGGATCACGGGGTGACTGCGTGGTCGGATAGGGTAGCCCACATTCTCCTTTCCTCCCACAAGCCTTCCACCAGGAGGGCGTATGCTCTCAAATGGGCAAGGTTTTCTAAATGGGCTGGGACGAAAGGGATACAGCCACAAAGGTGTACATTACCTGTTGTTTTTGACTACCTTTTGTCCTTGAAGGACGATGGCTTATCTAATTCTTCGTTAAAGTGTCACCTGGCAGCTATCTCAGCTTACCACGATGGTGTGGATTCTGCTTCTTTATTTTCCAATAAATTATGTAAAAAATTCCTTAAGGGACTGGACAGTGTATTCCCTCAGGTTAAGGTTCCAATTCACCAGTGGAGTCTTTCCCTGGTCCTTTCCCACCTTACTTCAAAGCCCTTTGAGCCTATGGCTTCAGGCGACCTTCAACTAGTGTCCTACAAGACGGCGTTCTTGGTAGCTATCACATCGGCTAGGAGAGTCGGTGATCTCAGGGCCCTGAGAGTAGATCCTCCCTTCACTAAGTTTTTTCCTAATAGGGTAGTCCTTCGGCCAAGTTTGTCTTACCTCCCTAAGGTGGTGTCAAAATTCCACCTTTCGCAAGACATCACATTACCTGTGTTTTTTCCCAACCCAGACTCTCCAGCTAAGAGACAGCTCCATTCACTAGATGTACACAAAGCACTGCTTTTTTACTTACAAAGAACAAAACCCTTTAGATGGGATAATAACCTGTTTATTTGTTTTAGCGGCCCAAATAAAGGGAAGGTAGTTTCCACTCAGACCCTTTCACGGTGGGTAGTTTCTGCCATCAGATTGGCATACCAATCAGCAGGGGTAGAGTGCCCTCTTCGCCTGCATGCACACTCCACTAGGGCCCAAGCGGCATCAGCGGCTTTCAGCTTGATGGGTGACATCGCGGAGATCTGCAAAGCTGCGATGTGGTCCACGCCGATGACTTTCATCCAACACTATGCCGTGGACATCGATTCAAGAGCTGACACGGCTATGGGGAAAGCAGTGTTGAACATGTTATTTTGTTGACCATCACACACACACCTCCCCAGTAAGTGAGCCTGCTATTCTCCCATGTGGGACTGCACAGAAGCCACGAAAATGAAAAATAGTGTTGCTTACCTGTAACTGTTGTTCGTTGAGTGGTCTTCTGTGCAGGCACACATCTCTCCCTCCTTCCCCACTGTGGGCTGGCACCGTGAAAGAGTGTACTCCCCGCGGCGGTGACAGGAAAACTGAGGGAAGAGTGCTCCCCACGCCCCGGTCATGTGACCCCTGGGCGGGAAAAGCTGTTAAGGCTTGGTCACGGACGGGGGAGGGGAGCGCTCCAAGGTAGCCTACTCTTCCAAAAGCTTTCTAATCTTCTCCGTGACTGGCCTGCGCCTGTGCAGTCCCATGTGTGCCTGCACAGAAGACCACTCAACGAACAACAGTTACAGGTAAGCAACACTGTTTTTTCCTGCCCTCTAAGGCTGGAAGAAGTGGGCAGGGGATGGAGGATTGAGTGTGTTTCTACTCCTTGTCACTTGAAGAAAGCAAGGATCAGGCCTGTCCTTAAAACAGGCAGTCTGCGATAAACTGTACCTGTTACTTTAGGAGGTGGAGTGTGCATGGGAGCTTCCCCATGGGGAAGACTTCACAAAAGGCTGTGCCCCCTGCTCTTTCGCAGAAAAAAGTTCACAATGAACAGAATTTTCATTTCTTTGCATGAACCAGTGTTGGGCTTGTTGAATGCTGATGAGGAGAACCTTATATTGTAAAGACAAGGGAGGCTACAGTGAAAACACGACGATGACTACTCAAATTAATAGGATTTCTGGACTGCTGGCATTAACTAAGCACTGTATATGAATTGCAATAAAGCACAACCTCTAGTCCCATAGGAAGGGATGGAGGGAAAAGTACAGGATGAAGATCAGCTTGACAATGTCAGAATAAAGAGGTGAGTTGTAAAAATGTGTTTAACACCCAGTGAAGGAACAGGCTGGTGTTCCCGTGTTGGTATCCTTAATGCCACATTTGAGTTCTGTGTGGCCAGGAGAGGTTTCAAAGCAAGCTTCTCTGGGTATTCTCATTCGCTATCCAGCGACTGAGGCCTCATCTCTTGCTATGGTGTTCTCTCCCCAGGAGGGAGTGCAATTTTCCAGCGGCCCTGGACTGATGGATGACTTTCCTTTTTGAATTGGCAGCAATGCATTTGTAGTTCAGTTATATCGGGAATACATTGTTGCCTGGGGGTGCTGTCTGTCGCCCGACTCGTTTAAGCCCATGGCAGTCAGCAAAACATTAGCCCCTGTGCTCCGACTAAAACACAGTCGTGTAATTGCATATTACTTCCAGTCGGGTTAAAAATGAACCAATTTCTTTTCTTATCTGTTGCATAGTGTTGGCTTCTACAAGCAGAGATGGATAAAAGTGAGCACCTAAATGCACTCCGAGGGCTGTAATTGGCTTATAAAACTTGAGCTCTTTGATTACTCTTCTCTGAAAAGCACTTTATCTTTTTTAATGTTGGTATGAATGTCTGTTTTCGTTCTCTCATCCAGATGAGAGCCATACTTTGGGGGAGTCTTTTTCCCTGTTCTGTCACACTAGTTCTGACTTCCAACTGTGAGGCGCATCACTTCATATTCTGCTCATTTTAGAACATGGGGAAAGTGGTGTTAGACATGCTGTGTATGTAATCTTCACTTTAACTATAACTTTGCCTCTCTTAATCTGCACATGTGCTTGGCAGTATCCTCTCTCTGTAATGCATGAAGTTGCACAGTCTTTCATAGACATGTCATCCTCTTCCTTTTCAAAATCCAAAAAATCCTTTTAAGATGTAGTGATAAACTTGAATTTCAAGGAATTTTTTTTTAATTCCTACATAGAAATATTACTATGCTAGCTTCAAGATATCGCTTGGCAGCTACATACTATATGTTTAGAATTCTGTAGAATTAAATGCAGGACTTCAAAGAAATGCAGGTTCATATTCTTTGCCATTCTGTTTCTGCACTGAGTGAAGTCAGTGGTCTTGCTTTCAAGTTGCTCAACGTTTAACAGCTCTAAAACACTGGGTGAAAATTTCAGTAGATTTTGTGTACATATAATCCATTCATTTTAAAAAATGAATTTTGGATCGGTTTATTGGGAAGATGTACCATGAACAAACATCAAGATCTGTCCGTGGTGACTATAGTTATAAATCTAGCAATCTTTTTACTGGGATTCCTGTAGCAAGTGAGCACCAGGGTAAGGATTTTTTTTTTTGTCAGCCCTGCTGCCCAGAAGAGGTATTAAATAAATGTGTGTTTTAAAAAATCTACATTATTACACGGTTACATGATCACCTAGCTTTGTTAAATCCCGTTTATACTATTTAATAAAGATCTTCTTGGTTATACTGTCTTGAAGAAATTATTTTAAGTTCCACCACACAGTCATCCTTAATCATCAACCAATTATATTTAACTGGTTTAATATATTATATATGGATTATTTGAAACCGCATGCTGTTTACTTGTTTGCAGTGAAAATGGAAATCTTTAAACTGGTTGCTAATGGGAGAATGGATTTCATTTGTTATGTCCATAGAGCTTGTACAGATACAACTCACTAGCATTGGCTTTAACCAGAGTTAAAGGATCAGGATTAAACGATGGGATTACGTGCTCCCTTGCTGTAAACCCTCATGTTTCTTTGGTGTTAATTTATAGCAAAGTCCACCATAGTTAACACAAACCTGCAACCGTTCCCCACTCAGCATCTGCCTTCAGTTTTAATAATCAAAAGATTTGAATAGATGCTGAAAATATGCTGCTGCTTTGTGGATATAACCTAACTATCGCCTCTCTAGTGATTGCATGAAACCAGTACCATATGATATCCAGAAATAATAGGCTGGGTCAGGAATGGTGAGTGGGAAGAAAAATGGCTGCTAATTCTGCTCTGCAAAAGTTTATATTAAAGTTCATGTAAGCATGGTTCATAATAAATTCTCCCGCTTCCATTTCTGCAGCAGGGTCTGCAAGCTTCTTGGGCGCGCAGATTCTGTTGTACTTCGCTTCTGAGAGCCAGTGTGGTGTAGTGGTTAAGAGTGGTAGTTTGGAGCGGCGGACTCTGATCTGGAGAACCGGGTTTGATTCCCCGCTCCTCCACATGAGTGGCGGGTGCTAATCTGGTGAACTGGATTTGTTTCCCCACTCCTACACATGAAGCCATGTGTAGGGTGACCTTGGGCTAGTCACACTCTCTCAGCCTCACCTACTTCACAGCGTGTCTGATGAGAGGAGGGGAAGGTGATTGTAAGCCGGCTTGATTCTTCCTTAAGTGGTAGAGAAAGTTGGCATATAAAAACCAACTCTTCTTCTTCTTCTTCTTTAACTCTATTGCTCAGGGTAAAAAGCAGCCCTTCCCCGACCAGAATGCACCTTCTACATGCTGAAGGCTTCATTCTCCTTGGATCCTATCTAGTGTATATTTGTGCTTTCTGTTCTGGGCATTTGCCCAAGGCATAACACTAATTATTTTTCTACAGCGTTTGATGTTTTTTCTAGCATCCCTCTCTCATTGTACTTTTCAGTATCAGATTATAGGTTTTAAAATTCTATAAACAAACGTTAATAAAATGCAAGCATTTTGAGTCAATGAGCATTTGTTTCATAATACATTTTATGAGTCCTATTTAATTCCCTAATCTTCCCATTTCCTTCCCTTCGAAACAGTTTTTTACAATTTCACATTCTGTAAATATTGCTCCTGTTTTAAAAATGCATCATGGTGTATATCAAAACCACAAACTTGCATCCATTAATTCCTCCCACAACAAGAAAGGGACATGTTCCAGTTTTAGAGATAAATAAATAACAACTGCAACCATTGGAAATTTCAGAGGCACTTAAATGAAGTCCAGTGGCACGTTAAAGTCTAACAGTATTTATTCCGCTATGAGCTTTAGTGAGATACAAGAAAGAGTATCTGAGGAAGTGAGCCCTATCTCATGAAAGCTCATACCGAAATTAATGTTATTGGTCTTCAGTGTGCCACTGGACTTCTGTTTTGTTCTGCTGCATTAGACTAACACAGCTGTCGTCATGAAAATGAAGGGACAACTTCATCTGAGATGAGATCATCCAGAGATTTGGGCTGGGTTGTCACCAATAAGCAGATTTCTCTCAGATCTATCTTGCACTTCTGGCTGATGCCAGGGAGGCCGTAGAAACCCTGAACTGGTGCCTAGAGGCAGTTGTGGAATGCATGAGAGATAATAAATTAAAGCTTAATCTTGACAAGACAGAAGTGCTTAAAGTGACACCCATGCTGGATGGAGTTGCATTAGAATAGGCCCACAGTATGGGGTAGGGTTGCCAACCTCCAGGTACTACCTGGAGCTAGGGTTGCCAACTGCCAGGTAGTAGCAAGAGATCTCCTGCTAATTCAACTGATCTTCAGCCGATAGAGATCAGATCACCTGGAGAAAAATGGCAGCTTTGGCAATTGAACTCTATGGCATTGAAGTCCCTCCCCAAACCCCGCCCTCTTCAGGCTCCGCTCCCAAAATCTCCCATTGGTTGAGAAGAGGGACCTGGCAACCCTACCTGGAGCTCTCCTGCTATCCAGCCAATAGAGATCAGTTCACCTGGAGAAAAATCGCCGCTTTGGCAATTGAACTCTATGGCATTGAAGTCCCTCCCCTCCCAAACCCCACCCTCTTCAGGTTCCGCCCCCAAAATCTCCCGCCGGTTGAGAAGAGGGACCTGGCAACCATACCTGGAGCTCTCCTGCTTTCCATCCGATAGAGATCAGTTCACCTGAAGAAAATGGCCACTTTGGCAATTGGACTCTATGGCATTGAAGTCCCTCCCCTCCCAAACCCCACCCTCCTCAGGCTCCACCCCAGAAATCTCCAGGTATTTCCCAACCCGGAGCTGGCAACCCTAGTAGGGAGGTGCTCTTGGATCCAGGCCTACTTCTGGGTAAACATGTGGCAGATGTGGCCAGGAGTGCCTTTTAGTAGCTTCAACTTGTTGGCCAGCTGTGGCCTTTCCTGGGCAGAAAAGATCTAACCACCTTGGTGCATCCTCTGGTTAATCTAGATTAGAAAAACAAAAGAAAATGTGGGGGGGAGAAACTCAACCTAAAAATGAGGGGAAACGAAAGGGGTTGAACTGGACACTATCTGATGTAACAACAAATAAATATACTTTTATTGTACAGTGTGCACAATTGTATTTAAAAACACAGGGCCTAAAATGCAGGGTTCCTAAAAAGCACAAAGAATAAATGTTTACAAATATTACAAACACATACACAGTTGATGCTAATACATATAATGACCAAAATCTGACCAGACGTGTTTCGGCCGTTTAGAGGCCTTCCTCGGTGGTTATACGTATACATTTTCACGATATACATCCTGATATATACACAAACATTGTTCAAGATAAGAAAAAAATAAAAGCCTTTTGGATGGAGGGGAAAAAAAGAAGGGGCAAAAAATCCAATTAGTATTACCTTAATTAACAATATTACTGAAAACGTTTTTATTTTTTTTTTAATGTTGAAATCACATATTTACCTTTTATTCTGTGTGGCTTTGTGTAAAATAATTTTATTATTTTAAAAAAAATATTATGGGCATTATAACTTAAGATTCTTTTCAATGTATTTTGTCATCTTGACCCAGGTATGAGCCAAAAGCCATGTTATAAAACACATGGACTAACTATATTTTATAGTTCGTCCATGGACAAACTGAGAGCTAATTCTAATATTGCATTCATTGAGTTGTACTGTATATTTAATTGTTCATTGTAGAATTTCCCTCTCTCGTTCTGCAGTATCAAATAGAGTGTATCCAGCCATCCATATACAGAATGAGCTTTTCCGTGATCCTGTCTGATCCTGGAGCCCCTTCCGACACCTGGAAAGATCATTCCTGAGGCTGCAGAATCCATGTGGAGAAACAGCTGAAGTGAGGAAGGTTGAGGAGATAAAATCAATCCCTTTTCCCAGTGGAGTTGCATTTGTGGAAGAGGAAGGAGACGTGCTTTCACACACCTCCCCTTTATCCTTCCTCACTCCAGCCTCTCCCCCCACCCACATGTCTATTCCTTCATGCACATTTCACAACCCTGGGAATGAGCCTTCCAGGGGTCAGAAGAAGCTGCCGGAACAGAAAGGAACACAGGAACAAGTACTGACGTAAACCTATACAACCTTAATTGCTTGCGCCATATACATTTGTCTTTCCATTGTGCCATCAGAACTATGCCAAATATGTGTCAGCAAAGAGTATAGTCTCAGCATTCTCAGTTGCTACTCCAAAACGATGGAACTCTTTTTTTCTCATGAGTACTAAAAACTATGAGTTCTGAGTAGTTTCTAGAAGAGCTGTAAAACTTGCCTTCAGTAGCCAGGGCTATATAGGCATTGGGAAATGTAATGGGGGCTTTTGTTTAGAGTTATGTGTTCAGTTGTATTTTTGTTGTTTACTGTGTTTTAAGTTCCTCAGAAAAGTACTTCCATTGAAGTTTGGGTATGCAACTTTTAAAATTGGTTAATTACAACTAATTTGAGCCAAATGATTAACTTAGAAAATCGTAAAAACCAGCCATAATTTTAAAAATTCAAAATAATTGTTGTGTTATTTCTGCTGTAGATGTTTTATTAAGTATATTTATTCCATAACTAGGAAAAAATGGCTGCGTTGCACAAGGATTAATGAAGATTTCAGCTCTGACAAATATTGCATGAATCATTTTTGAGAGGCAATATATCACTTGACTGAGCTTGGCTTTAGAGAGGTCAAAAGTCAAATTTGTTTGTCAGTAAAGGGCTATTGTTTACTCGATTGCATGGCAGATTTGTTCCTATAGATTTTGTTGTATAATATACAAGGAAACCTTGTGCTATCAAAATATTTTATTTATCAAGAATATATGAGGGTGCGTAGTGAAATGGCTGCCAGCATTGTATATTGAAATTGCTGTAATTTTCGATTTTATGTTTCTGAAACCACACCCTGGGTTTACAGCATGAGACACCTTGACAGCACAGTCATTATGGCTTTTCAGTAATGTTTCAGGATTCTCCAAAGGACAAAGAATGGATCTGAGTTCAAAGACTACTAAAGCAAATAGAGATGAAACTGCTGTAATTTTCATAAACCCCTCTATATTTTAGAAGTATCTTATGATGCTTAAAAAGGAGGAGTATGAATAATTAAAAAAAAAAAAACCTGGATCAGAATTCTAATGTCATCCTCTATGGATTGGTATATGAAAAAGATACCAAGAAGGAAGAAAGGATTAAATACTAATATGTTAATAATGGCAAGATTTGAGTTTGCTTGCAAAAAGAAAATAGATAGCTATTGAAGAATGGGAAAGCATGGAATATTCTATGCATTTACTCAGACTTAGGCAATTATAAAGGGTGAAGATAAACCTTGGCATTTTGCTGAATCTGCTGTGGGTTTTTTTTTCTGGCCTGGAACATTTTGTGTGTGATTCAACTGCTATTTTATCTGGAAAGGGAATTTTATTTTACTGCTGCTTTTACTGTGTGTGTGTTTACTGCTGTTCTGTTTATTTGTTTGTTTGTTTGGGAGATTTCTAGACCACCTGTGGCAGGACTGGGTGTCTCCCGGGTGATCTGTAGTATTGCAGCCTGTAGCCAGCAGGGTAGGGGCCTGGAATCCATTGGTCCCACCCACCCCCAAGCACTCTCAGAACTCTGCAGTCCTTACAGTGCAAGGAACTGGTTGACAGCACTCTTCCTGCCTGATGGCTCAGAAGTTCCCCTTGCTACTCCATGTGCCATCCCTCTGTGGGCCTTCCCCCAAGGTCACCCAATGCAGCCTGCTGGGTGACCTTGGGCTCGTCACAGTTCTCTCAGAACTCTCTCAGCCCCACCTACCTCACAAGGTGCCTGTTGTGGGGAGGGAAAGGAAAGGCAATTGTAAGCCACTTTGAGACTCCTTAAAGGTAGAGAAAAGCAGGGTATAAAAACCAACTCTTCTGCTTTTTCTTCTAGAGCACATGACAGTAACCTAACTTGGATGTATATATAATTATCTGTTTTTATTGCTGCTTGGTGATTGCTTGTATATTGTTAGGTTGTACTGTAGGTTTGGTCATTTTTTAGGCTTTTAATGACTTAAGAACTACATCAAGTATGTTAAATTGACAGTGGAGCATGCAAATAGATTAAAATAGAATTAACGTATTTAAATCTAATTTATTTATATGTATTAATACATTTTTTCTTTTTATCCAGGTGCCTGAATGCATGTACGTATTGCAAAACCAAGCATGCCAGAGGAGATCTAGCAAGTTATTCTGTCCAAGAGCTGGTAGACAGAGCTGAACAGTCTTTTCAAGGTAGGATTTTTTAAAATCTGTTTGCATTCCTGACAGCAGTTGTTTGTGTTGACTTTTTAGAAACTTGTAGGAATGGATTTGTCAGGAAGAAGTGTGTTTTTCGATGGAACTTTATAGAGAACCAATATTTCATAGTAGTTAGTGTCACACCAGGATCTGGAACAACCAGATATCTCCACTCTTACGGAAGCTTGCTGTGTGACCTCGGGTGACTCTCGCAGACTAAACTACCTCATAGGATGGTTGTGAGGATAAAATGGAAGAGGCAGAACACTGTGTGCCAGTGGTCCCAGGGAAAAACTATACTAGAAAAATAGGTTGTTCTCATTCTGGATTATTGAAATATTTCTACCCCTTTTTACCGTTGAGGAAATTTTTTTGATAGGTGGTAAGGCAAGCTTCTTGGTATATTCATTACAGTTGATTTATAGTTTTAGTAATTGCAAGTATTATTCACCGAATAGCTATAAAGGAAGTGTGTGTGTATGTGTGTGACTGAGAGATAGCACTCTGGTTTTTACATATATTTAGCAGCATGAGCTCAAAAGCAGAAGACTAAAAATCACATAGTTTCTTTTTTTTTTTACACTGTTAACTAAATATTCGATGAGAATGAGGCAAATTGACAACAATCTTTTCTTATAAATTGTAAGTGGTCAATGGCTTGTAATTTTATGCCAATAAAGTATAAAAATTCAGCATGGTGTAGTGGTTAAAAGCGGTGGTTTAGAGCAGTGGAGTCTGATCTGGAGGACAGGGTTTGATTCCCCACTCCTCCACATGAGCAGCGGAGGCTAATCTGGTGAACTGGATTTGTTTCCCCACTCCTACACACGAAGCCAGCTGGGTGATCTTGGGCAAGTTACAGTTCTGTGAAGAGCTCTCTCAGCCCCACCTACCTCACAGGGTGTCTGTTGTGGGGAGGGGAAGAGAAGATGATTGTAAGCCGGTTTGAGTCTCCCTTAAGTGGTAGAGAAAGTCGGCATCTAAAAACCAACTCTTATTATTACTATTATTATTAGCCTTAATGCCAATTTCATGTTGTTGTTTTTTCCTGAATCTGGAAGTGGATGTTGTGATAATCCAGGGCAGCCTTGTGCTGAAACATGTAAATGGAGCAGGATTACTCCCTAGGTATCAATCTACTAGATTAATTGTACTGGCAAAATTGTGTGAGGCAAGTTTAGGGTCCAGCAGTTGTAGAGTCCCAGAGACTTGGGATGTTTAATTTCAGAAGTCAGGTTAAATTTATATGATCTCAGGAACATGCCCTTTGCTTTGTGGAATTCCCCCCCCCCCCAACACACACTACTTTCAACGGAGAAGAATTCAGACACTGTTTTGGGTTTCATTCCCATAGAGGTTATTACACTGAGACAGCTTCCTGATGACAATGAAGCATTTGGCTCTAACCTTTTATCCTTCTGCTTTGAAATACTGCTATTTTATGCTTTACCATTGTTTAATGTTTGTTTTGGGGGGTTTTCTTTTCTTTTTTTTAACATGCAGTAATCCCTTAAGTTTAAGGCTGTTTTAGTTTTGCATGTTTTTGGTGTTTTTTGTTTTTTAAAAAAAACTGGCTCAGCTTTAAACAGTCTATATATCATGGCATTGTTTCTCAGTCTTTTGTTGGAGTCCCCTAAGACTTGAAGTGGCATGTTTTTAAGCATAATGGAAGGAAGGTCAACAAAGAGGGAGCCTGTTTGTTCTTGGCCAATGCACAGATTTGCTTTTGATTTAAAAATTAATAATACTGTTGTGTTTTCTAATATTCTTAGTCTTGATTTAATAAGTGTAGCTCTTTCTTGCCATTTAAGGCCAATTGATGTATGCAGTTTGTGACGTAGCAGCAACTTGATAACTCCGTGGACCTTACTCTATGTAGAAAGCAATCTGTATGAAATGACGGCCCACTTCATAATCTTTATCCCTAACTGGCTTTTGTTCAGCTCTTCTCAAACTGTTTCACGGTGGTACTCCACGGTATACAGCAGCGGTTCCCAAACTTTTTGAATCATGGAGCATTTTTCAGGAGAGAAATTCGTCACGAAGCACCAATTTTCATCTAGTACCTATATACTAAACCGAATGACAGTAGTATTTTTCTTTCCAATCTCTTCACGGAGCACTAGGAGATGTTTCGCAGAGCACCAAGTGCTCTGTGGAGCACAGTTTGGGAACCGCTGGTATACAGGGTTTCTTTTATAAGAACAGAGGGAGATACCAAATCATGGCATAGGCTTGGGGGCAGAGAATCTCGTTTCAGGGGGTGGGAACACAATCAAGGTTCTCCGTTTTCAAAGCATAGAAATTTATAAAGCAAACACCCACAGACATTTAGTTTCCAGGTCTCCTGAAAACTCTAGTAAAAAAAAAAAAAAAAGGCTGGTAAATTGTTGGGATCCAGTCACTCAGTCCAAGAAAATCTACTTGGCTAAACAGGAGCAAGGACATACAACAGTCCTAATATAGCCATCACAATTGTTTATGATATAAAGGAGAAGACAGAAGCCTTCATAATTATGCACAGCTTGGTATGCACACTTTGACAATTGGCTGACATGGTGGGCACCGGTGTTAGGGAAACCCAAGACAGGTGGAACCACATGTATTCTCATAGCCCGTTATTGGCCAAGGAGGTTCTGGTTCCCCTCACTGGTACCTAGTGAGAAACAGGTTCATTCACCTACAACCACAGCAGGACCTCATCCAGATAGGTCACATCCTTTACCACGACATACAGTCCTTACTTCTGACTGCGTGGTTGATCCTTCCATGACTACCTGGCCTGATAAGGTTTCCCAGGTCTTATAGAGGCAGCCGCAAACCCTCGACACAAAAATCTTATTTGTCTGAGTGGTCACATTTTGTAAGTTGGACTATTGTGAATAAGTTATCAACAGAAATCTATCCATTACAACATATATTTGATTATTTAATTTCCTTAAAGGAATCTGGTTTGGCAGCCAGTTCAGTTAAGGTTCATTTAGCCACTATTTCCTCTTTTCATGCACCTGTTGGCTCCCACATGGTTTTCTCAGCTCCTGGTTCAAAGAGGTTTTTGAAGTATTGTCGAAGGCTTTCACGGTCAGAGTTCATTGGTTCTTGTAGGTTATCCGGGCTGTGTAACCGTGGTCTTGGAATTTTCTTTCCTGACGTTTCGCCAGCAACTGTGGCAGGCATCTTCAGAGTAGTAACACTGAAGGACAGTGTCTCTCACTGTCAAGTGTGTAGGAAGATATAGTCAGAAAGGGGTTGGGTTTGAGCTGAGTCATTGTCCTGCAAAAGTAATGTGCTAGTCATTGTCCTGCAAGTATCAAGATAATGTGCTACGATCATTATGCATTATGCTACGATCAGCAAAAGACAAAAGAGACCCCCTCACCTCTGCAGGAGTATATCGTATACCTTGCAGCTGTGGAGAAGTTTACATCGGGACCACAAAACGCAGCATACAAACAAGGATAAAAGAACATGAAAGATACTGCAGACTTGGCCAACCTGAGAAATCAGCAGTGGCTGAACATGGACTGACACAAACAGGACACAGGGTCTTATTCCAAGACACTGAAAGACTGGACAATTCTACCAACTATTTTGTCAGATTGCACAGAGAAGCCATTGAAATTCATAAACATCAGCACAACTTTAACAGAAAAGAAGAGAGTTTAAGAATGAATAAGGCTTGGCTTCCTGTCCTAAAAAACCTCCAGACTAACAAAGACTTTAGTCAACCATAGCCATGCAGATTAGCTTTGGACTTCACACATTAACAGATCACTTCAGGATACAATGGTTCCATATTAACATACCACACCGTCATTAGCACATTATCTTGATACTTGCAGGACAATGACTAGCACATTACTTTTGCAGGACAATGACTCAGCTCAAACCCAACCCCTTTCTGACTATATCTTCCTACACACTTGACAGTGAGAGACACTGTCCTTCAGTGTTACTATTCTGAAGATGCCTGCCACAGTTGCTGGCGAAATGTCAGGAAAGAAAATTCCAAGACCACGGTTACACAGCCCGGATAACCTACAAGAACCAAGGTTTTTGAAGGGTCTCAATAAACCACCTACTCCCTCCTTGAAATTGTCCTTGGTGTTAGCTCCGATTATGTATAAACCATTAGAGTCTCTAGCTACTTGTGATTTGTCTTTCTTATCGTTCAAGACAGCATGTTTGGTAGTGGTGACCTCAGCTAGAAGAGTAGGGGAGTTGAGTGCCTTAAGAGTTGACAATCCCTTCACGAGATACCACCCAGATAAAGTTGTCTTACGCACTAGCATGGAATTTCGACTGAAGGTGATATCCTCCTCCATATGGCCCAGAATATTACACTACCAGTGTTCTTTCCAAACCCTCAATCAACAACAGAGCAAGCACTACACACATTTGATATTCAGCGGGCACTGCTTTTTTAAATTTGCACTGCACATCCTCCTTCAGACAAGACAAGAACTTGTTCCTTTGCTTTAAAGGTCCAAACAAGAGCAAAGTTGCAACTTCTCAAACTGTCTCCAGATGGGTTGTCTCTGGTTTAAACTGTCTTATAAATCTGCAGGGAGGTCTTATCCACTCCGGGTAAAAGTACATTCTACCAGGGCTTTGGCATCATCATCAGCATTCCTGGGCAGAGTTGACATTCAGGACATCTGTAAGGCAGCTACCGGGTCGACGCTGTCTATATTCCTGAAGCATTACTCCACGGTTGTAGATTCCAGAAGTGACACAGCTGTGGGAAAAGCAGTGTTACAGTCACTGTTTCATTGACTAGTCCACACCCACCTCCATGGTAGGTGAGCTTGCTAATCTCCCATGCTGGACTGCACTGAAGACATGATGATGAAAACAGTGTTGCGTGTACCTGTAACTGTTGTTCATTGAGTGTCTTCTGTGGAGGCATGCACCCTCCCTCCCTCTCCTGCTGTTGACAAGTTTGGCCTAGTACTTGAGTTCCACAGCAGCAAAGGGAGAACTGAGGGAGAGGGGCGCTCCCCACTCCCATCACGTGACCATTTGGGCAGCAAAGCCTTGGCTCGAGATGGAGGGCGGGGGAGCGCTCCTCAGAAGCTGAAAACCCTTCGAGAAGCTTGGTGGTCTAGCTCTGCAGCTGGCTTGAACCTGCACAGTTTCCATGCGTGCCTGCACAAAAGACACTCAGTGAACAACAGTTACAGATAAGAGCTACACTCTTTTGTTTTTTTTAAATAAGGAGATGTATAAAAAGTGATACATAGCATACATTAGCATACTGAATGCCTGCAAAACAATTTTTTAAAGTTTGTTCTTCAGCTAACCTTTATTCAACTTTTCCACAACACAGCATTGCTTCTGGATTTTTATGTCATATTCCTGTTTTCTGTTTATGGTAACCTTCTGTACATGTGGGTATGGTTGCCATAGACCCACAGTGTGGTCAGAAAATAGAGGACTGTTGCATAAGTGTTGTTGTGTTTATAAAATGCTTTTTCTGCTTAGCTGGCATAGTCTGATTGCATGAGGTTGAGAGAGTGCTATAGTTTGTGGCTGAAATTTTTATCAGGTAGATTAATTTTGGTTTGTTCTTTTAAGGGTAGCTTTTGAAGGGAAAACAACGAGGTGAAGTATTGCTGCATTGCGCTTTCAACAGGCTTTTTTTTTTTCTGGAGAGCTGGAGGTTGGTCTTTTGTCCTTGAAAATAAAGCTGTTGTTTCATGTGGGTTTGGTTTTGCCTTATGAGACTTTTTCCACTCCTTTAAAAAAAAAATCCCATCCTTCTTTTGTATTTTAGATTTGTAAATACTTGTTCTGTGTGTGGAAGATCTCTAATCTCATTGTAAATTATGTATGCTTCGCTGTTTCTGTGACCAACGTTTGATAAAACACGAGCAAGGAGTGTTACCAAATTGGTTCCTTTGTGTTCGTTAACTGGCTGTTGGTTGTGAGGAAGGGTATATATATTAGTTGTATGCTGGACTTTTCATTTGCTCAAGTGTTAGTTACCTGACAAATAGCAAATGGAGTTGATATAAACAAACAATATTGGATTCGAAGATGAAAACAGTAGTTGATAAAGTGTTAGGACAGCTTCTGGTGGGTATGTTGGTACCAAATGCAGAGTACCAACCTGTTGCCACCCTCCTCGGCAATAATGCCACAGAAGAAATAATATATTCCAATGTTTGGATTGCGGGTCAGTGATGGAGGGGGTAGGTGCTGCCTTTGTCAGTGAGGAACCGCAGTAGTGTGAGGATCAGTTGCTATTAAGAATCTGTCTGACTGGTTGTAGTCATTAAATTAATTCACACAAATAGGTCAGTAAGTTAAGCTGTCACGTTGTAGCCAAAATAGCCAATAGCTAGGAGATATATCCAGGGAAAATTGACATGGGATGGGCTCTGGAATTTGGAGATGAGCAGACAGGCAGCATAAATATCTGTGACACAATCTAGGTAAAAGAGAGGTTGGAGGGCAGGGAAGGCTAGATGGCAGGAGCAGCAAAGTTGTAAGATACCAAGACATATCCCAAATAAAGATTATAGCGATTCAAAATTGGCGGGAACCTTCAGAGATGACATTTTGCTGCAATAAGCATATCATGAGGAACAGAACCTGATTTTTAGCATTAATGACCAAGGCCTTAGTAATATATTGTAGCGACACTAGTAATTGATCCAGCGTATTGAAGCAAACCAGTAGGGGTTGCTGTGGATACCTCTTTTCTCTGTGTCTGATTTTAGACCTAAAAAGGAGGTTGGCAGGTTGTTGTTGTTTTTGCCACTGAGACGCTTCATCACTTGGTACGTATGTGGTATCTGTCAGTGTTTCTCAGCCTGAGAATAATGTTTAGGGCTGTTGAATTAAAAAACAAATTCGTTTTAATTTGGATTAGAGGTTAAATGGCCTTTTTTCGGGGAACCCCGAATCCCCCTATATCAGTGTAGGTAGGAATTTGGGTTTAAATTCGGAATTCCCGAAAAATTCGGCCATTTAAACCCATTTGTGGCTTTCCGCAGCTCTGGGGGGGGGCGTCTTTTGAGCTGGAGGTCCCAAATTTTCAGGGTAGCTTGGAGGGACCCTCCTTGCAAGAACCCCCATGTTTTGTAAAGATTGGGTCAGGGGTTCCGGATTTATGGGGTCTGGAAGGGGTCCCCCCATCCGCCCATTGGAATGAACAGAAGCCGGTTTCATCCCATGCAAGAGGCTTGGATTTTAAAAGGACATTTTCCGGTGTGCTTGAAACTGGCTCAATCTGCATATGAATCGCAAGGAGATTGCCTATTTCTCCTCCGAGGCAAGGGCATCTTATGATTGGGTGTTTTCCCGCTGCTTCCAGGAGGCAGGACTAAAGGAAAACTTCCTGTCTCCTTGGCGGGAAGACCGCCCACTATCCTCAGTTTTTTGTCCTGCCTTGTTCCGGAGAGCAGCGACCTCATTTAGCTCTAGCTTATTTCTTAAAAAAAAAAAAAAAAAAATCCCTTCGTGCCTGTTCTTCTGTTTTTGTCTCCCCGTCCTTTGGTCTCCCCCCCCCTCGTTTTTTGTCTCCCCTCCTGTCCGCTAGTGCGGGTTAGTGAGGGACTGAGGAAGCCGGCCACACATCCAACATGGCCGACGCTACAACGGAGAGGGAGGACGATCTCCTCTCCGTGGAAGATTTTCAAGCTGGAGGGCTGGTCCACTCCGCCCAAGCCCCCGCCAATGACCGCTCCGGCGGATCATTGGAAAGGGAGGGAGCCGCGGCAGCGATTTCGGGAGAGGAAGGGGAGCCCGCGCCTTCAAAGAAAAAGGCGCGAAAAGCCGCGCCGAAGAAGGCGCCGCTCCCGGGCGCTCAGAGAAGGAAGAGGCGCTCCAACAAGCCTAAGGTCGGCTCCCCCAGGCTCGCTCCTGCGCCCGCCAGCAGAACGGCTCCTGTTCAGCCTGCAACCTTGATGCAGCCTTTGAACGTCGTCGGATTACCGGTAGGAGGGCTCCAGGCGGGAGGTGGCAACCCCCCCCCTTCGAGCGCTGGGGGTGAGGGGCGGACCTTTTCCAGTGAGGAGGCTAGTGACCTGGTCAACCTAGCCTTACAGAGGCAATGGCAAGCCTTCCAAGCCTTTCAGATGAGGCTTCCCCCCTCCTTCCCCTGGGTAGTCCAGCAGGCTTCCCCACACTCTTCTTCCTCCTACCCTGCTAGCACAGATAGAGAGGATATGGGACCTGTCCCCTCTACCTCTGCAAAGTGGCCCACTAAGGCTTCCAAGAAGGCCACAGTTCAGACCACAGTGCTTCAAGACGAGGACCCTTCCTCGGAGGAGGATCAGTCCTCGGATCCAGGGGAGCGCGAAGAAGGTGAATACGACTCAGACGAAGACATCCTCCCCCCAGATGAGCAACAGCCAAGACTGTTTTCTGGGGAGGACTTTCAGAGTCTATTAGCTAAGGCCCTTCTGGCACTGGACCTCATTGAGGATCAGGAAGCCTTAGAGGATCCATCCCCAAAACGCAAGCGGGGAGTGCAGGAGTGCTTTCCTAGAAAAAGGCCCCAGACTAACACTGTGCCATTTCCAGAATTTTTTCTGCAAGCGGTTACTGATGAATGGGATAACCCCACATCAGGGAAACAAATTCCCAGTACTGTTAAAAAGAATTACAACCTAGCACCTCATGCAATGAGTCTTCTCAAGGTCCCCCTGGTGGAGGCTCCCGTTATTGACCTTCAAAATCCTGGCCTGGTTCCCGAGGATGGGGCTGGTTCCATCAAAGACCAGCTAGACAGGAAAGCAGAATCTTTGACCAGGAAGGCCCATGAGGCTGCAGCTATGGCAATCCAAGCAAATGCAACTACTTCCATCTTTGCCAGAGCTTCTTACCTCTGGATAAAGAAACTTATCCAGCTGGTTCCTCAGGAGAACCAACGTGTGGTTGCTGGCCTCGATAGGGTCCTTAAGGCAACTTCCTTAATGGCTGATGCTTCTCTGGATGCTATCTCCTTCTCAGCAAAATCCATGGCTTCGGTCACCTCAGTCAGGAGAGCACTGTGGCTCAGAGCCTGGCCCGCTGATTTTAAGGCCAAGTCCACCTTAATGGCCTATCCGATCCAAGAGGGGAGGTTATTTGGCGAGAAGCTAGACAAAATCCTAGTAGAAACTAGGGATAAAAGACACGTGATGCCTAAGCAATTGAGAAAGGACAATCGCTCATCCGATTATCAGTCCTTTCGTGCCCCCAGAGCTCCCTTCAGATACAGGGCAGAGTCCCGAAAAGGGTCCTGGAGCAACAATAGCTCCAACTCACGAGCCTTTCGAAAGGGCGGCAGATTCCTTAGACAAGGCCAACAAACCCGGTCGGATAAGTCCGACAAGTTTGCCAAGCCTAACACCCAATGACTCCAGCTCCCTGCCCATCGGAGGAAGGCTGCAAGCGTTCGCAACAAGGTGGCAACAATCAAACCCCGACAACTGGACTATGCCAATTGTTTCCAGGGGCTACCTCCTGGAATTTTCTACCCCACCTCCGGATCGCTTCATCCCTTCTCCTCTACCATCGAAAAGGAAGAAACATCTAAGAACTCTTCAGGCCATTCTCCATCTCCAACAGCTGGCAGCCATAGAGATGGTCCCAACCCAAGAAAGGTTTCAGGGAGTGTATTCCATCTTTTTTACAGTCCCCAAGGCAAATGGGGACTGGAGGGCAATTTTGGATTTGAAGTTTGTCAACCGCAGGATCCTGAAGAAGCGTTTTCGGATGGAAACAATGCGTTCCATTGTGGAATCCCTCCTACCAGGAACTTACATGACGGCGCTGGACCTGAAAGAAGCATACCTTCATATCCTCATCCATCCCATTCACAGACGATTCCTCCGCTTTACCTACGCCCAGGAACACTACCAGTTCAGGGCACTTCCCTTTGGTCTTTCCTCAGCGCCCCGAGTCTTCTCCAAGATCCTTATCACCATCATGGCAACCCTCAGGCAGGAATCTATCCAAGTCCACCCTTACTTGGACGACATCCTGATATGCGCACAATCTCACCACCAGTCCCTGCTGGATACCGCGAGAGTGGCACAAATCCTTCAGGAGCATGGATACGTCCTCAACTTGGAGAAGAGCTCACTGGAACCCTCCCAGAACATCATCCACCTCGGAGTCCAGATAAACTCAACCACGAACAGCCTTTCCCTGCCACAGAAAAGAATCCACAAGATAATCACCTTAGCCAGAGCCGCTATACTGAACAAAAGATCCAGTCTAAAGGCGCTAGCAAAACTCATGGGTCACATGGTCTCATGCATAAACATCGTCCCATGGGCAAGGTTCCACCTCCGTCCACTCCAGTGGCTACTACGGCCTTTTCAAAACCACATCACCCCGCAAGGTACACAAACTAATCCAACTGCCATTCCCTGTGAAACACAGCCTTCAGTGGTGGACCAACCCATCCAATCTAGGCAAGGCTCTGAAATACCTCCACGACGATCCGCTTCAAGTGTTCACGGACGCCAGTCTAGAAGGTTGGGGAGCGACCCTCAACTCCAAGGTAGCGCAAGGTCGTTGGTCACCACAGGAGAAGAAGCTCCACATCAACCTTCTGGAGCTACGGGCAGTTCGGCTAGCCTTGCGGGCGTTCTCAAAGGACATTCAACACCATCACGTCCTCGTGCGCTCGGACAACATGACCACGAAGGCGTATATCAACAAGCAGGGAGGGACCAGGTCCTCATCCCTTCACCAGGAGACGTCCTTGATTCTCAAGTGGGCACAGGCCAACGTGCAATCCTTAAAGGCGGAGCACATCAGCGGAGTCTTGAACACACAAGCGGACTGGCTAAGTCGACAAACAGTGGAAGAGGGAGAGTGGTCCTTAGACCAGATGACCTTCCAGGCCATCACAGACAGGTTCGGCCAACCCGTAATAGATCTCTTCGCGTCCGCTTACAACCACAAGACCCCTCGGTTCTTTTCCAGGTACTTTCACCCAAGGGCAGAGGGAACAGATGCCCTTCTCCTTCCCTGGCCTCAAGGACTGCTGTTTGCCTTCCCACCGATCCCAATCCTTCCCAGAGTCCTGCGCAAGATTCGACAGGAGAAGGCCACGGTCCTTCTAGTGGCCCCCTTTTGGCCACGCAGACCCTGGTTCGCGACACTCCGCAATCTCTCCATCCAGGAGCCCTGGAGGATTCCAACCTCTCCAACCATGCTTCAGCAGGGCCCTCTGACCCATCCAAAGCCCCAGTGGTTCTGTCTGACCGCTTGGCTCTTGAGCGCTCAAGACTCCTAGCACGCGGATACTCACAAGAGGTGGTGGGTACCATCCTAGAAGCTCGCAAGCCCTCGACGCGGCGAATATATACTGCATCCTGGAAGGCCTTCGTCAGATGGGGACAGAGAAAGAAAGTTAACCCCTTAAATCCAGGAGTTAGCAAGATACTGGAATTCCTACAGGAGGGCGTAAGGATGAAGTTATCAGCCTCAACCCTCAAACGTCAAATCGCAGCCATCTCCACAGTCATCCCTTCTGTAGAGGGTGTTCCGACCTCTCAACACAGGGACATATCTGCCTTCCTGAAAGGCGTCACACACATGCGTCCTCCGACCATCCACCGCTTCCCCACTTGGAAGCTGAACCTGGTCTTAAAGGCTCTCACCTCAACTCCATTTGAGCCTCTGCGGAAGATACCCCTCCAGTTCCTTCGGATGAAGGTTCTATTTTTAACGGCTATCACCTCGGCCCGCAGAGTCTCGGAACTCAGAGCTCTCTCGATCCACAAGGGACTTTGTACATTCCATAAAGATAAGGTTGTTCTGCGGTTGGACCCAGCCTTCCTTCCAAAAGTAAATTCCTCCTTCCACAGAGCCCAAGACATCTCCCTGCCATCGTTCTGCCCGAAACCTTCTTGTCAGGCCGAAAAATCATGGCACACACTGGATCTTCGCAGAGCTATCCGTATCTACATCGATAGGACAGAAGAGTTCAGGAGGTCTGACTCGATGTTCATCAATCTCTCCAACCCCAACAAAGGGTTAAGAATGTCGTCAGCCTCCATAAGCTACACTCTGCGTAGGTGCATCATAGAAGCCTACAAAGCTGCTAAGGTCACCCCTCCAGAAGGGATCACCGCTCACTCCCTTCGCAGTTCGGCAACCTCAGCGGCGTTTAACCGACAGGCTCCAGTCGATGAAATTTGCCGACCGGCCACCAGGTCTACTATTAATACATTCATCAAGCACTATAGAATTAACACCTGGTCATCTGCTCAGGCGGCTTTTGGACGCAGGGTCCTTCAACACGTGCTGGAAGAGAACTAACCCACCCTCTCTGGGAGCTCTAGAAGGTCCCAATCATAAGATGCCCTTGCCTCGGAGGAGAAGGATGCCTTGGTACTTACCGTGAAGGCTCTTTCTCTTCCGAGGCGAAGGGCATCTGGCCCACCCGGATGGAATATCTACTCGCAGGCCAGGTAGCTCCTCGTTCCATTGATCAATAGACCAAGGAATACATGACGCTCGCTCAGCTAGCACCTGCCTTGTTAGCACTCAATCAGTGCATATGGACCTATAGTTCTCAAGTTTTTTCCGCCCGTTTGGCGGCACAGTTACCATTTAACCCTCCGGGGTCATTTAGGTTCACTGTTCAATGTTTTAAACACTCCTGTTTCCTCCCTTACATGTGTTCTGTTCTCAGTTTTTGTTTAGCACTTCTCTAGGAGCTAGGCAAGCCAGTAACTGAGGATAGTGGGCGGTCTTCCCGCCAAGGAGACAGGAAGTTTTCCTTTAGTCCTGCCTCCTGGAAGCAGCGGGAAAACACCCAATCATAAGATGCCCTTCGCCTCGGAAGAGAAAGAGCCTTCACGGTAAGTACCAAGGCATCCTTTGCATTTGTATATGTCTCCAGCTTACCCTCTGCAACTAGCTATTGAGAAACTGCCTTCCAACTAGCTGAAGAAAGGTGAGGCAAACAGATCTCCCTGCAGTTTGAACACACTCCAACTTTTAAATCACGAGAAGAGACCTATGCCAACTCCAGGCCACAGCAGGGATTAGAAAGCCAGAAGTCTTCTTCAGAGACCAGTGCCCACTGCCCAGCCCAGCCCACAGACACAGAACAAATCTACACACTGCAACTTTTAAATCAAGAGAAGAGACCACAGGCCAGGCCTAACTCTGGCCTATGCCAACTCCAGGCCACAGCAGGGATTAGAAAGCCAAAAGTCTTCTTCAGAGGCCAGTGCCCACTGCCCAGCCCAGCCCACAGAAGTTCAAATCGTAAATTCCCCTGGAGGGGAGCTTTCTTCGTTTTAAATTGAAACAAAGAAAGCTCCCCTCCAGGGCAATTTACGATTTGAACTTCTAACCTGGCCATCAGAAAAAACTTAACTCCCTGGTGTCAAAGAAAGCAGGAAGGCGTGGGGGATTCCTGGAGGCACCTGGTTGGCCACTGTATGAACAGACTGCTGGACTTGATGGGTCTTGGTCTGATCCAGCAGGGCCTTTCTTATGTTCTTATTCCCCCAAACTCGCAGAATTTAATCAGCGTTTCCCCGAAGCTGCTTAGTTCGGCTTCGGGAATCTCCAGCGGTTTTTGCCTTCGGTTCATCCCGAACTTGGAAGACACGAATCAAACTGGATTCGGCTGATTTCTAGTTCGGGATCAACCAAATCGACAGGCCTAATAATGGTGCTCATTCACCCCATTGGAAACCGTAAGAGCAGCCATTCTCTTCCATCGAGATCAGCGCTTGTGGTCTTAGAAAAGTTGCGTTTAAGATTATCTTCTTTCCTGGCTTCCTTCACTTTTGTTTTTGTTTATGTATATCCTGCTAAGTTTGTTCACTGTATACTCAGCTGTATATTTTCCTTCAGTACATCTCTTTGTATTGATTGTTCAATTCCCCCTGTGTGTAATGTTGTACCAGTGACAGGTTGGCTTAGGGGATATTGCATCTGTGAAGATCTCTCCATTGCCTCTTCTAGAATTCAGTAGGCTCAGATATGACGTACATGTGAAAAGAATATACAAAAATTAGCTATGCTTATTTAGTGCACCTGATTTGCATAATTGGCACAACTGATTTTGTGTGGTGTGCTTATGGCATGGCAAGATTTTGAGGGCTTGGGATTTGGCAGCCCTAGAGGCTGTAATGATGCACGAGTTAACATCCATATCTTACTATAAATATTTCTGCAGTTCGCACATCCCAGGGCCATTTCACATGCCAAACAATCTAAACAGATGGAGATGGATGTTGCAGAATTATTGTAATTTAAATGTATTTTCATTATTGCTGGTTTAAGGGGGCCAGCTTCATCTCGTCAGATCTTGGAAGCAAAGCAGGGTTGGCTCTGGTTAGTACTTGGATGGGTGACAACCAAGGAATGCCACGATCGCTACTTAGAGGCAGGCAATGGCAAACCACCTCTGAACATCTCTCGCCTTGTTAACCCTACGGGTTGTCATAAGTCGGCTGCGACAAAAAAATCTACTTCTAGCTTTGTTTTAGACAAAAATACATAGTATAAATTTTCATGGTGGGGTAGACCTGAAATATACATACAAAATAATTCACAATCATGTTAAAGAAATGTAAAGCACCTGTGATGAATGTGGTGTAAACACTCATTGGTTCAGGGTTTTTGTTATTCTGCATGCTCATATATGAAAGAGCATTTATTTTAAAATACTAACATACATACTTTGATTGCTTAAAAATCTGTGCTATATTTTCTGGTGTGCGCTTGCATTTAAAGAGGTTTATATTTTAATTTAAAATGAATGTCGTAAACCAGACTTTTACAAATTGAGCTTCGCGTCACCATCGTGGGGTGCTCAGGCAATGCCGAAAGTAAGACATCGTGGCTGTTTTTAATTTAACTTGTATTTGTAATCTGTTCTTTCTTTGCTTTTATTTGCGAACCTCATGCCCCAGGTAAAATAAATAAATAAACCCACTTGTGTCCCTGGTTTATTTGCAGGCCAGGTCAGATGCCTTTGATTAGGTCTCAGCTGGAGCATAATTTGAATCCTGACAGATTGAATCTGAGCAGCAGGCTTTCTCCAGCTCAGCCAATCCAGGTGGGGTGGGGAGACGGGGCATAAAAGCTAATTCCAGTTCATAAGCAGAACAACAATGCTGAATGAATGTGCAACTGTTAATGAATAGCTGTTTCAAATATTTACGAAAGGTTGAAGAAAAAAAGATTGGCATCTCAGTCAGCGCTTCCAGGGAGGAAACTATTGAAAATAAATATGAAAAATAATGCCCAAATACTAATATATGTGTCAAACCTCACATGAATTCTGAAGAGAAAATAGCTTTATATAAAGGAAGTTAGATCTCATAGGGTCATAGCTGGAAAAGCAGGGTAAAATATATATATAAATAAGTGACAGTATGCTGTATTCCAGTTAAGACTATTTCTATCTTCTTCATTTATGTCACTTGTATAAAGTTTCATAAATCACAAGAGACAGTGAAATAGGAATATCACTAGATTGCATAAGTGTGCATGCTTAGCATTTTGAACATTTTGAAGTTTCTTACCTGAAGTCTGATTCAACATATCCTGCAGTATTTATTTATATAAAATTTTATATTCCACCTTCTCTCCTAGGACTCAAGGCAGCTAACGATGCAACAGGGTACAATAACACAAAAAACAAAAGCTGATTAACAAAGTGAAAACAAAAATTAAATCCATGCAGATTAAAATTAATCTATCACAGTAGTTCAATCTCTACATGGCTGGGATCAGTGCATTATTGGCTCATGTATTATGCTATTTTAGTTGAACATACATGAGGAGATGATTTTCACATTTATGAAAAACATGTTCAAGCATAATATTTTAGCAATTCCTCAACGTGTTTCCAAGAAAGAGTTACAAAACAGGCCAGGCAAATTTCTCTGCAGGTTGACTCATAATTCACCTGTGGAAATTATGTATCTGCATCAATGGCAGAACTGAAGTAATATAGCTTTTGGAGTTTTTAATCCTAAACCTTCCATAACAGAGTTAAAACTGTGGGTGATGTAAGGTCTGCCTGCCCTGCTTCCACCTGTGCCTAACAGTAACCATCTTCACAAAGACCCTGCCCTTGTGAAATCCTTCAGAGGTTAGGGGACAGTAAGGTTGCCAGGTCCCGCTTCACCATCATGGGTCAGAGCCTGAAGACGGTGGAGTTTGGGGAGGGGAGGGACTTCAATGCCATAGAGGCCAATTGCCAGGGTGGCCATTTTCTCCAGGGGAACTGATCTCTATCGGCTGGAGATCAGTTGTAATAGCAGGAGATTCCAGCTAGTACCTGGAGATTGGCAACCCTACCCCCATCTAATAGTCCAATATGACATTTCTTTCATAGTTGAGGGCCAGCATTTTAATACTGAACAAACCAGCCTGCAGGTAGGATAGAATGCTGTATTTGAGTGGTTTTGTCTCCTCTTCAAGCTGGGATATAGTAGAAGGGTAAGGGAGGGGAATATATGCGGGTGTCCAGTTGCAATCAGAAATGTAGATCTCTACTTACAGAATGCAAGCTTCGTTTTCTGGTAAAATACATAGATTACATGTGATATTAAGCTGTGCAGTTTGTTTCTGAGATCTGCTCATCTATCTAATTCTGCCTCCCACTATGTTATACAGTGAACAAAAAGGGGATGGAGTTAGTGTTCCAACTGCTTAATTAAGTTTCCACAACAATTCTTGCTGGAAAGCTCACTGGGAAATAACTTGGAATGGTTTGATAAATAGACTGTGAGCCGTCCCTCCTTACTTTGTAGTCTTCTGCATGTTAATGTATGGAACGGGTGTTTTTACCAGTGTTTTCTAAATAGCTGTGCATCTGGCAGCAAATTAAAATTAATTCTGACTTCCAGTAAATGAAACTAATGAGTCTGGCCTTGGTCCTGCCCCTTTGGTAGGATGAGGCAGAACATGCCATAGATTTTGAGGTCACATTAAAGGAGTTGTCAGTTACTGTAGCTCCTAACAATGAAGTACTAGATCTCTGGGCTGAGCATGAAAGCTGCACTTTGGGACCAAGCAGGAGGGAGGTTTCTCAACCCGTACGTTCGCCAGTTTCCCATTACAAGTTGCACCAAATGTGAAACTTACACTAAACTTGCTGTGACCAGTTTGGATGTACTCCTCCTCCCTCCCCTTTTGCTTATACACTTGTAGAAATGCATTCTGTGAATTAAAATCTATAAGGTGTGATTCAGTGACAGATCTAGATAACTGAGGCAATTTTGGGGGCTCTGACTGCTTCCATTTTTTTCTGGAGACCAGAGTTTGTGTGTAATTCATTGATGCAGATCTGGCTGTGGCTGAAATGTGAGGTTAGTTTGCTTGACAGATGAAAACATTGGTCAGTTTGATCAGTCAAATATTAAAATACCTGAAATCATTTTTTTAGAATGTTAACAAAGAATAAAGCAAAATATGCCCATTGCAAGACTCCAGAGATAGCACCCTGGCATAAGCTTTTATAGAACACAATGCCAAGTAACATACAAGGCCTTCCCGCAGGGTTGCCAACCTCCGGGTACTGGTAAACAAAAACAGCAACCAATTGCAATTAAACAAAATAAACAATTTTTATACAACTCGTGGTATTAAAGTATCATATCCACTATGTTTGCTTGTGAAATGAAATACCATCAAGCAACAACAACAACAAAGGAATACAGGGGCAATGCCCAATTCATAACATGTATGCATGTACAGTCATTCCATAAATAGTAGGTCCTTCATAAGGTCCGTTTCTTTTTCTTTAAGTCCAAGAGGTGTGTATGATATCGCTTCCACTTCAACAGAAGCCCAGTAATCTTTCTGTTTCAGCTATAAAAGCCTTCCTCAGGGACCACTATATGAACAAAATAATATATACAGCACAATCTGGCATAATTAACAGAATCAAAAACAGCAAAGATATAAAATAATATACTTACACGCTAGCTGTTAATAACTGGCTTATGCGTTGGCAATGTACTATGCTCACAAGACTCATTTAAAGGATCTAGTCACCTGATTAATGAGTGGTCCTAAATTTACCATGTTTTAAAGATTTAAAGATACAGAAACCATTTCACGTCAGTGACATAAGTACAAAAAATTATCTCTATAAGTAGCATGCCAAATCTAAAGACGTATTTAAACCATTAGGGTGTAGTGTATCAAAGAGGTGTATATACTTAGATTCTTGACGTCTAAGCATCAAATCTATATCTGTTCTGTCATAATTATGTGTATTAATGAAGCGCCATAGAACAAAGAAAGACAATTCTTCATCAGTATGATTTCTTTCAAGAAAGTGTGGGGTCAGAGGTGCTTCTAATGTGTGATTTCTGATCCTAGACCTATGTTCGCTGATGCGATATTTGATGCGTCTTGATGTTTTACCAATATACCAATATTGGCATGCACATGTAATACTATAAATAAGGTAACGTGAATCGCAGTTACTAAAGCTTTCAATCTTAAAAGTCCGACCTGTTACTGGATTGGTAATTTCTCGGACTGTCAACATAAATCTGCAGCTCTGACAGGATCCACATTTAAAGTTCCCTTTTGGTAATCTGCACAACGCTATTGAACGTGGCTCAAACGCCACCATATAGATATTTGCAATGGACGGCGCGCATGCGCTACCCATTGCGACACCATGTATTTGCAAGTAGAAATCCTCATCATATAGAAAATATGGTGGCATTTGAGCATGCGCACATCCTGCAGAACAACATGTTTAATGATAAAATATCTTTGTATGTTAGGTATGTTGATGATGTATTTCTAGCTATGAAGGACCGCCAAAGCTTTGAGGGCTTTAGTCGTTGGATTAATGAGCAAGACCCTAACATTAAATTGAGTGGAGAATGTAATGAGAAAGAAATCCCATTTTTGGATGTGACCGTCCACAAGAGACTTGACGGTAAATTGGGAGTTCGCCCGTATAAGAAGCAAATGGCACGAAATACCCTATTACACTATGAATCATTCCACCCGCTTCATTTAAGGAATAACCTTCCTTTTAGTCAGTTATTACGGCTAAAAAGGAACTCGACTGATGTACTTGACTATAATCGAGCATCTCAACAACTGGGTTTAGACTTTATACAACGGGGCTATCCTAGTAAAGTGATTCAACAAGCCATGCTTAAAGTGCAGTGCAAACCTGGAAATGAGTTACTTAAAGAATCTTTGCCTCAAGCAACTAAACGCATTACTTGCGTGTTGCAGTATACATCAATGTCACCCCTGATCAGACAAGTTCTTTATAAACATTGGCACATTGTTCAGCATCTGCCCGGCTGTGAATTACCACCGCGTATGGCAATCACACGCACAAGATCTTTCAGAGACCTGCTTGTAACTAAAATACCACGTTCAATAGCGTTGTGCAGATTACCAAAAGGGAACTTTAAATGTGGATCCTGTCAGAGCTGCAGATTTATGTTGACAGTCCGAGAAATTACCAATCCAGTAACAAGTCAGACTTTTAAGATTGAAAGCTTTAATAACTGCTATTCACGTTACCTTATTTATGGTATTACATGTGCATGCCAATATTGGTATATTGGTAAAACATCAAGACGCATCAAAAATCGCATCAGCGAACATAGTTCTAGGATCAGAAATCACACATTAGAAGCACCTCTGACCCCACACTTTCTTGAAAGAAATCATACTGACGCAGAATTGTCTTTCTTTGTTCTATGGCGCTTCATTAATACACCTAATTATGACAGTATTCCTTTGTTGTTGTTGTTGCTTGATGGTATTTCATTTCACAAGCAAACATAGTGGATATGATACTTTAATACCACGAGTTGTATAACATTTGTTTATTTTGTTTAATTGCAATTGGTTGCTGTTTTTGTTTACCAATTAACTTACAGCAAAGCTAACCAGTGTTTGCTAAACCTCCGGGTACTAGCTGGAGATCTCCTGCTATTACAACTGATCTCCAGCCGATAGAGATCAGTTCCCCTGGAGAAAATGGCTGCCCTGGCAATTGGCCTCTATGGCATTGAAATCCTTCCCCTCCCCAAACCCCACCCTCCTCAGGCTCCACCCCAGAAACCTCCTGCCAGTGGCTAAGAAGGAGCAGGCAACCCTACCTTCCCACAACAAAGACAGTGATCTGTGTGGTGGCTCTGACTCCTGGGATTTTGTGGCCTGTGCTGTTGTGATGACTCTTTGGCTGCATCAGATATCATGGTAAGCTATTGTTTGATCAAACCCAGTCAAGTGTGATGTCTCAGTGCAGATGTTCCAACAAACTGGGATTTGTTGGTTAGCACCAAACCCGGATTTAGAACTACAATTGACAGTTTAACTGCAGGTTATAATTGTGGTTTATCATGATCTTTGAATTAAGAAGTTATAGTTTGATTAACACCCTCCCCCCCCCCCCCCAGCAAGCTGCCTCATAAGAAAGATGGCCTCTCTGTTTGACAGGCAGAAGACAGGAAAAAACAGTCAATCGAGGGTTTATGAAGAGACCAGAATCGATTACCTAAGTCTATGCAAAGTTGTTGCACATGGTATGGCTTAAAACAAGCCACGGTTTATTGTGACTTTTGAGTGCATGCTTGGTGAGTCTATCATAGTTCCTCCAGAACCCAGTTGAACAGAAGATATCCACAGGAAATTCTGAGTTATATAGCTTTATTGGAAAAGAAGATGGCAGAAGCTCTCCAGAAATATTTGCAAAGCAAGTTTTTAATAGGGTTAAAGGTCAAGTATTAGTTAGCATCCGGCCCGTCACTATGTGGTATTTGGTCAATTAACCAAAAGTATAGATGACTGGGGAAGGCAATGGCAAACCACCCCATAAACATAGTCTGCCTAGTAAATATCATGATGTGACATCACCCCATGGGTCAGTAATGACTAGGTGCTTGCACAGGGGACTACCTTTACCTTAAAAAAAAAATCTAAGTCTGCCATTTATTATACAGAATTTCCAAATGAAGACAAACTACTGAGAGTCATGTATGGAAAACCTGTAAACCAACTGGTCTGGAATGGGGTTGAGCATCAGGAAGATAAATGGTTTGCCTTGTTGGTGGAGTCTGGAGTTCTAAGAAGCCAGTTCACTGGAGGGAATAGCAGCTTTAGAGGGTGGAGTCTATGGTTTCTCAGTAGAGCTTAGGAGAAATGGTAGCCTTAGAATGACATCACATCCCAGCTGTGAACTCTCCAGGAATTTCTCAAGCCAGAGATGGCACCACTAATTGAAACTTATGGTCACACTTACCCATCTACAATTTTGGGGTGGTTTCGAACAACACTGAGTGGCATATTGAGCCCTGGTTAAACAACTTTGCATTGTTATATTTGGAGGTACAAAGGTGGCAGGGAATTAAGATACAAAGAAAGCACTGCCAACTTCTACAAGTTAGCAAAATAAAATATTTTATGTATATGTAGTCTACAAATTTTGGAAACTCTTCCACATTGCTACAAACTTTTAAAAAACACACATCCAAGGTTAATTATGCAACGATCAGGTTCAGATGGTTGACATAATCTTACAAGAGGCTTTGTTTCTTGACTAGAGATAAACATGCTTGCTTTGACAGACGGGCGTACTTATATATGTATAACTGTTGGGGCCCTGGTGTTGAAGAGCAGTCTCAAAGCACTTGAGACGTGCATACCTTAATGCCTTCTTATTCTTCTGCATGATAAGGGACTAGGTTAGGGTCATATGACTGCAGAATTATCCCCTTTCCTAGGTACTGTATATTGGAGCAAGCATGGAAAAGAGTGAAGCCCCCCCTCCCCCAAGCTGTTATGTAAGGGAACATTTTTGTTGTAACCTTTCCTGCGGTTGAGTTCCAGCCTTTAAAACATATTTCATGTTTCCCCCTCCTGTACGCCTTTTAAACTACACTCCGAGGTTCAGTTATAGTCCCTTCCAGAGAGTTTGTTTTATGCCTCCAGCTGCTTCCAAGCAGCCATTGTGCTGAATAAGCACTTATTTCAGTATGTCCTTGATAAAATTAATGAAAGCATCTGCAGAAGGGGCGGCGGCAGCTGCGGTGCCTTCTGGAAGCCAACTTCTGCCTGACGTTGTAATAAAAGGCATAGTTCTGGGCTGGAAGCGACTGTGGACTGACTCGGAGCAAAAGTGGGGGCTGGTTGCACCTGCCGCTGCTCGTCTGGGCCGTGTGGCTCGTTGATTACACACTCTTGTTAGTGCCATTGTCGTTGGCAAAATGAGGGTGATGTCATCTTTATCAAGCCCATTTTGGCAACTCTTAGGGTGACAAATAATTTTCCTGCTGCTGTTCCTCCCCCCCGCCCTTTTCCAGCATGTGCCTTGTTTTAGAAGCAGGGGAAAGGGTCCTTATGTCACCGTTCCATCAGAGGAACTGCAAAGGAACATGAAATTGAGAGGAATTGGTGCTTGTAATCAGTGTGTGTAGTAGTGGCTAAGGTGCAATGAAACCTACGTGCACATTTAGGGCAATTGTCCCATTACTAGCTGATGTCCTGGAGCATTCACATGTACCGAAACAGCCCAGAGTTGTGCATAAGGGATTGCATCAGTGGTTAAGAGCGGTGGTTTGGAGCCGGGGAGTCTGATCTGGAGAACCAGGTTTGATTCCCCACTCCTCCACATGAGCGGCGGAGGCTAATCTGGTGAACTGGAATTGTGTCCCCACTCCTACACACGAAGCCAGCTGGGTGACCTTGGGCTAGTCACAGCTCTCTTAGAGCTCTCTCACCCCCACCTACCTCACAGGTTGTCTGTGGTGAGGAGGGGAAGGGAAGGTGATTGTAAGCCGGTTTGATTCTTCCTTAAGTGGTAGAGAAAGTTGGCGTATAAAAACCAACTCTTCTTCTTCCTATCATCTTTCTATTCCTCTGTCTCCTCCAGTCTGTTCTAAAATGTCTTTTGACCATCCTAATAGAATTTGTGAGGTTTGCTTGAGTTGCCACATCCAGAAGACACCTGTACCTTTAAGAGCTGCATCGAGAAAAATAATTTCAACAGGTGTGGTTTTTCCATTGCAGTTTGGCAGTCACAGGTGAAGCTGCATCTGGTGGAGTTTTATATATGGGTATTTCCTAAAGGCAGAGAAACACTCTCAAGGTCTCAGCCTGGCAACACTTGTAAATTCTGAGATTCAGGCTTCCCCTAAAGACCATAGAAGCCTTTCATGACGAATAATATTCAGTCATGTTGGCAGCAGTAGGTATGCCTGTTCTTAATGAAGTCTCTTGGGATTTTAGTGTACACAAAAAATTTCAGCCTTGTGACTAATACATTAGAAGTCTTTTTGACCTAACTCATCAAATGTGTTGGCAGAATCTTTCATGCAAGAAATTAGCACAAAGATGCCATTTGGTTAATCTGGCTGGGATGGCAACATGTTTGACACATTTTTTTACCAATAAATCCAATGTATTAATAAAACGTAGGAAGAAAAACAAAAAGATTTTGTACGCATTTGTTTTTGTTTAATCAGTGATCCTGAGAGATTAGTTCCATAATTCGTTTGAAATATATACAGTCAAGGATCTAAGTGGAGGTTTAAAGAAGAGACCCCTCCCCTCCTTGGGGTAATCTGCAGGCTCTTGATTTACTTGTTGCAAATGTGATAATTTCAGAATCCACTACAGCATGAAGGTAGAGAGGTGGACATAGAGGGAGGTGTGGTGAAAATATCCTGCAGTTTGATGGAACAACCCCTTCTGGAAAAAAAACCATTTATATAGCTATCTTTGTGCACCAGAGTCCATCAGGATTTTCTGGTACTCTCCCTAGAGATTAGTTGTTTCCCCTTTAGCCTTTTGTGGATACTTTACTGAAATGTTTTTATTAAGTGATGCGTTAGTTGCCATTCTTCAGGGCTAGGCTTCCTTCCCCATGTTTCTGAATCCCTTAATCTCTGTGTGATGGTAGATCCATCTACTGTACAAGCATATAAATGCACACTTATGAACACTAAGATACCACGTAGAAGTGTATCCTGCTATAGCACACACTGGTTTATTTTGAACTTTTGATAAACTATAGCTTGATAGCTATGTTTTCTGATATATCTTTAAACAACTGAACATTCTTTTTAAATTTTTAAATTAGGGTAGCGCAGTCTCTCGCAGATTAAACGTTTGCAACAGAGCCTTCTGTATATAATATTGAAGCCAGAGGGCTGCACAGGGATTATTTAGGGTATGAAAATAGCAGTGTTATACAAATAGCAGTGTATACTTTGCAACACTGTGGGCAGGGGTGTATGATGATATATATTCCTGATATGTGTTAAGGTAAGAGGAGAGCTGGAACCGCTCTACTTTTCTTTAGTTTTGTAGCATTATTACAAAACCCTGTCTGGAAATGGAAATTTTAAATGAAACCTCTTAACAAAATGCATTCAGTTATCCAAATTCCTGTAGTACTCTTTATTAATTATTCATTGATTTTATTAAATAAATAAATACAAGGGAAAGGCATGGTATGTATGTGTGTATGTCTTTGTATGTGTATGTGTTTGTGTATGTATGTGTATATACACACACACACACACCCCCTGCCTTTCCCTTATGGCTCAGGGTGGTTTTAAAACATACAAAATACAGTAAACTCCTGTTAATTCCCCTCCCCAAAGAAATGCTTGCAGTGTATCAGTTTAATCCTTTCCAAGTATATTTAGGGAACATTCAGGCTTCTCATTTGTGTGTTTCTCAGGAAAATCATGCAAAGAGGCACCTACTTCAAGAACAGGATAGGACATAGAGGAGGCCATTTGTGACCCACCAAACCAAAAACACAATGAACTTGAGCAGTGTGGTCTGCCAGATGCCTAATCACTGCTCCTTGGCAGTCTATCACTTTAAAAAATTAAAAAAAATAATCAATAGTAATATAATAATTTGCCATTGGCAGCAATCATGTTCACTCATCTCTAAAGTCCTTTTCAGACATTGCAAGCACATGTTCTTGGGGTGCATGTTGCTTTCACTGATCCTGGTATGTACATGAAATTGAGATTGTGTATACCAGGAGCATCACAGGTAGTGTGTACTCTTGTTGGTGGATTCACAGTATGCATGGTTGCAATGTCTGAAATGGGCTTAATTTATTTCAGAATGCACTTTAATGTGAATTCATCTTTATATGTATTGTATAAAATTCCAGTTTGGAGTTATTTTTGTTCCAGTTATTAAAGCCAAAGAGGTTTTTTGAAAAGCCTACATCTAAATAGATTTTAAGCAGTAAAAGTATATGTGAAATTTGACAAACTACTTGTGTATTTATGATCCAACTGCTGACTTTTGATTTTTGCCTTCTTTACAAACCTTAAATGAGTTAGTAATTGTCAAGACAATACACAAGCAAAGATATAAACACAAAAAACCAATCATGGTTAGCATTAAGTTCATGTACCTTTTGGTTACATCAAAGAAGTACATCATGCAACGTGCAAATAGAGAAGAAAAACAATATAAATGTGGGCATAAGAATATCTGCAGAGTATTGCTATGGATTTAAAACTGTCTTGTGAAACACAAGTCCAACTGTTAATATACTTACTCAACAACACAACACAAGCCTTTATTGGCATATAAATATACTTACTCTTGAAGCAAATTAGGCTGTAGTCTTTCATTGTGAAACCCAAGAGCCCATTTTGGCATCCCATCAGGCCATGCTCCTTGTTGATAGGCGACGGTGTTACTTGACAGCTACCCTATTCCTGGTCTTCTACCCTGAGTTTCCTTCAGCCAGCAAGTGTGCTACTTTTCTACAACTCACCTGTTGTGCCTCTCTGTAATTCTATAACTATTTCCATAAAATGGAGTGAAAGGAGCAAGAACTACCACTAGGAATCAACTATTAATTTTAGCCTGCATCTCACTTTATTTTCTGAAAGCACATGTTATACAAACCCATTTTGCAGTGTAGAGAAAATATTTTTTCACAGAAAAGAGCTGTAATTAAATAACCTCCTACAGCTAGTAATTCCCAGGATTTCTTGAATACAAATTCCACTGTTGCCAGTTTGCTACTGAATTACAATTCATTAGCTTCATGTTGGAGTTTCCCTTTGAGACCTTTTGTTCGTGTATAGTGATTTTGAGATTTGTTACAGAATATTTAGGTGAGAGAGTCAGTGTGGTGTAGTAGTTAAGAGTGTTGGATTAGTATCTGGAAGACCCAGTTTCGAATGCCCAATCTTTCCATGGAAGTTCACTGGGTGATTTTGGGCCAACCACATTCTCTCAGCCCAATCTACCTCACAGGGTAGTTGTGAGGATAAAATGGAGGAGAAGAGAATGATTTAAGCAGCTTTGGGTTCCCCCTGGGGGGAAAGGCAGGGTATAAATGAAATAAATAAGTATTGTGGAGCCATTACTACTGACTTCTGAGTATCTCATATTTTAATGTCAGCTCTTGTCGTTTTATTCTCTTGCCCAGGAAATGAACTATGTAATTGGTATTGTTGGCAGATGTTGGCATGTATATGTACAAGTGAACTGTCATTGAGAGTATGGCTGGTTATGTTGCCTGAAAAGTTATAGAGACGGAATTGGTTCATCTCTGGGTTATTTCTTTTGATTGCTTTGTGCTGCTGGCGAATAAATGCTACAGATTAAGGAACTGTTGATAAAGCAAAACCGGCCTACCATACAAGTGGTGTTAAAGTTAGTGGCTTGCCTAGGGCCACATAAAGAGTTCGTGGCTCAGGACAGATTTACACTGAGTACTTCCTGACACAGTTTTGTGGATACTGCCCTATACTAGTTCAACCGGACTGACTTCCAACTCTACTGTAGGAAGTCAACATGGATGATATCACAAAGTATTAAGAAAATCCAAATAGTTACCTGTTTTGTTTAAACAACTCTACCTGGCCCTCTTCTCCCTTTCATGTGTTCTAATCAACACACAATTTGTTAGAACAAGATTAAAATTTAAAAATACCATTCAATGCTACAAAGTGAAAATAACATTCAATAAGAATTGTTCCTGTGCTTTCTTAGTCCATACCATTACTCTGTTAAAAATATTATGCGGAAAAGAATTGCCTCACATCTCTTCGGGCATGCAGTTCCAAAGCATCATGGCCATTACAGAAAAGGCCTAGGAGAGCACCAGAGTAATCTATCCTCGTATAAAGGGCTCCACCAAGAACTAATATGAAGACCTAAGCTAATTGTATGGGTTCATACATAGATAGATGCTCCTTTAGGTATGTGGCCCCCTAATTGTTTAGGTGAGTACGAGCATCTTGAATTTAGTCAAGAGTAGCTGAGCAGCCAGCTCTCAGCTGTTTTCACATTCTTGAAACACACAATGCTAACCAATAAGCAAGTAGCCACATTTTGCATCGACTGCAGCTTTCAAAGTTAGCCCTGTACAGTGTATTGCAATTGTCCAGCTTGGAAATTCCAGGGCCAGGGATTAGCATGGCCACTCCAGCCAAATGTAGAAGGGTCAAGGTTTAAATGGAAGCAGCAGCAGCACCGATGTGCTCTTCCAGAAGCAAGGCATGGCCCAGGAGAATGCCTGAAGTCGGTTAATTTAGACTGTCCTTGGTTGATCATTAGGGTTGCCAACTGCCAGGTAGTAGCAGGAGATCTCCTGCTAATTCAATTGATCTCCAGCTGATAGAGATCAGATCACCTGGAGAAAAATGGCCGCTTTGGCAATTGAACTCTATGGCACTGAAGCCCCTCCCCAAACCCCGCCCTTGTCAGGCTCCGCCCCAAAAATCTCCCACCGGTGGCGAAGAGGGACCTGGCAACCCTACTGATCGTGTGACAAAGCATTCACTTCCAGAATCAATCCATCGTCCTGTTGCCAAGCTCTGGAAACTGATATGAAGTGTTTTGCTAGAATTCTTAGTAAATATTAGCTGAGATTCTTTTTAAAAAGAGCTTATTTTGGTGTTAGTAGGTCAGACATTGGAAGTGCCCATCTGTGTGGTAACAAAGTTCAGCCCATTATTCTTAATCCTTGTTTGCCTTTTGGTTTTCATTGTAGGGGGGAAATCTTTTTGTAAGCATCAATTTGTAGTGATTTTTTGCTAGATGTATTCCAGCCAGTGACACTGATAAAGAGATAGTAAGTATAGTTTAAGATGACCTTCGAAACTATACAATCCACGTAGTCAACATCTCAATGATATCTCTTGCATATAGCTAACTTGGTTGTCATGCATGGAATAAAATGCTGAAAGTAAAGTTCAATACAATGTTCTCTTTTCAATTGTTTTTCCATATTCAAAGAAAAGATGGTTTACAAGTGGTATCCGAGAACATTCAGGGGAGAAGTCCTTTCTGAGATTTGTGTAGTCACTTGCAACTCCCTGGTCTTCCAAATGAGCCTTCAAATGTCTCCCACCCCTTCAACCCACTTGTTATAGCATCTAGTGGGGAACAACAGTTAGTTAGCTAGGTGGCAGGCAAGTAGATGAGTGGGCATTGACTGTGGAAAAGAGAGAATAGTAAAAGAAAGACGTATGGGTTCTCCGTCCACTCATCTGTCTACCCATCTTCTGGCTGGCTGGCCAGCTACTGCTACCCAACAATCTGGGATTCTTTCCTGGCTCAGATGTACAATGAAGACAAGTGTTGGGATCCACTGAAGCTTGTGTTGTGAACCATGAGAATACAAAGCATCCCTATATATCCATCCGAGGTCTGAGGGGAGGGGTTGTACAAGCTTACTGGTGGTAAGCTTTAATTTTTGTTGGTGAAAGGTTGCAAGATGAAGATATGCTTGCCAGATCAGTAGGAGGCAAGATGTGCGTGGGAGAGGAAAAGGGAAGGCTCAATGCGTCATGCAAACAGCACAGATTAGAGCCTTTGAGAAGTATATGAACTTGTATCAAACATTTATTTGGGGATTTACTAATGAACTATTGGTTTCTCTAGGAGTGGAGAGGAAGAGGCTGATTGTTGTCTTAGCGTGTTTCGGCTATTCTCTGCCTTTCATTATGGTTCTTTGCAAGCACATTTGATAACCTAAAATATTTTAGCATGTTTTTAATATGTGTTAAATAGTGGTGAAATTGCCCTGATAATTACGCGTATTTCTGAGAACTTGAGGTTGTAGCTGATCAGTGTTTTCTCCTTAAGAGTACCCGGTGTGTTCAGCGAGGTGGGGGAAGGGGAAAGAAGGGTGGTTCTTGGAGAATTTTTTTAGAGACTTTCTCTGATTCATTCCAGATGCGCCCCTCATTGTTTCATCATCAGTTTTTGGAAACAAATACTGTTATTAGATAATTCATTTTACCACTCACGTGTTGCACTTCTTAACAAATCCTGCACTTATTTAGGCCATACACCCTTCCAGAAAATTTAACATCTCTCAGTAATTTTGAGCATATTTCCCTAAGTGACTTGTTATGGAACTCTAGAGCTTAACAGCAGAAGTAGTCAGAAGCATGGGGGATGGGAGATTAGTACCCAGAAGAGGGCAGCAGTGCTATTTGGAATTTGTTCCACTCATCTGCATTTAACATCTCCAGCATGTTTAAGTATTTCAGTGGTGTACAGCGTGCATATAAAAAGGATCTCTGTAACATTTGCTTAGCTTCCTTTTATTGAATGATAAAAAATTCCCTTGTCACGATTTATGGGGGGCTAAAGGTCCCTCCAGCCTTCCTCTTAAATTTTAATTTATCTAAGAAATTTTACTTCTGTCATATTGACTGTTCCATGTTTCAGCCGTCTTATACCATAGGTCCTCACTTCTCACTGTACACTAATAACATTATTTGGAGCGCAGCCAATGTGTTGTAGCGGTTAGTGTTGCATTGAGACTCAGGAGATCTCCGTCAAATCCATGATCGCCCAGGAAGCTCTCCTGTCACTCACTACTAACTTAATTATCCTTACAGACTTGTGAAGATAAAATGGGACGCACACCCCATACTGTGATGTTCTGCGTTGCTTGCAAACCAGGAACAGGGTGCTCACTCAGGTTTCTGCTCTTTAGTTCACATAGCAGAGGCAGGTGAGTTCAAAACAAAATGCATTGATGAGCAGGAAGAGACAGGGATGGGAACAGCTGGTTTCAGGACAAGGGAGGTTATGCAGTCTACCATTCTAACGAACAATCAGAACTAAGGACTTCAGCCCATGAAAGTAAACCAGCACACACAGATAACAGAGGGGGGAATAGAATGTTCCATTGTAAAGTATGCAATAAATCAGTGGTTTCCAAACTGTGCTACACAGAGCACTTGGTGCTCCATGAAACATCTCATAGTGCTCCGGGAAGAGATTGGAAAGAAAAATACTACTGTCATTCAGTTTAGTATATAGGTGCTAGGTGAAAATTAGTGCTCCATGACAAATTTCTCTCCTGCAAAGTGCTCCATGACTCAAAATGTTTGAGAACTGCTGCAATAAATATACCTCACGTACGTTGTACCTTAAACTCCCTGGAAGAAGACTGGGGTGCACATGTGCTAAGTAAGACATGAATAACCTTAGTAGGCGAGTGAATGATTTCAGTTCAGTATTGGATTATTGGAAATCATTTTTGGGGTTTATCATTGTCGTGTAGGCAGCAGGAGAGTGTTTGGAGATATAATTGGCCTGCTGAGCATGTAGATTCTTGTGAAAACCCTTTCATCAGTGGTTCTTGTAGGTTATCCGGGCTGTGTAACCGTGGTCTTGGAATTTTCTTTCCTGACGTTTCACCAGCAACTGTGGCAGGCATCTTCAGAGTAGTAACACTGAAGGACACAGTTGCTGGTGAAACGTCAGGAAAGAAAATTCCAAGACCACGGTTACACAGCCCGGATAACCTACAAGAACCAATGAACTCTGACCGTGAAAGCCTTTGACAATACCTTTCATCAGTGTTATACAGCATCATCTTTTCTGTGTTTTCTTCTACTAGTTCTAACACTAATTCTATTCACTGTGTCAACCAGTCTTCCCACCACTGTGACCCAATTAGTGCCAGTGGAATTTATTTCCCAGAATATCTGTGCAATCCTAAGGGGGGGCGTTAAGAAGCGCCCGGGGACGGCGCAGTTGCACCGCCTCCTGAGCAGCTTCCAAGCCCGAAAAAAGAAGGCAAAAAGGTAATTTTTACAAAATCCTTTTTGCAGGCGTAACTTGGCGCTGGCTAAAGGGGGCTTTCCCAGGCCGAAAGGCCTTTGGATGTTGACTAAATCCAGCTCCCCCTGGGAATGCCCCCTTTGATGCCGGTGCAAGCCCTTGCGCTGGGAAAACGCTGCCGGTGAGGCTTCGTCCACGGCTCACACTCCTGTGCTGCTCCCCTGAGCCGGCATAAGTGGCCCCACACCAGCATTAGTGCCAGTTTTGCCAGTGCTAATGCTGGCGCAGGGGTCACGCCGACTCTTAAGCCAGTTTGGCTCCCCCGTTAGGATTGGGTTGCCCGTGTATTTAAATTACACTTGGCTACCAATCCATTCCGGAGCCCAATTCAAGGTGTTGGTTTTGTCCTTTAAAGCCCTACATGGCTTGGGATGGGGTATCCGAAGGACCATCCTCTCCCATACGTTCCTGCCCAAGAATTAAGATCACAGGAGGGGCATTCCTGACTGTCCCACCAAAGAAGCTTGTCTGGTAGGCACATGAGAGGGCCTTTTTGGCAGCGGCCCCACAATTATGGAACAACATCTCCAGAGAGGTGCACCTGACCTCCTCACTTTAGATCTTCAGGAGGCAGCTGAAGATCGTTTTATATAGGACTGCATTTGACTAATTCAGTTTTTATTTGTTGGCAGTCCTTGTTGAGATTTTAAGCTGTTGTCTTTTATAACTGTTTTATTTAAATTGTAAGCCACCTTGAGTGCTGCAAGGTAGAAAGGCAGCTAATAAATGTTTTCAATCTTTGGGCTCACATCCCAAGATCTGTACCTCTGGAGCCACCCAGTCTTTATACCGCAGGCAGGAGGAAGACAAAAACCCAGCTAAGGTGTTCTTCAGCTGGCAAGATGTTTCTCCAAAAACTTCCCTTCAGTGCTCCAGAAACTGCCATACATTGGCAAGTGTGCATTCAATCATGGTGGATTCCCAGAAAGAAACAGTGTGATATAAATGCTACTGTTGGCATGGCCCAGGCTAGCCTGATCTCGTCAGATCTCAGAAGCTAAGCAGGGTCAGCCCTGGTCAGTATTTGGATGGGAGACCACCAAGGAATACCAGGGTTGCTGTGTAGAGGAAGGCACTGGCAAACCACCTCTGTTAGTCTCTTGCCATGGAAACCCCAAAAGCGGTCACCATAAGTCGGCTGTGACTTGAAGGCACTTTACACACACACATTGGCATTACCTATATATATGATTAGAACTTTGGTTTGGGGAGGATCAGTTTCCAGTTTCTTCATGTTAAAGCTCTTATGGTTCTCTAAAGAGTCACAGTACTCACCCCAAAACTCTGTAGAAACTTTGCCACCATCTCAGCTGTTCTGAGTCATTGAGACCTCCTTGAATTCTCATCAGCGTGGTGAAGTGGTTAAGAGCAGTGGTTTGGAGCTGTGGAGTCTGATCTGGAGAACCGGGTTTGATTCCCCACTCCTCCACATGAGCAGCGGAGGCTAATCTGGTGAACTGGATTTGTTTCCCCACTCCTACACATGAAGCCAACTGGGTGACTTTGGGCAAGTCACAATCTCTCAGCCTCACCTACCTCACAGGGTGTTTGTGGGGAAGGGGAGGTGATTGTAAGCCGGTTTGAGTCTCCCTTAAGTGGTAGAGAAAGTTGGCATATAAAAACCAACTCTTCTTCTTCTTAGAATCATAAAAATACCACAACAGCAACATAATTAAGTGTGGGTAGGCTTTCAAAAGCAACACCCAACAAGGCACAGAATTGCAATTAAAACAGACGTATGTACTGCCTAGGAAATCAGAGATCCCATGATATTTTAAACAAGATATTGAGATGAGACCCACATATACATGCACTGTTACAAAGTTCTAAGAACCGAAGTTCAACATTCAAAGCCAGCTCCGGAGTACAGCGCACAAACTGGTCTCATGTATGTCCGCGTACATGTCCTTACAACTGTATCCAAATTAATATGGGCTAAGCGTCCTGCTATGGAAACAGGTTCAAAGGAAATTTACTTGTTTTCGTCAGTGTCATGATGGCAAGAAAGGAGCAGCTTTTTACTGATTCGTTGCATTTCCCTCTGAACATACTGGGTATATTTTATTGAGCAAGTGGTTATTGTCATACAGCTCTGTTACTGGAATCAGGTTGGCTAAAGGAGGCAAAGATCAAGGCACAGATATATAGGTGTGGCTATCTTGACTTCCACTGAACATCTGTTGTGGTGACAGGCGTACAAAGATAACTTCTACTGAGTTACCTGGGCAGAATTTGAGGCAGCAGGTGAAAGGGTTTGATTCTTTTGTTCTGCACCTGCTGCACTTCAGGTAAGTAGAAACAGCTGTTGCCATCCTGTAAGAAGGGGAAGCATAGACTCAAATGTAGTTCTGTGTGCACTGCCTACTTTTAATAACTGTTTCGAGCCATAGACCGCAAATGCAGTTCAAATTAGACCCTTTGAAAAACAGAAAGATTAGCTGCTTGGACTTTTAGCAGATGTAGCGTGCTAATAGGATTTTTCAAGCATAAATATTGAGTGCAACTCAAAATTTGATACCTTCAGTTTTGGAAACGTAGCTTAAGTAGAACAGAGATTAAATTATACTTTCTCCTAGCTAATCATGGGACATATGCAGTATTTCATTGGCTTTTGAAATAAGTAGTTGCTATATTCTGGTAAAGAAATAATTATAAGGATTAGAAACAGAAAAAGTGTACAAATTTATGACACTAAGTGCCTGTTATTACATTTAATAAAAAGGTAAAGGTTCCCCTATACAAGCACTGGGTCATTCCTGACCCATGGGGTGACGTCACTTCTCGACGCTTACAAGGCAGACTTTGTTTGCAGGGTGGTTTGCCAGTGCCTTCCCCAGTCATCTTCCCTTTACCCCCCAGCAAGCTGGGTACTCATTTTACCGACCTTGGAAGGATGGAAGGCTGAGTCAACCTTGAGCTGGCTACCTGAAACCAACTTCCATTGGGATCGAACTCAGGTCGTAAGCAGAGCTTGGACTGCAGTACTGCAGCTTACCACTCTGTGCCACGGGGCTCCTCTATTACATTTAAGGTGTTACATATTTGGGGCCGGAATATTTGCAGGGCCATCTTCTCCCATACTGTCCAGGCTGACAGTTGTTTTCCTCCTTCCAAGACCTGCAGTCTGTATTTTGCCTGCAGAAATGGAATGGGTTGTGACCAGAGGCAGGGCCTTTTCAGTGGTGGCACCTCGTATGTGCCCTTCCCCATGAGGCTTTCCTGGTGGCTACATTACTTCCCTTTTGGCAGCAGGCCAAAACAACTCTCTTTTCCCAGGCTTTTAATTGAAACGTTGCATCTATTTTTATCGATGTTTATGGTTTGCTTCTAGCCTAAAGGCTCTTTCATGGGTATCATTTTAGACTGCATAATAATTTAGACTGATCAATTAAAAAACACCATAATTTTTTTTGCAAACTGCCTTGATCAGGTCTCTTGACTGCAGCATACAAATGTTCTGCATAAAATTGTTTAGAGATCCAGCATGGTGCAGTAGTTAAGAGCAACGGACTGGAGAACCGGGTTTGATTCCCTACTCCTCCACATGAGGCCTGCTGGGTGACCTTGGACCAGTCATGGTTCTCTCAGGACTCTCTCAGCCCACGCAGAGGCAGGCAGTCGCAAAGTACCTACTGAACGTCTCTTGCCTTGAAAACCCTGCGGGGTCGCCATAAGTCCACTGTGACTTGAAGGCACACACACACACACACACACACACACACACAGAGTATTGTTTAGTATAAGCCAGCGTGGTGTAGTGGTTAAGAGCGGTGGTTTGGAGAGGTGGACTCTGATCTGGAGAACCAGGTTTGATTCCCCACTCTTCCACATGAGCGGTGGAAGCTAATCTGGTGAACTGGATTTGTTTCCCCACTCCTACACACGAAGCCAGCTGGGTGACCTTGTGCTAGTCACAGCTCTCTTAGAGCTCTCTCAGCCCCACCTACCTCGCAGGTTGTCTGTTGTGGGGAGGGGAAGGGAAGGTGGTTTGATTCTTCCTTAAGTTGTAGAGAAATTGGCATATAAAAACCAACTCTTCTGCTGCTGCTGCTTGCAGCGTAGGAAACTGGAACTTGATCACACCGTGAAATGTTGACTCAAACGTTGTATGCAAGAGGAGATGGGAAAAGATAGTATGAATACCCCTGCCAGCTATATTCACGGTCAATCTCCACTTAATTAAAGCTTGTTGCAATATCTGAAAGTATTCTTATTCATCAATGCCCTGAGCCCTTCCTCCCAGCCATTCACTACTGCAGTCTCTGTAGGAGTGGTAGCTCTATCTGTCTGGATATGATGGTATGCATATGTGTTGGAGAGAGACTATGATCCTTCCAGGAAATGGCAGACTTAACTAAGTTGTCTCTGCCTGTACTTGTCTCCTTTGGCCTGGCCTTTGAAGACAAACAAGAAATGGCCTCCACTATCAACTGCCACGGTTGTGTTTTTTTCAAGGAGGTCTAATATAGGGTTGCCAACCCCCAGGTGGTGGCAGGAGATCTCCTGCTATTACAACTGATTTCCAGCCGATAGAGATCAGTTCCCCTGGAGAAAAGGGCCTCTTTGGCCATTGGACTCTATGGCACTGAAATTCCTCCCCTCCCCAAACCCCGCCCTTCTCAGGCTCCACCCCCAAAACCTCCCTCCAGTGGCAAAGAGGGACCTGGCAACCCTAGTCTAACACCACCACCACTCCAAAAAAACCAATCCCTGTAGTTGATGCAATCCCGGTAGATATAGGGAAAGGAGTACCAACAGCCCATTCCTGAAAGTTTTCGCCAAAACTTCTTAGGAGGAGGCGTGACCTCACCGCCAGCGTAAGTGCATCTAATCGCGTGTTTAAACGCACTTATGCTGGCAGCGAGGCCAGTCCTGCCGGCAGCAGAGCGCCGCGGGAACGCGCCTCCCCCCTCTGCAGGCACAGGGGGGCGTTCCGGGGGGAGGAGCATCCAGGTAGGCTGCTTCCTATCCTGTTTCGGCCCTCGCCTCCGGCGCCAGGAATGGCGGGGCTGTGACTGCTTTTTAGCAGGTGCAGCCTCACTGTTCCCTACGGGGCTAAAGACCCCGGTAAAAAGCTGCGAAACGGCTTTTTTTTTTTTTTTTTTTTTTGCAGTGTGCACGATTCGGCTTAGGTTCCCGCAGACTCCGCACGCCGCGTTTTCAGGAATGGTCTGTTAGTTGTACACCAAGTCTAACAAATCATCTCTGTTGCAGCCTCCAGACTCTTAATGGTTTTGTCATACTTACGTGGGATGAAGGGAAGAGGTTGATTAATCTTTGATCAGGTGAGAGGTTGAGTAATCTTTGTATATATGAGGTGTTGTACAAGTAGTATTGTGCCATGACTAGATAATTCAGACAACTGCTGTTTTGCTGTACATGGCAGTACCAGCAGCCTCGACTGGAGGTTTCTCCGCTGAATGTTTAATGCGTCTAAATCTTGAGAGAGATACCTTAAGAAAAACAGCTTGGAAGGCATTCTAAGAAGGGGCAGTAAAGGTAATCTGCATATATTTAAAATAATTAAAGACGAAGTGGGCTAATTTGTTTTTGTTTTGGTTCAGAGAGAAATTCAGCCTTCCATTCCGGTAGATTAATTTCCACACTTTTTTTTCCTTTTTTTTGCATTTTCTGCCTGATTTAAGTGGTCATGTTTCACTGTGCTCCATTGCAGAATCTTCCTCAATATCATTAGTTAATTATTTGATTAATGAAAATTGTAATCCATTGTTTTCAAGGGCTTTCAGGCACCATTTCTGTGAAGGGAGGAATTCTGTGTTCAGTGGTGTGGCTGGTTATAGATGTGTACTTGCACAAAAAGTTCTTCATAAGCAGCCATTCTCCAGCTGGAAGATATGCCCAAAACGTCTCCTTAAGATATGTCCAAAATGTCTTACAACAAAATCAACAGCAGTAAGATATACTGAAACTACTAAAAACAATAATCAATACTATTAATAAAACAGGAGGATAAAATAGCAGCATAAGAATACAAAGAGTAACTTCAGAAGGCTAGTTTAAAGACAACAACAGTAAAACGATTTTAGGAATAAAATAATTTTGGCCAGGACAACATAAAAATCAACAATATTATTAAAAAAAACCTAGGAAAACAAAAAGAAATTCACCTGGCACCTAACTTGTAAGAGACTAATCACCAGGTGAATATCTGTGGGGAGGTGGATCCACAGCTGAGGCTCCAGCACTGCAAAAGCCCTGTGTTTTTTTACTAGGATTGCCAACCTCCAGGAACTAGCTGGAGATCTCGTGCTGTTACAATTGATCTCCAGCCAATAGAAATCAGTTCGTCTGAAGAAAACGGCCACTTTAGCAATTGGACTTTACGGCATTGAAGTCCCTCCCCTCCCCAAACCCCGCCCTCCTCAGGCTCCACCCCAGCAACCTCCCGCCAGTGGTGAAGAGGGACCTGGCAACCCTATGTGTTACCATCCCGCTCAAAACAGAAGATGGGAGCAGACAGGGCAAGCAGGTTGACATGGGAGAAGGCAGTTCTTCAAGAGCCTTGGTCACATGTCGTGTGGGTCTTTAAAGGTAAGAACCAGTGGTTTGAATTGTGCCTGGAATCGAACATTTTGAATCATTGTGTTTCTGTAAAGCACACTCTCAGTTTATAGGCTAACACTCTCTGAAGAGGAGTTGGTATAAAAAAATGCACAACTTAAACATTTGCTTTTGTTGTAGATATATTACTCTTTTCATTGACCCAGCTAGTATATATAAACCTGTGGAACCCATGGCGCTTCAAAGATATCTAATATTTGTGTAAATAAATGCCCAGCCTACTAAATGTTGGGTTAGAAATGTTACCCACTAGAGATTCCAGTAAACAGAATGTCACAGATTCACAACTAATGAACACATGAAGCTGCCTCATACTGAATCAGACCCTTCGTCCATCAAAGACAGTATTGTCTACTCTCCAAGATCTCAGGTAGAAGTCTTTCACATCACCTACTTGCCTAGTCCCTTTAACTGGAGATGCCGGGGATTGAACCTGGGACCTTCTGCATGCCAAGCAGATGCTCTACCACTGAGCCACACACCCCTAATACAGGGAGTTTAGAGTGTTGTACATGGTTCTTCTCTCCTCCAATTTTATCCCCACAACAACCCTGTGAGGTAGTTTATGCTGAGTGTGTGTCTGGGTCAAGTGAGTTCTGTGTCTGAGTGCGGATTTGAACCTCAGTCCTTCCCTGCTTTCCTCTGATATTTTAACTACTTCACCATACTGACTCATTCCCACATGTAATAGGGGAGCAATGACAATGACTTTATTTGTAGGACTGTTACACTGATTATGGAGATTATGTGTATGCTGTGGGAGCATTAATAGCTACCTGTTAGTATTATTGTATTGTAAAAATTGATTAAGTTCAGGATGATTGCTGTTCAAAAAAACTCACATTTGATGCCCACTCAGAATGAATGCCACATTTTGTAGTATTTCTGCTGTAACCAGCTTTATAGGATTAAATCCTACCATGCTGCTTAGCTAAATGCAGCAGCATCTTCTGGAGAAAGAGGCAAATTCTTTAAAGGCAGAGCTTCATCTGCTGGGGAAAGGCTCTGGGTCTGAACTGAACTGGGTGGAGTGACAAGATGCAACTCATTGACTCCAAGTAAATAGGTGTTGCATGGCCAGCGTGGTGTAGTGGTTAAGAGTGGTGGTTTGGAGCAGCAGACTCTGATCTGGAGAACTGGGTTTGATTGCCCACTCTTACACTTGAAGTCAGCTGGGTGACCTTGGGCTAGTCACAGCTCTCTCAGCCCCACCTACCTCACAGGTGTCTGTTGTGGGGAGAGGAGAGGAAGGTGATTGTAAGCCGGTTTGAGTCTTCCTTAAGTGGTGGAGAAACTCGGCATATAACAACCAACTCTTCTTCTTAAAAGGTTGTAAACTGAACTGTTGACCCCAAAGGCTAGGACATTATTAAGCATTTATTCTGAATGTGAGTTTTGAAAAGTTTCACAGACCATGCATTTGTCTGAAGTCTGTCACAGCATTGCATGCCCCAGTGTCTGATTTGTAACCGTTGACTGTGGCGTAAAGTGAGTGGTTTCTAAACAGCAGTGTGGGTGTATTTGTATCTCTGTGCCGTGGTTTTTCTTAGAACAAGAGAAACTCTTGAAACATTTCTTCAAGACAGTGTGCTTAAGTACTTGATGTGTATGTTGAAAAGAATAGCAACTTGCACAAGTTCACCAGTTCTTATTTACCAAAGGATGTGACTTCTCAGATTTTAAATGGAAACCATTAAAAAGAAACCAGTTTTGACTTGCATAAAGGGACCTTTTACCTTTGATCTCAAAGCTCTTATGAAGACATTACCATCCTCCGTGGTATAGTCTTTAATCTTTTCCAGGTGTTTCTACTTGAAGACGTTTCAGAGAAATGCCTCTCAAAAGTCTGATGATCTTTGGGCAGGAAAGGTGTGTACAGTCCTCAGTATATTCTGCTTGTATTTGGTGCAGAATAAAAACAAAACAAATAAATCCATACTTTCCCCCACCTGCGAGACACACAGCAATATTAGTAATACTGTTGTTTAATTATAGGTGGTTAGTGCTTCTGTTATCACATTTTCCCTGCCACGTTTAGCATGTGGCAGGGAACCCAAGGGAGAATAACAAAACAACCACTTGTTCCCTCCATAGTCAGGGCTGCACTCAACTAGTGGGCACCAGCTTGAGAATCCGAATGAACCAAAGGACTATTAGTGGCATCACTGATGGTAAATGACGAATGGGAGACAAGTGGTTGGAAGAGAATAGTTGTGGTCACGTTTCAACCACTATCCCTTTGCACGCTACCATGAACTTCTTGAAGGACGGGCAAGATGCAAATGTAATAATTAGTGAATGGCAATGAAGACTTACGCTGGGGAATCTCATTTCCCCCACGCCCTTCCTCCTTCACTCTTGCTTTCCCTCTTTACCTGCCCTGTAGTACCTACAGCCTGTCCACTTTCCTTCTCTCCCACCTAGCTACTTTTTTCTATTTGTCCCTCATCGATCTGTGCTCCCTCCCCCACCTTTTTCTGCTCCCCACCTCCCATTTTCAGCTTTCCTTTTTTGCTTTTCTTGCTGTTTCCCCCTCTAGCTTTACCTCCCCTCCCTTCCATATTTTACTTTTTTAAGTCTGCCTCTCTTCTCCCCACGCTGATACTAACTGAGACTTGGAATCTTTGGTAATGTTGGTTGTATGCTGCCTACCAAACCCCCTCCCCACCATGGCTGAGATTTTACAATGTAGTCTTGCAAGATCTCAAGGGCATGTGTTGCTTAACAAAGCAGACATTTTTTCTATGATTTTTTTTTGGGGGGGGGTCCTAGTCCCTGATGTATATATTTTAATTTTCCAAAATCCTCCCCTTTCTGTCCCTGGCCCTAATCTGTGGACTTTTTTGATCCATACACAGCAGCCCAGTTCAAAATTGGATACAATGATAGCTACCATTTCACACTTTAAATGTCTAATATGTCAATATATTAATAACATGGGCTTTTATTCCACTTTCCCTTAACTGTATCAATGTTCTATTTTTCTACTCTAAAACGTTGCTAGGAGTTGTACTTTTGGTGCCTCTTATGATGACATCTCTGGTTCTATGTTGCTGACATGCAGAACTGCACAATAGCAATGATAAAATTTTTGCGGCAACAGTACTCTGGTCATTTGTCCCCCTCTAAAGCAGTTTTCGCTAATGTTGTATTAATATCAGTTTTATGCTTGTTTCTAAATATTGTGTCGTTCTCAGGACAATTACAAGTTAACATTAATGTGCTCAGTTTCATATATTACAGTTTTTCAGGATGGCTATCTCCTGCATTTACTGGATGGGTTGTCTCATGTTTTTCTTGAAGGCAAGATTATTTGTGCTTTTCTGTGAAAGGATCAAAATAAAATTGACGCAGATCTTTATACAAAAGATCACCCCGGAGTTTGATAGCTCTTCTGGGTTTTTTCCCCTACCATGTGAAGGCTGCTTTTGAGACACAGGGCAATAAGAAATCAACAAATGTCACAGAGATGTATCAGGTATCGTATATTGATGGTATTGTTTTATTTTTCTTGGGCCAGTCACACACTCTCAGCCTCACCTACTTCACATCTACTGCTGTGAGGAGAAAATGGAGGAGAGGCAAGGAAAAGGATGTAAGCTGCTTGGGTTCGCACTAGGGAGAAAAACGGGGTATAAATGAAATAAATAAACACATAAATAAACACATACTAATATTCCTCTTTTCTATTTTTTTCTCTTCTGTTCTAACTCTGCAGTGTTTCATCTGCTCTGAAGAGTTGGATATTTCAAAATATTTTATAATGTTTTCAGTTAAGTAATTTTTGTAACTTGCCATTTCTTCTGGATTTTGTGCTTAAAGAATACTTAGTACCATAATGCATAATGTCAATGCATATTGACCATCAGAATTTAATTAATTTTATTCCTCACATTTGTATCCCAGCTTTCCTTGAAGGAGCTCAACGTGGTGTACATGAATGTTTTATTCCCTTACATTTATTTCAATTATTTTTAAGCATACCGTATATACTCGCGTATAAGCCGAGTTTTTCAGCCCAAAAAAAGGGCTGAAAAAGCCGGCCTAGGCTTATACGCGGGTCAATACGGTAGGGGAGGGGGGAGGGAGGGAGAGGGGAGGGAGGAGGGAGGGGGGAACTTACCGCCGCCGCCATCGCCGCCTCCGCCGCCTCCGCCGCCATTGCTGCCGTGCCCGCGTGGCTTCCCCCGGCCAGGAGCGCCCTGGGAGCGCCTCCAGAGGCCTCCGGAGGCCCCGTCGCCGCCCCTGCTGGGCGCAGCGAGGCTCCTGCCGGCCGGCGCCGGCCTGGGAGCGCCTCCAGAGGCCTCTGGAGGCCCCGTCGCCGCCCCTGCCGGGCGCAGCGAGGCTCCTGCTGGCCGGCGCCGGCATGGGAGCGCCTCCAGAGGCCTCCGGAGGCCCCGTGCCGCCCCTGCCGGGGCCAGCGTGGATCCTGCCTGCCGGCGCCGGCCTGGGAGCGCCTCCAGAGGCCTCCAGAGGCCCCGTCGCCGCCCCTGCTGGGCGCAGCGAGGCTCCTGCCGGCCGGCGCCGGCCTGGGAGCGCCTCCAGAGGCTTCCGGAGGCCCCGTCGCCGCCCCTGCCGGGCGCAGCAAGGCTCCTGCCGGCCAGCGCCGGCCTGGGAGCGCCTCCAGAGGCCTCTGGAGGCCCCGTCGCCGCCCCCGCCGGGCGCAGCGTGGACCCTGCCAGCCGGCGCCGGCCTGCGCACCTGGATTGAGGTAAGCCTGCGGGGGGGAGGGGTTATAAGCCGACCCTCGGCTTATACGCGGGTGCCTAATTTTTCCCCATTTTGGGGGAGAAATTAGGCACCTCGGCTTATACGCGGGTCGGCTTATACACGGGTATATACGGTAATCCACAATTTCCTATTTTGGTAAGTAGGAGGCAGGCTATACCCAAAGATCTTTTTGGAGATTTTGTTAAGGAATACCCCTTTCCTCCTCAGCAGGTGTAGACCATGTTTTTATTGCTGTTTTTAGCTGTTAAACAAAATATAGGGACATAACCCTCAGAGAAAGAGCTAAGACTTGTAGTTCCTCCCCCCCTTAGACTTTTCCCAGTCAGTCTTCCAGGAATGAGATCCCCATTCCTCAGTTGTGATATTGATGTGAGTTGCCAAGGGTAAGACACAAGTTACCAGCAATCGCCCGTTCCCCCTGTTACGAGTTCAGAAGGTCTTACCCTCACTCTGTGGGCCCAGTGCCATAAGAGTGGCATGGAACTTTCTACTACTGGTCCGTGAAGTACCGCTCCTCTTTTCTCAGGGTGTGTCAGTGCCATTTTGAGGCCCAGAAGAAGTTTTGCTCTTTTCCTCTCCATAAGGTAGTGTGGTTTCCTTCTTATACTCAGCCCCCACCCTTTGGTGTCTCAAGTCAAGGTATATTTCTCCCCACCATTCCACAGTGGCGCAGAATATTAGGGTGGTCTGTCGAAGTATGCAAGAAATACACACTTGAAAAGACTACTCCCTGTCCTCATAAGGCTCCACTACTGAAGTAGTACAGTTAGGGGCTATTTCTGGAGATTTAAGGGTAGAGCTTGGAAGGGAAGGGATATAATGCCATAGAGTCCATCCCTCCAAAGAAGCAATTGTCTTCAGGGAAGCTGATCTCTGCTGTATGAAAATGAGTTGTAATTCCAGCAGATCTCCAGGGACCAGCCTTATCACTAACCCAGTATTAAGAAAATTAAGAACCTGAACACTGCAACTTGAACTAGGCCTTCATTCATTTTGTTTGGAATACTTTTTCAGTTAGAAATGTGGGGAAATAAAGGATTTATGTGCCTGGTTGATCAGTTTTACTATAACATTTTTGTTTCTAGTTTTGCAAAAGCACTCCTCAATTAAGGAACATATAAGGAACACAGGGACTCTTTCAGGAAGCATAATTATTTCTAGAGTTTTATTAGATAATTTGGTTTGCAGCAGGACATTTGAGTCAAAATCACTAGCCAATGTATGAAATTCCACTTTTTTGCGCAGGGGGCTACGATGCAAATCTAATATGCCTCCTGGCGCACTGAACCTTGCTGTGATGCACACTGAGTGGCTGCTGTCCGATATTTTAATTCCCTCACCTCCCCAAAGCAATACATTTTAACCGAATGACCCCTTTAGTGTTCTCACTTGCCTGCAATCAAAGGTGACCAAGACATATTTTGTTACTTAAGCAGTGTCGCCAGATGTCCAGACTTTATGGAGCAAGTGAAGCAGCTTTTTGCAGCAATGAGGGCATCTGACATCCCACAGTGAAAATAGATTTGGTGGTGCAGCTGCCCGTTGAAGCATGAAGTAGATGCATCTCAGCATCTCTGCAGATTCCTTCTCTTCTTCCTTATCCCACATCTGCAGTGAAATCTTAAGCAGAGGTCTGAGGGCCAAACTAGACGTGATGGCATCCTCATGGATAACGATACCATTTTGAAGTCATTTTGGTCGTTTATGCATGGGGACTTTCACTCACGTTCACCCCCTGTCTGTCTCGGTTGCTCCTTGGAGTTATGCATGAGTTTTCCCTCCGTTAGAGATGACCTCGCTGCCAGCCCTCACAAATGCCGGACCTTCCCATTCCTCTGTTAACCTGATTCTTCCCTTTCCTCTGAGCTCAGCCCAGGTGAAATCTCCATGCTTAAGGCAAAGTGCGGGACACACAAGCTTGGTTTCTCTCACAGCCAATTACAAAGCAGCATGTTCAGAGGCGGGGATTCAAAGACTCCCTGCTTCCCAGTTCCTCGGAGCTCTTTCTGAGCAGAAGAAAGGCTTTTTAAAACCAAGGCTTGGATTTCTCCCCCCATTTTCAGATTGCTCAAATATATTAAATATATTTCAAATATATTTCAAATATATGAAATTATTCCGTTGAAAAAAGGTTGCGTTTAAAATGTGAGGAGAGAGGAAAGTTGTGTCTGTGATGGCCCACCCACACATCATTGAAGGTTGAGTACCTTATGCTGGAGCTTACTTACCCACTGGGCACATTATGCATATCTTACAGGGAAGATCACCCAACTTTGCTATAATGTGTTGAGTTCTGAAACTTTGAGCAAGACGTTTGGAACTGCAGTGTTTTGTGGCAATAAAATGCAAAAGTATGAATTTAAACGGGGGAAAAATGTGTTGGCTGGATTTTAGGAAAGTGTATATTTATATAACTATTTAGAAAATCCTTTGGGGAACATCACAAGATTCTATGCAAGTGGCTCACTCATTTATCTTGCTGTCGTAATGTGGCCACTTTGTTTATTTAACACAAAACCAGCATACCTAGTCTCTGTAAAGCTTGGCAGGGAATGCTGGTTGCATTTGTTTCAAAAAATTGTAGAAATTGCTCTTATATGTGAAATATGTTGACTTAACTGTAGTCAGCTAGCAAGCTTTTCCACTAAGATAGCAATGGGAAGAGTCTTAAGAACATAAGAAAAGCCATGCTGGATCAGACCAAGGCCCATCAAGTCCAGCAGTTCGCAGAGTGACCATCCAGGTGCCTCTAGGAAGCCCACAAGCAAGATGACTGCAACAGCATTGTCCTGGCCTGTGTACCAAAGCACCTAATATAATAGGCATCCTCCTCTGATCCTGGAGAGAATTGGTATGCATCATTACTATTATCCATTTTGACTAGTAGCCATGGATAACCCTCTCCTCCATGAACATGTCCACTCCCCTCTTACAGCCTTCCAAGTTGGCAGCCATCACCACATCCTGGGGCAGGGAGTGCCACAATTTAACTATGTGTTGTGTGAAGAAATATTTCCTTTTATCCATTTTGAATCTCTCACCCTCCAGCTTCAGCAGATGACTCCATGTTCTAGTATTGTGAGAGAGAAAGAGAAAAAGAAATCAAAGCTTCTCCCTGTCCACTCTCCCCATACCATGCATAATTTTATAGACCTCTATCATGTCTCCCCCTAACCATCTTTTTTCCAAGCTAAACAACCCTTAGCATTTTAACCGCTAATTTTAATTATGGCCAGCATGGAATTTGCCTTTTTCACAGTAGCAGCACACTGGGTTATGAATGTGTTTATATATAAAACAAATTTATATTATACATTAAGGTATGTATCTATTAATGGATTGCCAATATATGTTTATATATAATACAAATCTGTATTATACATTAAAGTATTATCTAGATACAGTATTGGGCTGGGGAGAAGCAATTAAAAACCCCCCTCTCCCATGAAGGTCAGTGGCCCACCTGAGTAGATTTACACCCTTCAAAGTCCATCAAAGTTAATAGGCTTCCTTAAGATGGCACTATGTGTCACTGTGGGCTGGCTAATCACACATTGTTACCCTGACCTATTTCACATGGTTACTGTGAGGAAAAATCAGGGAAGGGAAGCCTATGAGAGCTTCCCTCTACCTATTTAGAAAATTTCTATGCCACCTTTCCAGAGAAACTGTTTGAACCACCTTACAAAGTATAACATAATAAAAACACTAAACATCATAAAATCCACTAACAACTAATAAACAATTAAAAACCCATCATCGTCTATATGTCTAATTCCCATGTGTCCCCCCATCTGCAGATACCTAAATCTGCAGATAAGGAGCACACTCACCTGAAACATGTTTATGCAGACTTGGGAGAGCCCCTAGGTCTGCAGAAAAATCTGAAAAGTTAAAAAAAAACTGGGGGGTTGAATTCCTCCCTCCCACTTGCCTCAGGCTGCCAGTGGCAGTGCAATCTGGGAGCCGTGCTGGACCCAACAGTGGCCTTGGCGGCTCCCAGCAGAGGGCTCAGCATGCCTACCTGGAGCAGTCCAGATGAGCTGCTGAGAGAGGGAGGGAAGCCTCAGCGTGCCTGCTGGGAACAGTCAGGGCAAGCTGCTGAGAGAGGCAGAGAGGGGGAAGCCTCAGCACGCCTGCCCAGAGCAGTCTGGGTGAGCCACCGAGAGAGGGAGGGAGGGAAGCCTCAGTGTGCCTGCCTGGAGCAGTCTAGGCAAGCTGCTGGGGGGAGGAAGCGCACCCACCTGGACTGCTCTGGGCGAATCACCAAGAGCGGGGCTTGGGGGGGGGGGAAACATGCAGAGAAAGGGGATAGGGAGGGGAGGAAGCAAGGAGGGGCAAAATGGGATGGCTACTTCCTCAGGTTTCTTGCGGGTCCCCACTTGTATATTAAAATAGCCAAGTCAGGCAAATCTGAGGATGCTTAAATCTGGTGATTGGAGCCACGAACAGACAAGATGGATCTTTCTACAAATCTGAAAAATTTCCCAGGTTTGCAGAAAAATCTGAAATCTAAAAAAAAAAAAAATACACTGAGGGAGTTAAAAACAAACAAACACCAAATTGATAAAAGGAGCACCAGCAGCTTTAAAAAATGGAAGCTCTCGGTGGCCATTGCCCTAATCTAAGTTGGTTTGGTCCCCTCGATGGAGAATAAATTAAGGTATGTATAAATGAAGTAAATAAATATTAAATATAGCTGAAGATGGGTGTCAAATAAAAGGTAAGTTGGTGAATAGCTGAGAAGGAAAGAATGAGACAGGGAAAGGGGAAATAATATGAAGAGGGGGATATAGAGGAAAGTGAGGTGCCCCCCCTTCCACAAGTCCTTGAATGTTCCTTGTTACGCAAGTGGGCCTGGCCCAGCAGCTGGCATCACACAACTGTGCCATGGTTTTCCTGAGTAGAAACTGCTGAGGGCCAAGGGGAAGGGAAAGCTGAAGGGGGCAAATAAAGGTAGGTTAGCTGTTGGGTAGGAAGGAGAGAAGGAGGCAGGAAAAGAGGAGAGGCCATGGGGGCTTTCAGGAAATGGAAAGAGGAAGTAGTTGGGTAGGGGGAAATGAGATGCCTCCATGCAAGTCCTTGCAGGTTCCCACTTGTTCTTTATAATACAGTCGTGGTGCTTCAAACACTCCGATTCATGGAACTTGCACAAGTGATTAGGATTCGCAACTTACTCCAACTTAATGGTAACACTGCCTACCAACACTACCCTAACCTAATGCCAACATTTAATTGTCTACTTTGTGGGGAGGAGTCTGTCCGAAAGAAAAAATACGCTGGAAAAAAAAGGGGGAAAGGAGAGAACGGGAGAAAGATCAGGAAAAAAAGAGGGAAAACAGAAAGATCGGCAGGTATGTGTTGAAAAAAATTAAGTGGACTGTGTGTTGAAGGTTGGCTTTAACGGTGAGTGTGGGGTATAAAAAAGTAGATGATTATATGCTGTAACTTAAAGGAAGGCATGTGTATTGCCTATGCATTCCCTAACATTGTTTACAATGTATTATATGGTGTAATCCATCAGCCAACTTTAATTTCATGAGCTATTCATTGTGTTTAAACAGTCCCTTTCTTGCATTAAATATTTATGGAAGTCTTTGGGCGGAATACATTAAAATGGCAGATGGGGGTCATTTTAAGCATTTTCTTGATTGAAGGCTGGGGACCCTTGTGAATTTGTAGGCTGCTTTCAAGGAAGGTTCAGTGTGCCGAAGGAGGCAAGAATTCCACCAATTCCCAGCACTGTGATTTCAAAAAGCAATGACTGCCTGCAATCTTCATGCTTCAGCACTTTTCATTTCAAAATCGTTTGGAAATGCAGCAGAGACAGGTGAACAAAAACATTTTCAGTTGCATTGCTTATTAATAATGTAGAGGACTTGAAATTCTTCCACATTAAGATTACTTTACTCATTGATTTTAACCAGTTGCAAGCTAAGTAGAAAATGAAGCTGTGACAAGCCTTTTTTTCCTGCTGAGGGGATGTACACAGCCTCCTAGGATTTGGGGGATCTAGGTTTGTTTTGAACTATAAACTTTCCCTTCAGTTTACAGGTGTTCTACAGGTAGTGAGTGTATAGACTTTGGGTTCACTGCTGTGAGGTAAATTTTGTGGGGCACAAAGAGATTATTGAGGTCACTGAGGCTGGATTAATATATCAGCAACTAAGAAGACTTATTTATTTACAGGTTGGCTTTAAAGAAACAAACCAGCAGCACAGGTCTCCAGGTAGACAAAGTAGAAACCTGACGGAGGCACAAAATTTAAACTGGGTATGACCTCAGAGAGTAGTTAGACTTTTCTACAATGCTTTTAGGCACAGAGGAGCCCCGTGGAGCAAAGTGGTAAGCTGCAGTACTGCAGTCCAAGCTCTGCTCACGACCTGAGTTTGATCCCAACAGAAGTTGGTTTCAGGTACCCAGCTCAAGGTTGACTCAGCCTTCCATCCTTCCAAGGTCGGTAAAATGAGTACCCAGCATGCTGGGGGTTAAAGGGAAGATGACTGGGGAAGGCACTGGCAAACCACCCCATAAAGAAAGTCTGCCTAGTAAACGTCAGGATGTGACGTCACCCCATGGGTCAGGAATGACCTGGTGCTTGCACAGGGGACCTTTACCTTTTTAGGCACAGACTTTTATCGATTAGCCACTAGGTTGGATCCTTTCTCACTCACAGGATTCCACCCACACCAGCCTGCCCTTTCCCCAGAGTCAGACTGAATTGCACAAGGTCTGCTCATCACCAGAGACAGGCCTAACCATCGAGCACTCTCTTCTCTTCCAGAGATTGAGCTAAACCATTCTGCCATACTACCAGCAGAGCTTACCTCTCACTCTGTCTGCTCTTTTTCCTGAGCCAGACCTGAGAGGCAGAACCCCCCTCCTCCTTCCCCTGCGTTTCCTCCAACATCTCCTCCCCCTTCTCGAAGGTGGTTGGATGCAGGAGCAGCCCTCCTATGGGCTCCTCTGAGTGGCCGATTTCCCCTTCAGGGGCAGGACGGCCTCCTGTGTATCACGGAAGCTCTTGATTTCAGTCCAGTTGGGAGGTGGTGAGTGTAGGCCCCCTTTTAAGAGTGACTTTCTCTTCTGACGAGGGAGTAAGCAACTTCGGTGGGAAACCAAGTGTTAACTGGTTGTATTTTGGAATAGTAAAGGCTAGTCTCATGGGTACAGAGACTCTGCATAAGAGTCCAGTGTTAGCTCCCCTTTATAATATGCTATATATGCAACCGCTATACTTCTTATGCCCAAAGTTACCAATAAGCTTGCAAATTTGCTTCTCCCCACACTGACCCTGTGGCCATGCTGCTCAAATAGGACAGCAGGGGCAGCTGTGCTGTTTCACCCATAGAAGAGTTCAAAAAAATTTTTGTTTGAAAGTGCACTCAAAATTAACGTTTTTGGGAACAGACGTTGGGCAGTCTCTCTACAAAGCACCTCTCACGCAAATCCTCCATGGCCTTTTATAATTTGCCATTCCCACCTTTTCTTAATCATACTGCTTCGGCAGCAACAAAATAGGGCCAGCTTTTCCAAGGGGAAAAGAGATATGGTAGTGGGACGGAGTGATTATAGCAGGATGTGGTCTTCATCGTAGGGGTAGAATCCCACTACGTTAGCTATTGAATGCTTAACTGCTTATTCCAAAGAGGAGGCCATAGCTAGAAGGTTTATAGAACAGTAAGCAAGGTGAGGTTGTCTGAAATAGGAAGTTGCTCCTGCCAAGCCTAAAGCGTCGTTAGTGTGTAGCAGTGCCTTTCACCTTCTCCATCTAGGGTTGCCAATTCCAGTTTGGAAAATTCCTGGAGATTTGGGGTCAGAACCTGGGAGGGATGGGGGTTAGAAGAAGAGTTGGTTTTTATATGCCGACTTTCTCTACCACTTAAGGAAGAATCAAGCTGGCTTACAATCACCTTCCCTTCCCCTCCCCACAACAGACACCCTGTGAGGTAGGTAGGGCTGAGAGAGTGTGACTAGCCCAAGGTCACCCAGCTGGCTTCATGTGGAGGAGTGGGGAAACAAATCCAGTTCACCAGATGAGCCTCCGCCGCTCATGTGGATGAGTGGGGAATCAAACCCGGTTCTCCAGATCAGACTCCACCGCTCCAAACCACTGCTCTTAACCACCACACCATGCTGGCTTAGGGTTTTGAGGTGGTGGCTACTTTTGATCCCCGAACAAAATCCGTATCATGGTGCATCTTGTTTGCTTTGTGGATAAAATAATATCTCTTTGTGAATAAAATAGTATCTGTCCTGGTTATTTGGAAAACTAAACTCACATTGAATTCAGCCATCATTCATCATTGCTTGGATGAATTTTAGTTTGTCTCATCTGAGGAGGATGAGAAGATTATTTCAAGCAGTCCAGGGCACTACACATCCTCTCAAGACTCGCCTTTCTTGGCTAGTAGTAGCAAGGTGTGGGATATTGCCAATTTTTGTTGAATTATCATTTAGCAATGTACCACCTGCCCCGAAAGAGGCTGTGGGGTAAATTCCCTTAACGAAGCCCAGATTGCGCATCACTGATATATGAAATTATAGGCCCCTGTTGAACATACCTTTTCTGAGCAAGGTGCTTGACTGTGATTGTGAGCTGTCTGCAGCTGTACTTGGGTAAAGCTGATTATCTAGATCTATTTCAGTTGGCTTCAGATCAAGTTTTGGCATGGAGACTGTTCAGGATTTCCTGGTTGATTGGTCTTTGCCAGGAGAATCCAGGGAGTGTGACTGCTGATTTTCCTGGACCTTTGTGGCATTAGATATATTCACCATGATATTGCTTGGATTGGGATTGGGATTGGGAGGCACTGACTTGCTGTAGTTCTGATGCTTTTTGGGGAATAGCTTTCAGAAAGTGGGATCTAGGCAGGCTATCATTCCTCTCTGTGGTATGTGTCCCTCAGGGTTCAGCCTAGTCTCCCAGGCTGTTTATTATTCAGGAATTTGAAGTGTGATATCACCAGTATTCTGACAACACCAGGTAAATTTTTGTTTTTATTTGATCCAGAGTCTGAAGATGATAATGAAGTTCAGAAGGGTAAATCAACTGATGTTCAGTGTAGATTACTTGTTTGCTTAAAATCGTCTACCAGTCAACAGTAGGTGTAAGACGGAGTTGATAATTGTGGGGATCCATGGACTAATTAGCAAGAGGAATGCATGTTCTGAATAGGATTACACTCTCACCAGTGAATCTGGTTTTCCATCTTGGCAGTTCTAGATCCAGCCTTGGTGGTTCTGGATCTGGCACCAACCATGATTAGAGTGCCTTTTATCAGCTTTGGCTTAATTACCAGCTACACACACTTCTAAAATACAGTGAGGCCTTACTCTGAATTCTATCATTCGTGGTTGCAAGATTTGTATTCAGTACAATTAAAATCTTAGTTGCCCCAACATTATGAAATCAGCTCTCCTCAAGGATTAACCTTCTCCTCCTCTTTTTCTTCAAGAGGCTAGTGGAGATTTTATAAATATCTGCTAAGCTGTGAGGGACTGGTACCTAGTCTTCTGACTGTTTGGAAACCAGTCGCTGCTGTTTTAATTTTTTTTAGACTTTTTAAATACTCAGACTTTTACAATTTAAGATCTCTTTTGAAAATGACTTTGAAAGCTTCCTGGCCAAAAGAAAGGTGTAAACAAATGTAGTAAATAATAAATTATACAACCACATTTTATGAACATTATTTTTAAAAACTGGTTACTGTATAGTTCCAAGATTTTTTGGAGACAGAAAGAACCATTACAGTAACAACTGTAAATGGGTTCATTATTCTACAAAAGGCTGAACATGGGCACCCAAATGTTGCTGCACTGGTGACATAATATATTCACTTTCAAAATCTTCAAGCTTTGTAAATAAGTGACTGGCTGCCTCAGGCTAAAATTTTTACTGATGCAGTGAGATAGAAGTAATTAAGAAACTTGTAGAGTGATGGGTAATTAAATCCATGGGAAGCATTTTGTACCTAATTGCTATGCTCTAATCACAGATTGCTTTCTATTTGTCAAGGTAAATGTATATAATTACCCAGTTCCTATTTTCTTTCATCTAAAATCATGCTAGTAGGGTGAAATTTATTTTATGTTGTAGTAAAAGCAAAGCTCTTAAATTTCAGTTTTAACTTGTATTTGAAGATGGCGAAAGGCAGAAGCGATGGTCCAGGGTACCATTGACTAGGAATACTCAAGAGTTTAGAAGCCATGCAAGTAGTAGATGCTCCCCCTTGAGCTGGGAGCCTTGGCCAAACAGACAATATATAGCCCTATACTTGTCTAACTGCACCGCAACAGGGTAGAACATATATGTTTGCAAGGCTAAATGCACTACCCTCCGCCTTCTTATACGGAAGATTTCATAAAATCCCATTTACGAACAGAGTTTGCCCTTGTTGGAATGATAAAATAGAATCACTTGTGCATATCCTTTTTAACTGTTCCTTCTATGCTTGTAGCTGATCCCAATTCATTGACCCACTGTTTATAAACAGGGAATGGCTTTCCAATGAAATCAGGACATCCTATTTTATGACCACACAAAACCCAAAAATAATTGAATCAGTTGCAAGGTTTGGCAGTAAGCAATCAGATATCGTGAATGGAATGTAGTATTCCTTAATGGCTGATTTGAGATTTTTAAATCCAATTTTATTTATTTGTACTCGGATTTATCCTCATGAATGTTCCTCTTTTTTATATGCCAATAAAGGCGTGTGTTTGTGAATTTGTGACCGGGAATACTTTCCTCACAGTTCGAACCTGCCTGTTTTCACATAATCTTAATCTAGACACTCTCCAGCACAGTTGATTTAAGGCATGCTTATAATTAATGAATACTGTTAACTCTCTGCATGGTATCTGCATGGATTTTTGTAATCAAAGCACCCAGAATTTACCACGACAAACCTGCTTCCTGAGAAGCAGAGCATCGGTGGCGCTTACGTTCTCGTTTTACAGCTTAGTATCCAAAGTCTGTGTGTTCTGTGCTGTAAACGCAGGCTGTCTTCAAATGTTGCCCCCAGCTTCAGGTAAAATGCAGTGGGACACAGCTTGTTGCTGTGCTCATGTGTGTGCCCCTTTCTCCCGCTCCCTTTCTTCTAGCGCACTGAGCTTGATTTAAGACTTTCCAAGTGGAATGCTCCAATTCACCAAAACACTGGGGAGCATACAGCCAGGATTTTTTTTATCCAAATCTCACTGATATTCCTCGTCACCACATCCCTGCCCCACGTGGCTCTTGTCTGTGCACGTCCCATGATCCACAGCATGGGTTTTTTTGGGGGGGGGTCAAAGGGGGAGTCTCCCTTCCCTATTTCACAAGTGGAAAAGCCAGCTGGATCCAACCCATCTGTTAACTTGGAGCTTGACTAAGCCGGGAAGAGTTCAGTCGCATTCCGTCTGTTTGGTGGAAGAGGAAGTTGGGAGGAGTGTGCAGGAGCCCAGAAACCGACTGCTTTCGTGTGGGCTTGGAGTTTAATTGTAGCCTGTCATGACATGTGAATCCAGTCTGGGTCTCACTTGGGGGTTCGTTGCATAGTTTCGTCTTTAGCTTTCTTAGCCCAACTGAAGGCTGGGTGAAGGTTTTTAAAAAAAAATTATTTAGAGCAATCTTGTATGTCACCTTTTATCAAAACATTTTTTCTGTCCCGCATCTTAACTGCCAACAGGGCCTGTTCTGCAGTAGCCCCACAGTTGTGACCTCCCCTCCCCAGCAACGGTTGTGTGGTACCAGTTTTGTTTTCTTTAAGGTGCTGCATTAAAATGCTTTTTATTACCCATCAATTTTTAATGTTTGGTTTCATATTAGTTTCCCTGGCCTGTTTTTAAATCGTCCTCTTAAATGTGTGTTTCATGAAAGGTTTTCCTGCTTTGTCATTTTCTGGTGATTTAACCTTTTTTTTCTGAGAGGAAAGGCATGATGTCAGTTTTCTAAATAAGTGTCATTTTGCATACGTACTCGTCTAGTTTGCCACAACTGCCCGTAGGGTTGCCAACTTCCAGGTAGAGCCTGGAGATCTCCTGCTATTACAATTGATCTCCAGACTACAGCAACCAGTTCCCCTGGAAAAAATAGTTGCTTTTTGAGGAGGGTCTGTATGGCATTATGCCCTGCTGAGGTCCCTCCCACCCCACTCTCCCTTGGCTACACCTCCAAATCTCCAGGAATTTCCCAACCTGGAGTTGGCAACACTGCCCACATGCCTGAATATACATCATAATATAATTGCTCATGTGGCGAAGGGTCAACACCACAAGGTCAACAAGCAAGACTGGTATTTCAGAGCTTTTAACTTGGAATTGGGGGGAAATTGCAGCTGTTTAGCCTTTAAAGACTTTTCCCTTCCCAGAATAAATCAGGGATTTCTGTATTATAAAATAAAATAGTGTTTGAACTATATATTTTTGCAAAGTTCAGCTGATTTATGTTATTTGAATCAAAGTACCATCACTGATTTAAATGATGCAATTCATGAAGACTATACTTTGCAGCACTATTACAAATTTTTTCTGTTTTCAAGTCCCCCCTCCCCTTTTACATTACCTTACACAGATGGAAGGCATGAAGTGGTATGTCTGTCAACTTAGTGGTATGTCTGTCAACAGACAATGAATTTTGCAGTGCACGAATACTCGGTGGGGAAACTAAGCTAATTCAAAACCAGTGCGTGTTAGCAAAGGTTGGGGGAATGCAGCTATTACTGTTTCGAATGTGTTTCTGTAGGTGGCGATAGCAATATCAGGACAAGGCCTTTGGAAAAGCACATTAATAAATAGACCTGTGGAGTATGGATGTACTTGATTGAACAAGAGCTGGAGAGAAGCATAGTATAGCTAGCACTAAATTCATAGTTGATTTCTCTTTTTAAGTGCATGGAGGATGCAGGAAATGCACTGTTTAAGAAAATACTGCAAGTATTGAAAGAGCTCCAATATATTCAAGTGTGCTTTTTCTCTCCTAATCTTTACCTTTATGCTTTGTGAGTTTGGATATGTCAGCTCCTCTATTAGCATAGAATATTTTAAGTGATTCCCCCCTCCTTTAAAGCATAAGGTAGGTGTAAGTTCTTGAACAAGTTCAAATCTAAAGAGTTTCCCAGGGATCTCTATTGTTAGTTGTCAGTCAGTCTTTCGTCCATTATTAAGGGAAAATAAATTTCAGTGAAGATACAATTTTTAATAAACAAACATTAGCAAATATTCCATGGTCAGGAGTGTATCAGTAGTGTGTTGTGAAAATTCATGCATGCCTTACTAGGACCTTCCACTTTAAGAAAGAGGACATTTCTCTTAAAGTTAAAATTACACACTCAGACACCAAGAGAGCTACCTTGGATTGATCAGGGAGGATTCTTATGTTTCCCATTGGGATAAACTTGTAGACCAACAACATCAGATCCTCAGTCTTTCCTTGGATTCCCTTCAAACAGTCACCAGACAGGAAGCTGTGAGCACTATTAAGAAACGTTTGTTTAGGTACTATTACAACAGTACAATCTGTAGAGCACAACGTGTTTGTTCTACCCAATTTGTCAGTATCCTTCCATCTAGCCAGCTTCCTTACTAGGATTGCCAAACTACAGGTAGTAGCTGGAGATTTCCTACTGTTACAACTGATTTCCAGCCAATAGAGATCAGTTCACCTGGAAAAAATGGCTGCTTTGGCAACTGGACTCTATTGCATTGAAGTCCCTCCCCTCCCCAAACCCCGCCTTCCTCAGGCTCCACCCCAAAAACCTCCCGCTGTTGGTGAAGAGTGACCTGGCAACCCTATTACTGACTTCGGTTCATATTTGAATGTTGCTCAGTATAGGCGTACCTTTATGTTGGTGTTTCCAAAATGCCTTATCTTCTACAGTATTGCAAGGGAGGAATCTTAACATACCCTACTCTAATAGAGTATGTGACTGCAGTGCAGGTAATATAGATATTCTGAATGCAACTCATTTAATTTTTCCTGTGCTTCAAAATATAGATCAAGGGGAGACATTACCTCTTCTGTTGGAAGATAACAGTAGACTATCGCTCTTTCAGTTGCAAAATCTTATGTCCTTGTGATTGATTTTTGCAGCTGTTCAGATATGGTCTAGTATTTATATTTTAGTAATTGGCTTAAAACTAGTAAGTTAAGAAGCGGTATGAGGTAGAGAGAGAGAAGTAAGAGGACCATGCAGGTGCCACCATTTTACAAGGTACATTCATTTATGCTTCAAGGCTTTCATGTGCTTTTATGCTTCTGGGCTTTATTGGCTGGTTTTTATAGTTAAGTTATGTTTTTATGCTTTCTATCTTGTTTTATGTTGTGATCCACCTCAAGCAGTCCTCTGAAGAGTCTGCATATACATTTTTTAATCATTCAAGTCTATATGTATGTGTAGCTATTACCCAAATACCATAACCCAAAGCAGAGGAAGGAGGTAAATGTAAAGGTCCCCTGAGCAAGCACCGGGTCATTCCTGAACCATGGGGTGACGTAACATCCCAGCGTTTACTAGGCAGACTTTGTTTATGGGGTGGTTGGCCAGTGCCTTCCCCAGTCATCTTCCCTTTACCCCCAGCAAGCTGGGTACTCATTTTATCGACCTCGGAAGGATGGAAGGTTAAGTCAACCTTGAGCTGGCTACCTGAAACCATCTTCCGTTGGGATTGAACTCAGGTCGTGAGCAGAGCTTGTACTGCAGTACTGCAGCTTACCACTCTGCGCCACAGGGCTCCACGGACTCCATTAGACCACATAAATTGTTCAAGACCCAGCAAATGATCACTGTATGGTCCCACTGTATGGTGCAGAAACTATTGTTGCTATAAGTTTGGCTGAAACATCCTATGTACTGCTAGCAGCAAAAGAAGAATACATTTATTTGCTTCATTTATACTTTCTCTGAGAGTCTCGCTGGGGGAAACTGTACTCCCACATAGATGCTCATAAGAACCCTCCAAACAACACAAAGGAGAACAACACTGTTAGAAATTAGAGATAATACAGTAACACCGACAAACGTTTCTATATTTCTGGAGCAAAGTTACTGCCACCCCTGAATCACAGCATTGCACTCTGATGCCCTCACATGGAAAGTGCCCATCGACACACAGCTTAAAGACCTCCCCGTCTTTGGAGGTCTTTAAGCAGAGGCTGGATGGCCATCTGTCGGGAGTACTTTGATTGTGGGATCCTGCATGGCAGGGGGTTGGACTGGATGGCCCTTCTGGTCTCTTCCAACCTTGTGAACTTGTAAAGCAGAACAGCTCCATGATCTCATCCTTCTCAGGATGTGCTTCAGGTAACCAGGGAGTATCTAAAGCACAAACCCCTCGTACAAGCCCACAGTGTAATGGAGAGAAAACATATCCGTGCTTCTTTAAGCTCCATTTATCAAATTGTAGCTGATCCTTGTTTTTCCTCCACTGAGCAGCATCCGGAAGATATAGAAATCTACCATATTCTAACAGACTTTGCCCATGAAGTTCAAAGAAAATTGACACACTATCTCATAAGATGATGGAATGCCCCCTCTTTAAACATCACCGAGATAAATGGATTACCCCCATATTGGCGAGAATTCCTGCCACAACAATAAGAGACAAAATAGTTCCCCTTTTGCTGATGGATAAAGATCCAAATATAACATTGGCCGTGGCCAAATATCTCTCCATCGTATTTTCCTCTAAGAAATAACTGCTCAGGACCTATGGGTCATAAGGACAAAGAAGGAAAAGGAAAGGACTGAGCAGCATCAGGTTGCCAGTTATTTCTTTGCAGTTTAGAAGAAGAAGAGTTGGTTTTTATATGCCGACTTTCTCTACCACTTAAGGGAGACTCAAACCGGCTTACAATCACCTTCCCTCCCTCTCCCCACAACAGACACTCTGTGCGGTAGGTGGGGCTGAGAGGGTGTGACTAGCCCAAGGTCACCCAGCTGGCTTCATGTGTAGGAATGAGGAAACAAATCCAGTTCACCAGATTTGCCTCCACCGCTCAAGTGGAGAAGTAGGGAATCGAACCAGGTTCTCCAGCTCAGAGTCCACCGCTCCAAACCACCGCTCTTAACCACTACACCACGCTTGCTCTCCAGTTTACCGTTTGTTGATGGTATTTCTATTTCTGGTACAATTATTTGTATACAGTGATTGCACTGTAGACCAGTGAAATGTTGTAACTGCTGCAGTTTCCCAAATTGGTATGCATTGCAGAAAGCTGTTGCTTACACGGTGTCAAGGTTTGGGCAGAAGTACTTGAGAGCTTTCGAAACGCCAAATGCATTGTCCTGCCCTGTCGCATAGTTTAAGTTCAGCTAAGCATCAAGCTGCCTGGTGCCAGTTGGAAACGTCTGTGTGTCTTTCTCACAGAGGCACACAAAATAGGAGGCCTTCAATGTGCGCCTTTATCCTAACTAAATATGAGCACCAGAAGATGCACTGCGGGTGGTCAGTAGCACTGCTAATTTGTGCTCAGGGTGCCACAGGTCAGCAGAGGCTGCTGGTTTCCAAGTTACAAATCAGAATTAGAGGCAGTTAGCCAGCCAAATAATTTGAGCAAACATTTAGTAAGGCAGCTATTGTATGGAACCCCAGCTATGAAATAAGTAAACAGCTTTATTGAAACTTTAGCACTTTGAGAATTTTTTCATGGAAAGTTGCATGTTGCTCAGTTACTGAGATGCTTGGTGGGTTTTAAAAAAAAGTAAAAGTGCTTGTAGAAAGAATGAATTTTTAAAAGATTATCCTGCATTTGTACAGGGCTGACAGAGTTTCAGTGAGTGAATCGTTGCCAAAATCTTGTACGAACGCTAAACCGATGCACGATGTGTCTTTCAGCTTACATTCAGATTTAGTCACCCATTTTGAAAGGGGCATATGTTTTTACATTCTTTTCAAAGTGAATTGTAATTTTACATGGATTTGGTTCTCATGCAGCTTTTCAACTGTTTATCTCTTGTACACCAAGCGTATTGCAAGCACTAATGAATATTACACGTATGGTCACTGAGTTCACGTTTAAAGGGGAGGCTTTTATTAACTTGAATGTGCACCCAAAGCAAATTGGGGCTCAAAACCCAGATGCCATTTTTTTCAATCTCCAGTGGGCTCACACATGCACACACAACATGGGTGTGGTCCCATGTAGGCTCTGCAGCCTCCGAAGTACAACATCAGCTTTGGGTTTTCCTGGATAATGTAACACCTTGTAGAACAATTCCGATTTAACACTAAAGGCTTCCTTTTAAAAATGGAAGTTTCCCCCCATATCAGGGGGAAAAGACACAGCACAAGTACTGACAAAGAAGTGTATGTTGACCATAAGGCAAGGGGGGGGGGGGAGAAAAAACAAGGGCTAAAAACATTAATATAAATACTTTTTTTTTCAAATGCAGGAAACTGGCTAGGGAGTTGGGAGGGCCCTCAGACAGGGGTGGATTGGCCATTAAGACCATCAGGAATGTGAATGACCTGAGGGGGCCCCTCCTGGCTCCTAGTGAGGCAAGGCTTGCCTTACGCAGGGTAGCCCCACACAAGTTGTGCATCTAGGGTTGCCAGATCCCTCTTCGCCTCCTTCGTGGGAGGTTTTTGGGGCAGAACCTGAGGAGAGCGGGGTTTGGGGAGGAGAGGGACTTCAATGCTATAGAGCCCAATTGCCAAAGCGGCCATTTTCTCCAGGTGAACTGATCTCTTTCAGCTGGAGATCAGTTGTAATAGCAGGAGATCTCCAGCTACTACCTGGAGGTTGGTAACCCTATGTGTGTCCTGCCCTTTCCTTTGTGGGGGTTAGAGTGGGGGCCTTTTTCAGGGAAGGAGGAGTAGTAGTAGTTGGTTTTTATATGCCGACTTTCTCTGCCACTTAAGGGAGAATCAAACCGGCTTACAATCTCCTTCCCATTCTTTCCCCACAACAGACACCCTGTGAGGTAGGTGGGGCTGAGAGAGCTGTGACTCGCCCAATGTCACCCAACTGGCTCCATGTGTAGGAGTGGGGAAACAAATCCAGTTCACCAGATTAGCCTCCGCCACTCATGTGGAGGAGCAGGGAATCAAACCCGGTTCTCCAGATCAGAGCACTGCTCCAAACCACCGCTCTTAACCACTACAACACGCTGGCTCTCTTTTTCCCTACCTGTCTGCGACAAAGGAGTGAAAGGACTTCTAAATGAAGATAAGGAGATTGCAGAGAAACGGAATGAAATCTTTGCAAGAGCTCTAGTACAAGTGGAAATTTTGCCCTGGATCTAATTGCATAACTAAATGAAATGCTACCCCTTCTAAACGCCAGCGCTAAGATACAGCTTCAGGGGGAGGCTTTTGGCTCTCTGCCCTACCTGTAGGCCTCTGGGGGCGTTTATTTGACCACTGTATGAAACAGGATGCTTGACTAGATGGGCCGTTGGTCTGATCCATCAGAGCTTCTCATATGTTACATTCTTCTGTACTGCATTGCTGAAGTAGATACATTGGGATATCCTGTGCAGATGTTTCCTGAGTATGTCTCAATGTTAAAAGTCCAGGGGATGGGTCATTAAGTTTTTCACATGTGTGTCTACCAAAGAAAAATTCATGTAAAACTTAATTGCAAACATTATTGAATTATAAATGAGGATCACAAAATGCACTGTGGTGCAATGCTGAATAGCTTAATAGTCTCTACTTATGAGCTCAGAAAAGGGTTTTTAAAGGTGGGATATAACAAGGATGCCATTATAGTAGATCACAGTTTCAGAAGCTAATTGAACAGGAAGAGTATAGCATTGCATTACTTTCATCATTTGAGCTTCCTTTAATCTACCTTCCCAAGAGTGCTTGTTGATCAAGATCTGAATCATCTGCATAAATGTTAAGCATAAAAAAAGTCTGAGTCAGTAATAGCCATCACATGGCCTTAATTTTTTTTTCTGGCAGGAAAACGGAGATTAATCAAAACTAGGCTTGAGGTCACCATAAGGGCAGCATGAAGGGAGTTGCAGAGTGAAGTTGAAATGCATCACAGGAAACCTCCAGATAAAAAGGCTTATTATCTGATAGCCTGGGCATGTGTAGTCTGCCGTGCATAGACATATACTTGCCTTTGATTTTGGAGAGATTGTTATTCAAGTTAACATACCGTACCTTGCAAGGTGTGGTTTTGGAACAATAGGTTACTTGGGGCCCAGCAGAAAAAGAAATAACAGTGGTATAGAAAATGTCATACAGCTAGGGCTGCAGGCATTGAAGGCTAAAACTCCGCCTGCCATAAGCAGATGGTTAAGTGATGTGACTGAATAGACCACATGTGAAAGAGTGATATCTCAAGATGGAGGGTAACCCCTGACCTCTTCACCAAAATCTGCAGCGGGGTTTTGGAGGATTTCAAGGCACACCCTGATTCTAAGTACCATAAATGGTATTCTCCTCTGCATCAAAATCCCTTCTCCTTGGCTTTATCACCCCGGTTGCCAGCTCTGGGTTGGGAAATACCTGGAGAGTTTTGGGGTGGAGCCAGAGGAGGGCAGGGTTTGGGGAGGGGAGGGATTTCAATGCCATAGACTCCAATTGCCAAAGCGGCCATTTTCTCTAGGCGAACTGATCCCTGTCGGCTGGAGATCAGTTGTAATAGCAGGAGATCTCCAGCTAGTACCTGGAGGTTGCTATACAAAATAGCAGCATGCTGGCTCCAAGAAATAATCATATATTAATGTTCACACCAATATATACACATAATATAACTCCTAGACTGTCTAACTACCTAAATAATCTTATAACTACAATATACAAAACAGAACATAGAATTTCCATAAGTACGCTCTATAAGAATCCAACATGTATAAAGGAAAACGCTAGTCCCAGCCAACATAAAAATAATTCCGTTCAACAGGTAGAGTTGGCCATTCAAAGACCAGTTCAACAGGTAGAGTTGGCCATTCAAAGTCCACAGAAGTAGGACAAGGCACTGCCTCCATTCATCATTGAATATGACTGATTGTTAGTACCTGGAGGTTGGCAACCCTATTTATCACTGTTTTCTTCCTCTATCCCTTCACCTTTTCTACCATGTCTTTCTTGTGTATTTTCCCTAAGGGTTTCTCTAAGGTACTTTCCTTGGGAAATGCTCTCCAAAGTTGGACTGTAGAGCGGAACAGAGGAAAAGTTGCTAGGAGTGTGCAGACCTGGGTAGTTTTTCTTAGTATCTCGACTTTTTGAAGGAAAAATAAAATAAAAGCTTCAATAAAAAGTGGGTTGAATCCAGACTAACATTTCTGCTGGTGCACAGAGTACCTTCGTCCTGAACATTTCTCACAGATCACAATTGTCTCTCCCTTTCCCCAGCATCCTAAAATGTCCCCCAAACCTTGTCCTGGGGGGCGTCCACTCTTCTCCAAGAACAAAATTTTATGGGATTTTACCCTGCCAAGGGAGGGGGAAAGAAGGAACCCTTTACTCCATGAGCAGAAATCCATGCGCCTGCAGAAACCTCTTTTTCGGATCCAAGCTAGTAAATATTCCCCACCCCACCCCCAAAGTAAACTAAGATCAGTTGTAACATCCCATCAACTCCACCAAAGGGTACCCTAGAGGCTTCATCGGAATCTACTACAGAACCCCTTGGCACATTATAATACGGATCAACGTTCATTTGTTTTCTCTGCCCATTGCTGAGTATATTGAGAAAAGTCACTAAAGGGTGAAATGAGATCTGTTCCTTTCAGCAAAGATTGTCATGTTGACTGCTATATATCGTTTCCAAGAATGGGTGTATTATTGAAACATGCTTACCTTGTAGTATATATATTAATACTTATAGTATAATCTTTGGCATCCTCAAATGGATACCTGTATTCTCTTGTCTTTTTTTTTTTTCATTTATGTTTTTGATCTGGTATTTGATGCCATGTGCATAATGGATGATAATTTTATTTATCCATCTACAGTAATTTTTGTCAGAAGATTTTAAGTTAGAAGTCTGTAATGAAATCAAGTGAGAATTTATATATTTTTTACGCACCAGATTATTTATTTCAAATATTCGGTGACACTCAGAAATCCATGCATCTGATGAAGTGAACTCTGATTCATGAAAGCTTATGCTGGAAATAAATGTGGTTAGTCTGAAGGTACCCATGGACTTCTGTTTTATTTCTCAAAAGTACAATAAATCTGAAGAACAAACACTAAATGCTGTGGAAGGGCTATGTTTGTTAGGAAGGAACTGTGTCATGGGCCCTGTCAGCTTGCTCAGTGCACAGGGTTATCAGTTGTTGGTTGGGAAATTCCTGGAGATCTGGGGGTGGAGCTTGGGAAAGGCGGGGTTAGAGGAGGGGAGGGATCACATCTGGGTATAACTCCATGCAGCCCACCCTCTAAAACACCCATTTTCTCCAGGGGAACTCATCTCTGTGATCTAGAGCTCAGTTGTAACTCCAGGAGATCTCCAGGCTCCATACAGACGTTGCCAACCCTACTCAGAGCATTATAGAATGGGACCACAGGGAAGTCTTTCCAGTGTCCCTGTGTTTGTGTGGATTTTTACCTTGTCCCTGTGACTGACACATTTTCTTGTGACTAATGACCAGTGAAGCAAATCTTATCTAACGGTGTATTTGGAAAGAAGCAGGCTATTTAATAGAAACAGGGTTGAGTCCTTTAGTCCTTCCAGTAAGCAAGGACTTGCTCTATTGACCAAAGGCTTCCTCACTCAGTAGAAGCAGCCCATTGGAAGAAAGAACAGTGAGGTATATAAAATACATCTCTTATACTAAAGAACTAGGCATGGTCAATGCTGGATTGTGTGTGCCTGTAGAGCTGCCTCTTTTTAAAATTATATATAACCTGGAGAAAATGGCCACTTTGGCAATTGGACTCGGTGGCACCCTCCCCTCCCCAAACCCCGCCCTCCTCAGGCTCCACCCCAAAAATCTCCAGGTATTTCCCAACCCGGAGCTGGCAACTCTAGCTATGGTATACCACCTAGGACTAGGCAGGAAACTGTTGTTTCCTGTCCCTCACTCTCTTGGCTTATTATCCACAGTCCTGTCTGACACCAGTGAAATCATATCTCTGTCCCCTGCCCCATAGTGAGTGGATTTTGTGTAAAAAGTAAAAGTCCTAAAAAAAGAATCACAGAAAGGAGTTGCACATAACATATGGTCTTACTCCAACCTAATCGTTTTTACATCTCGAGCCTCTTACGGTTTTTAATTTCTGAAATACTTTTGGTAAAATTAAACTTGGCAGAAATTTAATTCTCTTGGGTCTTCATACTTGTTTGTTTGCTTAGGTGAATGCATGATGCATCATCCAGGTCAGCGTGTTCACTGTCTCCGTGAAAGGAGAACAACCGATCAAAAATCTATCTCTGAAGTTGTGTTTTTAAAATTGTGCATTGTGTATGGCAAAGGCAAATGTATACAGGTTCTCATAGGTTATCCGGGCTGTGTAACCATGGTCTTGGTATTTTCTTTCCTGACGTTTCGCCAGCAGCTGTGGCAGGCATCTTCAGAGGAGTAACACTGAAGGACAGTGTTACTCCTCTGAAGATGCCGGCCACAGCTGCTGGCGAAACGTCAGGAAAGAAAATACCAAGACCACGGTTACACAGCCCGGATAACCTACGAGAACCAATGAACTCTGATCATGAAAGCCTTCTACAATATTTTGCAAATGTATATAGGCTACAAGTTTTAAGGTGTTTGTAGATGATCGTGTAAATTATCATTTGGTTAATTCTGCAAAGAGAGAACACATCATAGTTTTTTTTTGCCTCTTGGAATACCAGTCACTGGCTGCCCCCAGAGACTGGATACTGATTTTGTATCTGTAAGTCAGTGATGTAGTCGGTTAGATGCAGTTAATTCCGTTGTTTATTCTTTAAGGTTTCTGTAGTTCGTTGCTTTTGACAAAACTTCCCTTGCAGACGGTGGGTCATAACTCAGTGGCAGAGCACATGTTTTACCTATGCAGAAGGTCCTGTGTTCAGTCCCCAACATCTCCAAAAGAATTTTAGGTACCCTGGAGGGGCTCTGCCAGTCAGAATAGACAGTGTGGTGATTTATGTCCTTCCTAGCGCATCATTCTTGCCAAGAACAACTTGCAGAAGATTATAATGTTTCTAAACCTACTTTGCTTATATGTTGACTTGAATTTTGGACAGGTAGGGTTTGGGAGATTCTGTCTATATATTAGATATATAGTTTGAAATCAGATTCTGAAGCAGGAATGGACAAACTGTTCAGTAAAGATTCCAGATCAGAGCTGCAACATAAGGTAAAAGGTAGATCATATTATTGTCGAAGGCTTTCACGGTCAGAGTTCATTGGTTCTTGTAGGTTATCCGGGCTGTGTGACCGTGGTCTTGGTATTTTCTTTCCTGGCGTTTCGCCAGCAGCTGTGGCAGGCATCTTCAGAGGAGTAACACTGTCCCTCAGTGTTACTCCTCTGAAGATGCCTGCCACAGCTGCTGGCGAAACGTCAGGAAAGAAAATTCCAAGACCACGGTCACACAGCCCGGATAACCTACAAGAACCGTAGATCATATTCTCTGCTGTATTAGATGGCATTCCACTGTTGATGGGCTGTGTGCTTTTTATTCCTGTATGATTTCTGGTGAAGCAATCTAGCCCTATAGAAATAGCTTCACTTTAACATTTCCTTTACTTAAAGTGTATCTGTATTTCAGTTCTTTCATGCTGTAGGTTTGCTTACAGTGATGAATAAAGAACTCTAATAATGTATGAATAAACTAGAATGATTTCCGTTTCTGCAAACAGCATGGTACGTGATAACAGCCGAAGTACACTTGCATCTGATCTGACTATCCTTTTGTTCTGTTCCTCTGAAATCACATTTTATTGCCACCTATTAGTCTGCTTAAACTCAAAATCCAATTTATAGAATTCACTGACAGAAATCCATAGCAAAGCAATAAAGCAATTAAGGGCAAAGCAATAATGTAGACTAGGCAGCTACTTGCATGTTGAGGCTGCACGCCTTATCCCATGAGGCTGTTTCAGCAATCCCATAAGCCATGTTTTGCTATTGACCATGTTTGGTTTATTTATGTTATTGACTTGAATTGTTTTGGTGATGTGTTTTTATTGCTGGGAATTGTTTTTATTGTCCGTTTGCTTGGTTTTGTTTGATTGTTGTGAGCTGCCTTGAACAGGTCTGGAGAGGCAGCATTCAGTTTCTCAATAAATGAAACATGTTCATCCAAAATTCCTAAGTAACATATTCTGCCATAAGACACCGCCTTCCTTGTTGTGTAGATTGGCTGGTGGGAATAACAGCAGTTTAAAATGCCTTTCTTTCTGCAGCCATTAGAGCAGCAGTGAGTTTATTTATTGAAAACATTTATTATCAGCCTGTCTCCCTTGTGGACCTCAAGGCAGCTTACAATATGACATTTTTAAAAAAAAAAATAGTAAAACAATATAAATAAAACAATAATTATAAAAACACATGGCAAGCCAAATTAGTTGAGAAATGGTTATGATCTGCAGTTAGGGTTGCCAGGTCCCTCTTCGCCATCGATGGGAGGTTTTTTTTGGTGGGGGCTGGGGAGGGCAGGGTTTGGGGAGGGGAAGGACTGTCAAAGTCCGATTGCCAAAGCAGCCATTTTCTCCAGGGGAACTGATCTCTATCGGCTGGAGATCAGTTGTAATAGCAGGAGATCTCCGGCTAGTACCTGGAGGTTGGCAACCCCCTATCTGCAGTAGAGATGATATTGTGCAATGTGATTACTTCTGATGGGGAAATACTGAGGATGATCTAAGTGGGTCCATCCTGCTTCTGTAGGGCAGCAGCTAATAAAGCTTGAGAGGCTGCAGATGGTAAGGGCAAAGGGATAGCCATGTTAGTGTATCATAGCTGAGTAAGGCAAATGTCCAGTGGCACCTTAAAGACTTACAGCATTTATTTCAGTATGAGCTTTCATGACTCACAGGTCACTTATTCAGATAGATATGTGAAGGAAATTCGTGTGTGTGTGTGTGTGTGTGTGTTAAGTGCTGTCAAGTCACAGCCAACTTATGGTGACCCCAGCAAGGGGCGTTCATAAGAATATAAGAAAGGCCAGGCTGGATCAGATCAAGGTCCATCAAGTCCAGCAGTCTGGTCACACCGTGGCCAACCAGGTGCCTCTAGGGAGCCCACAAACAAGATGACTGCAGCAGCATTATCCTGCCTGTGTTCCACAGCACCTAATATAATAGGCATGCTCCTCTAATCCTGGAGAGAACAGGTATGCATCATGACTAGTATCCATTTTGACTAGTATCCATGAATAGCCCTCTCCTCCATGAACATGTCCACCCCCTTTTAAAGCCTTCCAAGTTGGCAGCCATCACCACATCCTTGGGCAGGGTGTTCCACAATTTAACTATGTGTTGTGTGAAGAAATACTTTTTTTAATCTGTTTTGAATCTCTCACCCTTTAGCTTCAGCAGATGACTCCACGTTCTAGCATTATGAAAGAGAAAGAGAGAAAGAAAGCAAAGCTTTTCCCTGTCCACTCTCTCCATACCATGCATAATTTTATAGACCTCTATCATGCCTCCCCTTAACCGCCTTCTTTCCAAGCTAAACAGCCCTAAGTGTTTTAACCTCTCCTCATAGGGCAGTTGCTCTAGTCCCCTGATCATTTTGGTTGCTCTTTTCTGCACCTTCTCAAGCTCTGCAATATCCTTTTTTAGGTAAGGTGACCAGAAATGTACACAGTATTTCAAGGCAAGTGAAAAGCAGAGGTGGCTTTCCATTCCATTGCCATTGCCTTCCTCTGCAGAGTCTTCCTTGGTAGTCTCCCTTCTAAGTACCGACCCTGCTTAGGTTCCAAGAACTGATGAGATTGGACTATACCATGCCGTCTTCCCTCCTGTAAGGGAATTCTTTATGGTAAAGGAAATCCAGCAATCACTCTCCTTTCCTTGCTTGCAAGGAAGCACTTTCCACTCTCACATAGTTAGATGTCAATTATTGCTATTCCGTTTTAGATGCATCTGATTGAGGGTTCATTGAAAAAGAAAATTGAGACAGCAGTTTGAATTGACAACCCCTGTGATGTTTACCAATAAAAGACGTCACCTATGCAGTAGTAAAAATGATGACAGAAAAACTTTCCCACTGAACCTAAGCTCTTTGCACTTCCTCCCATGTTTTAAGTCTCTTTGCCTGCTGCATTTCTCCCCCTTTCTGTTTTTCATCATTTCTGTTCCCACATAGAGTAAGTTTTTCCCCAGGAACCAGTTTGATGATCAAAGAGAAAACTGCTTTTTCCTTTTTATTTTCTTTCCTCTTTTGTTCATATTTAATTATATCTTGTTTTAAACAGGATGGGGTCAGACTTGATACAATTGAAGACCTCTTAAGCTATTTTTTTTCTAATTCCCCCAAGAGTAATTAATACCTTCAGTAATTCTTAACAAGAACCTTTCTTCCTACAGAAGTTGCAAGAGATAAAGAATAAGTTTAGTATACCTCATTTTTCGTTTTGTTTTTAATAAAGCTTAGAAGAGAATTGTGCAGTAGCTATTTTAATGGAAGTTTGCCATGGTAACTAAGTAAGCTAAGGGGTCTATCGTCTCAGTCATCAGACCACATTTAATTGTTTGGGGTATAGTTTCACGGGCACATACCCTTTTCCACTGTGTACTTTTTTTCAGCCCTGACTTGGTGGATTTTTGCATTTAAAAAAAAACACAAAAAACCACTGGGATCTTAACCTCACTGGTTTAGAATTAGATCCTATTAAAATTATAGGGCTTAGTCCCCAGTAAAAGTGTTCAAGATTTGGGGGTATATAAACTCTCATTGTAGCTCATTTAGTCGCAGTGTGGCTGGATGGCAAAATAGGATCCAGGAGAGCTGGGATCAAATTCCCAGTCAGTCATGAATGCTCACTTAAGGGACCTTGGGCTACTCACTTTCTCACAGCCTATATTTGTTTATGATATATTTATAAGTGGTGTCTCTCCAAAAACAGGACTTTGCACAGCTAACAATATCCTCTTTGAAACACCAAATATAGGGCCCCCACCCCAAGTTCCCATAGCCCACCACCACTTGGAGCAGCAGCGGGGGACACACTTTTTAAAAAGTTTTAAAACTCACCAGTGCTGGAACCATGATGATGTCATTTCTGGGTATAACCTGGAAGCAGCAGTAGTAGCTCTAGGAGTCGCTGAAAATTCAATGGTAAAATCGTAACGTTTCTGGCAGTTCCTAGAGCTACCCATTGTCACTTCTGGGTTGTACCTGGAAGTCACGTCATCATGTTTGCAGCACTGCCACCCCACTCTCACCAGTTGCCAGGTTCAGCCTGGCAATCCTAAAAGATACTTTAAAACAACATACAAATGCAAACAAACTGAAAATCAGTCCAATTGTACTTTTAAATATATATATCAAAACACAAGCCAAATGCCCTGCCAAAAAGCACTCAGCCGTACACTACTGTCTAACACATATTGGAGGCCTTCCTGACAAACTCAGAAACCCCTTCCACTATAACTCCAGCACAGAAAACTTACAGGCAAGTGTTTACTCTGAGGGTAGTTTGGAAAATAAAATATGAAAAGGATAATAGGGATACAAGCTCCAGAAATTCCTAGATTTTGAGGCCAGAGCCTGGGGAAGTAGGAGTTTGGGGAGGAGAAGGAGCACAGTGGGCATGTGATGCAATAGAGCAGGGGTATCAAACATAAGGCCTGCTGGCCGGATCCATCCTCTTGAGAGCTCTTATCCATCCCACGAGCCAGCCGTGGCAGCCACCCATTCCCATCCTGATCTGCTATGGTTGCCAACCTCCAGGTGGTGGCTGAAGATCTCCTGCTATTACAACTGATCTCCAGGTGACAGAGATCAGTTTACCTGGAGAAAATGGCTGCTTTGGAAAGGTGGACTCTATGGCATTATACCCCACTGATAGGGTTTAGAGGTCCCTCTTCACCACCGGTGGGAGGTTTTTGGGGTGGAGCCTGAGGAGGGTGGGGTTTGGGGAGGGCAGGGACTTCAATGCCGTAGAGTCCAGTTGCCAAAGCGGCCATTTTTCTCCAATTGAACTGATTTCTGTTGGCTGGAGATCAGTTGTAATAGCGGGAGATCTCTAGCTAGTACCTGGAGGTTGGCAACCCTACCCACTGAAGTCCCTCCTCACACCCCGCCCTTCTCAGGCTCCACTTCCAAAATCTCTAGGTATTTCTCAACTCAAAGCTGGCAACCCAACAATCTGGGCTGGCGAGGCACGGCATGGCCCAACCAAGTGACATTTATGTCATATCCAGCCCTCGTAACAAATGAGTTCGTTCACCCCTACAATAGAGTATGTCCTCTGAAGCTGCCATTTCCTCCAGGGGAACTGATCTCTGTTTTGGAGATTAGTTGTAATTCTGGGAGAATTCAAGGCCCAATTTGGAGATTGGTAACCTGAAATGCGAGCCATGTATGTCACCTAAGGAGGGCAAAATGGCATAGGGGCAAGATGGATAGATAATTGTTAATGAGTTTTTCTCTCCCCTTCCAACTTGGAAAAATATTTCTGCTGTTTGGAAGTTTAAGGTCATGGTACAGAGGCTTGTACAGCAGCTGCCTGTAGGCATTGCTGAGCATGAGAATCTCCCAATCTGAGTTTATGGCTCTTTATTATTATGTATTATCCCATGCTTCTGTCAGAGAATTCAGGGAAACATGTATGGTTTTTCCCCATGGTATATTTGAAACAAACTTATGAGAGTAGGCTAGACTGTGATGGTGATTTTCCAAAGTTGCTGTGTTGGATTTGTGGCTAACTGGGGATTTGGATCCACATTTTTCTGACCCACGTCAATCATGTGCGATTCGCTGTACTGCGCTGACAGAACTGGCCATTTTTTGGGGGGTATATTAAGCAAGAATATGAAGCGCACATTTTTGCTGCTGGATTTTTGCCATTTCACATAGTATGCTCACATGGCAAAAACTTACAAACACAGATTGCCGTCGCTGCATTGGGGCACATATTTTTATTTTCGCCGCACACACGTTTGAGAAGTTTACTTTCAAATTAATGTGCAATGGGCACTATTTAATCCTAGACAGTTATCTCTACATTAGTAGAGGCGGAAGAGGAGGAGGAAGAGGAGAAGATGTATCTTTCTGTTAAAATTAGAAGATGATGATGCTTGGCACAGCCATAGTTCTGCTGGATGCAGTGTGGAGAGGAAATACCTGAAATCCTATAATTTTTTTATTTTGACAGACACAAAGCTCTCCCTAAATCAGGGGTCCCCAACATAGTGCACATTGGCACCATGGTGCCCACCAACACTTTTCCTGGTGCCCACCAAGTGCTTTCAGAAAGTGGGCAGGGCTGAGTGGGGCTTTTGCCCACCAGGTCTTCTGATTTACACATTTAAAGGTATCCTGTTAAACAGAGCTTCTGCCTGAAATGTTGAAGAGTTACTATGAGAGTTATGCATAACCTCTCTCCCAGACATTTTGTGGTTGGCTGTGCCTCCTGTGGCAGCCATTTTTTGTTGAACCCACCACAGTCCCAGGATTCCAAAGGTGCCCACAGGCTTAAAAGGTTGGGGACTCCTACCCTAAATTGTATAGCATGGCTGTTATTAAAATTGTGTTTTTGTAAGGAAAAGAGAATTATCAAATACATTGAACACTGAGATTTTAGATTTTTTTTTAAAAGGGAACATAGTCTGATCATTTTAACTAAGAGGTATGCTGTTGAGTTGTAATTTCTCTCAAATTAATAGTCATAGAAGATTTTAGATTTCCCAAACAATGGGAAAATGTGTGGGTTCTTAATAAACTTTCAGCACTAGAAGGGGAGAGGGGAAGTCAGTACTATCAAATACAAATCTGCCATCTGAGGATTGTTTTCATTTTCAAAAATCAGGCTTTATTATCCTCCTATTCATTCATTTTTAAAACATTACAGATTCTCTGAAAAAAGATGAAATGAAAAGGATTTATTAATAAATTGTTATTACTGTGATATTCTGGGTGGGGTCATGGCGTAGTGATATGGTATTACTTTGCATTCAGAGGGTCCCAGGTCAAATCTCCTCCAGTTAAAAGAATCAGGTAGAAGGTGATAATGTGAAAGACCTTTACCTGAGGTCCTGGTGAGTCGCTCCCTGTTAGAATAGACACTATGGACTTCCATAGGCCAATAGTCTGACTCAGTATAAGGCATCTTTTTTCTATTCACATATTGTTGTGGTATCGGACTACTTTTGAAATAATAGTGTAGGACTGTAAATCGCTTTGAGCATTTTACTGAAAAGCCACCAAGCAATATATAGAGTACAATAAACTGTTCTTAAATTGGTCTTCTGCACCCTCATATGCAATGAGCTTTGTGTATGTAAGGCTTTTAAGTGGCGAAGGTGTGAATTTGAGCTTGATATGCACAAGGCAAACATCAATGTCCCCACAATCATGTGTGGAAAAACCCCTTAACCCTTCCTTTAAACACTAATTCTGCCTTCAAGCGCCTTCCCCAGCCATTTTTAATCTTTGTATTTGCCCTAGACAGGCTGTAAGACTAGAAATAACCCTTGGCTGGCAGAGGGCGGTTGGCCTAAGGAGTGCATTTACAAGAGAGCATCAGAGAGCTCTAAAAAGGCTGGTTTAGCCGTGACAGTTCCTGTACCTAGTCAGATAACTTTCCCCCGCAACTGAAACTGATTTTTCCCATTTTGGAAAAACAAAAGTCTGTATTCCCATTGAGCATTTCTAATTGTGATTTGTTTGGTATTACAAAAATGTGAAAAGGCATTATATCTGTTTCCATAAAAACAAGTTAGTTAAATTAATTCCAACTCTTATTTAGTACTACATAGTTTAATCTTTCCTACATCCTGCAATGTGTGTTGAATCCATTAATATTTCCTGTAATTCTTAAAAATATGACCCTTTGTGTCTGGTATTGTAGTTACAACAGTACTGTGTATCTAAGCTCTGTTTTGGTATTTCTACTAGCTATACTGAATAATCTGTAGTCTGACTAAAGGGTCTTTAAATTGTTAGCACCATATCCTCCATTGAGTGCTTCACTGTTGAAAGCATAGTTGAAATTATTGCTGGTAAACAGCTCTCATAGTCTAAACTTGTATAAGGTGTATCATAATTTTACTTTTGCAAATAACATAAACCTAGATGCCAAGGAACGTACAGAGCAAGACCACAATAGAAAAAGGTTATGTCAAAATCTTTAGGTACCTTAAGTACCCATACCAAATTTGGCCATAGTAATTCCACACTTTCCAGAGTGTATTGCTTGTTGTCTAATCCAGGGCTTCTTAAACTTTTTCCATTCGTGACCCCTTTCCGCCTAAGAAATTTTTACGCGACTCTCGGTATATAGGTATATAAAATAAGTATACAAATCAAACATTTATTGATAATAAATCAAATTTTTGTGACCCCCACATTTAGTTACTTGACCCTATATGGGGTCGCAACCCACAGTTGAAGAAGCTTTGATCTAACCTAAGCATAGGGGCTATTTTGCTAGGCTTCCTAATCCAATGTGGGACTGCACAGAAGCCACGTCGATGAACTACTGCCACCATACCTTGGCACTGTCATTTTTTTTCAGATCTGAGGTTTTGCCAAATGAGAATGAGCAACAACCTGGCAGAATCAAGGAATAAGCAGGAGCAGCACCCTAGGAACAGATTCAAAGTAGCTGTACCTGGACTCCCTTAAGTAGAGTTTTTCAAAGATCATATCAGATGGCAGAGCGTGACTTGATAAGCAGAACAGGTCATGGCTGATGTTCCCAATTAGATTACAAAATCTGATTAGGATGGATTTCACAATTGAATTTGGTCCTCTCCCTGCCTTCCCCTTCTTGGAGTGCTCTTCTGATTGAACTCCAAGCTGTGCAAAGTCCAATGAGATGTCTGTGAGGTTTACACTTCTTTGGTATCTCCTCCCTCTCCACCCTCACTTCCAGGTGTCCGTGGCGACTGTGAACATCAGCAGATTTTTTAAAAGTCCCAGACATGTACATTTCTGTAGTCCCAATATTTCAAGATCCCAGAAAAAGCACACCCCTGGTGCTGCTATGGAACCAAAAGTGCCTTTCCAAATTAGCACTTTGTGTGCTAATGCCGTATTTATTTATTTTTTAGCTTTCCAGCACACTGAGGGCTAATTTGGAGCTGTTTCTCCCACCTTTTTTAAAGAAGAATGCAGTTGCACTCGTACGTAACACAAAAAACAAAAATAGTTATCCTTTAGTGAAAACGAGCCCTTTATACACTCAAAAGGTAAACAAAATTGTATGTTTTTGACAAGGAAATGACTAGTTTTGAAGAGATTTCAGGGTTTTTTTGTTTTGTTTTTGTGTCGTGTGGGAGTATTGTCTTGTCCTGCTCCCAAGATCAAGAGGTCAGCACAGGCCTATCCTCATCCTGAAAGGCCTCTTTCAGTTTTGCTGCATAATCTGCAGCTGCTTCTTTTACAGGTAATGGCGGATTGATGAGGACAATTTGCTCCTCCGGTATAGTGATTTTAGAGAAGAAGTCTTGTAGGCTCCCCCAGCGAGGCTGGCACTCATCTATGAAAGCTATGAGCCAACAGGCAGGGTAACAGCAAGCAGCCCCAACCCCCCCCCCACGCCCCAACAGGACCTGTAAAAAGTGCCCACTGGGCCCAGGCTGACCCTTGTTGCTGGGCTACCAGCTGGGCCAACACTGAGCCCAGCTCCTAAGGAGAAGAAGAGTTCGTTTTTATATGCCGACTTTCTCTACCACTTAAGGAAGAATCAAACAGGCTTACAATCACCTTCCTCTCTCCACAACAGACACCCTGTGAGGTAGGTGGGGCTGAGAGAGCTCTTAATAGAACTGTGACTAGCCCAAGGTCACCCAGCTGGCTTCATGTGCAGGAGTGGGGAAACCAACCCGGTTCACCAGATTAGCATCTGCTGCTCATGTGGAGGAGTGGGGAATCAAACCCGGCTCTCCAGATAAGAGTCCACCGCTCCAAACCACTGCTCTTAACCACTACACCACGCTGAGACATACAGGAGCAGCTGGGCTGCACTAGAAGACTAAGGAACCGGGTAGGGTGGGCAAGAGCCAAGAGGGAGAACTCCAAGTCCCATATATTGAACCATCTGCCACTATAATGTGTTGAACATACTCAATTTTAATCCCTATGAACATCATCTGTGACACATTCACATACAGATTGAGCATCTTACAGCTCCCTGTAAGTTAGTACTTCTAAACAGCACCATGAATAAACAATAGACTAACTTATATACTTGGTATCTTATCTGTTTTCATAAAAGCCTTCTGTTCTATTGCACTACCAATCATCTATTTAATCCATGTTCCAAATTCTAAATTCTAACATTATAAACCATATCTATTACTTCTGATTTATTCTTGTTTATCCTCCTACAATAACTCTACTATAAACTCTCTGCACCCTTATTATCTATGTGCTATAAATTCTCAACACATTTATTATCTGTTTACCCAAATCTTTGTTTAGACTTTACACCTATAAATCCTCAGATAAAAATATCTTATTTTAAATTATCAAGTTAGCATAATCAAGATACTGGAAGATTTCAGTGCCCAAACTTTTTACACCAAAATATTTGATGCCGGCTGATTAGTGTTTATGATTCAAAAGAGGAATATGTCATGTTGCATATGGCACCGTGGCAGCATTTTTAACCTGCCTGTCCATGCTCACACAGAGATGGCTGAAGAGCAATAACACCCTCTTCTCTCCACCTTCACTCCCTTCGAAACGCTGGTGTGTTTTCTCATCCATGGCTCAGCATTCCCTGCAGCTTTAGAGTGGGCAAGGAAAGCAATCGATCATCATGACATATGACATCGCGGAGCCTTTAAGAAAAAGAAAAAACGAGCATACCCATAATGATCTACATACTGGTTAAAACAACAACGAAGACCTGTCTGTCTCTCTTGGTTTCCTTTAAGGTCTGCTCGTTTTAGTAAAGGGTAGCCATCGTACTGTTTTCAGTGATTCAAGTAAACCATTATAAGGTTTTTCTCTCCCTCCCCCCGCCCCCTGCTGCAGTTCTGTAACTGCAAACTGTGAGTCAGGGCTGTTAGCTTATACTCTGATAGGCCACAAAAGCAGAAGTCCCTATAGGGGTAGAATAACCTCTTTTATAAGCAAACACAAAGCTTTGCATTGTAAGGAAAAAGGAACTGGTTATGCTCCATTTAGCATTTCATGATCGCACAGGCCTATCTGCTGCAGAAATTATATATATATATATATATATATATATATATATATATATATATATATATATATATATATATATATATATATATATATAATTTTTGGGGTGTTCTAGTTCAGGCTTTTTATCTGCATTTGATTTGTTTTCCTTTCTCTTGACCAAACCCCCATTCTCTCCCAACTTCATCTGATAGGGTTGTTAGGTCCCTCTTGGCAACCTGCGGGAGGTTTTAGGGGTGGAGCCTGAGGAGGTTGGGGCTTGGGGAGGGGAGGGACTTCAAGGCCATAGAGTCCAATTGCCAAAGTGGCCATTTTCTCCAGGGGAACTGATCTCTATCGGCTGGAGGTCAGTTTTAATAGCAGGAGATCTCCAGCTAGTTCCTGGAGATTTGCAACCCTATCTTCTGTCCCTCCTTATCTTGGTGTCCTTCTTGAAAACCTCATCTACTACCCTATTTTATTACTTGGTATTACTTCTCTGTCCTCTGACAGGTCTTGCCCTGCCTCTAGCAAAAGTCTCTCTCTTACAATGATCACAGTTCTTCAGTGCAACGAATTTCATACAGTTTCTTTTTTCCCTTTTTAAAAAAAATTCCTTAATTATGTTCCAAAAATTGCCAAATGAAAATACTCTTAAAACAAAAGTTAGTTATTCTGTGTCTGCAGTTCCAGATTGTAAATATGAATCATGGTGGAAGAAGGCCCATTTGGGGTGGGTCAGACGGTCCATCCCATTTAAACACAGAATGATCCCTCTTGGAGAGTTTAAGGTTCATAACATGATTGAGGAAGAAAAAGCTCAGTACATCTAGATTTTTTTAAACTTGGTATAAAGTAATAAGACATGGTACCAAATAGATTCCAAAGGCAAGGAATATGGATCAGGATCTAAACCAGAAGGAGAGTTGGTTTTTATACCCCACTTTTCTCTACCTTTAAGGAGCCTCAAAGCAGCTTACAATCACCTTCCAGAGAAGATATGCTGTCCATACCACCCTACAGATGCATGGGAGGCAATATTCATCCTTCTTACATATATTATATGGTTGCATTGAATTAATATGACTACTTGGAGGTGTATGGGAAAGTGATTGCAAATTTGCTCTGTCCTTCCTCTGGTATATGGGAATTTGGTTTCTAAGAAATTATGTGAGACCAATACATAGATAAAGAGGAGGCAGCAAAAAAATTGAACACACGTCCCCAATCCATACTCCATCCTTTTCTCCATCCAGTGAGCCTGCTGTCTCTCTCATGATTAGATCACTACTTTAACAGCAAGCTTCTGCTTTTGGAAAAGTACGAGTTTCAAGGTCCTTGCCAATTTTTGCTTTATCCATAAGATAGAAGTTTCTTTAATTATTTCACTTTAGCTTAGAGACATGCAGTTAATTGAAAAACCAAGAATGTAGGCTGAGCAAGATTAGCCTCAACAGTGAGCTCCTATAAGTTGAATTTGATTTCATAAGGCTTCCTGTTGGTATCTGGCTTATTTTTTTATACCACCCTAATGTTCAGCCACTGTTGAATTCTGCGGGCATGACCAGGAATGGCGACCTCAGATTAATTATCCTTGAGACTGCAGGCAATTTTTGACAAAAAGTACACATTAAAATTAGACTTAACCTTGGCAGATAGTCTTCTTTAAAATGTGTGTTATATGGTAGGAGAGCTCTCTGTGTTCTGGATAGCATGGCAGGTTGCCAAGGCGAGTTCTCTGCTGAGAAAGGAATAGCCAAGTGGTCAGGCAATTACTGATAAGAATATGTGGGTGAGCATGAAGGTCAGAGCTAGGTTTTCCCCCACAGTGGAAGCATATGATGAATTTTGCTGCAGTAGAAACCATTCCAGTTTCAGTTGGTCAAAGAAAAGGAAAGAATGCTTTTTGGTATTGTTTAGCCTCTGCAGATCAACTGTATGCTTTGATAATGTGTTCAGTTTCAATATATTTACAAGGCTTTATCATCAGACTACTAATAGCAAGCATTAATTAACTGATAAAAATGGAATAAAAATCCCATGTTCCATGACCATTGAATTCTTGCAGAGCTCTGTTAATTATTTCTTAAGTTACAATGTTCGATGTGTTCTTAATAGGAGAAGAAACCAGGGTTGCTCTAGATGACACAGACATCACCGGGACAGTTTGGTTTTTATGTGATGTGTTTGTCTGAATATAAGACTTAACATGTGCATTTGACGTTGAGTGGGTAACTTAGCGTCTCAAGAATCCACCTCAAGAGCTGAATGATGGGTTTCCCAAGATCTTTTTGACCAGTGTAGTTCTGAATATTTGCATTACACTCCTGAGGGAGAAGTATTTCAGTATCAGCTGACCACAGATTCCAAACTTCTTGAAAGAATTGAGACCATCGAGTTATCTGTAAACCTGACCTGGATAGCCCCAGGCTAGTCTGATCTCATCAGATCTCAGAAGCTAAGCAGGGTCAGCCCTGGTTAGCATTTGGATGGGCAACCTCCAAGGAACACCAGGGTTGTGACACAGAGGCAGGCAATGGCAAACCACCTCCAAATGCCTCTTGAATTGACAACTATAGGGGGTTGCCATAAGTCAGCTGTGACTTGATGGCCCCCCAAAAAAGAATGATCTGTATCCGTGGTTTGTCTTTCTAAGTACTGACATACAGCTTCCTTTAGGAAGCTTGCAATAGATTATGGGATAAGAAACCTACAGAGCACTGAGAAAAGTTTTTTTTTAAAAAATAATATGCTACACCATACAGTGCAGGTTAACATTTGCAGGGCTGGTTAACTCATGGTAAGTAGACTTGCCAAACATCACCACCCAAACAGAACGGTAAGCGTGTCATTTAGACAAGGCCCTAGTCGCGGTCTGGCCCGAAATGCATATCATAGCCCTTAACAGCATTTGAAAATGTTACACAAAAACAATACAAAATCAAAAGGCATCGTGCTGCAAGTATACCATACAGTACCTGCCTTTAATACTGCAGAAATTCCAGGAGGAACTTCCCTGGGAAGATGAGAAGCTGGGTGCAGATGACTAGTGGAAGATAGAGAGAATCCATTTTAATAGTTCAGCTACAATTCAAAAAAAATTAGCTGCTGATATAAAATACCGCCATCTGCTCTGAGGGGAAATTATGTGGGTAGGCATTATAGATCATTATTGCCCTATAAATATTAGCATTATAGAGTATTCCTTTTGATGGGAATGCTCTATACTGCCAATGATGACTTCTGGTAGAGAGCTGATCCCAGCAAGATGTCCCTCGAGATCGCTCGAGGGAACCAAGAGGCGTTCTGAACCGGGGCTCTTCATAAAAGCCCCGACTCCGATCCTAAACAGGATCGGAATGCAGGCAACCCCCTGCTGCCGAAGAAGAACAGTTTGACTCCCACCCCCCTCCCACAAGAGCTACTTGATGTGGAGGAGGGTTGGTCGAAATCCCGCCAGCTGAGGAGGAACTCCATCGTCATGAACGTCTCAAGGATGTAGGCTGCGGTCTCCTCTATCTTTTACTGAACATTGATCAAGCTAATAACAGAGAACCCCGATTTCCAACATCCGAGTAAGTTACATGAACTCCTTTTGTCTGCCAATCTGATTTTGAATGACTGGAACTTTTCAAAATCGACTACAGACTTTGCACCCCGTCACCCAGGATTTTAAGTATCCGACTAAAAGACTATTTAATTAAATTAAAAACTGAATTAGCAGGCAAACGAAACAACCGGAAAGAACTGAGTGGCATAAATAGCTACCAATCGGCGGCTGCAGCGCAGAAGGGGGGGGGAGAATTCTTTACTTTTGATTCTCCATTCCTTTACCTTAGGAGAGTCCTCCAGCCACATTTTCATTCAGGAAGTGGCTTCTCTAGGAAGACAGGAAATCATAGTGGGCTGTAGGGCTGGATGTGCCCCACTCAGTGTAGCAGCAAAATAAATCCTACTTTCTTTAATCATAGAGTGGGAGCGACGGAAAGCCCGCTGCCTCATAACTCGCTGTATACTTCCTGGAACAAACTCCAAAGCCAAGCCTGAGCTTTTTTAACTACTTAATAGCTTTTTTGTACTGAGCTGCCTGCTTACATGTAGCTTACTAGTCTGGAAAATACAAAAGCCACAGACAATCATGGAAAGTAATTATGAAAAGATACAGGAAATGTTGGCCATGCAAACTGAAATATTAAAGAAGTTTGAAGAGGTTTCCATGCAACAAGAACAATCAGCTACACAAATGACTTTAATTATTACACAAAAATTTGATGGCTTATTAAATGAGATCAAGGAAATAAAGGATCAAATTACAGTAATGAAAAATGGCATGAAGAAGATGGAATTTTCAGTTAACAACAACACCAAAGAACTGAAAGGAGTCAAAATGGACATGAAATCTCAAGCACAACATATTGAAGCATTACAGCTCCAGGAAGAGCGAGTGAAGGATCAATTAGCTGTTTTGGACTTACAACAGAGAGAATCTAACCTGCACATACGTAATTTGCCTGAACGACTAGGGGGCACCAGAGAGACTATCATAAGATTGCTTGCTGATATATTCCATTTAAATGAACAAGAATTAAATTATGCAATAAACAAGATATACAGGATCCCCTTGTCAACTCGAGTACAGAAAACAAAAGCTAGAGAGATCTTGGTCTTCTTCTTTGACATCAGGATGAAAAATATCATCATGAAATTTCATTTAGAGAATCATCTAAGTGTAGATGATATACCGTTAATAATTCTCAAAGACATTCCTCGTCACCTGATTGAAAAGAGAGCCATCTATAAAGATTTTGCTGAGACATTGAGAAACAAGGGAATAAAATACAGTTGGTTGCTACCACCTTCACTTATAAACAAGTCAAATATGCCGTCAATTCATTGGATGATATTAAAAACTTTTTGACAAGAAATAATGAGCTGTCAGACGATACTACAGGAATACAAGAAGAAGAATCAACAGCCCAAGAAGCAATGGGTAAAGACTGTCATGGACAGGAGACCACTTCAAGAAAGCATGCAGATAGCAACAGAAACTCCAGACAGAAGAAAAAGTTTAAAAAGAAGGGTTAAGAAAGCCGGAAGATCACTAATTTGACTCTTAATATGGGAAGGGGGGGTAGAAGAAAAATATCAACTTAATTTTTTACTTGGGGGTATATAAAGTTTTTAAAGGTCTAATTCATTTTATATGACAGAGATGAGTGACTGGAGAAGTGTTTTGTTCTGTCTCTGTTTTTACTTTTTAAATGATTTTTTTCCTTTTTTCTTTATTATCAATATTATATTATTATTGCTTATTGAAATATATTAAATGAGGGGAAAGCATAACATTAATAACAATGACTTATAAGGATTAGAAAATATTAACACAAAGGAGATACCAAATATTTGTGGGATGGAGGAAGTCGGCGGGGAAGTCAATTGTAACTAATTGTATTTAATATTGAAGACGTACACCTAATAATTTTTTAATTTTTTATTGACTCAAAGATTGGTATATAGGATGTATTGTCAAATGAGATGTACAGTAATTATTGTAAAATATATATATATATATATATATATATATATATATATATATATATATATATAGTACAGAAGGGAAGATGTTTCTGCAAAATTAGAGAAACCCCAGGTTCGCAGGAAAATCCCCCAAAATAACAAAAAATGGGATGGCTAACCGCCTGAAAAACCAAGAAACAATGTGTGTGCAGGCGTGCAGACTGCAATTTCAGGAACAAATGTCAACCAAAATCTCACTCAATCACAGTTGGTGTTACCAGGTTTCCTAGCAACCCATACAACAAGGCATTTAAAACAAAGAAAAAAGTAGCTACTGGCTGAGGGGAGGGAGAGGAAGGAGGAAGGAGGGCAGGGAGGAAGGAGGCGGTCACCAAAAGAGGGGTTGGGGAGCTAAGCAAGAGGGGAGGAAGTGGGAGCCAGCAGGGATGGATATGATTTTCCTTTCTCATGTGGGTCCTTTCTTGTATACTCTTATTAATAAAAAGCTAGTATGGTAAAGTTTTTAAAAACTGTGCCATTATATAAAGTAATGAAATGTCACAACTCGGTAGGATTTCCAGTTGCTTTTGTTAGTTGCTTCTGAGCTTGCTTTCGGTGTCAGTATTATACTGACGGTTCTTCACATCCTGAGAGACCAGCATTCACTCCAAGATCACCTCACCTCGCTTGATTGGGGAAGAAAGCTCAGTGAGACAAAGAGATCAGTGGATTATTTACAGTAAATGTAGACTTCCAGAATGCACACCCTGTAACGTTTTACAGGTGTAAATGGGGTTGCTTACACATACGGGGCTAAGAGTGGATAATAGGAGCCCAGTGGTTTCCTCAGGGATGTGGCCTCGTAAGCAGTGACGGGTCAGAGAGGGACACTCAGGAACTGCACATACAAAATGAGCTGGGGAGGGGGGGAAATCAACTAGGGTTGCCAACCCCGGCTTTGGAAATACCTGGAGATTTGAGGGTAGAGCCTGAGAGAGCGGGGTGTGGGGAGGGGAGGGTCCCCCAGTAGGGTATAATGCCTTGCAGTCCACCTTCCAAAGCAGCAATTTTCTCCAGGAGAAGTGAAATCAATGTTTTAAATAAATTATGGAGTCTGGAGATCAGTTGTAATTCCAGGAGATCTCCAGCCACCTCTGGGAGGTTGGCAACCCTAGAATTAACCATTAGCCAATCTGGCAGAGTTTGCCATGGTAGGTAGAAATTATGAGGTAACTGTTCCACACTGTGATTTTAAGCCTGGTTGAGATTATATCCCGTGTTGGAGATCATTTCATATTCCAGTTCATCCCAGAGCTGTTTTGCAGGAATGGGGTTAATGAAGAGCAAAATTATATACATTGTGTGTCATTACAACAATTTTTGAGTGGCTCAGTGCTTATGCATACATTTCAGCTGTACAGGATATTCATACCAGTGTTATAGGTTTACAAACTATAGGAGAATAGAAATACATAATAAACTGAAAATATTATCAGTGGAGGGAGGAAAAAAACCTCACTACTAACTGCAGCAAATACAACATTTTACCAGCCACAGACTCTCCTTCTATCTGTCATTGTTTATTTACTTTATTTAAAGCCCACCTTTCTGTGAGACTCAGAGTGGATTTCCAAAATTTAAAAAATGCTGTCAAGCAGCATAAGACATGGTACAAACTGCAACAGGACTAGGATTGCAGATTTAGAAGATGAAAACAAAACAAAAACTGTCTAAGACTTGATATACCGTGCACAATGCAGAAACTGGATTACAGAGGTAGAAGAGAATGCATTAAAAGCAAGGTAATACGATCAAGACTGCAACACACTACAATCCTAATCGCTTATAAAAGTGCCCTCCTGAACTGTTCCATTATACTGCAGTTAGGGTTGCCAACTGCCAGGTAGTAGCAGGAGATCTCCTGCTAATACAACTGATCTCCAGCCAATAGCGATCAGTCCACCTGGAGAAAAATGGCCGCTTTGGCAATTGGCCTCTGTGGCATTGAAGTCCCTCCCCTCCCCAAAACCATGCCCTCATCAGGCTCTGCCCCAAAAATCTCCCACCGGTGGCGAAGAGTGACTTGGCAACCCCAACTACAGTTCAAATCCCTTTATAAAAATGACCTCCTGCATATTTCTGTTTTGCTTTGTTTTTGTTTAATTCTATATGGCGATTTTGAAGTGCCACTTTTTCTGGGTTAATTACACCTGAAGAAATGTTCACTATTGTTTCTGTACAAAGTGGTTAAAGAGCAGTAAAAAAAAAAAAGATCTATAGCTTGTGAAATTAGTTTGATTGTTTGGAATCTAATCTAGTTTGAGACCTGTCTGTGGAACCATTTCATTGTAGACCACCCTGGTTGGCTAGTAAAAATACCTTTGTGAAATAGCGTAAATTATTTTCTAAATGCATACTACAATAAGCTTTCTATATCCTGAAACCACTCACATTCCAGTGTTCATTACAGTAGAATGTTTACTCTGATTTTGGGTCTCCCAATATATATTTTTAAGATAGGAAAACGGCTAAAAAAAAAAAAAAAAAAAGTCCCAGAAAGTGAGGAGATTAGTAACTTGATCCATCAAGGCAAGAAAAAGGAGACCTTTGTCAGTAGCAGCCACCATTTATGTGGGGTTTGGGAAAAGGAACGTTACCTTTTCTGCTCATTGTTTGTTTGTTTTTAGTCTAACAACTCAATCCTTTACAAAAGCCATCGATTTTATGGCACATCATACTTTGCATAGAACTGGGCAACAACATTCGATAAAGTCCCAAGCACAATTACCTGGATGTAAATCCCATAAAGATCACCCTATTTATTACATTGTTATCCTGACTTTCTTCCAAGGAGTTTGGGGTGGCATACATGGGTTCATCTCTCTTCTGTTCTATTCTCACAACAATGTGTGAGCAAGGTTAGGCCAAGAGAGTGCCACTGGGGCATGGTCACTCAGTAGGGTTGCCAGGCCCCACCTGGCAACTAGTCGGGGTAGGGGGACTTACCGGCGGTGGGAAGAGCCCTAGGCTGGCGTCACAGCAGTGTTGTTGGCAGTGTTGCTACTGGCGTGCACCGGAAGTGACATCATCACGTTGCCGGAGTCACTCTGGCATTTGGGCAAAAACTCTGTGATGGAAGCCGTTTTTCCCATAGAGGTTTTGCCTAAACACCAGAGCGTACTGCATCGCCGGCAACATGATGACATTGCTTCTGGTGCATGCTGGAAGTGACATCACCAGCCTAGGTCTCCCTCTGCTGCCAATAAGTCCTCCCACCAGCCAGCTGATTGGTGGCAAGGTGTGGGGCCTGGGCAGTCCTATCACTCAGTGATCTTTATGGCCCGAGTGGGATTTCTGGTTCAACACACACCACTCTGGTTCTCTGTCAGTTCTTTAGACATTGGGTTGTACCTTACCACTCTGCTGAGTTAAGTGCCTTTCATGTCCTTGCACTGGAGAAAGGCTGGGCACTTGGTTGAGCAAAGTCACAGGACCCAACCTAGTGTCTAGATCTATCTTTAAAAAATAAATTCTTGTTGCATCCTAAATACTAACAAATTTGTTGAACTGTACAGTTTTGTAGGCTACACATGAAGTGGCTCTAAAATGCCCCAAGACTTAGGGTTGCCAACCTCCAGGTACTCGCAGGAGATCTCCTGCTATTACAAGTGATCTCCAGCCGATAGAAATCAGTTCACCTGGAGAAAATGGCTGTTTTGGCAATTGGACTCTACCACATTGAAGTCTCTCCCCAAACCACCCCCTCCTCAGGCTCCACCCCCAAAACTTCCTGCTGGTGGCGAAGAGGTACCTGTCAACCCTACCAAGACTCCTTTTGGTTTTTCCTGAAATAGACTCTCTTGGTTCCCCCTCCAAAATTAGGAACGTCTAAAACAGTAATCATAGTTTGTTAATATATTTCCTATCTTACCTTTGTTTCAATCCACTCGCATACTTCCTGATTAGTGGCAGGGGGCGGGTCCTGGGCAGCCGTATCACTCAGTGATCTTTGTGGCCCGAGTGGGATTTCTGGTTCAACACACACCACTCTGGTTCTGTTAGCACTGTAGAGAGAATGATATTTGCTGAGCCCCATACTCAAGCTAATAAATACTTGGATACGTACAAAGATAGGGTAAGCGTAGTCTCGTCAGAGGGAAGCATTTGTGCCTGCCTGAGTAATCAGCGTCCCCTGTTCTTTAACACCCTTCTGGTGCAGCGGCAAAAGACAGTTATTCCTGTTGTTGCTAATTTACTGTTTCAGCTGCTTCCTCTTTACTGGATTTAATTTTCAGCCCGCCAGGGGGCTAATGATCTCCACCTATGCAGATTTTCAGGAAGGCTGTTTCTCTCCATGTGAATGTTGTTTCCATTCCTATTCATAGCAACTGTTTCTTTACTCTCCTCTGGCAACAGCAAGGCAACATTCCAGCAGCCTCTTCTGGGGCAAAAATGTGGAACCATTTGGATGGAAAATTTATAAATTGAGATTACAGTATTCTTTTTTTTTTGTTGTTGTTTCTTTTTTTCTTTTTTTTTTAGAAGACTGAACATTGTTTTGATGAACGCTCGCAACTGGAAAATAATGGCTAATGTCCTGTTCATATGAATTGGTTTAGGAATGAGTTTTCTGTTTTCCTTAATTGGCTTCCCCCTCCCTTTGGTGAACATCTGATTATTGATTGAAATGGTGATTACTAAAATATATCTAATAATTTTAAAAATACTGTTTCTCTTCGTGTTTGGTCAGTATGTGGTTTATGTGTTCAGAGGTATTCTTGTACATATTTCTGCCTCAGTCCTACACAATTTGTGAAGGAACAACCCCCCTCCTAGGGCTGCCAAGTCCCTCTGCACCCATGGTGGGAGATTTTTGAGGTGGAGCTTGAGGAGGGTGAGGTTTGGGGAGGGGAGGGACCTCAATGCCATAGAGTCCAATTGCCAAAGCGGCTATTTTTTCCAGGGAAACTGATCTCTATTGGCTGGAGATCATTTGTAATAGCGGGAGATCTCCAGCTAGTACCTGGAGGCTGGCAACCCTACCCCCTCCTCATTTGCTCTTTATTGTTGGTGTATTTAATTTTTGCTCCCATTCTAGGCACCCAAATCAGGTTACAAAATTAAGTATATATCAGCATTTAAATAAAGACATAGTTTCTAGCAGGCCCTCAAGACGCTCTTAGGACAGATGATGAGCCACAAAGTTGCCTCAGGCTGGTTTTGGTTCTATAGGCGTCGCTCATACAAGGTCACAGCTGTGAGTAGGGTTGCCAGCTCTGGGTTGGGAAATAACTGGAAATTTTGGGGAGGGTGGGTTTTGGGGAGGGGAGGGACTTCAATGTCATAGAGTCCAGTTGCCAGGGTGGCCATTTTCTCCAAGTGAACTGATCTCTATCGGCTGGAGATCAGTTGTAACAGTGGGAGATTTGCCACTGGTGGGAGGTTTTGGGGCGGAGCCTGAGGAGGGTGGGGTTTGGGGGAGGAGAGGGACTTCAATGCCATAGAGTCCAATTGCCAAAACGGCCATTTTCTCCAGGTGAACTGGTCTCTATCAGCTGGAGATCAGTTGAATTAGCAGATCTCCAGCTAGTACCTGGTGGTTGGCAACCCTAGCTGTGAGCCACAGGCCCTTCAGCTCTTGTCTTTAGGCTTGTGCCTCTGGCCAGTCCAGGCTCCAGATACCTGCAGTCTGGAAAGGGGCAGGTGCTTAGTCCAGGTCTTATCTGGTTCAGATGTTCTGAATTTCTTCCCTTCCTCACAGCCTTGGCTGGGCACAGGGCTTACTAGGAACTTGATAAAAGTCCAGTTTTAGTTGCTCTTTTGGGACTTCAAAAAGGGTAGGCAAATATCGTGCACGGTTGATAAACTGTATTCTCCTGGGGGTTTACAAACTGTGCCAGACCAAGTGATGTAAACACCTAGAGGGGCTAAAATAATGTGAATAATAGTAAAAAAAATTAAATAATAATAATTCTTATAAGAGATGGAAAACATTTGGTTTTTTTCCAGTGTTTCAAGAGGCTGGCAAATATGATTGTAATACAGTTTGTTGTTCATGCTGAAAACTGCATGGCTAAAGATCATATATTTTGTGATTCTTCTTTTCATGTACCAGAGTGGCTAGAAACCCTTGGAAATTCTCTGTCTCTCACACACATGCTATTTCAAATCCTTACACAGCAGTTGTAATGTTACTCTTTCACTATTTGACTATTCATTCCCTATAGAAGAATCGGAGTAGTAAAGCAAGAGAACTTGGTACTTTTTAAATTTAGATAGGTGCCAATGCATATGATGCTTAGCTGAGTTTCATAATACATTTTGAGGGGTAAACAATGAAGGGGAAGTAACACAAAGTAATGATTTTGTGATTTTGAGCAAATGCCGTCCCATGTATTCAGGCTTTGTTTTGGTTGGCATTAAGATAATCCGTGTTTCAAGGTAGACACAAACAAAATTCCCCCTCTGCCTGATTTTTGTTACATTTTCATGGGTAGGAGACTGCCAGAACACTGTCTGAGCCTTCTGTTTTCATAGATTAGTGTGGGTCCCCATGTTCTTCTCTTGAAAAAGGAAGATGTTACCAACTTTGCATATTTAAGACCTGTGTTCCTTTAAACCAGTGGTTCCCAAACCTTTTGGGCCACCTCCCCCTTGATTCCACAAACCCAACCCCAGCACCCCCTACCCTATCCTATAAAAAGCATTATTCAAAATAGGGGTTTGCATGACTCACTAAAGAAGATAATAGCAATAAAATTTCAAAACAGTAACAATTAATTGCACATCTATTCAAAATAAAATTAAAACTTCTTAGCTGAAATTTATTCCACAAAACTGATGAACTTGATCCTGTGGTACGAGCTCTTCAAAGTCTGGAAAACAGTTCTGATAATTTCCACCAAATTTGCCAGCATGGTGCCATAGTTTGATCTATTGTAAATTAGCGAACAACACAGTTGAAGGGGCCCGCCTCTAGGGACCCTCTGCTGTCCCCCTTGCCTCTTAGTGCCCCCCTAGGTAATCTCACTGCCCCCCAGGGAGTGGTACTGCCCACTTTGGGAACCATTGCTTTAAACTATAAATGAAATGTTGCTACTTTCTTCAGTCTTACTGATTCACAAGTATTAGCTGCTCGGAAGCACATTATCTCAATGGGGGTGCGCTTCTCCGTGCTGCGCTGGTTGTCTCTCTAAATGCACCAGTTTTTAATACATCCTTGTTAAAACCATTTTACAGGCCCCAGTTTGCAACAGTGGCTCTGCTGCAAATGGCAGTTGGTATAGTCAGCAGTTGACTTGTTTGAGCCCTCACTTACTTGGCCTTTTTACAGGCTGTTAACTAGGCAATTAGTCAGCTAACCATTAGCAGTTTAACCATGACTGTATTACTACTTGCTTGAGCAGCATTGCTCATAGGGTTTAATAAGCCGGATAGCCTCAGAGATGGGAGCGCAGTCTCTTGCTCCTGTCTGAGTTGCATTAAAAAGGCGTCTTGCATTAGTCACTGGCTGTGAATGTTAATCACTCCACAGCAATAATTTACAGCATTGTTGTAGCACTCTGGTGCTCGTAAAATGAACTCGGTAACCCACTACTACCCAAGGGATATGCCTGTCTTTCTCTGCAGTTGAATACTCGGTCTGCCTGCATAATAGGTGGACTTATGCAATACTGCATTTTTAAAAAGAGTGAACAGCTGTGCGATAAAACAACCAGCTCAAAAGCAGATTCGTTAATTATCTCCCTTTTTTCTCTCTCTTACTGACAGAAGGGGTATGCGAGATATGGCTGACCAGCGAAGACACGGGGGCTTATGGAAGAGACATTGGCACAGACCTCCCTACTCTCTTGTGGAGACTGGTTGAAGTGATCCCTGAGGGAGCAATGCTGAGACTTGGCATGACAAACCCGCCCTATATTTTGGAGCATCTGGAGGTACGATCAAAAGGAGAAGTGTACGTGTGACATAGATAAAAGGATTAAGCATGCCACATTTACATCCTGCGCGAAATAAAGCAGCTATAACTGTCATTCAGCGTGGTCATAATTGTCAGTATTTCATGACCAACATTTACTGAGAAGGGGGAGGAGCACCAGTAATTGTCTAACTTGCCAAGAAAAATGCAAGAACACAACATGCAACTCTGAATGTATATCTTTAAGATGCAATCTTCTATTCAAGAACTAATTTATCATTAAGGGCAATATACAATCTTTTTCAGTGAGCCACAAGTACAAATATGTGATTGTTGCATATTATATTCAAACAAATACCGTATATACTCGGGTATAAGACGACCCGAGTATAAGCCGACCCGCCCAAATTTGAGGCCAGAAAAGGGAAGGGAATTTCTTATTGACCCGCGTATAAGCCGAGGGTCAATAAGAAATTCCCTTTACTGGTAATGCTGCGCTCTAAAATGGCGGCCTCCATTTTAGAGCGCAGGGATGATCTCGCCCCTGCCCCAGGTCGCCCTCCCGCCGGCCTCCCGGGCCCTCCTGACCCACCCCGACCCCAGTGCCATCCAAGGGGGGAG